>NC_137069.1:21015711-21050711 GCF_032717465.1 Coenobita brevimanus
CTCGCTGTACATTCACTGACTTCACCTCTCTCAAAGACCATCACTTTACTCTTCCCTTCCCTACATTCACCTTTAGATTCCGTTTCTTACACACTCTCCCAGACTCATCCACCAAGCCTTGCAGCTCCCCTTCGTCTTCACTCAATAACACAGTATCATCTGCAAACAACAGTACAGGGAGTTTCTAAACAGTATCCTCTCTCACCAGGGCCACTCCAACATCCACTACCTTACTTTGTACCTCTTTTATTACCCCATCCATGTAAAAACTGAACAACCATGGAGACATGACACATCCGTTTCAACCCAACTTTCAAAGAGAAAAATTCTCTTAGTTCACCATCCACACGAACTAAAGCCTTCGCACCATCATACATACTCTTCACAGCATTCAACAACTTCCCATCTACTCTATATATTCTTAACACTTTCCACAATCCTTGTCTATCCACCCTGTCATATGCTTTCTCCAAATCCATGAAAGCTGCATACAACTTCTTTCCCTTCTCTAGAAACTTTTCCACTAAAGATCTAAGAATGAATATCTGATCTACACAACCTCTTCCCTTCCTAAAGCCTCCCTGTTCTTCTCCAACTAATTTCTCTGTTCTTTCTCTAACTCTGTCAATAAGTATCCTACCATACACTTTTCCTATTATACTAAGAAGACAAATGCCCCTATGATTACCACACACTTCTTTTTCCCCTTTTCCTTTGTACAAGGGAATAATTATACCTGACTTTCAATCCTCCGGGACTCTACCCTCCTCCCAGGCCAATCTGCACATCTTCCACATCCATTCTACTACTATCTCTCCCCCATGCTTCAGCATTTCACCACACACTCCATCAATTCCTGGGGCTTTCCCCGATTTAACTTTCTTCATTGCTTCCACAACGTCTATCCTACTGATTTCTTCCTGTCTTCTCACCTCCCTCCTTCTCCCAGCCATTCCTCAGCCACTTATACTCGCATTACTTCCATCCTCTATGTTCAACAATTCCTTAAAGTGTTCTCTCCATCTGCTCACTTTTTCTCCCTTCTCCACTAGTAATCTACCATTTTTATCTTTCACTCCCCTGCTAACTTCACTTCCACCCTGTCTTACTCTTTTCACCTCTTTCCAGAACATTTTCTTACAGTCTCTCCACTTTACACTCAAATTCCTTCCAAATTCCTCATCCACTCTCTTCTTACTCTCTCTTACTAATCTTTTCACCTCTCTCTTTCTTTCTACATATAACTCTCTCTTCTGCCTCTCAACTTCTTCCACGCCCCTATTTCTCATCCATTCATTGTATGCTTTCTTCTTTTGTGCCACAGCCTGTTTCACCTCTTCGGTCCACCACGCTGTTCCTTGCACCCCCCTCCGTCTTCTCTTCCTTCCACACACCACATCACATGCTGCTCATATTTCTTCTGTAAAAATCCTACACACACCTACCACGTCTCCCATCTGCTCCAATTCATATCTGCCCAATCGTTCCTCCACTTCTCTCTTATACTCTGCCTTTTTCTCATCCTCTTGTAACCTTTCCACTCTCCTTGCAACTACTCCTTCCTCTCGTCTTTCCCTTCTTCTATTCCTCCATCTTACTTGAATTCTAATTCTGGCCACCACCAAGTAGTGGTCAGAAAGTCCACTCCCCCAACCTCTATGAGCTCTTGCATCCATTACACATCTTCGCATCCTTTCATCCACACACACATAATCAATCATTGCCTTCCTTTCATTCAGTTCACCACCCACCCTTCTCATCACTCGCTATGTATACCTGTGGATCATTTTATGCCTGAAGAGGGTATTGGCTATCACCAACCCCCTCCCAGCACAAATGTCCACTAACGCACTCCCATTCTCATCTATCTCAGCAGGCACACCCCACTCACCAACTATTCCATCCACCTTCACATTCCCAACTTTACCATTCATATTACCAATCAAAAACACTCTCTCATTCCTTCCAAACTTTTCCATGCACACTTCTACATTTGTCCAGAACTCTTCTCTCACTCTTCTAGCACGATCTTGCGTTGGCGCATACACACACACAATCGCCCACATTTGTATTCCAACTTTCAACTTTACCCACACAATCCTTGACCCAACTGATCCATACTGTCTTATGCTCTTCTTCCATCTTTTACTCACAACTATACATACTCCTTCCTTTGCCCTCTCATTCTCACCTACTCCTGCACATATACCCCATCAATACTCCCATTCTCTCACACTTTCTCCTCTCCATTATATACAATTTACTAATAGACAGATATTGCCAGATTCGTACATTACCTTCGGTGCTATTAATATTCCCATCTCCAGAAGTATTGAAACTCTCGGCGTCTTACTTAACAATGCCCTCAGCTGGACCTCTCATGTTAGATCACTTGCTAAACCCGCCTCAAAGAAACTTTGATTATTGTACAGAGTCGGTAACTTCTTCACTGACGAGCAGTTAGCTGTAATTTATGAGTCATGTGCGCTCTCAGCTTGAATACTGCTCACCCTTGTGGAATGGATTTGGAGAGGTTGCATTAAAACAACTAGACAAATTTCAGAACAAAGCTGTTAGAATTATTAACAACCCTGCTGTTACAAATAAACTACGTCCCCTGCAAATAAGAAGGAATGTTGCCTCCCTTGCATTATTATACAGATATTTTTATGGCAAATGCTCAGACGAAGTTGCGTCCATGGTGTCACCTGTCCATGCCTTCCCTTGTGCTACACGGGCATCTGGTAGCGCTCATGACTGGAATGTCACTCAGCCATATTGCAGAACTTCTGCCTATCAGAATTCTTTCATTCCCAGAGCTGCATCTCTCTGGAACTCGCTTCCCCAGGGTTATTTCCCTCCAAACTTCAACCCACAGCTGTTCAAGTCTAACTGTTACAGATATTTTATGAACAGAGGACAGTAGTAATATGGTGTATGAATCATTTTTTTTTTTATTCATTTGTTTTTCCTTCCTCTGCTCTGTTATAAAAAAAAAAAAAAAAAAAAAAAAAAAAAAAAAAGGCACCGTAACTCACCAGACCACGAGGGGAAGGAAATACGAACAGCGTTTTTCCCGGTATCAAAATATAGCTTGACTCAGAGGTGTAAAATTGGGACATTGACTCTCTTGGGCTGCGAGTGTCCTAAATGTAAAGTGTCCCACCAAAGTGTGTTCTCCCCCACCACTTTTCTCGCCCTTGCTCTATCTCACGGACTCTCTCTCTCTCTCTCTCTCTCTCTCTGCAGCCAAAATTCTCATGGGTTATTTTAGTCACCCCGCAAACATTCCACATACACTCTACGAAAATAAAAATGAACTTCGCGATTCTGAAATCCCCCTTTTTTTTTTTATTTCACTTTCACTTTCTCCTGACGATTTTATTCGGCTTACGATTGGTCTTTCGGACTAGAAACTGTGGCCGAATCAGTAGAGAGGTGGTCAGCTGTCCCAATGTTCGTGGGTTCGAATCCCGGCTTGGGAAGCAGAACATTGTAAAGGATTCGATTTTCGTTAAATAGGCAGCTGATATACCATAAGACCCGCCGATATACCGTAAAAACACCCTCGCTAATACCAGTATACCAGTCCTGTATGAGACAGCCTTAGCGTGTATTCAATATGGACGATGGGTGTTAGTGCCGAAGTGGTGACATGTGGAGGTGCATGGTACGTAGAAGGACTACTGGGCATAGAGGAAATGGGTTATTAAATTCTATGGCCACAGTTTTGGGCAGAGAAGAAAGGTATGGGACTAATGATGCACAGTTAGAATGAGTGCGGTAAGATTAATAATTTAAATAAAGGAATAGTTTCAATCAAAACTTTCTTCACCAACAACAACACGATAGTCACGTTGCTTTCACTGTGCCTAGCGTCTTACAAGTCTAACAAAAAATCTATCTATTGCCTGACGCCATAATCCTGCGAGTGGTGGTCACAGACAAATTGCCTCCATATCAAACTGTACCCCGCCATTTCACTGCCCTCTCCCCAGCCCACATCCCTCTCTCGTATACCTAACAAAAAATACTGTAACAAAAGACGACAGAATATCTCGTGTGTGGGGCTAGTGGTTGGTCTTGTCCTGGGTAGAGACCAGAATACAGAGGCAGGTGACCGAATCCATATTTCAGACCCGTACACCATTTCGCCAGAGAGGGTTTCCTTTTCTTTTCCAAGGATCGTCGTCTTTACTCCACATAGCCCTAATCTATCCTAACCTAATGTAATATAACGTTACCTGACCCAGTCTAGTCCAGCCCAACTCAAGCAATCCTAGTCAAACCTAACCAAACCTGATCTGACCCAACCTTACCCAGTCTAACCCAGCCCGATCCTATCTAACCCAACCCAGCCCAACACAGCTCAAGCCAAACCACCCAGGCCAGCTTAACCCAGCCCAGTCAAATAAAATCCAACTCAACCTACAGTAATCCAGCCCAATCCAACTTAGCCTAATCGAACCAAATCCAACTCAACCTAATCCAACCCAATCCAACTCAACCTAATCCAACCCAATCAAACTCAACCTAATCCAACCCAATCCAACTCAGCCTAATCCAACTCAGTTCGACTTAACCTAATCCAACCCAATTCGACTCAACCCAATTCAACCTAACCTAACCCAACTCAACCTGTCCCAACGTAACCTTTCCCAAACTAGCCTAACCTAACCTATCCCAACCCAACCCAACCCAACTCAACCTTTCCCAACCAAACCTGACCCAAGCCAGCCTAACCTAACCTAACCTAACCTAAATCATCCTGGAAAGAGAAAGTGCCAAGTTCGACTGCATTTCAGAATTTGTCAGGTCAGATCCCACAACCCTCCTTGTAAAAAAAATCCAGCAGATACACTGGTTAACAAAACATAAATCGCTACTCATACGAATAGGGGAGCCAGTGGTGTAGTGGTAGCATATCTAGCTCACAAGTGGAAGGGGGGAAGTTTGATTCTTGGGCCTGTCAGACTCTTGGATGAAGTTTGTTTTTCCTCTTGTCCCTGTGCAACTCAGATCCACAATTGGGGCCTGGATGTTGTCATCATCATCATCATAATCATCATCATCGTAATCATCATCATCATTATCATATGGAAGGGTTGAAAGTCAGCCAAGGATGAAGATATACGATATTGAGAACAAGAGGTAGGCCTAAAAGATCAAAGTAGCATGACAAGGTCAGCCTAAACAGTTTTGATCCGATTTGGACCGAAGTTGGTGGAAGATTTGAGTCAGACAAGAGTGAAGTAAGTCGACTTTGAGAGGAATCGGCAGAAATTTAAGGCAACAGAGGAGAGTCAAATATTGAGACCTTAGACCAATGACTGGGTCGCGGGTATTGCACTCTCAGTGTTCCTTTTTATCTCTTATTCTTGGTGTTTTCAGACGCTCTACTCCAACCACTAGAGGCTTTTCAGACTGGAAGGGCTTTACAGCGTCCCAAGTTCGTTGTTTCAAAGGTTGTCGCTCCCTGGTTCAAAATACATAGGACAGTGGGAGTCTCCAAACTTTCATCACTGACAGAACTGAAACTGTTGTGTGTGTGTGGGTTGATGTAACACAGCAGCCGGTACGGTAAGTCAGTTTTCGTGCAATGTTTCTGAATGTAAAGTCATGTGCTGTCTTGACGTGTGTGTGTGTGTGTGTGTGTGTGTGTGTGTGTGTGTGTGTGTGTGTGTGTGTGTGTGTGTGAAATAAATCTCTTTTTAACATCAAGCTCAAGTAAAGCGCTCGCGCGTGCTTGCGTGTGTGTGTGTGTGTGTGTGTGTGTGTGTGTGTGTGTGTGTGTGTGTAGTCATCTTTTACTTTTTGCTAACTTCAATTTCCTGACACAAGACAATATTTATATATGGTCATCCATTGCAAGCCTAGAGTATTTTCCAGACACGATATATATCCATAAAAGAATCCCCAAACAGTAGGCTTTAATAAAGAAGTTTGAAACTACCTAAGGATTCCATGGCAACTGTTTCAGGCATGGATTTAGAGGTAGGTGTGGATTTAAAGGTGGGTGTGGCTTTAGAGGTGGGTGTCGACTTAGAGGTAGGTGTGGATTTGGAGGTGGGCGTGGATTTAGAGGTAGGTGTGGATTTGGAGGTGGGTGTGGATTTTGAGGTGGGCATGGATTCAGAGGTGGGCGTGGATTTGGAGGTGGGCGTGGATTTAGAGGTAGGTGTGGATTTGGAGGTAGGTGTGGATTTAGAGGTAGGTGTGGATTTGGAGGTGGGCGTGGATTTAGAGGTAGGTGTGGATTTGGAGGTGGGTGTGGATTTAGAGGTGGGCGTGGATTTAGAGGTGGGTATGGATTTTGAGGTGGGCATGGATTCAGAGGTGGGCGTGGATTTGGAGGTGGGCGTGGATTTAGAGGTGGGTGTGGATTTAGAGGTGGGTATGGATTTAGAGGTGGGCATGGATTCAGAGGTGGGCGTGGATTTAGAGGTGGGAATGGAAAGAGTACCCCCATCCACCCATTTTCGACAGACCAAAGATTACTTATAACAGAGAATGATCTCGTTAACCAAAATATCAAAATAAAATCTTAAGTAAATTTTATCACAGAAACATTTTAATGAAACGATGATTTTAATGACAAATTCTGAGGAATTTGGTAATGAGCTGGCGTGAATGCAAACATGAAGTAATTCAGCTAAGAATCACACACACACACACACACACACACACACACACACACACACACACACACACACACACACACACACACACACACACACACACACACACACACACACACACACACACACACACACTCAGAATTTCTATTTATCATCAGAACTTTTAATTATTTTACTATAAGATTTTTTATTTTTTACTATTAGATTTTTCATTATTACATCACATTTCTTCATTATTATTACTGCAAAAATATATTTATAATAATCAGAATTTTCATTATTATATCAAAATTTTTATTTATTATTCCCAACAGAAGGATCCATTTTATTTGGTGTGTGTCTGGGGGGGTGAAGGGTCTCAAGAAGAAAGGAGGTTAAAAATCGCCGTATGTAATTCCTTTACTTAGAAAAGTTACTCCTAAGCTGTGGAAAATATCTTGAAGTTAGAATTATTGAGATGTAAATAATAGACAAAAATGTGAGGGGGTGAAGATGAATCAAAATCGTGTCAAGGAAGGATGAGAAAAATGAGGAAAGAGGACACTGCATTTAAAGATGCAAGATGCACGAGAGAGAGAGAGAGAGAGAGAGAGAGAGAGAGAGAGAGAGAGAGACTGTGTCTGCAGCGTGTCTCATCTATCTGTCTCCTGACGCTGCAGCCTGAGAGTGAAGTAGATAGTCCAGCATTAAAATATGTCTTACCCACATCATGTTCTAGCAGTCTCTTCTCCACCCTTCTCTCTCTCTCTCTCTCTCTCTCTCTCTCTCTCTCTCTCTCCCAGGAAAAGCTCAGATCGGATTGGTCAAAATAACTGGTTAACTTTGACTTCTAGGTTCGAGTATTTTTATTATAATTTTTGTCTCTAGAAATTTTTATTCTGATTAAGAGCTAACGTCACCACCGACATCATCATTATCATCATTAAGGGCTACAACCATCATCATCATCCTCATCACCGCAATCTTCATCATCATTATCATCATTTACAGCTATCATCATCATCATCATCATCATCATCATCATCACCATCATCATCATAAACGAACTGGATAGAAACAAAATCCATTAACGTTTTCAGTTCAGTAAGTTTCCTGTAAATAGTTTTAAATCCTCCACTAGTAGCAATCACCTCCATCATCATCCTCCTCCTCCTCCTCCTCATCATCATCATCATCATCATCATCACCACCACTGTCATCATTATCATCCCCATGACCATCATGACTTTCCGTCTTCTCCACTATAACCTACTGTGTATCACCCTGCTCCATCCAGTCTTAGCAAATCAAACTTCACGTTGGTTGGGTGAGGGATAATTTGCCGTTAATGACATGGGGGAGAGATAGTAGTAGAATGGATGTGGAAGATGTGCAGATTGGCCTGAGAGGAAGGTAGAGTCCCGGAGGATTGGAAGTCAGGTATAATTATTCCCTTGTACAAAGGAAACGGGGAAAAAGAAGTGTGTGGTAATCATAGGGGCATTTGTCTTCTTAGTATAATAGGAAAGGTGTATGGTAATCATAGGGGCATTTGTCTTCTTAGTATAATAGGAAAGGTGTATGGTAGGATACTTATTGACAGTTAGAGAAAGAACAGAGGAATTAGTTGGAGAAGAACAGGGAGGCTTTGGGAAGGGAAGAGGTTGTGTAGATCAGATATTCATTCTTAGATCTTTAGTGCAAAAGTTTTTAGAGAAGGGAAAGAAGTTGTATGCGGCTTTCATGGATTTGGAGAAAGCGCATGACAGGGTGGATAGACAAGGACTGTAGAAAGTATTAAGAATATATGGAGTAGATGGGAAATTGTTGAATGCTGTGAAGAGTATGTATTTTTTTTTTTTTTTTATGCGAGGAAGAAGGAACCAAAGGCCACGAGCCCGCAATAAGAGTTCCCTCCAAGAGAAAAACAAAATACAAGAGAGAGCCAAATTCAAGATCCATTCATTTCGAGATGCCTGGACACACTGCGTTTGAAAGACTGGAGATCATAGGCAATAGGAAATACAGACAGAGGGAGACAGTTCCAGAGTTGACCTGTTGCATAAATGAAGGACTGGGAGTAATGGCTAACTCTTGCATTAAAGAGTTGGACAGAAAAGGGATGAGAGTTTGCTGCTAGACGGGTGCTACGCGCCCATCGTAGAGGTGAAGGAATGCATGCAGACAGTTCAGAGGAGCAGTGACCATTGAAGTAGTGATAGAAAAGAGATAAAGATGCAACAGCGCGGCGAAGCGACAGAGGTTGAAGGGAGTCAGTAAGAGGAGGAGAGTTAAGGAGACGAAAAGCCTTTGACTCCTCCCTATTAAGAAGGGCTGTGTGTGGGGAGCCTCCCCACACATGAGAGTTGTACTCCACACAGGGGCGGATAAAACCCCTGTATAGAGTCAACAATTGTGCAGGGGTAAAGAAGTAACGGAGTCAGCTTAGCACACCCAATCTCTTGGAAGCAGATTTTACAAGATATGTAATATGACCTTTTCAAGATAAGTCCCGAGTAAATAAAACCCCAAGCATGTTCAAGGATGATGCAGGATTAAGCTGAATATTATTAAACATTAGTGGGTATACTTGTGGAAGATTTTGACGGGTTGACAGGTATAAGAACTAAGTCTTAGATGCATTAAAAACAACAAGATTATTTTCATCCCAGTCAGAGATACGAGCCAAGTCAGACATTAGGTGTGCCATAGTCTCATCCCTTGTTTGTTGAAGTAACTGCTGAGATGGGCGTTGCGGGAACCGAATGGAAAGGTGAAGGGTGGAGTCATCAGCGTATGAGTGGATAGGGTTAGATGTACAGCTTATAAGGTCATTGATGAATAAAAGGAAGAGACTTGGTGATAGGACAGAGCCCTGAGGAACACCACTGTTGATAGATATAGGAGAAGAACAATGGCCGTCTACAACAGCGGCTATAGAACGACCAGAAAGGAAGCTAGCGATGAATTCACAGATAGAAGGACAGAAACCGTAAGAGGGCAATTTGGAAATTAAAGATTTATGCCAGACTCGATCGAAAGCCTTTGAGATGTCAAGTGCAATGGCAAAGCTTCGCCAAAGTCCCGAAAGGAGGATGACCAGGAGTCTGAAAGGTAGGTGAGAAGATCGCCAGTGGAGCGTCCCTGACGGAACCCGTACTGACGATCAGAAAGAAGGTTGTGATAGGAACGATGTCTTAAAATTTTTGTATTGAGAATTGACTCGAAAACTTTTGAAATACAGGACGTTAAAGCAATTGGACGATAGTTGGAGGGTTGGGAGTGGTCACCCTTCTTTGGGACTGGCTGAATGAGAGCAAACTTCCAGCAAGAAGGAAAGGTACAAGTTGACAGACAAAGGCGAAAGAGTTTGCCTAGGCAGGGTGTAAGCACAGAAGCACAGTTCTTGAGAACAACAGGAGGGACTCCAACATGTCCATATGCCTTATTAGTATTGAGGCCTGTGATGGCAGAAAATATATCAGCTGAAGAAATTTTAATGTCAGCCATAAGGAAGTCAGAGGGGGGAAGTGATGGAGGAACAGCACCGGAGTCGTCTAAGGTGGAATTGGAGGAGAAAGTCTGTGCGAAGAGATCTGCTTTATCAGTAGAAGAAATAGCTACAGAACATCAGAGTAGAAAAGAGGAGGGAAGGATGATGAGGTAAAGTTGTTAGAAAGGTTTTTGGCAAGGTGCCAGAAGGAGCGGGAAGAATTCGAGTTGGAGAGTTGAGAGCATTTAGTATGGATGAAATTATTTTTAGCAGAGCGAAGAACAGACTTAGCACGATTCCAGGCAGAAACGTAAAGATGACGTGATTCAGGGGTGGGTTGGCTCCGGTACCTTTCGTAGGCCCTCTCCTTCTTGCGGACAGCATTAGAACAAGCGTGATTAAACCAAGGCTTTCTTACGTTAGTCAAAGGATACGAGAAAGGAATGTATGCTTCCATGCTCGAGAGAATAACCTCCGTAATGCGCAAGGCACACTCAGATGGCTCCCGGCCATGGAAGCAATAATCATTCCAGGGATAATCACAGAAGTACTGCCTGAGGGCCTCCCAATCTGCAGCTCCAAAATGCCACAGACGACGTTTCCCCGGAGGGTCCTCAGGCCATACCGGAGTGATAGGACAGGTTAAGGTGATAAGGTTGTGATCGGAGGAGCCCAACGGAGAGAAAAGATTAACAGTGTAAGCAGAAGGATTAGTTGTGTGGAAGAGGTCAGGTATGTTGGAGCTCTCTCCAAGGCGGTTTGGGATATGGGTAGGGTGCTATACAAGCTGCTCTAGGTCATTAAGGATAGAAAAGATGTAGGCTTGTTCACCAGGTGGATCAGTGAAAGGAGAGGAGAGTCAAATTGGTGGTGAACATTGAAATCTCCTAGAATGGAGATTTCAGAGAAAGGAGAAATGGATAGAATGTGTTCCATCGTTGAAGTAAGATAGTCGAAGAATTTTTGATAGTCAGTAGAATTAGAGGATAAGTAAACAGCGCAGATGTATTTAGTCAGAGAATGACAGGAAAGCCGAAGCCAGAGTGTAGAGAATTCAGAAGAATCGAGTGCAGGAACATGAGAGCAAGATAAGTCGTTGTGTATATATACATAACAGCCACCTTTGGCTTTGAAATGAGTATAGAGAAAGTAGGAGGATGCAGAAAAGGGTTTGCTGTCAGTTGCCTCAGACAGCTGAGTCTCAGTGCTAAGGCTGCAGTGCGTGTGGATGGTGAACTGAGTGAATTTTTCTCTTTGAAGGTTGGGTTGAAACAGGGATATGTCATGTTTCCATGGTTGTTCAATCTGTACATGGATCGGGTAATAAAAGAGGTACAAGGTAGGGTAGTGGATGTTGGAGTGGCCCTGGTGAGAGACGGTAGTGTTTGGAAACTCCCTGTACTGTTGTTTGCAGATGATACTGTGTTGCTGAGTGAAGACGAAGGGGAGCTGCAAGGCTTGGTGGATGAGTTTGGGAGAGTGTGTAAGAAACGGAATCTAAAGGTGAGTGTAGGGAAAAGTAAAGTGATGGTCTTTGAGAAAGGTGAAGTCAGTGAATGTACAGCGAGGTTGGATGGTGAGGAATTGGAAAATGTGAGTACGTTTTAGTAATTGGGTAGTGTGATGAGTAAGGATGGAGGTTTGGAGGGTGAAGTGCTTGAAAGGGTACAGCAGGGATGAAAGGTTGCTGGTTCCTTGAAAGCAGTGATAAGAAACAGGGAAGTGAGCATGTAAGTGAAAAAGTTACTACATGACAGTATTGTGATACCAACTCTAACGTATGGAAGTGAACTTGAACGTTGCCGGAAGGACACAAGTCAAGAGTGAGAGCAGTGGAAATGAGTTATTTAAGAGAAGCCTGTGGAGTCACATGGAGAGACAGGCTGACAAATGAGGATATAAAGGAGCATTGTGGTGTGGATGTGGATGTGATAGGAAGCGTTACGAGGAACACACTGAGGTGGTTTGGCCATGTGGAGAGGATGGAGGGTGAAAGACTGACGAAGAGAGTGTATGTGAGTGAGATGGAGGGGGGGAAAGGGAGAGGGAGGCCGAGGATGAGATGGAGGGATGGGGTGGAGAGGTATATGAGAGAGGGGGGTGTGAGTTTGGAGCAGGGCAGTGAAATGACGGGGGACAGGGCGACGTGAAGGCGATTTGTTTGTGGCCACCCAGAACGGGATTGAGGCGTCTGGCAATAGATAGATAGATAGACATTTTCTGCTTAAAGTCAACAGAGTCACTGATTTTTTACTATTTTTTCATAGTTAAAGAAATTTTTTTTTAATCACATAATACCTGGAACGAGACAGATGTGAACAGGAAAAATGTCAGGTGGATCTGAACGGAGTTTGTCAAGAAGGAATGTGTGTGTGTGTGTGTGTGTGTGTGTGTGTGTGTGTGTGTGTGTGTGTGTGTGTGTGTGTGTGTGAGAGAGAGAGAGAGAGAGAGAGAGAGAGAGGGGTACTTAAAGATATAACCATAATATTTCTCGATATATTACCTAAACAGTACTTCACCATTTCTGTTGTTGTTATTATTGCCCGTTGTTATTCTGGACCTAAACCCAGTGGACTGCAGGCTAAATTTACTCTTCACCTGCAGTCCACCCTCTTCCTTTCGGTGGATAGGGAACACGATGCGGGATGCTTATACACTATATTCGGGCCGTGGCGCCTTCCGGAAATATTGGTGTCATCGCGTGAAGGCGTCCATCTTCATCGATTCAGTACAGTGAGGATTTGAAAAGGAAACTAGAAAGTTCTCAAAGAGAGCATACATCCGCTAGTACCATTAAAAAAGATCAGCATCAGGATCCGTGGATATAGGATCCGCATCCGGATCCGCCCCCAAATTTTATCAATTCTTTCTTGGTCCATGGCCCACCCTTCCACAAAATTTTACCAAAATCCGTTCATAACTTTTAGCGTATTCCCGGATCCGGATCAGTGAATATAGGATCCGGATTCGGATCAGCCCCCAATTTAACAAATTCTTTCTTGGTCCATGGTACACCTATTAAAAAATAAAAATTCGTTACACTTCATTGAGAACTTTTGGAGATGTTGTGCGGGATTCTCCAGATCCAGATCCGGCCCAATTATAACCATTTATTCATTGTCTCATGGCCCACTCTTTCACACAATTTCATCAAAGTCCGTTCATAACTTTTTAAGTAGTCGTGCTAACAGACAGGCAGACAGACTGACAGACACAGTGTAGTGCCACACATTTGATATTCATGTATGTGTTTAGTAGTACTGTTATTTTAAGTTAGATAGGGTGTAACCTGAATATTAGTTTATAAGTTCCTATCTTAAATAGTAATTCATATGTTAATGATTAATGTAGGGCTAACTTTATTTTTTATATGTATGTATCTCTGTATCTATGCAGTGGGTGATGTAATTGTGGATGTTGAGCTATGGGAATTCCTCAGTCAAGTCGAGTAATGGATAACAGATGCGCGCAGCTTGTCCCCTTCCTTTATGCGTCGTTGTTGGGCGCCGAGTTTAAACCTTAAACAGAATAATGATGAATATACAATTCTTTCCGTAACCTAGTTGTGAAATGTTTGCTAATGAAGCTGCTAGAACCCAAATATGTAAGATTAACAGTCCAAAAGGCCTAAATAGTGTCATTTGTGAGGATTTAAAGGTCCCGTTTGTCTTGGCCGTCACTAGATGGCATGAGCTGCTCTCAGATTCAAAGTGAGATAGTGATAGAATCAGTATCTAAATTGAGTAAGGAATAAACCCCAAATTTTTCCCAATTCAGTCAAAAGTCCTGGCGTCATGGGTGCACTGCTAAATAAATTGTAAAGAGAATTGAAACCCATCATATTTATAAAAAAAAACACCACCTCATTTGATTTGGCAGTGGCGTCGCTACGCTGCCCAGCGAGCTCACTCGAGCCCCAGACGTCATATCTAATGGACGTTTGTTCAGGAGAGCCGTCCACATTTCTTCTTCCTCCCCCTCATTTTCTTTGTTTAATCCTTACTTGTTATGGACTATATGAAGTAATATTGTTGAAAGCTTAACGTAGTGACTCGAGCCCCAGACGTCGTATCTAATGGACGTTTGTTCAGCCCACAGACACCGGCGACGTCAGTGAGCGCAAGAGGCTTTCCCATAGTATTGTCCAAAGACTTGAGCATACACATATTACACTATCCATGAATTATTATATAAACCAAATGTAATAGTATTATTGATCTATCAAGTGAATTTTATTTTGTAAATAAGAAATAGAAATTTGAAAGTGATGTAATCTGGTAACGGAAGAGCGTAATTCAAACCATTAACCGTTTTCTTTCTTGTAACTAAGGAAGTTAGGATCGTGGGAGGGAACTTAGTGACTGTGAGCAATGATGT
The DNA here is from genome assembly GCF_032717465.1 of Coenobita brevimanus. Taxonomy (NCBI): domain Eukaryota; kingdom Metazoa; phylum Arthropoda; class Malacostraca; order Decapoda; family Coenobitidae; genus Coenobita; species Coenobita brevimanus. Next base: position 21,030,199 of record NC_137069.1, read on the forward strand.
AATTTTGAAATGAACCTCGAGGCTAAACAAGCCCGAGTGATTATGTATTCATAGTGATTATACAATGTTTGAATAGTACCTCGAGGCTAAACAAGCCCGAGTGATTACGAATTCTTAGTGATTATGTTTCTTTTCTGAATTATTCCTCGAGGCTAGACAAGCCCGAGTGATTATGCATTTTTAGTGACTATAGCAATGATGCTTATGAACTGTAAATAGTACTGAACTGATATTGGATTCTGGAGAATTGCATGATGAGAGTATATTATATGGATGAAAATGAACACGAGTAATCATTCTTATTGGTTCGAGGCTATGCCAGCCCGAACAGATAGCCCATGCTCGTAAAAAGGTCCCTGACTTGAGGCTATTGTTGAGCCCAAGAGTAACTGACAAAAAGAAAGTAAAGTACAATAACCTCATAAATCGTTGGTATGTATCAAATTCTTTCGTCTGGTAATGATATTAGAGGAATGATCATCCAAACCATGTTTTAATGTACAATCTTCTCTCATACTAAAAAGGACCATGTAATTAAAAATGTTTTGTGGAAACTAGCATCAAGTTATGAAAGTAGAGTAAAGTATATATCATTTTCTTTTCTTTATCGGTGTACCTAATCAAGGAAATTATGTCCTCAAACCAAATTCACTCCCCTTCCAATTCAAGATTCCTTCACTGAGGGAACGACGACCACCTGTGGTACTGACTAAATCTAAGCTCGGCCAAAAATTACAAACGCTACCACAATTCTTTTTTTTCTTAACTATTTACCATCTACTATACTAAGTCGAGTACCACCTGTATTATCCATGGGTAAGTTAACCAGTACCAACAACCGGTAAGATTATAAAATCACTAGCATTACACTGGATGAAGAATAACGGTGGGGATAGTAAATTCTTACCATTACACTGGTGTCAACCGGTGGGATAAACAAAAAGTTCTGACATTACAACACAAACAAACAAACCAAAGTCGGGTAAAACATTTACCTCCAGGTGGAGCTAAAACATATCTCTTTAAACTGATTATTTTTTTCCGCGAGATGAAAAAGAAGATGACGAAGAAGCAGGAGGAGAAGGAACAGTAACAGTAAGAATAGTACAGTAGTAGTAACAGTAAGAGTAGTAGTGGTAGTAGCAGTTGTAGTAGCAGTAAGAATAGTAGCAGTAGTTGTAGAAGTAGCAGTAGTAATATTACGTGTGTCTAATTTCCAATGATGCAAGGAATCATTTAAAACATTATCCCTCCCAAAGGTTAGTGTAGTGCCGGTGAAATATGTAATGTGTTTGATATGACTGTATGACATGCTGTAGTTCTCCCCCCCCCCCTCTCTCTCTCTAAGTGCGTTGGATGTTGCCTTGTGTCCCATCTTTCCCTGGAGAGAGAGAGAGAGAGAGAGAGAGAGAGAGAGAGAGAAAGTAGAGCAAGAGACAAAAGCAAAAGAGAGTATCACTGAGCAGACTAAAGAGCTTCAGGACAATTGAAAAAAGAAAGGAAAAACGCAAAACTTAAATCTTTAAAACGATGCACACACACCTGATTTTCCAGACCAGGTGATATCTATTAACCTTGTCACGGGGTTTTTAAAATAAATGCAAAATTATTTAAATGATAATGTTCAATAATACTGAACAGCAGGAACAAGAATTGTCTTGCTAAATCAAGCAGTGATTACTTTACGCTGGCTTGCTTCGCACGATTCTCTAAGAACGAGAATTTATAAATTTTCTCAACAGTACACAGCAGAGACTAATTACTCAATTGCTGTTTATTAGTACTGTTAGCCTCTGGAGAAAGTTACTTCACCCCTGACAATAAATAACTAATACTATTAATAATATCAGGTTCTTGCTGATGCATAACTCCTAGGAGGCACAATGGATTTTAAGCTTAATACAACAAGACTGGCGTAAGTACCAGTTATGAATGGCAAAACGTTTGTGCAAGCTAGGAGCTATAAGGGAAATAAGCTTAATTGTAGAGAAATGAAACACGAGTTTACATTACATTAAGCTCAAGAAAAAGAACTGTTAACTTTATTGATTACAAAGAAATCAATTTAACATTACATTTCAAATAAATTCAAATAAAGAGATCGTACTCACTCACTCAAAAGCTAAATTCTTACGCCTAGGAAAAGCACCTTAACTGAACTCTTAAGACTAGGAAAATGAAAAGGAAATACTGGTCAATGAATGTAGTGTATCACCAACGAAGGGTGGGAGCCTGGAGAACTGTAGTCTAGTGGAGTCTGGGTGCTAGCTGACCTCTCACTCTCTCACTGCTGGAGCACAGAACCTCACTCCGTCACGGCAGACACTTGACTGACTATTCAAATATGATGCATGTGATAGAACGCACAGGCCAGCTCAGAAAGCATGGCCAACGGTTTAGGCAAGCAGGGGCGAACAATAAAGAAACAATAATATCGCTCAGTAGAGCACTTATTGACGTGCATTAGATTGGTCACTTTTGAAACAGTGACGAATGTTTTGAAAAGTATACCACCGAAATGGAGAGAGAAACGGTTAACTGAGCAAAACACAGTGAGTTTTCCACTAATAGTTCGTGGTTTCTCACAAAGGGAAAATGTCGCGAATTTGATTCGTGACATTATGCCCCTACAAAATGAATTTCTTCCTTATGGGAAAAAATTTGTGGATATATATATATATATATATATATATATATATATATATATGTACACATCCTAACTCAGTCACACAAGATTCACACTGTGGTGTGTGTGCTATCCTGCTACAGGAGAAAATCACTATCGCCAATGAGCGTCAAAACCTCTTATTTACGTTAATAGAGGCAAGCTTGAGGGAAAAAAACTCCGAGACGGCGGTGAAAATCCTGTACTCAGGTCAAACTGAGCGAAAGTTCGCTACATTTACAGTGACAACTAATTGTTGTGTAGCGTGGTGTATGTAATACACAGTGTAGGTGTGACAGTTGTAGTGTAACTGTACCTACATGTAAAATGACACAGTAATATTAATAATATGACGACGATGAAGACATAGGAGAAAAGGCGGCAGCGTGCGGCAGATGATCTGCTGGCCCGCACAGCAAAACTGCTACACCCTTTGCTGTATTTGCAAAATCAATTAAGGTGGAGCATCAAAAGTGTCAATGAGACAAAAATTCTTATTACGTTACAATTACTCTCTCTGCCTAGCAGTCAGTACATGCTACAAAAGGTACGCTCTAACTGAAAAATATGAGTGACAGCCTAAGCTTCGTACATTCGAGGTCGCCATTAATTTATTAGGTAAATTATTAACCAGGAAACATAGTCCCTGGACGCCGTTCTCTCGAGGACTCATGTAGTTTACTGGTTAAACTTAACTCTACACTTACGATTAGTGTCGGCAAGTTGAGAATCCTTATGCAAACTCGGGCTCACGTAGCCTTGAACTGCACACGGGTCCTCAACCTGTGCCTTAACCTAGTGCCTATATTAATATCGGGGAGCTGAGAATCCTTGTGCAAACTCGGGCTTGTGTGTCCACAGACACAGCCTCGAGTCGCCTCTGCGGGGTTCTCTCTCGAACTTCCCCCTTAACCTACAGTACTTATATTAATAACGGGGAGCCGAGAATCCTTGTGCAAACTCGGGCTCACATAGCCTCGAGTCGCCTCTGCGGAGTTCTCAAACTTCCCCCCTTAAACTACGGAACAAGTGTATGTACAGGCCCTGGACATACTGTGTCCTGTGGGGCCAACAAGTGAGACGTCAGGTCCACACTTTTAACTGGGAACCACGCTGGTCCTTGGATTACTCAAATCTCTGAGGCCGCCTATCTTACGGAACCCAGCATACAACAGTTGCTAGTTAGTAAGCAGTTAGTAGGTGAGACATCAGGTCTACACCCACATTACCACTGCCCTGTCTCTCAACTGACTCAGAGATTACAGGTGTGGTTAGAAATGGCACAGGAAGGACATGTCCCTGATTGGTGTTACATGGACACACATTGCAGGAACGCACAAAACTATCTATGTCTCGTCTCATCCCTGGCCAGAAAAAGTCAGCTCGGATACGGCCCTGGGACTTCCTTTTGCCCATGTGACCTCCTGAGGCTGAACAATGACCCCATTGTAGCACTGCTAGGCGGTACTTGGCGGGAACGACAAACTGCAATCGAACCTCGCCCTTGGGTGTTCGTGACTCACGGTAGAGCTGTCCTTGTTTACGAAGGAACTTGGCTCGACCTCCCCGTGAATACTTTATCACTCTACCCTTTTGTTTGTTCCGCACGGCAGCAAGTGTCGGGTCAGAATGTTGTTCTTGAACAACAAGTTGGCTACACATCAGATCTTGCGGCGATTCAATGGTCACTGGGGTGGCACAGTCTGGAGCTTCAGCCATGGCTCGTGTTACCGCAGCAGCCGAAGTCTGAGTAGCGTCATGTTCGGTGCAACTATCCTTGACACAGGGAATGTTGCCTATAATAAGGTGATATAAGGGTTCTGGCATGACAACTGCAAGTGTCATACCAGTATAAAATGGAGATGCCACCTGCATACATGCCTCAGGGAACAATCTCACTGATCCATCAATAAGGTTTGCATGGATCTGTCGACCTGTGTACTGCTCAGGCCGAACTAAACTCTGCTTGACAGAGCAACCTGAGGATCCATTATCTCTCAGGACCTTCACAGGAATGCCTCCCACAAACCCTGGCTGAACAAGGAAGGTACTGTCACCTGTGGGAGGGCCTGTGCAGGAAGCAGCTATCCACTTATGAGGCTGCTGAATAACTGATGCGGCAAACATGGTGCCTTGAGACTTAGAAACTTGAGGGGTCATACTCACTGCCTGTGAAGATGGAACATTGGCCATCTGTGGAGGGGGGTTCACTGTCACTGTGGGACTAGTGAACTGCGGGGGAGTACCCATACTGGTAGGGACATCACCACCGTGCTGCTGCTGAGGAATGAAGGCTGCATTCGCTTCCTGCCTCTTTTGAGCTGGTGGTGAAAAAGTTCGTCCCGACGGTCGGTTGCGTGGCTGATACTGCTGCTGGTTAGGGTACCTGTTGTACCTCTTCCACTCAGATTTCTGAGTGTTTTGCCCCTGGTCCTTCTGCGGTTTGCTTGGACCTTGGCCATTACTCTGAGAACGGCCTTTTTGCTGGGGTTCAATCTGAGACGGTTTCCCAGATTTATCAGCTTTACTGTTCCAGGTATGCAGCTTGCGAGTTTGATACCCGTATGCAGTAAAGAATGCGTCAGCCTTTTCTACCATTTGGCTGGCATCTTTCACCTGGCAGATCTTAAGCTGTGCTATGAGCTCAGCAGGCCACAACCTCTCTAGCTGTGTACGCAGCATAAGATCAATTATCCCCTCACGCGTGGAAGGAGTTTCATCTTTCTCCATCCACTCACCTAAGTAAGCAGTGAGACGGTCGAGGAACTGAACAGCTGTCTCCTTGTCTTGGAGACGAGCTCGCATGAACTGAACTTTGGCATTGTCTACTGTGAGACCATACGCCTGAATGAGTGCAGCTTTCATCATCTCATACGTGAGATTGTCACCACGAATTCTGTGGAGAATATCGAGGGCAGGGCCCTCAAATAAACTAAGAAAGTGGAGCCGCTTAGCTGCCTCATCCAGTTGATACATGTCTGCCATGTCCTCAAAACGAGCTATGTACGGCTCGATTCGCTCGCCTTCCTTGTATGAAGGAAGCTTGATGAGTGGGGTCGCCAGGACATGTGCAGGGAGAACGCTCATGGAGCTTGGACCAACTGCACCAGACGTGTCTGAAGCCAAGGAATCTCGCTTGAGCTTCAGCACTTCAGGTTCATGTTTTTCACGTGCTTCTCGCTCGGCACGTTCGTGTTCTCGTTCTCTCTTGCATTGTTCACGCTCATATTCGCATTTTTCTCGCTCTTGTTCGTGCTCTCTTTCACGTTGTTCGTGCTCGCGTTCATGTTGTTGTCACTCTTGTTCCAACTCGAGCTCGCACTGTTTCTGCTCGTGTTCGCACTGTTCTCGCTCGTATTTGCGCTCCTTTTCGCATTCCTCACGCTGAATTCGACGCTCTTCATGAGGTGGATGGAAAGTTGATGACAGGGAGTGCTGGAGCTCCCGTTTCATCAGCCCTTAGGACTAGTTCCTGATCCCCCTTTGCTGAACTTTTTCAGTGTCTCAGTTACACACAGAGTAGGCCAGCATGCTCTCCAGTACAAATTTCTCTAACTATCTACACCAAACTACATGCACAGTACACACTACACTTCCTATTCAAAATTTAAATAGAATGGCGTCTCTGCACCAAGCCTTCGAGTCCCCAGGGGGGGGGGGCCATAAATGCCCCCACCATCTGCCCCTCTCCCGGTGATGACTAGAGGTGCCTGGAACCACTGTCTGACTCTCTTCTTCTTCATTTCTGCAACATTCGCGGCCTTTCCTCTAACTTTCGCTCTGTTGAGCACCACCTCTCCTCCTCTAAACCTCACCTTTTTCTAACAGAGACTCAGCTGTCTGAGACAACTGGCAGCAAACCCTTCTCGGTATCCTCCTACTTTCTCTATACTCATTTCAAAGCCAAAGGTGGCTGTTGTGTATATATACACAACGACTTATCTTGCTCTCGTGTTCCTGAACTCGATTCTTCTGAATTCTCTACACTCTGGCTTCAGCTTTCCTGTCATTCTCTGACTAAATATATCTGTGCTGTTTACTTATCCCCTAATTCTACTATCAAAAATTCTTCGACTATTTTACTTCTACGATGGAACACATTCTATCCATTTCTCCTTTCTCTGAAATCTCCATTCTAGGAGATTTCAATGTTCACCACCACCTTTGGCTCTCCTCTCCTTTCACGGACCCACCTGGTGAACAAACCTACATCTTTTCTATCCTTAATGACCTAGAGCAGCTTGTACAGCACCCTACCCATATCCCTTGTTATGAGTCCATATTATAATTACAAATCATAATAGACAAATAGATAAATAGATAGATAGAGAGACAGATAGAAGCAGGAAGTCAGATGATGAGAAGGTACTGTGTCTGCGAGAATCGAGCAATGCTAAACATGCTTACACACTCTTAACTCAAGGAATGCTTTATAGGCACACGGCAGCGCCTCGTGACCATACACACACATACACACATACTCACACACAGGCTTCTAGAACTTTCCAACCACAGTGAACACACGTGACACGACTCCTGTTTCACCAGAATTTAGGAAAGAGAGCTCAGAAGGAGAGAGGCCATAGAAGCGGCAGGGAGTGGGAAGAAAGGCTTAGCAACTTGGAAGAGAGAGAGAGAGAGAGAGAGAGAGAGAGAGAGAGAGATGGGGAGATAGCTAGCGGGACTCTACTTTATACTTCGCTCTGTGTGAGAGACTTGTTAATATTTCCAAGACAAATAAAAATAGTCCCATACTATTCTTATCTCTCCTTTGTCATTGCACGACAAATGGGAAAGGAGATTATCCACTTACAAAGCTACTCAAGTATAACAACCGCTCATCAACAACTTTAATATATGTATAACTAATCTACAAAACTCCACTACAAGTTTATGCAAAGTTTTTATGACATTTGGTAGCAGCGAAAAGAACGCACCTCGTCTTCGAATCAACAGTGAATTTCTACAAAAGCAGGCGACACTCTACAAGATTAACTTCAGTTCTACAGTGAACGAACTACAACCATCTACAATCAACTACAAGTAACAACTCTACGAGTCGTCTGTATAATCTTCTACACGCACCTACAAGTAGCGGCAGTCTTCATCCTACAACGAGTAAATCACAAGAAAAAAGGACCAAGAAAACATCAAGTAAGAAAATACAAAACAAACAAACGAAGAGTGAGACACGACTCATAACTCATAACCACCAGACCTCACCCTCCTCTCTCTGCTACATCCACCCAACCTCCACCGCTGATGCAGGAGTGAAGAGGTCAAGACGACGAAACAAATACCAAGTCCATATTCACAACTCATCTTACTCGTCTTCACTCAAGTTACTCATCGCTACTCATTCACTCACCACAGCTACCAGTGTGGGAAGTCGACGTCATCATGCGTGCTTGCTGAAAAGACGCCACGTCAGTCAACTCACCACCTGCACCATCACTAACACCATTCCCACCACGGTAAAAATTAGTGAGTTACATAGTTACTTCATTTATACAATACACAGTGATAGACAATAAGCTTCTGCACAAACATATAATTAACTTACATACACATACTTACTTCAATTATCTGCATAACTCAAACATTAAATAATCACCAACAATAAATATTCTACACTGTATATATTCATTCATTTATTATAACATTTATTTACTACCAACGAGTGTTACCATTTATACCTACATAAAATACGTGTTTCATACATACAGCTATAGATTATTATATCTGCAAAGTGATAAAGAAAATATACCATCACAGTTACTCAGTGAGCGATTAAAAGAACTGTATTAAACACTTATTAAAGCTACCTTGTGGAAAAAGATAACTTAAGTTACAAGGAAAAAAAAAATGGCCAACACAAATGACGTTAGCAAGAGTGAACATCTTCGACACAATCGTGAAGACAATGATTTCCACACAGTGCTGACACACATATTACCCACGATAGGTACAAGTGAACAACAAGTCAGTGTATATAGTTAATACTGTATATAGTGTATATATATTGTTACACTGTCCGCCTGTCCGTTCCCACGGGTGCAGCCGTTACAGCTGGGCTAGGGGATTATGCAGTATCCGTATCATTCGCGGAGTTTAAATTAGCGAGTGTTCCAAGTTCTTTTGTTTCTTTCGTTCCTGCCACTGAGGGCAATTTTATTTAATACCATGCTGAGAATGCATTTGATTATTTTGATTGTCTTATGTGAGCTACCAGTATATTTAATGATGTTTTGCTTGCATTAGAAGTACCAATTCATTGTAGAGAGAGAAAGGGGCACGAATTTAAGTTCCTTGTTAATTAATCTGATTCATGCGTTCACGCTTGCTGCACACGAGCCAGCATTTCGGGCAGTGTCTTCCCAGCCAGCTTCAGTATCGTGCGTGTGTGCACACTCTCTCTCTCCCCAGTCATTTTTGTGCCGAGCTGGTGTTTTCATTTAAGTTCATTTTTATTCTTTTGTTTACTGTTGCGCAGTTTTTCTCTAGTTTACGGAGTGTGAGTGCCGGGGTCTGCGTTACTTTTGCAACGCAGTGGAGGCCGATCATCTAAAACTACCTTGTTGTCTTTTTGTAATAGCTCCGGGCTGGCGCTACCGTAACAGTGGCGACCTCGCCAGGATATCCGAACAGTGCCTTCTTGCTAGGATATCGTTACCTTGGCGTTCTCTGTGCTTTGAGGTGAAGTTGATGTGTGTGTAGTTTCTCAGTCAGCGTTAGTATTTCATTATTCAGTACTGCCATTGAATTGTCGCCATGGAGTCACGCGTGTCTACACCAGATCGCGTACGTGCTGAGTCACCTGTGGATACGGAACAACGAGAGGCACATAGCAAAGGTACTCCCTGTGTGAGCCCTGAGTTTAACTATGGTGCTGAGCTGCCTCGTTTCGCTACCCCACCATTACCATCTATGATGCCGCCGAGCCAGTTTAGAGCAGTTCCCCCAGGTATGGCTAGTGCTTTCCCTGGAGTTGTTCATTCCACTCCCATATACCCTGGAGTCTTGTCACCGGAGGCTCAGTTGCAGTTGGAGTTGAAAAAGTTGGAGATGGAAATGCAGCGTGCAAAAGAAGAGAGGGAGATGCAGCGTGCAAGAGAGAAAGATGAGATGGAGATGCAGCGTGAAAAAATGCGATTTGAGCTGGAGAAGACTCGCTTGGAGGTGACTGCTAATAGACCTACTTCAGATACCCAAACCTCAGGCCGTGCAGAGGATAGGGAGAGTTGGCTCTCAAGGAGTCTAAAATTAGTGCCAGCATTTGATGAGTTGAAGGTGACAGAATGGTTTGTCAGGTTTGAAAAGAAGGCTAGGGAGTTTGAGTGGCCCAGGCAGCACTGGGTGGGCTTGGTATCTAATGTGCTGAAGGGAAAAGCGTTGGAAGCGTATAATAGGTTGAGCCCTGAGGATGTAGATGATTATGATGAATTTAAAGCAGCCATTCTGAAGGCATATGAACTTAGACCAGAGGCTTATCGGTTGTTGTTCCGTGGTGCTCGGAAAAGACCTGCTGACACCTATATGGCCTACGCCAGGTATCTGGAGGAGACGTTAGACGCGTGGTTGCTGAGTGAGAGCGCCACTTCGTATAACGAGGTGCGTGAACTGCTTTTGATGGAACATTTTACCAACATGGCTGACAAAGAAATTGGTGTTAGAATTAGGGAGAAGAGATTTAAGACCTTGAAGGAAGCAGCGACGTGGGCTGATGACCGGGTGTTGGCCTTGCGGAGTATGGGGGTCAAGTATGCTAATTTTCAGCATTCCAGGGAGAGGACTGTGAGTGGTCCGGCCTGGGATAAATCTCCCGTGAATCAGTCCAAGGGAAGTTCAGAGGAGAAAAAGAATTCTGGGAGAAAGAGCCCCGTATCCAGTTCTAAGCTACTTTGTTACTTTTGCAAACTGAGTGGGCACATCAAGCCTAACTGTCCTAAGTGGAAGGCCTCCCAAAATGCCAAACCAGTGGCACTAGTTGTAGGTTCGAGTCAGGTGAACGAGAGGAGTTGGGAGAGTGGTAACGGTGAGGGAGAAGTCTGTGGAAAGCTGGAGTGCAGCCGGCTGTGCTCGCTGCCAGCTCAGGCTGAAAAAGTTACCCAACATGCTACGCCACCTCCGGAGGAACTGCCTCAGAAATCGTCCCTAGACTGGTGTAAACCTTTTATGTGTCACGGCACAGTGAAAATTCATGGGATCAATTATCCAGTTACTGTGGTTCGTGATACCGGTGCACAACAGTCCGTGTGCAGAAACGTGACTGGAGGGCCTGTAAACTCAGGGAAGTATGTGCTGTGTAGAGGCATGAACGCAGATGAATACTATGATTATGTTCATGTGGAACTCGATTGCCCCATTGTTCAGGCTGCAGCTCAAGTAGCTGTTGCTGATGTAATGCCAGTAGAAGGGGTTGATTTTCTGCTGGGGAACGACCTGGCTGGGGAGAAAGTATTTCCATCTCTTCCCCCACCAGTTGTTGTGGCAGAGAAGTGTTTTGACGCCCCAGAAATTGGTATTGAAGTTGATGCAGAAGTGGAAGCCATGTTCCCGGTCTGTGCAATTACAAGATCTATGGCACAGGTTGCAGCCTGGGAGGAAGAACTGGCGAAGTCACAGGTTCTTGAGGTTGACTGTGATGAGGCAGGGCCACCAATGGAGGAACCTAGTGAGCAGGGTGTTGCTGTGGTGGGTGAGGAGAGTGGGAATGCGTGCATGGGCGCCGCCCCACTTCCCACTCAGGACACTAGAGGTGGTGCTGAGTGTGTCTGTGTGGAGACTGAACCCAGCCCACCGACTGAATTAGAAGAATTTCAGGACGCTGGGGTCGACTGCGGGGATGCAGGACCACCATCAAACGCGCCTGAGGAACAGTGTCACTGCTGAGGGTAGAGGTGATGATGATGTCAGTGTGGAGTCTGACATTCCTCCCCCTGTCGAGTGTACTAGAGGTGGCGCTGAGATTGATCGCCCTTCGCAATCCAGTGTCCCGACCAGTCCCTTATCTCAGTCCTCAGTAGAGCTGGTGGGTGTTGGGCCAGCAGAATTGAGGGTGAAGCAACAGGAGGATGTAACATTAAAGCCCTTGTTTGCTCAAGTAGGGGAAGAAAGAAGTATGGAGTGTGGTAAGGAGGAGTTCCTGATTAAAGACAATGTTTTACATCGCCGATGGACGCCCACTGGCGCCACGGTGGATGGAGGAGTGGGTGAGTTAGTGCAGGTGGTGGTGCCTGTGCAGTATAGGGTGCCATTAATACAGTTAGCACATGAGGGACCTTTAGCAGGTCACCTGGGAAATAGAAAGACAGTGCAGCGCTTAAGATATAACTTTTGGTGGCCAAGTATGCCGGGACAAGTTGCTGCGTACATCAAGAGCTGTCACACGTGTCAGATAGTGGGCAAGCCTAATCAAGTTCTTCCTGTGGCCCCTTTGACTCCCATTCCTGCAGTTGAACCTCCGTTTACCCTGGTAATCATTGATATCTTGGGCCCTTTACCTCCTACTTCTGCTGGAAACAAGTATTTGTTAACCATAATGGATGTTACAACGCGATACCCAGAGGCTATACCAATCAGAAGCATGCAGGCGAAGTCAGTAGTCAAGCAACTTATCCTGTTCTTTACTCATTTTGGCCTGCCCAAGGAGTTGCAGTCAGACCGTGGAGTGAATTTTACATCTAATTTGTTTAAGCAGACAATGACAGAGTTGGGCATCAAGCACATTTTGTCCAGTGCCTACCATCCGCAGTCACAAGGTGACCTGGAAAGGCACCATCAGACCTTAAAGACAATGCTGCACACCTTCTGCTATGATAGTGGAAAGGATTGGGACCTAGCGGTACCCTTTGTTATGTTTGCAGTGAGAGAGGTACCAACTGAGTCATTAGGGTTTTCACCCAATGAGTTAGTGTTTGGGCAGAGTTCGTGGTCCCTTGGATGTGGTGTGAGAGGCCTGGAGTAACAACAAATCTGGCAACCAGGAATCCATGCTTGACTATGTCTGCCGCACTCGGGAGAGACTGCATTGCGCTTTAGAGCTTGCCCGTGACCATCTAATCGGGGCTCAAGCGAAAATGAAGGCTCATTACGATAAGAAGGTCAGAAGTCGTGAGTTTAAGCAAGGAGATGAAGTTTTGGCACTGCTGCCCATGCAAGAAAAACCTCTGGCGGCTAGATTCAGTGGTCCTTATATTGTGAAGAAGAGAGTTGGGGAACTTGACTATCTAATTGTTACCCCAGATAGGCGGAAGAGTACTCAGTTGTGCCACATTAATATGTTGAAGCCATACTACTGCCCAGTTGATTCTCATTGTGGGATGACTGCTGATGTCTCTCACCTGGGATGTGAAGGACGGGGAAGGGAGGATGTGGCATCAAAGGAACGTGCTGTGGAGGGAGCTGTTGGTGTCGGTGATGTGAGTAGTGGACCAGGGTTACAGCCACAGTCCCTGGAAGGTGACTTTGGAGTGGACGTTGAGGGAACCAGGGATAAGAGCGCTCCTGTAGTTTTGGCGGTTGGTAGTGAGTTGGAGGAGCAGGAGGAAGTGCTTAGTCGTGGTGAGATGTTACCAGCTGACCTATGGGAGGGCAATGGTTATGCAGCTCTGGTGGAGAAATTGCGACACCTTGATCCAGTAAAGCGAGAAGAGCTGTGCAACAGATTATGGAAATATCTGAAAGTTTTTGGAGATTCACCGGGATTGACAACTTGGGCTACTCATGACATTGACGTTGGGGAGAGTAAGCCTGTAAAATTAGCTCCCTACCGCATCAACCCTATCAGACAGAAAGCTCTCGATAATGAGATCAAGTATATGTTGGACCATGGATTGATCAAGAGGAGTTTCAGTGAGTGGAGTTCACCAGTTACCTTGCAGCCGAAGCCAGATGGGAAGGTTAGGTTGTGTGTGGACTTCCGGAAGGTTAACTCACTGTCTAAGACTGATGCATATCCCTTGCCTCGGGTCGATGACTCCGTGGACAAGGTGGGAAATGCCACTTATATCACCAAACTTGACTTAGTAAAAGGATACTGGCAGGTCCCGCTGACGGAACGGGCTAAACAAGTGGCTAGCTTTGTTGTCAGTGGTGCAGTATATCAGTGCCAGGTGATGCCTTATGGACTGAAGAATGCTCCAGCCACTTTCCAGAGGCTTATGGATAAAGTGGTGGATCGCATAGCTAATTGTGTTGTTTACATCGATGATGTCATTGTGTATGACACCAAGTGGGAGGAGCACCTTGAGCATGTGGAAATGCTCATTAAGCGGTTGGAGGAAGCTGGCTTAGTAGTCAACTTGGACAAGTGCGAGTTTGTACGTGCTAAGGTCCAGTACCTTGGATTTGTTGTAGGACATGGGCAAGTGGCTCCACCTCGTGCTAAGGTGGATGCCATTTCCAACTTTGCAGCACCCCAGTGTCGCCGTGCCCTCCAGCGATTTTTGGGTATGATCGGCTATTACAGAAGATTTATTGGAAATTACTCCACAATGCTTGCCCCTCTTACTGACTTATTGCGCAAGGATAAGAAGTGGCAGTGGACAGCCGAGTGTGAGCAAGCTTTACTACTGTTAAGTCTCTGCTGTGCCACCACCCTATATTGCGTGCACCAGATTTTGACAAATCTTTTGTGCTGGCAGTTCATGCTAGCCGAGTAGGGGTAGGAGCAGTGTTGATGCAGCCGGATGAGGGCCAGGTTGAACATCCCATATCATACTTCTCAAAGAAGTTTAATAGAGCCCAGAAGAACTATTCCGTCATAGAGCAGGAGTTATTAGCGATTATCCTGGCCCTGCAACACTTTGCTGTCTACCTGCCCCCTTTTGGCCCTGTGATCAAGATTTATTCAGACCATCATCCCCTGCAGTTTTTGAACAAGTTTAAATTTAAGAACCAGCGTTTGACCCGCTGGAGTTTGCTTTTGCAAGAGTACAATTTAGAAGTTAGGCATATTAAAGGGACTGATAATGTAATTGCTGATTGTTTATCCAGGGAGGGGTCAGGGTCTTGATTCGAAAATTTTGATCCAGGGCTCAAAATTTTCCCTTGGGGAAGGGCGTGTTACGCTGTCTGCCTGTCCGTTCCCACGGGTGCAGCCGTTACAGCTGGGCTAGGGGATTATGGAGTATCCGTGTCATTCGCGGAGTTTAAATTAGCGAGTGTTACAAGTTCTTTTGTTTCTTTCGTTCCTGCCACTGAGGGCAATTTTATTTAATACCATGCTGAGAATGCATTTGATTATTTTGATTGTCTTATGTGAGCTACCAGTATATTTAATGATGTTTTGCTTGCATTAGAAGTACCAATTCATTGTAGAGAGAGAGAGGGGCACGAATTTAAGTTCCTTGTTAATTAATCTGATTCATGAGTTCACGCTTGCTGCACACGAGCCAGCATTTCGGGCAGTGTCTTCCCAGCCAGCTTCAGTATCGTGCGTGTGTGCACACTCTCTCTCTCCCCAGTTATTTTTGTGCCGAGCTGGCGTTTTCATTTAAGTTCATTTTTATACTTTTGTTTACCGTTGCGCAGTTTTTCTCTAGTTTACGGAGTGTGAGTGCCGGGGTCTGCGTTACTTTTACAACACAGTGGAGGCCGATCATCTAAAACTACCTTGTTGTCTTTTTGTAATAGCCCCGGGCTGGCGCTACCGTAACAATATATATTTTTTTTTATATAAAATAACAAAATATGGGGCTATATAATATCATTTTCAGTAATATCTGTGCAATGTAAACTAAACCTTCAAAAAAGGGTCCCAAGGGATTTAACCAGCAATTATGTAACCATGAACAACACAGAAAAAGCATAGACAAACGAAGACAAACAAACTATAGAAAATCAATACATAAAAAAAAAAGAAAAAAAAGTAAGAAAGAAAAAAGAGAGAAATAGAGTAAGATCACATAACAAACAAATGAAAATAAGTGTAAGTGTTACTACATATGCCAAAATACCACATAAACTACAAACAAAAAAGCAAATTGTCTCCACAAGCAAGTGGCATGGCACATCATCACTATCATCGACCGCAGCATGACCGGATTCATATGTCAGGACTGCAGTTATTATAATTATGTAACGACAAACGATTGCATTATGTTACACTTGCTACAGTTATGTAACTACAAAAGATATGTAACAATTATGTAACGACAAACGATTGCATTATGTTACACTTGCTACAATTATGTAACTACAAACGATATGTAACAATTATGTAACGACAAACGATTGCATTATGTTACACTTGCTACAATTATGTAACTACAAACAATATGTACCATTTATGTAACAGTTGCATTAACAAGATGTAACTTTTATGTAACTTTAACTACAATTATGTAACTACAAACGATATGTAACAATTATGTAACGACAAACGATTGCTTTATGTTACGCTTTGCCGATTATGTAACAGTTGCATTAACAAAATGTAACTACAATTATAAGGCCAACACAATTATGCATTACCACAATATTTTGTAACAATTCATAAAATGTTACAATTATGTATTACCACAATGCTACTACAATGTTATAAGTCATACAACTATACCACAATTCTGTATTACCAGTATCATCATAAAAGTTAGGTGAAATATTAGACATTACTAAAGGGATAACTCAATATGTAATGTGTAACCTAGCAGTATTGCCATTGCACAATTATATGCGTACGTCTGTTATACATTCACATCTTACAATATGTCATACAACAACCATTGCATTTGTTCAATTATGTATACAACTTGTTTAAGATGTAATATTACTAGATCAAGGCAATTTACTATGAATGTTATATGTATACAATATTATAATCAATATTATGTACTAATAGATTAGCATATGTCAATGATAATTGCTGTTGGAGGACCTTCAGCTGCGCGGCCGAGCATATGTTATAAGTCCATATTATAATTACAAATCATAACAGACAAATAGATAAACAGATAGATAGAGAAACAGATAGAAGCAGGAAGTCAGATGATGAGAAGGTACTGTGTCTGCAAGAATCGAGCAATGCTAAACATGCTTACACACTCTTAACTCAAGGAATGCTTTATAGGCACATGGCAGCGCCTAGTGACCATACACACACATACACACATACTCATACACAGGCTTCTAGAACTTTCCAACCACAGTGAACACATGTGACACGACTCCTGTTTCACCAAAATTTAGGAAAGAGAGCTCAGAAAGAGAGAGGCCATAGAAGTGGCAGGGAGTGGGAAGAAAGGCTTAGCAACTTGGAAGAGAGAGAGAGAGAGATAGGGAGATAGCTAGCGGGACTCTACTTTATACTTCGCTCTGTGTGAGAGACTTGTTAATATTTCCAAGACAAATAAAAATAGTCCCATACTATTCTTTATCTCTCCTTTGTCATTGCATGACAAATGGGAAAGGAGATTATCCACTTACAAAGCTACTCTTGTATAACCAGCGCTCGTCCACAAGTCTAATATATATAACTTCTCTACAAGTAACTTCAAAGTCTTTTTATGACACCCTGACCGCCTTCGAGAGAGCTCCAACATACTTGACCTCTTCCTCACAACTAATCTTTCTGCTTACTCTGTTAATCTTTTCTCTCCATTGGGCTCCTCCGATCACAACCTTATTACCTTAACCTGTCCTATCACTCCGGTACGGCCTGTGGACCCTCCAGGGAAACGTCGTCTGTGGCATTTTGGAGCCGTGGACTGGGAGGCCCTCAGGCAGTACTTCTTTGATTTTCCCTGAAATGATTATTGATTCCATGGTCGGGAGCCATCTGAGTGTGCCTTGCGCATTACGGAGGTTATTCTCTCGAGCATGGAAGCATACATTCCTGTCTCATATCCTTTGACTAACGCAAGAAAGCCTTGGTTTAATCACGCTTGTTCAAATACTGTCCGCAACAAGGAGAGGGCCTACAAAAGGTACCGGAGCCAACCCACCCCTGAATCACATCATCTTTACGTTTCTGCCCGGAATCGTTTTTCATCCATACTAAGTGCTCTCAACTCTCCAACTCGAATTCTTCCCGCTCCTTCTGGCACCTTCCCAAAAATCTTTCTAACAACTTTACCTCATCATCCTTCCCTCCTCTTTTCTACTCTGATGGTTCTGTAGCTATTTCTTCTGCTGATAAAGCAGATCTCTTCGCACATACTTTCTCCTCCAATTTCACCTTAGATGATTCCGGTGATGTTCCTCCATCACTTCCCCCCTCTGACTTCCTCAAGGCTGACATTAAAATTTCTTCAGTTGATGTATTTTCTGCCATCACTGGCCTCAATACTAACAAGGCATATGGGCCTGATGGGATCCCTCCTGTTGTTCTCAAGAACTGTGCTTCTGTGCTTACACCCTGCCTAGGCAAACTCTTTCGCCTTTGTCTGTCAGCTTGTACCTTTCCTTCTTGCTGGAAGTTTGCTCTCATTCAGCCAGTCCCAAAGAAGGGTGACCATTCCCAACCCTCCAACTATCGTCCAATTGCTTTAACGTCCTGTATTTCAAAAGTTTTAGAGTCAATTCTCAATAGAAAAATTTTAAGGCATCTTTCCTATCACAGCCTTCTTCCCGATCGTCAGTACGGGTTCCGTCAGGGACGCTCCACTGGCGATCTTCTCACCTACCTTTCAGACTCCTGGTCATCCTCCTTTCGGGACTTTGGCGAAAGCTTTGCCATTGCACTTGACATCTCAAAGGCTTTCAATCGAGTCTGGCATAAATCTTTAATTTCCAAACTGCCCTCCTACGGTTTTTATCCTTCTATCTCTGCCTTCATCGCTAGCTTCCTTTCTGGTCGTTCTATAGCCACTGTTGTAGATGGCCATCGTTCTTCTCCTAGATCTATCAACAGTGGTGTTCCTCAGGGCTCTGTCCTATCACCAACTCTCTTCCTTTTATTCATCAATGATCTTCTAAGCTGTACATCTAACCCTATCCACTCATACGCTGATGACTCCACCCTTCACCTTTCCATTCGGTTCCCACAATGCCCATCTCAACAGTTACTTCAATAAACAAGGGATGAGGCTATGGCACACCTAATGTCTGACTTGGCTCGTATCTCTGACTGGATGAGGCTATGGCACACCTAATGTCTGACTTGGCTCGTATCTCTGACTGGGGTAAAAATAATATGGTTGTTTTTAATGCATCTAAGACTCAGTTCTTACACCTATCAACCCGACAAAATCTTCCACAGGTATACCCACTAATGTTTAATAATATTCAGCTTAATCCTGCATCATCCTTGAACATGCTTGGGGTTTCATTTACTCGGGACTTATCTTGGAAAGATCATATTACATCTCTTGTAAAATCTGCTTCCAAGAGATTGGGTGTGCTAAGCCGACTCCGCTCTTTCTTTACCCCTGCACAATTGTTGACTCTATACAGGGGTTTTATCCGCCCCTGTGTGGAGTACAACTCTCATGTGTGGGGAGGCTCCCCACATACAGCTCTTCTCAATGGGGTGGAGTCAAAGGCTTTTCATCTCATTAACTCTCCTCCTCTTACTGACTCCCTTCAACCTCTGTCTCTTCACCGCACTGTTGCATCTTTATCTCTTTTCTATCGCTACTTCAATAGTCACTACTCCTCTGAACTGTCTGCTTGCATTCCTCCACCTCTACGACAGGCGCGTAGCACCCGTCTGGCAGCAAACTCTCATCCCTTTTCTGTCCAACTCTCTAATGCAAGAGTTAACCGTTACTCCCAGTCTTTCATTTATGCAACAGGTCAGCTCTGGAACTGTCTCCCTTTGTCTGTATTTCCTGCTGCCTATGATCTCCAGTCTTTCAAACGCAGTGTGTCCAGGCATCTCAAAATGATCGGATCTTGAATTTGGCTCTCTATTGTATTTTGTTTTTCTCTTGGAGGGAACTGTTACTGCGGGCTCATGGCCTTTGGTTCCTTCTTCCTCGCAAACAAAAAAAATCACTCTCGCGCTGCTGTTCATAATTATACCGAGAGAGGACGAACTCTTTGATTTCAGTTGGGTCCGTAAGACCCATATCTTTGGCTTCCTGTACATAGATGCTGGTCGACATGGCGCTAATTTACTAAGCAAACCGAATCTGAGTACTGACTGCTTTGCAAATGAATGTTAATAACATAAATAAAGAATTCAGACACAAGCTAATGGTGACCAGTCTTATCTAGTTAACTGGCAAAAATAAAGCAAAAATTCACTTGCTAAACTAACGGTAAACACCAGTAAGTTTGTGCTTATAAACTTTAATGATAAATACCTAAATATGAACGAGTGAGTATTATCTCGTGAATAGCTTTAGAGCTAGGAGTTAATATCCTGGAATGAGGTCGCCAATGTCACGGGGTTTTTAAAATTAATGCAAAATTATTTAAATGATAATGTACAATAATACTGAACAGCAGGAACAAGAACTGTCTTGCTAAATCAAGCAATGATTACTTTACGCTGGCTTGCTTCGCACGATTCTCTAAGAACGAGAATTTATAAATTTTCTCAACGGTACACAGCAGAGACTAATTACTCAATTGCTGTTTATTAGTACTGTTAGCCTCTGGAGAAAGTTACTTCACCCCTGACAATAAATAACTAATACTATTAATAATATCAGGTTCTTGCTGATGCGTAACTCCTAGGAGGCACAATGGATTTTAAGCTTAATACAACAAGACTGGCGTAAGTACCAGTTATGAATGGCAAAACGTTTATGCAAGCTAGGAGCTATAAGGGAAATAAGCTTAATTGTGGAGAAATGAAACACAAGTTTACATTACATTAAGCTCAAGAAAAGAACTGTTAAATTTATTGATTACAAAGAAATCAATTTAATGTTACATTTCAAATGAATTCAAATAAAGA
>NC_137069.1:21053211-21063211 GCF_032717465.1 Coenobita brevimanus
GAAAGCCAGGTTCTGTGTAAACGTTAAAGAAATAAAAAAGTCAAGCTCTGTCCTGTGTACCCGAAACATTAGAAAATAAAGAAGTCAAGCACTCTGCTCTCTGTCTCTCTCCCACCCAACATTTCGACTTATTTTAATGGATCATCTACATAACCATTTTACTTTGTCTAAATTTGCCACCTCTCGAGTGCTGAGTTGAAACAATAGATTAACACTAAAGTAGGATGGAGAAGGGAGAAAAGGTGAGCAGATGGAAAAAACGCTTTAAGGAATTGCTGAACATAGAGAATCAAGGTAATTGCGAGTATAAGTGGCTGGGGAATGGCTGGGAGACGGAAGGATGTGAGAAGAGAGGAAGAAATCAGTAGGATGGAAGTTGTAGAAGCAATGAAGAAAGTTAAAATGGGGAAAGTCCCAGGAACTGATGGAGTGCGCGGTGAAATGCTGAAGCATGGGGGAGAGATAGTAGTAGAATGGAAGTGGAAGATGTGCAGATTGGCCTGGGAGAAAGGTAGAGTCCTGGAGGATTGGAAGTCACGTATAATTATTCCCCTGTAGAAAGGAAAAGGGGGAAAAAGAAGTATGTGGTAATCATAGGGGCATTTGTCTTCTTAGTGTAATAGGAAAAGAATATGGAAGGATACTTACTGACAGAGTTAGGAAAATAACAGAGGAATTAGTTGGAGAAGAACAGGGAGGTTTTTAGGAAGGGAAAAGGTTGTGTAGATCAGATATTCATTCTTAGGTCTTTAGCAGAAAAGTTTTTAGAAAAGAGAAAGAAGCTATATGTGACTTTCTTGGATTTGGAGAAAGCATATGGCAGGGTGGATAGACAAGGATTGTGGAAAGTATTAAGTATATATGGAGTAGATGGGAAGTTGTTGAATGCCGTGAAGAGTATGTATGATGGTGCGAAGGCTGCAGTGCATGTGGATGGTGAACTGAGTGAATTTTTCTATTTGAAGGTTTGATTGAAACAAGGATGTGTCATGTCTCCATGGTTGATCAATCTGTATATGGATGGGGGTTATCAAAGAGATACAAGGTAAGGCAGTGGATGCTGGAGTGGCCCTAGTGAGGGCAATGATTGGAAACTCCCTGTACTGTTGTTTGCAGATGATACTGTGTTGGTAAGTGAAGACGAAGGGGAGCTGCATGGCTTGGTCGACGAGTTTAGGAGAGTGTGTAAGAAATGGAATCTAAAGGAGAATGTAGGGAAGAGTAAAGTTATGGTTTTCGAGAGAAGTGGTCAGTGAATGTACAGTGAGGTTGGATGAGGAGGAAATGGAAAATGTGAGTGCATTTAAGTACTTGGGTAGTATGATGCATAAGGATTGAAGGTTAGAGGGTTAAGTGCTTGAAAGGGTACAACAAGGAAGAAAGGTTGCTGGTTCCTTGAAAGCAGTGATAAGAAACAGGGAAGTGAGCATGGCAGTGAAAAAGTTACTACATGACAGTATTGTGATACCAACTCTAACGTATGGAAGTGAAGCTTGGACCTTGTTGGAGGGACAGAAGTCAAGAGAGCAGTGGAAATGAGTTATTTGAGATGAGCATGTGGAGTCACAAGGAGAGAAAGACTGACAAATAAGGAAGTGAAGCAGGGTTGTGGTGTGGATGGGGATGTGATAGAAAGCGTTAGGAGAAACACACTGAGGTGGTTTGGCCATGTGGAGAGGATGGAGAGTGAGAGACTGACGAAGAGAGTGTATGTGAGTGAGGAGGAGGGGGGGCGAGGGAGGGGGAGGCCGAAGATGAGAGGGAGGGATGGAGTGGCAAGGTATATCAGAGGGGGGGGGGGCTTGGTACAGGGCAGTGAAATGGTGGTGGATAGGACGACATGGAGGAGATTTTTTTGTAGCCACCCCTTACGGGATTAAGGCGTCTGGCAATAGATAGATAGACAATAGGAAGCTAATCTCGAAGAAGTGTTATGGGATGGATGTAGAACCACAGCACTGTCTGCTTCTGTCATAGAGCTACGTGAAACAAACTGGGAAAAGATTATCTAGCCCATATGAGAGTAAAATCTAGCTCAGGTTAGTGTAAAATCTAGGCCAAGTGAGTGTAAAATCTAGGTCAGGTTAGTATAAAATCTAGGCCACGTTAGTGTACAATCAAGGCCAGGTTAGTGTTAAATCTAGGCCAGGTTAGTATGAAATCTAGGCCAGGTTAGTGTACAATCTAGGCCAGGTTAGTGTACAATCTAGGCCAGGTTAGTGTACAATCTAGGCCAGGTTAGTGTAAAACCTAGGCCAGGTTTGTGTTAAATCTAGGCCAGGTTAGTGTTAAATCTAGGCCAGATGAGTGTAAAATCTAGGCCAGATGAGTGTAAAATCTAGGCCAGATGAGTGTAAAATCTAGGCCAGGTGAGTATAAATGAACGATAGCTGTATTATTGTGACTGATAAACTTTTGTCTATATTAAAGAAACTATTAGCATTATCTTCTGTTTGCTAATAAAACTTTGTATACCTATGTGAATGTCACACAGTCAAGTGAATCCCGTACCCATATTCTTTTTACTCTAACTTGGCCTAATATTGGCAGCTCTATCTTGAATGCTTAGTTATCTCAACACATTAACACCTGAATGCAATGCTAGTCATCAAGAAGTTCTATGCTAAGACTTTAATGCCATAGCCTTGTCTTTTTCTACCACTGGTCTAGGTGGAAAACTTTGGAAAAGGAGGAAAATCTAGGCCACGTTAAGGCAAAAACAGTATAGTCTTATGTCCTCACTACGACCTACGATATCCTATGGTCCGTCTATTTTATGAAGAGCGTTTGGGCGTTGTCCCTCTTGGGAATTTCCTAGGCCGCCTCTCTGCCAAACGTGTACACCTCTCTGTCTCATGTCAGCTATTTACTACTTCTAAATGAAGTTTATTTACAGTATACATATTTATAATTCTTTAATAAGGCTACATAGCGTTATAAATGCCTCTTTTTCTTTTTCATTTAATAACAATTACTTTTTATAAATACCACAACACTTCCAACGTTGCCACACTTGTAAGGGTAGAGTGACTGTGTTAATCCAGGTCACTTCCACTCTGGCCGCCATCTGAGATGGATGCTCTTACTCCTGCCACTCACTCTCGTGTGCTCCACAGTAGAGAAAAAGAACTTATTTACAATGTAAATAAGTATTTTTTAGAAGAGAAGGCAAACAGAGGACCTATAATTGATCCCTCAAAAGCTGTTGCCCGAACAGCAGAGAGAGAGAGGAGAGTGGTGTGCTGAGAAGGAGAGTTGTTATTAGCACCTTGTTTCTAATCCGATTAAGTTGCCCAGTACAAAGTATGGCAACACTGTGGGACGGGGACTCCCCAAGAGGGACAACGCCCAAACGCTCTTCATAAAATAGACGGACCATAGTTCACAGCCAAGTTGTCTTACCAGCCAGAGCCAAGAACTTGGTAGTGTACATTCCAAGATTGAGTTTCTAAAAACTGTGAGCCGTGTTTTGAAAGAACCTCACCTGTATTCTAGCTGGTTCAGGAAGCTCCTTAACAACTTTTCCTAGGCAATTTAATCTGCTTATTGTGCTTTACTGTCCTATTTTTTGTTATACATTAATCCTTCAAACATTGCCAGCCTATGCATAAATCCATCCATTCATCCATCATTCAATCCTACACTGCCCCATGAGGAGCGTAGGAGCCCGGGGCTAGGCAGTTGGTCCCGACATTTAAGATAAGAGTGACCAGCCTTATTCATCCTTGAGTGGCAATATATGAGCAATCAACCCCAACCATCCCTTGGATATAAACCTTCACCGGCTCAATCCGATTGGAGGGCAGTAATTACCCACTAAACAATCAGGCGCCAAAGTTTGGTTATATGGTTACCACCCAGCGTAGAAAAAGGTTTCCTGGTGCACAGGAAACCATTTGGCTTGTCACTCAGTGTAGAGTCACCCACAGGCAGAAGGAAGAGGAAAGACTGACGGAAAGAAAGACAGAAGAGGAAGTGTAAGGTCACCTGTAGGCAGAAGGGAGAGAGAGAGAGAGAGAGAGAGAGAGAGAGAGAGAGAGAGAGAAAGAGAGAGAGAGAATTCGACAGATAGATAGATAGATAGATGTAGATATACAGACATGAGCGTGTGTATGTGTTTAGTTATATACGAGTTTGTGACTTTACTTGAGAGAGAGAGAGAGAGAGATTGCTTTTGCTCACTAATAACAAGTCTGCCTAGTATGACTACACCCGACCAGTATAACTCCACGTAGATACATAGATTTCGCAGTCTCGGTGCGGAATGTTCCTTCGTTAAAGAATCCACAGTAACGAAGTGATGAATTGGGTGGAATAGAAAATCGAGGATAGGTAAGGAAAGATTCTGAGGGAAAGCGATTCAGAAAAAAAAAAAAAAAAAAAAAAACGATGGCGCCTTCTTCATTTACCTTCGTTACTCCGAACGAAAACAAATGGCAAGCCAGAAATGCTACCGCTCTCTTCAACACGGAGGGCTAAATGAAGGAATATATCTGCAAAAGGTGGGATGGCGTGGCTGATATACTATACCTCGTTTAATTTCGGAATCTGAACGGAAAACCATTGGAACGGAACAGTTTAAGTATTCGATATTCGGAATGAAGCCCTTTAAGGCATTTCAGGAACAGATTCACGGGACTTTTGAAATAAAACGGGTATGTGAAAGGCATCATCATCATCTTCATATATACCTCTTTTCCCACCCTGGGATGGAGTGAGGTAGGGTCCAAAAGCCAGGGGAGGGGGGAGACAAACTGATAGAAAAAGCGAATCAATGTCAAACCCCTCCCCCCCAAAAAAAAAAAAAAAAAAAAAGTCAGCACCCAGGAAGAATAAAACGAGGATGTAGTCATAGTGAGGAAATTAATTGGGAGCAAACCTATTCTGAGGGAGAGTGACTGGAAGAAATAATCCTTCCTCCTGGTGAAGTAGGTATGATAATGGATGTGTGCAGTGCTGGGTGGTGGTATGTCAGAGTGGAAGTGCTGTGTGTGTGTGTGTGTGTGTGTGTGTGTGTGTGTGTGTGTGTGTGTGTGTGACGATGATGATGACAACGATGGTGACAGTGGTGATGACAGCGATGGTGATGATGACGGAGCCAACGACAGTGATAATGGAGAGACCTTCCGATTAAGGGGGAGACCATTCAGCTTAGGGAGGCCCTCCGATTTAGGGGGAGACCTTCCGAATTAGGGGGACCATCCAAATTGGGGGGATCTTCCGAATTAGGAGGACCCTTCCGAATGAAGGGGGTCTTGCAAATTAGGGGGACTCTTCCAAATCAGGGGGGCCTTGCGAATGAGGGGGGGGCCTTCTGAATTAGGGAGGGTCTTGCAAATTAGGGGGGACCTTCTGAATTAGGGAGGGGCTTGCGAATTAGGGGGGTACCTTCCGATTTAGGGGGGGTCCATACAAATTAGGGAGAGGGGACCTTCCAAATTAGCGTGGGGGTTAGATACAGCCTTCAATGATCCCCTCACTACATTAGCCCAGCATTAAGACGGATAAAATCGCCAGGAAATAGGAAACAAGAAAACAAGTCACGAGATTGAATGGTTTAAAAAAAGGAATTCGGTCAAAAATGTCAAGAGTAAGAACCCGAGGCTAGATTAATGAAGTTTATAAAATTTTTAAGGGAAAGGCACAGGAAGGGGAAGATGAAGAGAGGAAGACCAGGGCTCGCATTCTCATTGGGTAAAGAAGCCTTACACCTCTTCGTCAGCGATTTGTTTTTTAGTAGAGGTGGCTAATATTCTTCTGTATGTTATTTATGCAGAGTTTAGCGATTTGCGAAGGATTTATGTAACATGGAAGAGGAGTGTAAGGTGTAACAAACTAAATTGCTTAGGAAAAGGTGTTAAGGAGCTTCCTTAGCTAATAAGAATACGGGCCCAAGGATGAGGTAGGGGATGGAGGGATGAGATATATATGAAATGGGGTGTGAATCAGAGGGCAGACAAATGGCAAGGGACAGAGAGACATGGAGGTGATTTGTCTGTGGCCACCTCTCACGGGATAAAGACGTCTTTGCTAGACAGACAGACAGACAGACAGGCAGACAGACAGACAGACGCAAGCTGGCATTACTTGATCGATAAAGTCTCCATCGGAAATAGAGTAGGCCTTAATTTGAACCAAGAAAAATGTAGTAGTACTAGCTACAGTAGTAGTAGTAGTAGTAGTAGTAGTAGTAGTCAATCAATCAATCAATCAATCAATCATCTTCATTTTGTATATAACATATATATGACCAGTAAGAGGGACAACAGCCTAGCATTCTATTAAAAAACATATCCACTAATTTATCATTAAAAAAAAAAAAAAACAAGATTCTATTTTGTTGCTAAATCATCTTGTTTTAGCATACACACATAAATGTCTTCATACATACACTGCTTTATACAAGTGTAAATATACCATATACCAAAACACTACTGCAGCACCATCACTGTCCATTACCACTCAAGTAATTCAAACCCATATGTCTTTTTATCGGTTCACACAGTAACTTGCAATCCTCTTGTTTCTTCATAATTTTGAACCCAAGCGATCCTTGATTTAATAATATCAATTACCATATTCATAACATTAAAATTAATTTTATATTTTCCAGATTCATATTTATATTTATTTTTCACTGAAGTGCTTACAAAGCTGGATAAAATGATGGCCAGAGATAAAAACAGGAATATTCATTCTAGGTAAAACATTCCTCTACGTAAATAAAGGTTTCACATATCTTGCCTGTGTGAATGCTGCATAAAGCCTTAGCAGAAAATGACCATCTACCTTGGCCACACTGTGATTACTTGTTACTCTTGGTAAATTATATATTTTCTTCATTGCATTTGCATATGCAACTTCAAATGTTCTAAACAGCGGACCTTTTTGTGTTTTCTTTAAGTCCCATAAAAACCCATAATAAGGGACACACTCATTTATAGGTAGGGGCGCTCACCATCCACTCACGCGATGTAGTGCTGCTCTCGGGTGTCTGCCCTTTCTTTTCATCCAACCTTCTTTCCTTCCATCCTCTTTTGTCTTTCTTTCCTTCATTCTTTCCTCGTCCTTCTGCCTGTGGGTGACTCTACACTTGTGCTCAGTGAAATAACAGCTGATGTCTCCACGATCAAAAGAACATTATTAGCTACCTTAGAAAACTCAAAAGGGATAACAGGAGTTGGAAAGATGTCCCCAGACCTCGTCGTGGACATCAATGGTTATGTAGCTGCCTTGAGTAAATAACCTGATAGGACCCTTAAGATCACCAAGACGATCACGTACACCCCAGGCATGTGCTTACTAGACTTAATGAACGAGGTAGAGATGCAGTGTAGCAAAGCAGGGATGATCGAAACACAGTCACATTCTAGTAGAATGAGAGTACCTGAGACAGTATCAGTGTGAAAACAGCTACAACGACCCCAAACAGAGAACAAAATCGATCGCACACCGAAAGCAGGCAGAGCAAACAACTAAATGTGTCAAGAGTACGATCACAAACACTAGGCTACATGCAGTTTCATATGTTTCCGCGTAGCCCGAGCAGATCTCGCGCCACAGACACCACTAAATATGGGAAGTCACCTCGTAGGTCACAGTCAAGAGATAGGTCCATTCTATGTTATTATTGTGCAAAACCAGGACACACTAGGAATGAATGCTTTATCAAAACAAAAGAGGATAGACAAAAGACACAAGGATTTGGTCCCTTTTGTAGACATCATCGGTGCCAAGGGCACTGGACCAGCAACTGCAAAACAGTAGAAAAATTAGTGTCTATGTTCAAATCGGGGGAAGACCAAGTCACGACAAAAAACGAACAAACGTAAAGAAAAGCAAGTCTAAAATTCACATAGGAGGCATGTTGAGAAATGAGTGTATCTTGATACCAGCTGTATGTGAGGATCAAAACGTTTCCTTATTTTTAGACACAGGCTCTCCAGTGAACTTAATAACACAAGAAGAAAAAAATAGAATTTTTAGAAATAAGAAGAAAGTAACTTTTGTGGAAGATCTAATTTAGACTTATATACAGTAGATGGCAAACAAATCACAGTAAAAGGTATGATACGGTTAAACATCAGTTTCACAGAGACTATAAGACCAATCTCTGCATTTTTCTATATCGTTGAAAACTTAGCAATTAAAGCTCATTTGTTACTGGGCTTAAGATGCATGAGAACAGAGAAAATAACTTTACTCCCACAAATGAATGGAATAGACTTTGACAATGAATTCATAGAGGAAATACCATCAGAGCCCTCATCGATTAGTAAAAAACAAAACAAAAAGAATTGGTAATATTAAAAGCTTAAACAAACATACACAAACAGATGAGTGTATAGATCCATTCCCCCCCCCCCCAGCCTCCAGGATTAGAAGCCCATGTAACAGTACTGATTTATCAGTACCACCATTTAATGTTAAAGCTTTGTAGCCAACATTTATATATATGTAACTCTTAATTCTTGTAATAGGTGAGTCTTGAGTTTTGGTTAAAGTTATTTTGGTAATTGAAGAGCAGGAGGAGTTAAAGATGATTACAGGGAGTTGATCTTGATTTATTATCTTCAGAGAAAGTCTAAGCTGAGCAGCGTATGTATTATTATACAGAGACTTAATATACTAAGTAAGTCTAGTTGGACCCCTCTTCTTATTCGCTCTCTCCACTGTCTGCCGGTTCTATGGCCAGTCTCCTTCTGAGCTCAAATTCCTACATTCTCGTGTAGCAGGGGTCGTGTCACGTGTGCTCTACTGTCGTGGAAGCTTCTAGAATACTGTATGTCTGTGTGTATGTACTGCTTCCGGTGCACGATCAACATTCTTTTACTTAAAGAGTTGCAAGCTAATATCCCGTTCCCACACCTTGTCTGGTGCTCTGTCTATGAATCTACCTATTTATCCATCATGCTTTCTGTTATGATTTGTATTTATAATATGGAGTCCTGACACACTCAGTGACAAGCCAAATGGTTTCCTGTACACCAGGAAATCATTTACTATGCTGAGTGGTAACCATATAACCAAATTTTGACGCCTGGTGGTTTATTGGGTAATTTCGGTGCTCCAGTCGGACTGAGCCGGTGAAGGTTTATATCCAAGGAGTGGCTGGGGTTTATTGCTCACATAATGCCACTCAGGGATGAATGAGGCTGGTCACTCATCTTAAATGTCAGGACCAACTTGCCTAGCCCCGGGCTCCTACTCTCCCCATGGGGCAACGTAGGATTGGATGATGAATGAAAAAATAATGAATTCCCTGTATACAGATTTAATTTTAGAATAAAAAGAATTTAATCTTATCTCAGTATCATATTTATCAGAAAAACTGTCTTCAGTTATATTGCCTAAATATTAATGTCTCCATCACTTCATACTGATTTGTACAAGGGATACTGTGCCCCTCATTTTTTCTTGTATTAAATATCATAACTTTGGATTTATTGTTGCAAATTTTCAGCTCCAAATTATTTACCTCCGTCTGAAATGTTTTACACAGTAACTCAGTATTTTCTTTTGAATCACCTAAAATTACAATGTCATCTGCATATGCAATTACTGTACATTTACTTAAAAAAAAAAAAAAAAAAAAAAAAAGCAAGGCAACATCCAACATTCACCTTCGATAAGGTTTTAATTATATTATCAATGTATAATTTAAAAAGCAAAAGAGAGAGAATTCCCCGTAGTAGTAGTAGTAGTAGTAGTGGTAGTAGCAGCAGCAGTAGAAGTAACCCAAGGTTCATCAGAATATGAACCCAGTGGACTGCATACTGAAGTTATCCCTCTCCTGCAGCCCACCATCCTCCTTTCAGGACGTAGGAAGGAAGTTGAGGGATGCATGTATAACCGGGCAGCGCTACTACTCAGTTATATCAGTGCCGCCAGTTGAAGGCGACCCTCTCCAGCACCACGAAATATGAAAGTATAGTCGCAAAAAGTAAATTATGAATATACTAAAACCGGAATTAATATATGTTGAACTGAAAAGAGGAGT
>NC_137069.1:21068211-21115711 GCF_032717465.1 Coenobita brevimanus
GGTTGAAAACCAATATACTCTTGTACTACATATAAATTCGTAACAGTAAATAAATAAATACCGTTTATGAGTGGTGTAGAATAGTTATCCTCCCATAGAACTCGTTTTCTTTGGTGCCAGCCTGATAGAAAACCCAGTAAGGTAAGGAGGCTCTCCTACCTGTAATGAGTATTTTAAACCTCAGGTGAGCGATTTCTCTATGAATTTTCGATGTTTCTCACCAAAAGCGAAAGTTTTAGCAAAAAAAAAAAAGGGTCGAAAAATGGTCGGGATTGGGGGGTACCAGTGGTCAAAAAGTGGTCGGGACGGGGCGGGTTAACATTTGGTGGAAAGCGAGTGGGATAATAGTGAATTAACTATTCTGTGGGACGGTTTAGCTGTGTCTGTCTTCTCACGCTACTGTTGCTGCTGTTCTTCCCACGACGACACGCAGTCTATCTCCGCCCTAGCCTCCAGCCCTGTTTGCAGTCTCTTGGTGTGGAGTCGTTCTGGCAGTTTTTATGTAAATTTGGGAATTTCCTCCACATCAACACCCCACCTATCACCATGCCACTAGAGCCAGTGAGCAACGTAAGGCTTCTGCTCCTATCAACCTACAACCTGCCTTTGCCTGCCTGTGTTCCTGTCCAGCCTGCTGTAAGGGTTAGTTTCAGCCCCCACAAACTCCACCCCAGACCCCACTTCAGGAAGCAGCCCCCAACCGCCGCCTGACGCCGTTACGTCATCGTTTTTCCCACCCACCACACACACTGACGTCACCCAGGGAGCGTGGCCAGTCACACCGAGCTACATCACAGTTTCCTGCTCCTGTCAGCTTCTCGTTCTGCACAGTGGAGAGCTGCCACCCAGTGACGTCACGGACACTTTCACCCAATCACGAAGAGACGAGAGCCTCACTTTTTCTTCAGCCTTGGGACAGACCGCATCTCACTACAAAGTATTTCCTACCTGCATTTTCATGCAATTCCTCATTCCATCAAATTGATTAATCTCTTTCTACAGAGAAGCCAAGCTGTCTCTATAGATTGTGATATTTTCGCCATTTACTCTCATCCATTCATTGCATTTTTGTCCCTCATTTTTCATTGAGTCAGAACTTTTCGTTCACTCACTCCTACTTCATCCCATTTTCTCCCACTCATACTCAGCTGTAAATAACGCATTCATTTTCACTCATATTCGTTGTATATAAATAATTTCTTTACAGAGTACAAATATTTTAATTCATTTATTCTCTCATTTATTCATCCATATGTTCATTTAGTTTCATTTGCTTACTTCCTACTCTGTTAATGTCCTTTTTTAAAAGGGTAGATCTCTCACCTATTGAACCTGACGGTAACACAGATAACGCTATATGTAGTGATAATGTAAATCTTCGCAGTGGCAGATCTTATACCAAACCAACTGTATTTTACTGTGAGCTTGTAATAAACTCCTTATCTAGCTGTTTGTACACGGAGTTTCTATCACCAAAGTATTGCAAGTTACATTTGGTAGCAGCGGTGTTTCGAACCATCAGATTCGGACCGCCTCCACCGAATTTTAGTGACATCACAAGATACACGACGTCTCGCATCTCCCAGCCTCGCCCCTCCTCAGTGCCTCTAGTGGTGTAATACCTGGCTGTGCTTTCCGAGTGTACAGTTTTTCTCACCAGTGCTCACCTTTCAAACAATCCCACCCACACGCCTTGTTCCTGACCGCACGTGTCACCGTCGCCGACCTACGCACCTGTTGCACCTGTTCCCAGCACCTGTTCCGCACTCCTCATGAATCCTGCCCCCACTGTGCCACTTATCACTGTCTGCCCACTGCCTGCCCACCACCATTCTCTGCATTTGCAACTCACCAGCTCTACACCTGCCTTGAGCCAACATCTGCCCTCACAACCCACCACCGGCCCCATCGCCGCCACGCCCTGCCGTCACCCGCATCTGGTCTGCATTACGGAGCCTCCTAAGACCGCCACTCCCTGCTGGTGACTCATCGTGGCGTCTCTTCTCCTCTCCGCCCAGCTGTCTCTCCACCGCCGCCCCGCCCCGCCCCGCCCCACCCCGCCCCGCCCCGCCCCACCCCGCCCCAGCCCAGCTACGCCCAGCCACCCCTGCACGTCATACATCTCGACACTCCCGTCTCTACTGTGTAACTATAATAAATCTTTCCTTTCTATAGAGATTATCCTCGATTTTCTCTACAGATTGGATATTGTAAATATTCCATCTCATTTCCATTACCTCGTTTTCATCTTCACCTACGTTATTTATACTCCATCTCATCCTTTGCCTTTTATTTAAACCATCCATCCCCGCACCTTCATTCATTTTCACACCTACTCGTGTATTCCATTCTCTCATTGTTATATTATACATTTCCACCTACGTATCCATCTTCATCCTTTCATTTTCCATTGCCGCATTACATGTCATACTTTCCACGTCAACTGCTTAACACCAGCCCTCTCGACCCGGAAACATCACCTGATCCTACCCCTTCTACCGACTCTAACACAATCACTCATTTACGAAGTGGCAAAGAGTACCACCGCCCTGTACCTGAGACTCCCGTTTCACTTCCCGCAGAATCACTTACTACCCATCCTACACTCGTAAATCCAGATACCTCCTCCTCTACTCCTGCCTCTACACTCCCTTCTTTTTCCTCTACTCCTTCCCCTGTCGTTCCTTCTCCTGCCTCCCTTCATACCCCATCTTGCTCGCCCTTAACTGCCACTACCTTCTCTCTCTCCCACACCTCTCCTGCCACCACTTCTGCACTTCCAGCCATGGCCAACCCTCCACAGTCTATCTATCTCGACGATGCCAATCGTCCCAAATTTACCGGCCAGGACCCAACTTGGTCTGTCTATGATTTCCTCAGAGAAGTCGAAACAGAAATCCACAATAGACAAATCACCGATGAATCGCTCAAAGTAGCCTACCTCATGGGTCGCTTGCACCAGGGCAAATCGGACATCGGATCCGTGATCCGTGCAGGACATTTCGATAGCATTCGTACCTTTGCTGATTTTCGTACGGAACTCATCAGCCTTTGTTGCCAGCATTCAAATACCGCATCTCTCATGGGATTCATTAATCTCCTAAACCAACTAGATGAGGACTTGCGAGTCCCAGCGCAATATGCCAAGCTCCGCAAAGCTGCCGCCGCCATGAAAGCAACTAGTAGCGAGATGCTCCAATTACTGGTAGGCACGAAATGGTTAGAAGACAAGAATGGCATTCCAATGCTTTCACTCACCAACTTTGCTGACTTAATTGGTTACCTGAGATTCCTTCACTGGCTTACTCCTAAACAGCGAGAGCTAGCCTTGGAAATCGGTTTCAATCCAGGAGATAAAATTATTCAGGTCACTAAAGCCATTCATGAAAGAACAGGTTCGAACCACACTCGTCAGGGCACCACCCAACCCTTGGCCTCCTCAGTCTGTCACACCTCCACTACCCCAGACCAATCTTGCTCCCGTCCCACCACACGCGGCAGACCTGCCACACATCGTTCTCCTACTGCAGGTCGTGATCAATCTAGCGCCCGACGAAACAGACAATCTTTGATTCTTTGCTGGCACTGTGGTCATCCTGGACATCGAGCATCCAGTTGCGACCGTACATACAGACGTCCTCACTCCCAAACCAGACAGTGTACGCCTTCCCGCTCACGTCATCCACACTGCAAATACCACAAATCAAGCACGATTCACACCACTGAGGAATGTCGTTACCTCAACCACCAACAGTCGGGGGAAGCGCCGCGCCCGTATCGGACCAATATCATGTAGAACCAGACACCCAACTCCCCATCTGCCATGTAGGTCCCATAACATCCTCGGGTTTAGTCATTCTCGGAAGCAGTCATGACATACCAACGTCATTCCTCTTGGACACAGGATCTATAGTAAATCTCATCTCCGAAAATTCCTTACAAATTATTCATCGACATCACAACCACGTCAGTTTCCTAGAACCACCAGACATTCGCCTATGTGGTGTCGAAGGCTCAGAGTTTAAGGTTAAGGGAAGAGTCACCCTTGAAGTAAAACTCCACAGAGATTTGCCCCCTATCCCAATTGAAGAGTCACCCTTGAAGTAAAACTCCACAGAGATTTGCCCCCTATCCCAATTGAATTTCATGTCACTAATGACTTGCAGTATCCCGCAGATGCCCTTATTGGTTTCTCCACCATGGCACAACACTCCATTGCATTATTACCTGCTTGTGGTAGTATAGACATTCCTGGATTCCCGGTTTACACTATGTAATGTCCCCGTCCTGTTCTTCCGATCAAATCAGTCCTTCAATTACCTCTGTCCCTATCACTACCAAAAAGTCCGACCCAGCCCAAACCACCACTATCATCATTTGAGAATACAGAGATCATTCCTTTACTGACTGCGAGCAAGGACATAAATTCCTCAATGTCTACTGATACATCATCTCAGCCTTCGGACATGGCTCTTACCTCCTCTCCCGACAACACTGTCACTGACTCAGACGTGTCTCAGTTACCTACCTCACATAGTGTGAATGATCTTCTCCAACACGCAGAGACGAAACGTGCAGTAACGAATACGTGCACAATTTTGTTACCGCATGAGTTCACCAAAGTCTCTGTGTTGCCGGTGCGAAAGAAGGAGTGGATGTACTAACACTACCTGAGACGTGTTGTGTGAATGGCTTGACTTATGAGTCAGCGTGGTGTACAGTCTTAGAGGACAGTTTATGCTACCTGTACTTGCTCAATGTCACAAATGCTCCACTAAAACTTAAAAGTGGTGTAAAGATTGGAGACTTCCTGGTATACCCAGCGGCCATAAGGGTGTGCCAGGATTCCTCAGTTCCTACTATTCAGACTGATGATAGTACGCCAATCGGTGTATGTACTATTAAGTCTACGGGATCTGCGCCAACTTATCCACCCGATATGCTCTCACATCTCACTTGCACAGATTTCCCAGAAAATACGCCTCAACTCCTCGACCTTCTGACCTCATACAGAAACGTGGTTGCCTTACCCGGTGAACCGATGGGTAGAACAGACCTTGTCAAACATACGATTGAACTACTACCAGGAACTCAGCCAATTTACGTACCAGCGTATCGATTTCCTCACAGCCAGAGAAAGCAGACAGATCAAATGGTACAGAACATATTAGACCAAGACATTATTGAACCCTCCGTCAGTCCATGGAATAGCCCACTTTTCTTAGTACCAAAGAAGGACGGGAACTTTAGACCAGTAGTCGACTATCGTAAGGTCAATTCTGTCACCGTTCCAGACCGTTTCCCGTTACCCGTCCTCACTGATTTGCTAGAATCCCTTGGTGAAAATAACGTAGTCTTTTCATCTTTAGACCTCCTCAGCGGGTACTGGCAGGTCGAAATGGAAGAGTCCTCTCGCCCAGTTACAGCCTTTAGCACCCCTTCCGGACATTTTCAGTTTAAGAGACTCCCTTTTGGTCTGAGAAATGCTCCTTCTGTGTTCATGCGACTTATCCATTCAGTCTTCAGTGGTATGATGGGACACTCTCTTTTTGCTTACCTAGATGATATCATTGTTGTGAGTAAATCCATCCCTGATCATTTTACCAAACTCCAGCAAGTCTTTGAACGCCTCCAGCTCGCAGGCCTGAAAATCAATCTCAGTAAATGTGACTTCCTGCAAAAGAAAATCAAATTCCTAGGCCATGTTGTAGATGCACAAGGCATTCATACTAATGAGGATAAAAGTAAGGCGATTATTAACTTCCCAGAACCTACCACTACCGAAGCTGTACGAAGTTTCCTGGGCCTCAGTGGCTATTATCGTCGATTCATACGGGATTATGCAAAGATCGCTGCTCCTCTGACCCACTTACTCAAGCAGAATGTGCCCTTTGTTTGGACTAACGACCAGTCACAGGCCTTCCAAAAGCTAAAGACAGCTCTTGTAAATGCACCTGTTCTAGCATTCCCTGATTATACCACACCCTTCCTTCTCTGCACAGATGCCTCAGGCACTGGACTTGGTGCCGTTTTGATGCAACTCGATGAAGCATCAAGGAAGCGCGTAATAGCATATGCTAGTCGCACCCTTACAACCACTGAACGTAACTACAGTGTCACAGATCTCAAAGCGCTAGCGGTAGTCTGGTCCTTGAAACATTTCAGAGATATAGTCTATGGTTATCCAGTGCATATCCAAACAGACCACCTTCCACTATGTGATTTGTTTAAGAATCGCAACCTAACAGGTAGGCTAGCTAGATGGTCTGTCATCATCCAGGACTTTAATCCCACTTTTCAATATGCACCAGGCAAGTTGAATGTAGTCGCAGACGCACTCTCACGTCACATAGCAGCAGCTATAACATCACTGCAGCCTGCAGTAACTGAAAACACTACACTAACGTCAGAAGTTATTCGAAACTTTCAGCGCCAAGACCCCATGTGGTCCAATGTCATTTATTTCCTAGAATCTGGCGATGCCTCGACCTTACCTACTTTGCCAGTATCACTAGATGAGTTCATGCCAGATAATGATCTCTTGTACAGGAAAACACTGCTAACAGGCAAAGATATGCCCAATCGCGAAGTACGCCAACTTGTCCCCACTGCCCTGATACCAAAGGTTCTTCATATTGTTCATAATACTCCTCAAGATTCCCATCCAGGTAAAGACCGATGCTTGCGCCAATCACGTCTCAAATACTATTGGCCAACCATGCGCCGCAATATCAATGCCCACTGTGACTCTTGCCTCTCCTGCCACCGCCACAAAGGATCAACCGGCTTACCAGCACCTCTCTTACAATACCCAATCCCATCACGACCATGGGAAACTGTCTCAATCGATCTCTTAAAACTACCTCTCACAGAACCTGGCACTGAGTACTTGTTCGTAGCGGTCAACCACTTCTCCCGCTACTGTGTCCTCGTACCCCTCTCCGACAAGACCGCGAAGATCGTTGCACGTGCCCTTGTAGATCACATAATTTGCCTGTTCAGTACCCCTCATACCATTCTTACTGACAACGGTACAGAGTTCAACAATAGCTTTCAAGATGAGATCTGTCGCCACTTTCATATCACTAAGTGCAATGTCGTACCTAACCATCCGGCTTCCAATGGCCTTGTAGAACGCCACAACCGAAAAATCTTAGAGTGCCTCAGACATCTAGGCTCCCATAGTTCGTCCTGGGATGACTGGATTCCCCAAGTGGCATCCTCCATCAATAGCTCCATCAATGCATCCATTACTGAATCTCCCTTCTTCGTCCCCTTTGGTTTTGACAAGGACCTCCCATACTCTCTCTTATCCTCAAAGCCAGAACCCATCTACAACATGGATGATTATGTTAAACTAAAATCGGCCAACTTCCAGACAATCCACCAGTATGTCCAATCCACTTTGGCTTCCTCTCAGGAGGACATGCTGCAGCGCCAACACAAGTCCGCCTCTCCTATCAATAGCAATGTAGGCGATCTTGTCTTTGCTCATTCCCATACGTGTTCCTCTAAGTTGGATGACAAATTTACAGGGCCCCACGGCGTCCTCACTCAACAAGGCAACAAATTTCACCTCCAGGACCTGTCCACTAAGGACACCAGATGGGTCCACATCGATGACTTAAAGCGAGCACCCCGTGGCCTCGTGTTGGAAGAGTCTCTTACACAACCTCCTGCCCCCTCTTCCCCTCCTCACATCCCTCAGTCTACCTTGTCTCCACCTATCCCTCAGTCTCCTTCCTCTCCACCTCCACCTGCTCATTCATCCACCAATCAATATCGGTCCAAACTGCGCTCTGCCCATCAACCTCTTCACGACCTCCCCCATTAACTCTACTCTGATTTTCTAGGTACGATGTTAGCGATCTCCCTGCTGGCAGTGCTGACCCTCCTGGGGTCTGGGTCAGGTCAGGACGATGGTGGAGTACGTCCCGGGGCCTTGGTCGGCTCGGGAGGCAAGGTAATGCTTATCGAAGACGTAGCCTCCTTGCGCTACGATCTTGTGCCCCTGGCCGACGTAGCCATTGCCCTACCTGCCTACGCACACTAGCTCTGCGGAGTCAGGACCCATCTCACGGCCCTCATGGGGACACACAACCCGAATGAGTATCTCTATAACCTTTTCCTACCACTCTCCTGGCAATTGCAATACATAAGTAACAGATTCACTGAGCTCAATGACACATTTTCCATTCAGACACCCGTGGGTCGTTCTCGTGTGAAACGAGGTCTCTTCGACTTCGGCGGTGAGATTCTGAGTGGCTTGTTTGGCGTTGCTACAGCCCGTGACATTTCTGGCTTCAAATCTGATCTCACTCATTTAGCTTCAGCCCTAGAATCACAACGCCAAGTCATTAAAATCCAACACACTATGTTACAGAAGCTCACAACCCAACTCAGTGAAGTCACATCCACTCTAAACAATTTCACTGATATCTTACAACGCCACCTTTCAGATCTCAACGTTATCTCTCAGTTCTTCTACCTCAAACTCAACATGGATAATCTCCAACTGGCCTTTGACTCTCTCCTGTCTCAAGTCTCTACCTTGGTTCGTATCCTGGTCGATGCTATCAATGGACGTGTCACTGCCGACTTAGTACCTGTCTCAGCTCTCTGTTCTGTCCTGGAATGGGCTCACTCCACCTTCGGTCTCTCCCCAGTCCTCCCCTACTCCTCCCTTGAATATTATTATCCTGTTCTCGAAGCCACTCTTCTCACCACAGATGTCGTCATCCATATTCCTCTCCGTTCTGCCATAACCTTTAACCTTTTCCACATCATTCCTTTCCCTTTCCGCCTCAACAACTCCTTGTTACAGGTATCTGTTCCTTCGGAATATTTCCTCCTCTCCCATGATCATCTTTCCGTTGCCTTCCTTTCTTCCACAGACCTCCAGCAATGTTCCTCCCTTACTCCGACCTCTCGTCTCTGTGCTGCCCACCTTTTCGCTATCTTCCCTACCAGTGCCACACCCTGTGAGTCTGCTCTAGTTCGCAACCATTCCATCTACTCGGCCTGTTCTTTTGTCCCAGCTCCTGACCTCCCGGTCCACCATGCTCACCTCAACCATGTCCAGTACTTCTTCTTTGCTGTTCCCATCTCTGTCACAATCATGTGTCCTGATTCTTCGGTTCGATCCGTCCCCGCTAGTGGTCTCTACAAAGCACGTGACTATTGTACCGTCAAATCAGAGTCCGTCATCACTTACGCCACTCGCTATCACCAGGCTGTCCGTAAACACTCCTATGACATCTTTCAACCAATCGACATGCCTTCAACCCTATCATCTGCCAGTATTACCATCACCTCCCCTAACTTGCGCATGCCAACCTTCCTCAATGACAGTGATTTCATTATGGATCAATTCTCTTTGGCCTTCAGCCGTTCATGGGTTCATCCAACAGTTGTGTTTCCCCCTGTGGTTATTACTTTCATAGGTTTTCTACTCATCATATGTGCAGTGCATTGTTGTGCCAGAAAAATGGAACGTCGACTCCAAGAAATCAGAGTCGCTACACGCATAGTAAGCCCTACACATGACGTAGAAACTCCCCGTACTTAGTGCCCTCACATTCAGTGACTACCAATGCCATCTGACAATTAACCAAACTGTGAACAGAACTCTACCTACTAGAAAATGATGGTATTTCTTTAATGCATTACTGAGTGACAGTGTATCCTACAGAAAATACATAAGAAAAAAAA
Source organism: Coenobita brevimanus (assembly GCF_032717465.1). Classification (NCBI taxonomy): domain Eukaryota; kingdom Metazoa; phylum Arthropoda; class Malacostraca; order Decapoda; family Coenobitidae; genus Coenobita; species Coenobita brevimanus. The sequence goes on from NC_137069.1 coordinate 21,077,923, forward strand.
AAATTAACGAAGAACAATGGAACTCTCATATCTACTCCTTGTTTATCATGTATCAAACTATTATTGTGTAATTCCCATTATGTCTATGTATCCCTTAGACCCTTACTGGACTCGTACCTATTAATCCTTGTATATCTTATATGTATATATCTTTCTAATTCCCTCCCCTCAACATGGCCATGTCTCCCCTACCGCCCCTGCATCATACTTATCCCTTGCACAACCTCCCCGGTCCTGCCTTACTACTATCATCAAACCCCACTTAACTCCTGGTGTCAGGAGACACCATCTCAGCTACCTGGGGGAGTAGTGTACCCCCTCCACAATATGTCTACCCCCGATGTATATATGTCCCCCCCCAATGCATACATGCCCCCACTAAACTTGCTGACTTAGCACGCTTTCCCAGGACCTGAAGCCTGGGAAGAGGGCGTTATTGCATCAGTTCATAGCAGGCAGCCTAGACGTGCAGACTATTTTACTGTGAGCTTGTAATAAATTCCTTATTTAGCTGTTTGTGCACGGAGTTTCTATCACCAAAGTATTGCAAGTTACACGTAAGTTCCCTACCTGTTTCTACTACACCTGTTACTCCTACCCTAAATCCAGATATATTAACTCCAGACACTCTATCATCTTCTGCAACTGATTCTCCTGAAACCACTCAGTCTTCTCCACAGTCTTTATCCCTCCCTACTACTACACATACACACACCACTACCACTACGACACTTCCTTCCCACACACCGTCTCAATTCACTACCGTGACTACTTCCTCACGTTCGCAGTCTCACCCACTTCTTACGATGGCGACTCAGAACCCTCCACCTCCCCAATCCATATATTTGGATGATGTGAATAGACCCAAATTTACAGGAGAGGATAGTACTGTTTCGACTTGTGATTTCCTCAGGGAGGTCGAAAACGACATACATAATCGTCAGATTGTAACTGAACCCTTGAAAGTTTCATATCATCTCAGTCGACTTCATCATGGCAGATCATTAAAAGGAGCCGCTATTCATACGGGGCACTTCGGAGGTTGTCAAACATTTGACACGTTTAGCCAACGGCTTATTAAATACTGTTGCCAACATTCCAATTCTGCATCCCTTATAAGATTAACTAATCTCCTCAAGCAAATGCAGGAAGACATGAAGGTACCTCCCCAACATGCAAAAGTAATTGAGGCAGCCACTACTATGAGGGCGATGAATTCATAGTTGCACCAATTATTCCGTGGTACTCAGTGGGTAACACAACACAACGGGGAGATCATGATTACATTAAATAATTTTGCAGACTTGTTCGGTTACTTTAGATTTCTCAATTGGCTTTCGGACTCCCAAAAACAAATAGCACTACAAGTTGGCTTTAACCCAGGAGACAAAATAATGGATATTAATAAAACAATTGTCGAAAGGTCAGGAACAGACTTCACTCTCCAGGTCGATTCTTACAGTTCACCCTCTCCCTCTCCAGGTAGTACTGCGAGAGTACTACACACCAGCATCACTTCATCTGATTCCTCACGTTCATGGCCAACTACAAGAACCAAACCTAGTAATCGTTCTCACAATATCATTCACCTTCTAGCGGCCGTGACAATTCAACTCTGCGACGAAGCAAACAATCCTCAATTGTGTGCTGGCACTGTGGTAATGTAGGTCATCGAGAATCTAGCCGTCCAAGCAAAGAAAGACGTTTTTTCTCACGGGAATGCCCGCGCGTACCTTCGCGGTCCCGACGTCTAACTTGCAAGTACCATAAGAGTAGCACAACTCACTCCATGGACGAATGTCATTACCTTAAGAGCCGTCAGTTGGGGGAAGACAAGCTCTCGGATTGGAGAAATGTAACCTAACAGTAGAAGATCCGCCGGTGTCTGAAAATAAGGTAACAGAAAATCAACTCCCCATTCATCAGGTAGGACCTATAACATCTTCAGGCTTAGTCATTTTAGGATGGAGCGAAGGGGTAAAAGCTCTTTCTTTATGGACAGCGGATCTATGGTAAATCTAATCTCAGATATCTCTTTAAACAACATCAGGAAAACAACTAAAAGAGTTTGGCTCCTCGAACCACCTGACATTCGCCTATGTGGTGTGGATGGCTCAGAATTTCAGGTCAAAGGAAAGATCACACTAGAAGTTAACTTGATGAAGCTTTAAGACCTTTTGATGTAGAGTTTCATGTCACTAATGATCTTAAGTATCCAGCGGACACTCTCATTGGCTTTTCGACAATGGCCCAAGAAGCCATTGCTCTCCTCCCTTTTTCTCGTTGTGTACGTGTCAATGGTTTCCCAATATCAGTATGGAATATCCACGTCCGGTACTTTCCCAAACCGACTCAGTAATTAAGTCTCACATGATTCCAACAGTAGTCAAGAGTAACCAAATACACACGCCGTTACCTGAACAGCCAAGTACACTACCATCTAGTATTACATCCTCTGAGCATTCAGTTATAGATCGTATCAACCCCTCTAAGAGTGGCACACTCAACGACTCAGACACGTCTCATTTAACTACCTCAGATAGTGTGAGTGATGTTTTACAACACGCAGAGATAAGACGTGCAGTAACAAATCAGTGCACAATTTTGTTACCGCACAAGTTTACCAAAGTCTCTGTTCGTGTTGTGGGTGCGAAAACAGGAGTGGATATACTAACCTTGCCTGAGATGTATTGTATGAATGGCTTAGCTTATGAGTCGGCGTTGTGTACAGTGCTGGAAGATGGTTTATATTACTTGTACGTTGCAAACACAACAAACGCCGCCTACACCTTATGAACGGGAACACAGATTGGCGATTTCTTGATATACCCAGTGGCCGTACTTATGTGCCAGGATTTCCCATACCCTGTTGCTGATGTGTGCTCAGTTGCTCAGTCCACCAATATTCCATCTAATCTTGACTCTCATGTGAAACAAAGTGATTTCCTGGAACACCAACATCAATTAATTAATCTCTTGCGAGACTATCGCGAAGTAGTAGCCCTACCCAGTGAGAATATGGGCAAGACAAATTTGGTAAAGTATAATATTACATTACAACCAGGTGCTCAGCTAGTATATATACTTGCCTACCGTTTACCACATAGCTAACGTCAACAAGCCGATCGTCTTATTCAGGACATGTTGGATAATGAGGTCATTGAACACTCTGATAGCCCGTGGAACAGCCCACTATTTCTGGTTCCAAAGAAAGGTGGTGAGTTACGACCAGTCATAGATTACAGACGCGTGAATGCACTGACTGTCCCGGACAGATTTCCAATGCCTGTACTCACTAATTTGCTGGAATCCTTAGGCGAAAACAATTGTGTTTTTTCCTCCCTAGATTTTTAAAGTGGTTATTGGCAAGTAGAGATGGAAGAATCATCTCGTCCTATCACTGCCTTCAGTACTCCATCCGGACATTACCAATTCCGTAGACTTTCATTCAGTTTGAGAAATGCACCTTCAGCGTTCCTGTGACTAATTCATACAGTTTTCGCCGGCATGATAGGTCACTCAGTTTTTGCTTATCTAGATGATGTCATAATCACTAGTCACTCGGTGGAGGAACACTTATAAAAGTTAGCTGAAGTGTTCACTAGACTCAAACAAGCTGGACTTAAGATCAAACTATCAAAGTGTGACTTTTTACATAAGAAACTCCAATTCCTAGGACATGTTGTTGACGCTCACGGAATTCACACATCAGATGACAAGGTTAGAGCCGTGACGAATTTCCCAACTCCACCTATCACCGATGCTGTACGTAGTTTTCTCGGTCTCAGTGGGTACTATAGAAGGTTCATTAAAGGGTACGCCCAGATAGTTGCGCCATTAACAAAATTGCAAAAGAAGGATGCGTCTTTTGTGTAGGATGATGAACAGGCAACCGCATTCACAACACTGAAAACTGCTCTAGCACAATCACCAGTTTTGGCATTCCCTGATTATTCTAAACCATTTCTTCTCTGTACTGATGCTTCCGGAGTAGGCCTAGGTGCCGTTCTCATGCAATATGACTCCGAAGGAAAGAAACGTGTCATTGCCTATGCCAGCCGTGTGCTAAACTCTGCGGAAAAGAATTACAGAGTAACTCACTGGGAAGCCCTTGCCATGGTCTGCTCCCTAAAACATTTCCGCGACATCATCTACGGATATCCTGTTCACATCCAAACAGACCATCTTCCCTTATGTGACGTAACCTTACCGGTCGACTTGCACGTTAGGCAGTCACTGTGACTGACTATAATCCGACATTTGAATACGTTCCTGGAAAATCCAATGTCATAGCCAATGCCCTCTTGCGGCATGTTGCCACAGTCTCAACTGGTTGCGACATAAACTTGACGTTCAATTATGACACACTACATAGATTCCAGCATGAGGACCCCGTATGGTCACAGGTCATATATTTCCTAGAGTCAGGCGATGATTCTTCTCTGCAAAAGTTACCAGTCCCTGTATCTGATTTCTTCCTCAACAATGAATTGCTCTATAAAGACTCAGTACTGAAAGGTAACAACGTACCTCATCTCGAAGTTAAGCAACTAGTCATTACAACAGACTTAGTTCCTGCTGCCCTCCATTTAATCCACGACACCCCTCATGCATCACACCCTGGCTAAGACAGAAGCTTATGGCAAGCACGTCTGTCATATTATTGGCCCAGTATGCGAAAGGATATAGAAGCGCACTGCGATGCATGTTTATCATGTGCCCGTCACAAGGGGACAACCTGTCAACCTGCTCCTATATTGCAGTACCCAGAACCATCAAAACCTTGGCAAACTGTCTCTCTTGATCTTCTGAAGCTGCCTCGTACAGAATCTGGATTCGTTTATCTGTTAGTGGTAGTCGATCATTTCTCTAGATTTGTTATCTTAGTTCCATTGCGTGAAGAGTCTGCTAACGCAGGAGCACATGCCTTTATTAATTCAGTTATTTGCCCTTTCACAACACCAGAAGTAATTTTAACTGATAAAGGGTCAGAGTTCAATAATTCTGTTCTGGAAGAAATTTGTCTTCAATACGAAATTAAGAAATGCAATATAGTGGCCCATCATCCAGCCTCGAATGGCCTAGTACAGCGCCAGACTAGAAAGATATTGGAGAATCTGCATCACATAGTGGAAGATCAGACTTCCACCTGGGATGAGTGGATTCCACAGGTAGCTGCTTCAATTAATTCATCCATCAATAAGTCAATTGGAGAAACACCATTCTTCATCATATATGGCTTTGACAAAAGACTACCTTATTCACTGTCGCAATCCAAACCTGATGCGATCTACACGATAACTATGTGCGAGTAAACCTATCCAACTTCCACAAAATTCATAAATATGTTCAGGATAATCTGGCACTTACAAATGAGGAGATGGTACGTAACCAACATGCTGCTGCCACAGATGTTGCCATCCAAGTAGGTGACTTAATTTTTGCCCTAGATCATGACCGAGAATCAAAACTAAACAATTCTTGGGTCCCTTCCGTTTCATATCTCGTAAAGGTAATTTTATAGGAAAGATGCTGTGGGTCTGTGTGCTGACAGTGCTGACTCTGGTTGAGTCTGGATAGGGTGAGGACGATGGTGCCGCACGTACGGCCCAGGGCCTTGGTTGGTGCAGGAGGTGAGGTAACGGTGGTCAAAGACATCGTCTCCTTGCGCTACTACCTAGAGCCGCTGGCCGCCGTGGCCATCGGCCTGCCTGACCTTGCACGTCAGCTAGACGACCTGCAGGGACTCTTGTCAGAAATTAAAAATCGACATCCCACAGACACATTTTTGTACCCACTCTACCTACCCATCTGCTGGAAATTAGATTATATTCGTTATCAGTTCAACCATCTTCAAGATTCCTTCCCTCACCAAACGCCTGTGGGTCGCTCACGAGTGAAACGTGGACTTTCTGACCTTGGAGGAGAAATCCTCAGTGGATTATTTGGTGTAGCGACTAACCGTGAACTTTCTGTTTATAAAAAGGACTTAATCCAATTATCCAATGCCCTCGAGGCCCAAGACAAAGTGTTACGTGTTCAACATTTTATGCTGCAACAGATGAGTCACTATTTACATGATGTTACTAGTACTGTAAATACTTTAAAATTATTCTTAAGCGTGAAGTTTCAAAAACTAATATTATTTCAGAGTTGATGTATGTTAAATTACATGTTGATAATTTGCAGGTTTCTCTGGACTCTCTTGTCTCCCAAGTTTCTAGCGTAATTCGTATTTTAGTCAATGCTGTTGATAGTCGTGTCACCCTAGATTTAGTATCTCTCTCTGACCTTCGTTCTACTTTGGAATGGGCTCACTCAACATTCGGCTTGTCTCCTATGATTCCATTTTCCTCTTTAGAACACTACTACCCAATACTAGAAGCCACATTCCTTACTAAAGATATAATTGTTCATATTCCTCTTCGTTTTTCCATCATACTCGATCTCTTTCACATCATTCCTTTTCCCTTCTGGTACAATAACTCCCTGGTACAAGCCTCTGTCTCTTCAGAGTACTTTCTTCTCTCCCATGATCATCTCTATATTGCCTTCCTCTCCTCAAGTGACCTCGGTAGATGTGCCCTTCTCACACCCAACTCTCGTGTTTGTGCTGCGTACCTCCTAACAATTTTTCCTGGCAGCGTTGCTTCTTGCTAATCTGCCTTAGTCCGTAACTTCTCAGCACAACCTGTCTGTACCTTTGTTCCTGCCCCCAAAGGCCAGGTACACAATGCTCGTCTAAATCACATCCGCTATTTCTTCTTTAGTGTCTCAACTCCTGTCAGTTTTATTTGTCCAGGGACCCCTGTCCGTTCACTATCCGCAATTAGTTTATATAAGGCCCCTGATTACTGTACAGTAAAGTCTGAGTCTATAATAGCCCATGCCACACATTATCACTTCGCACTCCGCTCCCACAAGTATGACATCTTCAAACCTATTAATACTACCTTTCATCTACCAACAGACAATCTTTCTATCACATCAGAAAACCTACGTATGTTGAACTACTTAAACAATCCTAATTTTATTACGAACCAGTTCTCTTCAGCTTTTAACCGCTCCTGGTCACATCCAGTCTTTGTATTTCCTCCGGTTGTCTTATGTTTTCTAGGTTTTATTGCAATTGTTTGTATCCTGTATTGTTGTCTCAAGCGAATGTACAAAAGGTTGCATGAGATCCGTGTAGCAACAAGGTTAGTGCGACAACCAAAAGACCTGGAAAATGGTAGTTCTGAGTAAAACTCATTTTGTGATTACATATATATATATTTGTAAATTGACCAAACCTATATGTTTATGCTATTTTTCCAACATGGCCATGTACTGTAAATATATTAATCCTTTCTTACATCCAGCTTTGTGAACTATGTAGTAATATCTCATTTATTATTGTACTCCCATGTAGTCCCGATTCACTGTATACTCAGACCACTTGCATTCTTGCCGTATTATGACTTGATGCCCCACCACTGTGTCAGGAGACACACTTTTTGATGAGAGGGAAAATTGTTTGTAACCTTTTTGTAAATATTATATAGTACGTAAATATAGTATGTAAATAGTTGTAAGTAGGATCCAAGTAGGGCGTCAATGCCCAGTATTATGTCTATGATGAGCGGATTATTGTGTCTACCTTGAGTGATTCATGCCTCTGTGATCGGGATCACCGCCCTAGCCGGATGAGAGCCGGCGATCAGTAGCTGTCTGTACGGGTCTGGGGATGGACACGGAGTTTGTCCGGCATCGCTGTATATTGATTCAAGACGGTGTTTAATATATTGTCAGAAAACTGCTACAAGACTTTGCCTTTACCTGCAAGTGACGTAAAGGGGGCCATCGACAGCATTAACAGAGAGAAAGAGAGAGAGAGAGAGAGAGAGAGAGAGAGAGGGGGGGAGGGAGGGAGGGAGAGAGAGGAAACAGGAGATGCACAGAAAAAAGTACGAGAAGAAAAACGACTGAAAGAAGGAAGTGAATAGAGGAGTTGTGTGTGTGTGTGTGTGTGTGTGTGTGTGTGTGTGTGTGAGAGAGAGAGAGAGGAAACAGGAGATGCACAAAAGAAAGTACGAGAAGAAAAACGACAAAAAGAAGGAAGTGAATAGAGGAGTTGTGTGTGCGTGTGTGTGTGTGTGTGTGTGTGTGTGTGAGAGAGAGAGAGAGAGAAAGAGAGAGAGAGAGAGAGAGAGAGAGAGAGAGGGGGGGAGGGGGGACCAGAGAAATAGAACTATTGATAAAGGAAGAGCACTAAATAAAGGGAGGAGGAGGAGGTAGGAGGAAGGGAATAATAAATACAAGGAAGAGAGGAGGAGGAGGAGGAACCGGTGATCAGTGAAAGTTATAACATGGGTGAGAGGGAGAGGAGGAAGGAAGAAATGGAGGAGAAGGGGGGAAATAAACAAGGAGGAAGAGGGGAAGAATGGAAAGAAGAGAGGGGGAGGAAGAGAGGAAAACGAGGAGGAAGAGGAGGAGGAAAAGAGAAATGGAAGGAGAAAGAGAGGAAGGGGAGGAGAAGAGAGGAAGAGGAGGAGAAAGAGGGGAAGAACGTAAAGGGGAGAGGGGGAAAAGAGGGGAACATGAGAGAAGAGGTGGGAGGGAGGGGAAGGGGAGAGGAAGAAAAATGAGGAGAGGAGAGGGGAAGGGAAGTTAAAAGGAAGAGAAGAGAAAGGTTGAGGAAGGGACAAGAAGGCCCAGGAGGGGAGGGAGGGAAGAATGGGTGAGGAAGGAAGAGTGAGAGGAAGAGAACACGATAGGGGAGAGTGGGGAGGAGGAGAGGGGTGAGAGTGAGGGGGGAGAGACGGGAAGAGGATGAGGGAAACGGAGAAGAAGAAAAGGGAAGGAGAGGCGAGGGGAGAGGGAGAGAAAGAGAACAGGTGAAAAGGGAGGATGGAGAAGAGAAGGGGAAGGAAGAAAGGATAGAGGGGAGAGAGGGAGAGGGAGGGAAAGAGGAAGACAGACTGGAAGGGGAGAGGGAGGGAAGTAGGATGGAGGAGACTAGAGTGGAGGAGGGAGAAGGATGTCGGGGGAGAGACTAGAGGGGAGGGGGGAGAGAGGGAGAGATACTTAAGGGGGTGAGGGAGGGAGGGTGGAGGAGAGACTTTATGAAAGGGATATGGAGATGTGTGTGTGTGTGTGTGTGTGTGTGTGTGTGTGTGTGTGTGTGTGTGTGTGTGTGTGTGTGTGTGTGTGTGTGTGTGTGTGTGTTCAAGTAATGGTAACAAGAACAAAAAAAAGACACGTTTTCATACAGAAGAAACTAAAGGGTATGAGAGAGAGAGAGAGAGAGAGAGAGAGATTAAAGGTGTTGGGGTTTCTCTCTACCCCTCTTCTCCCCACATAAAGAGATGTTGTATGACCTCTAAACACCTCATTAAATGTAACATCTCATATTTTCACCCTGAGCTTCCAGTCTTTGTCCGTTCTCTCTCTCTCTCTCTCTCTCTCTCTCTCTCTCTCTCTCTCTCTCTCTCTCTCTCTCTCTCACACACACACACACACACACACACACACACAACCTAAAATGAAATAAGTTACTTTTATAAGGCGACTGCGGCTTCATGGTGATGAAGGCACACACTATCCACTCACATAATTTAGTGCTTCCTTCAGATGTCTCTCCACTGAATGACAGGCCACATGGTTTCCTTTAATCCAAGAAACCAGTTATTAAGTTGGGTAGTAACCATACAGACAAGAAAGAAATAAGATGCTTCGTGGTCTAGTGGGATAAGGTCTTCCAATCGGATGTTGTCTGTAAGGGCCTTGTAGCCAACCGATGTCTGGGATTATTGCTCACATAATGTCACTCAAGGAGGAGCGACTGGTAATTCTTGCTTTAAATGTCTAGACTGTGTGGGACCTCTACGCTTCTAATGGGACAATAAAGTGTAACGCTGATTTCAACACTCCTGCATCTGTTGACTTTACTAATGTCATTATATTTTCACTTGTGGGAACTATGCCCCCCCCCCTCTCTCTCTCTCTCTCTCTCTCTCTCCCCCGTCGTTGCGTGAAGTTCGATATGCCTTAATTTAGGGTCTTGGTCTTATGTCTTCCTAATTACTAGCCAGATCAACTCACCTGTCTGACCACACCTGACCATCATCCCAGCTGAAAGGACACTGAATTATTGCTTACCGTACGGACATATTAACATTCCTTTTCTCTGTATCCTAATTTAGATACAGACAAGACAACGCATTTTCTGAGGTCTATGCACTACAGAGGGAGGCACAAACACCCCTAACACTTAAGTCTTTTGAATCTTGTTCTTGGCTGAGAAAAAGAGAAAATACCGAGTTTCTTGCAGAGAGGCAGACATATTCGCTTCACACATCGCCGCGTTTTGTCAAGGAATGAGAGAGAGAGAGAGAGAGAGAGAGAGAGAATTTGGACACACAAAGAGCAAGGGAAAAGAGAAGGGGGGGTGAGGATGGACCACGGCCATGCCTCACTCAGCTGGTGAATGAGACTTAACAGCAAAATATGGTGCAGGTGGAATGGGTCTCTAGTGGGTGATTTGTTTTGGTTATGGCGTCTGGTGAGGTGTGATGCCCCCACCCTCCCCCAAACTGAATAAAATCGACTGGTAGTAGTGGTAGTAGTGCTAGTGGTGGCAGTTGTGGTGGCGGTGGTGGTAGTAGTAATAGTAGGGTAGCTGTAATGGAGGTGGTGGTGGTGGTAGTAGTAGTAGTACTAGTAGTGTTTGTAACCGTTTTGTAGATATTATATAATATGTAAATATAGTATGTAAGTAGTATGTAAGTAGTTGTAACTAGGATCCAAGCAGGGTGTCAATGCTTGTTCAGTATGTTATGTCTACGACATATGAGTCACGACTTCTGAGTCGCACCGCTTCTCTCTCTCTAGCCGGTGGGAAACCGGCGATCAGTAGTAGTTCAAATGGGTCTGGGGTAGGACATGCAACTGTCCACCCTCGCTGTATATTGATTCAAGACTGTGTTTAATATATTGTCAGAAAAGTACTACAAGACTTTGCCTTTACCTGCAAGTGACGAAAAGGGGGCCATCGACAGTTTTAACATTTGGTGGCAGCGGTGGGATAATAGTGAATTACGTCTTCTGTGGGCCGGTTTTGCTGTGTCTGTCTTCCCACGCTACTGTCTGCTGCTCTTCCCACGACGACACACAACCTATCTTCGCCCTAGCCTCCAGCCCTGTTTGCAGTCTTGGTGTGGAATCGTTCTGACAGTTTTGATGTAATTTTGGGAATTTCCTCCACATCAATGCCCCCATCTACCACCACGCCACCACAACCAGTGAATCACACAAAGCTCCTGCTCCTATCAACCTGCAACCTGCCTTTGTCTGCGTGCCTGTGTTCCTGTCCAGCCTGCTGTAACGGTTAGTTTCAGCCCCCACAAACTCCACCCCAGATCCCACTCCAGGAAGCAGCCCCCAACCGCCGCCTGACGCCGTTACGTCATCGTTTACCCCACCCACCACACACACCGACGTCACCCAGGGAGCGTGACCAGTCACACCGAGCTACGTCAGTCTCCTGCTCCTATCAGCTTCTCGTTCTGCCCAGTGGTGAGCCGCACCCAGTGTTGTCACGGACACTTCCACCCAATCACGAGGAGACGAGAGCCTCACTTTTCTCCAGCATTCGGACAAGACCACATCTGACTACAAAGTATTTCTTACCTGCATTTTCATGCAATTCCTCATTCCATCAAATTGATTAATCCCTTTCTACAGAGAAGCCAAGCTCCCTCTATAGATTGTGATATTTTCACCATGTACTCTCATCCATTCATTGCATTTTTTGTCCTTCATTTTTCATTGTCAGAATTTTTCGTTCACTCACTCCTACTTCATCCCATTTTCTCCCACTCTTACTCAGCTGTGAATAACGCATTCATTTTCACTCATATTCATTGTATATAAATCATTTCTTCACAGATTACAAATATTTTTATTTATTTTTTCTCATTTATTCATCCATTTGTTCATTTAGTTTTATCTGCTTACTTCCTACTCTGTTAATGTCCTTTTTTAAAAGTGTAGCTCTCTCACCTATTAAACCTGACGGTAACACAGATAACGCTGTATGTAGTGATAATGTAAATCTTCGCAGTGGCAGATCTTATACCAAACCAACCGTAAGTTCCCTACCTGTTTCTACTACACCTGTAACTCCTACCCTAAATCCAGATATATTAACTCCAGATACTCTATCATCTTCTCCAACTGATTCTCCCGAAACCACTCAGTCTTCTCCACAGTTTTTATCCCTCCCTAGTACTACACATACACATACCACTACCGCTACGACACTTCCTTCCCACTCATCGTCTCAGCTCACTACCGTGCCTACTTCCCCACCTTCGCGGTCTCACCCTCTTTTTACGATGGCGACTCAGAACCCTCCACCTCCTCAATCTATATATTTAGATGATGTGAATAGACCCAAATTTACAGGAGAGGATAGTACTGTTTCGTTTTACGATTGCGTGCACCCATGTCGTCTCTGCCTTGTGCGGATCTCTTAATTCGAATTTATTAAATTTATGAGATATGACATGGAAGGGACCCAAGAATTTACTGTTTAGTTTTGATTCTCTGTCATGATCTAGGGCAAAAACTAAGTCACCTACTTTGATGGCAACATCTGTGGCAGCGGCATGTTGGTTACGTACCATCTCCTCATTTGTAAGGGCCAGATTATCCTGAACATATTTATGAATTTTCTGGAAGTTGGATAGGTTTACTCACAAATAGTTATCGTAGTCGTAGATCGGATCAGGCTTGGATTGCGACAGTGAATAAGGTAGACTTTTGTCTAAATCATATATGATGAAGAATGGTGTTTCTCCAATTGACTTATTGATGGATGAATTAATTGAAGCAGCTACCTGTGGAATCCATTCATCCCAGGTGGAAGTCTGATCTCCCACTATGTGAAGCAGACTCTCCAATATCTTTCTATTCTGGCACTCTACTAGGCCATTCGAGGCTGGATGATGGGCCACTATATTGCATTTCTTAATTCCATATCGAAGACAAACTTCTTCCAGAACTGAATTATTGAACTCTGACCCGTTATAAGTTAAAATTACTTCTGGTGTTGTGAAAGGGCAAATAACTGAATTAATAAAGGCATGTGCTACTGCGTTAGCAGACTTTTCACGCAATGGAACTAAGATAACAAATCTAGAGAAATGATCGACTGCCACTAATAGATAAAGCCAGATTCTGTACGAGGCAGCTTCAGAAGATCAAGAGAGACAGTTTGCCAAGGTTTTGATGGTAGTGGGTACTGCAATATAGGAGCAGGTTGACTGGTTGTCCCCTTGTGATGGGCACATGATAAACATGCATCGCAGTGCGCTTCTATATCCTTTCGCATACTGGGCCAATAATATGACAGACGTGCTTGCTGTAAGCTTCTGTCTTTGCCAGGGTGTGATGCATGAAGGGTGTCGTGGATTAAATGGAGGGCAGCAGGAATTAAGTCTGTTGGGATGACTAGTTGCTTAACTTCGCGATGAGGTACGTTGTTACCTGTCAGTATTGAGTTTTTATAGAGCAATTCATTGTTGAGGAAGAAGTCAGTTACAGGGACTGGTAACTTTGGCAGAGAAGAATCATCACCTGACTCTAGGAAATATATGACATGTGACCATACGGGGTCCTCACGCTGGAACCTACGTAGTATGTCATAACTGAATGCTAAGTTTACGTCACAACTGGTTGAGACTGTGGCAACATGCCGCGAGAGGGCATCATCTACGACATTGGATATTCCAGGAACGTATTCAAATGTTGGATTATAGTCAGTCACAGTGACTGCCCAACGTGCAAGTCGACCGGTAAGGTTACGTCCCCGATACAAATCACATAAGGGAAGATGGTCGGTTTGGATGTGAACAGGATATCCGTAGATGATGTCGCAGAAATGTTTTAGGGACCACACCACGGCAAGGGCTTCTCAGTGAGTTACACTGTAATTCTTTTCCGCTGAGTTTAGCACACGGCTAGCATAGGCAATGACACGTTTCTTTCCTTCGGAGTCATATTGCATGAGAACGGCACCTAGGCCTACTCGGAAGCATCAGTACAGAGAAGAAATGGTTTAGAATAATCAGGGAATGCCAAAACTGGTGATTGTGCTAGAGCAGTTTTCAGTGTTGTGAATGCGGTTGCCTGTTCATCATCCTACACAAAAGACGCATCCTTCTTTAGCAATTTTGTTAATGGCGCAGCTATCTTGGCATACGATTTTATGAACCTTCTATAATACCCACTGAGACCGAGGAAACTGCGTACAGCGTCGATGTTGGTTGGAGTTGGGAAGTTCGTCACGGCTCTAACCTTGTCATCTGATGTGTGAATTCCGTGAGCGTCAACAACATGTCCTAGGAATTGGAGTTTCTTACTTAAGAAGTCACACTTTGATAGTCTGATTTTAAGTCCAGCTTGTTTGAGTCTAGTGAACACTTCGGCTAACTTTTCTAAGTGTTCCTCCACTGAGTGACTAGCGATTATGACATCATCTAGGTAAGCAAAAACTGAGTGACCTATCATGCCGGCGAAAACTGTATGAATTAATCGCATGAACGCTGAAGGTGCATTTCTCAAACCGAATGGAAGTCTACGGAATTGGTAATGACCGGATGGAGTACTGAAGGCAGTGATAGGGCAAGATGATTCTTCCATCTCGACTTTCCAGTAACCACTTAAAAGATCTAGGGAGGAAAAAACACAATTGTTTTCGCCTAAGGATTCCAGCAAATTAGTGAGTACAGGAATTGGAAATCTGTCTGGGACAGTCAGTGCATTCACACGTCTGTAATCTATGACTGGTCGTAACTCACCATCTTTCTTTGGAACCAGAAGTAGTGGGCTGTTCCACGGGCTATCAGAGTGTTCAGTGACCTCATTATCCAACATGTCCTGAATAAGACGATCGGCTTGTTGACGTTGGCTATGTGGTAAACGGTAGGCAGGAATATATACTGGCTGAGCACCTGGTTGTAATGTAATATTGTACTTTACCAAATTTGTTTTGCCCATATTCTCACCGGGTATGGCTGCTACTTCGCAGTAGTCTCGCAAGAGATTAATTAATTGATGTCAGTGTTCCGGGAAATCACTTTGCTTCACATGAGAATCAAGATTAGATGGAATATTGGTGGACTGAGCAACTGAGCACACATCGGCAAGAGGGTATGGGAAGTCCTGGCACACACGTACAGCTGCTGGGTATACCAAGAAATCGCCAATCTGAGTTCCCGCTCGTAAGGTGTAAGCGGCGTTTGTTGTGTTTGCAATACACAAGAGGCATAAACCATCCTCTAGCACCGTACACAACGCTGACTCATAAGCTAAGCCATTCATACAACACGTCTCAGTCGACTTCACCATGGCAGATCATTAATAGGAGCCGCTATTCGTGCGGGGCATTTCGAAGATTGTCAAACGTTTGACATGTTTAGCCAACGACTCATTCAATACTGTTGCCAACATTCCAATTCTGCGTCCCTTATAGGATTAACTAATCTCCTCAAGCAAATGCAGGAAGACATGAAGGTACATCCCCAACATCCAAAAGTAATTGAGGCAGCCGCTACTATAAGGGCGACGAGTTCAGAGTTGCGCCAATTATTCCATGGTACTCAATGGGTAACAGAATACAACGGGGAGATCATGATTACATTAAATAATTTTGCAGACTTGTTCGGTTACTTTAGATTTCTCAACTGGCTTTCGGACTCCCAAAAACAAATAGCGCTATAAGTTTGCTTTAAACCAGGAGACAAAATAATGGATGTAGGTAAAACAATTGTAGAAAGGTCAGGAACAGACTTCACTCGCCAGGTCGATTCTTACAGTTCACCCTATCCCTCTGCAGGTGGTACTGCGAGAGTACTACACACCAGCATCACTTCATTTGATTCCTCTCATTCACGGCCAACTACAAGAACCAGACCTAGTAATCGGTCTCACTCACAATATCGTTCACCTTCTAGTGGTCGTGACAATTCAGTTCTGCGACGAAGCAAACAATTCTCAATTCCGTGCTGGCACTGCGGTAATGTAGGTCATAGAGAGTCTAGCTGTGCATACAAAGAAAGACGTTTTCGCTCACGGGAACGCCCGCGCGCACCTTCGCGGTCCCGACGCCTAACTTGCAAGTACCATAAGAATAGCACAACTCACTCCACGGACGAATGTCGTTACCTTAAGAGCCGTCAGTCGGGGGAAGACGAGCGCTCGGATCGGAGAAATATAACCTAGCAGTAGAAGATCCTCCGGTGTCTGGAAATAAGGCAACAGAAAATCAACTCCCCATTCGTCAGGTAGGACCTATAACATCTTCAGGCTTAGTCATTCTAGGATGGAACGAAGGGGTACAAACCTCTTTCTTTATGGACAGTGGATCTATGGTAAATCTAATCTCAGATACCTCTTTAAACAACATTAAGAAAATAACTAAGAGTTGGGATCCTCGAACTACCTGACAATTGGACGGCTCAGAATTTCAGGTCAAAAGAAAGATCACACTAGAAGTACAACTTGATAAAGCCTTAAGACCCTTTGATGTAGAGTTTCATGTCACTAATGATCTTAGGTATCCAGCGGACACTCTCATTGGCTTTTCGACAATGGCCCAAGAAGCCATTGCTCTCCTCCCTGCTTCTCGTTGTGTACATGTCAATGGTTTCTCAATATCTAGTATGGAATATCCACGTCCGGTACTTTCCCAAACCGACTCAGTAATTAAGTCTCACATGATTCCAACAGTAGTCAAGAGTAACCAAATACACACGCCGTTACCTGAACAGCCAAGTACACTACCATCTAGTATTACATCCTCTGAGCATTCAGTTATAGATCGTATCAACCCCTCTAACAGTGGCACACTCGCCGACTCAGACACGTCTCATTTAACTACCTCAGATAGTGTGAGTGATGTTTTACAACACGCAGGGATAAGACGTGCAGTAACAAATCAGTGCACAATTTTGTTTTTACTTTGGCAGAGAATCAAAACTAAACAGTAAATTCTTGGGTCCCTTCCGTGTCATATCTCGCAAAGGTAATAAATTCGAATTAAGAGAGCCGCACAAGGCAGAGACGACATGGGTGCATGCAGATCATCTCAATCGTGCATCAAAACGCATAGTCTTGGAGGAACCACTAAGAAAGACCACACCCCCACAACAAATTCCTACTCAGCCTTCTTCCTCTTCTCTAAACCTTCCTTCTGTCATTACTATTCAGCCTTCCCCTACTGTTAATGACTATCGTGCCAAGTTGCGTTCTGCCACTAAGTCTCTTGCATAACGTTATCATCTCATACTGTCGTTAACATCTGTATCAACATCACCTCTAAGATCACCTCATCTTAATTAGGAATCGACATCCCAATGACACATTTTTGTACCCACACTACCTACCCATCTGCTGGAAATTAGATTATATTCGTTATCAGTTCAACCATCTTCAAGATTCCTTCCCTCACCAAACGCCTGTAGGTCGCTCACGAGTGAAACGTGGGCTTTTTGACCTTGGAGGGGAAATCCTCAGTGGATTATTAGGTGTAGCGACTAATCGTGAACTTTCTGGTTATAAAAAGGACTTATTCCAATTATCCAATGCCATCGAGTCCCAAAACAAAGTGTTACGTATTGAACATTTTATGATGCAACAGATGAGTCACCATCTACATGATGTTACTAATGCATTAAATAATTTTACGATTGTTCTTAAGCGTGAAGTATCACAGACTAATATTATTTCAGAGTTGATGTATGTTAAATTACATGTTGATAATTTGCAGGTTTCTCTGGACTCTCTTGTCTCCCAAGTTACTAGCGTAATTCGTATTTTAGTCAATGCTGTTGATAGTCGTGTGACCCTAGATTTAGTATCTCTCTCTGACCTTCGTTCTACTTTGGAATGGGCTCACTCAGCATTCGGCTTGTCTCCTATGATTCCATTTTCCTCTTTAGAACACTACTACCCAATACTAGAAGCCACATTCCTTACTAAAGATATAATTGTTCATATTCCTCTTCGTTCTTCCATCATACTCGATCTCTTTCACATCATTCCTTTTCCCTTCTGGTACAATAACTCCCTGGTACAAGCCTCTGTCTCTTCAGAGTACTTTCTTCTCTCCCATGATCATCTCTATATTGCCTTCATCTCCTCAAGTGACCTCGGTAGATGTGCCCTTCTCACACCCAACTCTCGTGTTTGTGCTGCGTACCTCCTAACAATTTTTCCTGGCAGCGTTGCTCCTTGCTAATCTGCCTTAGTCCGTAACTTCTCAGCACAACCTGTCTGTACCTTTGTTCCTGCCCCCAAAGGCCAGGTACACAATGCTCGTCTAAATCACATCCGCTATTTCTTCTTTAGTGTCTCAACTCCTGTCAGTCTTATTTGTCCAGGGACCCCTGTCCGTTCACTATCCGCAATTAGTTTATATAAGGCCCCTGATTACTGTACAGTAAAGTCTGAGTCTATAATAGCCCATGCCACACATTATCACTTCGCACTCCGCTCCCACAAGTATGACATCTTCAAACCTATTAATACTACCTTTCATCTACCAACAGACAATCTTTCTATCACATCAGAAAACCTACGTATGTTGAACTATCTAAACAATCCTAATTTTATTACGAACCAGTTCTCTTCAGCTTTTAACCGATCCTGGTCACATCCAGTCTTTGTATTTCCTCCGGTTGTCTTATGTTTTCTAGGTTTTATTGCAATTGTTTGTATCCTGTATTGTTGTCTCAAGCGAATGGACAAAAGGTTGCATGAGATCCGTGTAGCAACAAGGTTAGTGCGACAACCAAAAGACCTGGAAAATGGTAGTTCTGAATAAAACTCATTTTGTGATTACATACATATATTTGTAAATTGACCAAACCTATATGTTTATGCTATTTTTCCAACATGGCCATTTACTGTAAATATATTAATCCTTCCTTACATCCAACTTTGTGAATTATGTAGCAATATCTCATTTATTATTGTACTCCCATGTAATCCCGGTTCACTGTAAAAAAAAGAAAAAAAAAGGGGGGGGGGGTGGCGTCTCACTGTATACTCAGACCACTTGTATTCTTGCCATATTATGACTTGATGCCCCACCACTGTGTCAGGAGACACACTTTTTGATGAGGGGGAAAATTGTTTGTAACCATTTTGTAGATATTATATAATATGTAAATATAGTATGTAAGTAGTATGTAAGTAGTTGTAAGTAGGATCCAAGTAGGGCGTCAATGCTTGTTCAGTATGTTATGTCTACGACATACGAGTCACGACTTCCGAATCGCACCGCTTCTCTCTCTCTAGCCGGTGGGAAACCGGCGATCAGTAGCAGTTCAAACGGGTCTGGGGTAGGACATGCAACTGTCCACCCTCGCTGTATATTGATTCAAGACTGTGTTTAATATATTGTCAGAAAACTACAACAAGACTTTTCCTTTACCTGCAAGTGACGAAAAGGGGGCCATCGACAGTTTTAACAGTAGTAGTAGCAACCGTCAGCAGTAGCAGCAGCAGCAGCAGACGTATTATTATTATTATTATTATTATTATTATTATTATTATTATTATGTCTCCACACTCTACTACATTAATTTCCCGTGTACAGTAATCACATGCATCGTTACGGCCAAACATTAACACACAATAAAGTCGGATTTTGAACGAAAAAAGCTTTACAAACAATATACATTTTGCTGTCATTTGTATCGCATTTTTTTTTTTTAACTGAACTCACGTATGGGATGACAAATTACTGTATTGTCATTGGCTTTTGTTTGAATCAGATAATATGTATAAGGTATGTCAGGTAGGAATGGGGATTTTATCATCATTACTACTACTACTACTACTATTACTACTACTACTACTACTACCACTACTACTGCTGCTGCTGCTACTACTACTACTACTACTACTACTATTATTGTTATTATTATTATTATTATTATTATTATTATTACTACTACTACTACTACTACTACTACTACTATTATTATTATTATTATTATTATTATTGTAACTTCTACTACTACTACTACTACTCCTATCATTATTATTTATTATTATCATTATTATTGTTATTGTTATTTTTATTATTATTTTTATTATAATTATTATTATTATTATTATTATTATTATTATTATTATAATTATAACTTCTACTACTACTCCTACTACTCCTATCATTATTATTTATTATTATTATTATTGTTATTGTTATTTTATTATTATTATTATTATTAGTATTAGTATTAGTATTAGTATTTGTATTAGTATTATTTATATTATTATTATTATTTTTTTTTATATATATTATTATTATTATTTTTATAGTTATTATTATTATTATTATTATTATTATTATTATTACAACAACAACTACTACTACTATTACTACTTCTACTATTATTATTATTATTATTATTATTATTATTATTATTGTAACTTCTACTACTACTACTACTACTACTTCTCCTATCATTATTATTATTTATTATTATTATTGTTATTGTTATTTTTATTATTATTTTTATTATAATTATTATTACTATTATTATTATTATTATTATTATTATTATTATTATTATAACTTCTACTACTACTCCTACTACTCCTATCATTATTATTTATTATTATTATTATTGTTATTGTTATTTTATTATTTTATTATTATTATTATTAGTATTATTTTATTATTATTATTATTATTTATATATATTATTATATATAAATAATAAATAAGGACACAAGCCAAGAGTGAGAGCAGTGGAAATGAGTTATTTAAGAGGAGCCTGTGGAGTCACATGGAGAGACAGGCTGACGAATGAGGATATAAAGGAGCGTTGTGGTGTTGATGTGGATGTGATAGGAAGCGTTATGAGGAACACACTGAGGTGGTTTGGCCATGTGGAGAGGATGGAGGGTGAAAGACTGATGAAGAGAGTGTATGTGAGTGGGGTGGAGGGGGAAAGAGGGAGGGGGAGGCCGAGGATGAGATGGAGGGATGGGATGGAGAGGTATATGAGAGAGGGGGGTGTGAGTTGGGAGCAGGGGAGTGAAATGGCAGGGGACAGGGCCACTTGGAGGCGATTTGTTTGTGGCCACCCTAAACGGGATTGAGGCGTCTGGCAATAGATAGATAGATAGATATATTATTATTATTACTATTATTATTATTACAACAACTACTACTACTATTACTACTTCTACTACCACTACTGTTGCTATTACTACCACTAGTACTGCTACTACTATTAATACTTCTACTACCACTACTGCTACTACTACTACTACTACCACTACTACCAGTATTATCATTACTATTGTTATTATTGTTAGTATTACTTCCGCAAGGAGGTTATGTTTTTGCCAGAGATGGTTTGTCTGTTTGTTTGTCTGTCTGTCTCTCTGCTGGCAACTTTACTCAAAAAGTTATGAGCGGATTTTGCTGAAATTTTCTGGAGGGGTCGGGTATGGCCCAAGGAAAAACCCAGTAGATTTTGGTTGTGATCCGTATCATCATCCGGATCCAGGATTTGTTTGTTTGTTCACACGATATCTCCAAAAGTTCTCAGTGAATTTCAGTGAAATTTTGTGGACGGGTGGGCCATGGACCAGGAAAGAATTGAATAAATTGGGGAGCGAATCCGAATCCTGATCCTACCTCCACGGATCCAGATCCGGATCTTTTTGAATGGCAATGGCTTTGGCGGACGTATGCGCTCTCTGAGTGCTTTTTTGTTACTATTATTGTTATTATTATTGTTTTAGTATTGTTACTGTTGTTGTTATTATTATGATGATGATGATGATGATGATGATGATGATGATGATGACGATGATGATGATGATGATTACTACTGCTACTACTATGGCTACTACTACTACCATTACTACAACAATAATATCAATTTGTTTGTTATTTATGCTGAGTATATTGGTATCTGAATTATTTAAATAATACCGAAGAGGATACTAAAGGAGTAATAAGCAAATTGTATCGCTTAGGAGGAGGTGTTAAGGAGCCGCTAGATTGGCTTAAAGCTGTCGTGTCCGTGACCAGTTGTCTCCTCGGTTGAGGAAGCTCCCTAACACCTTTCCTTAGCGATTTACTCTGTTCATAGGGCTAACATCTCACTCACCTCCAATGTTACTGAAGAAAACTACGTCAACGTTGAAACGAAACAGCATAAGAAAATGCTAAGGTATAATATGCAAAATAAATAGCTAAGGAATAGGTGATATGGTGTCCTCTATGCCAAATAGGCCCTTTTCTCGTCGGGTAA
Organism: Coenobita brevimanus; assembly: GCF_032717465.1. Taxonomy (NCBI): domain Eukaryota; kingdom Metazoa; phylum Arthropoda; class Malacostraca; order Decapoda; family Coenobitidae; genus Coenobita; species Coenobita brevimanus. The sequence continues at coordinate 21,100,248 of NC_137069.1, forward strand.
GGAAGTTCCCTAACACCTTTTCCCACGTGATTTTTTTTGCTCTGTCCTCCTCTGTTGTTACTTAAATTCTTCTACCATCACCTCACTTTAGATACAAAACGTGTGAAGGGATATTAACCAACCATATATAAAAAATAAATCGCTAAGGAAGAAGTGTTAGGGTCCGAGAGTGCGACACCGACTTCCACATTCACGGGAGGGTCGGTATTATGTAATCACAGCTTCGGCATGAACATAGGAACATAAGAACATAGGAAGTGAGGATAACTGCAGTTGGCCAGTTGGCCCATGGAGAGGCGAGGAGCAGTACTTAATGGCCCAGGAATGGCGATGGTTATGTCAAGAGTAGCCTGCCGGTTCCATGTACTGACAGTTCACAAGTCTGCCCTAAAATCTGTTTCGAAGCAGTGTCTCGTTTTCTCTGAAGCTTCGAAACACCTGAGACCTCTCATATGGCTATCTAGGACCAAACAGGCAGGGAAAATGGGCGGTTCTAGCTATTCTTAACCCAGGAATGACTAGTCACTGCCCTCCTGGCTAGTCAAGGCCACAGAGACGCCGATGGGACTGGCAGAGAGGGACGGAAGCAGTTAGTATAGGATGGAAACTATCAAGTGGGGTAACTGGTGCTGTGCTGAGCGGTCACTCCTGGTCAGTGTAGCGAGAATGAACTGCTGGGTGGTGGTAGTTGGGGTTGTCGTGGTGGTGGTAGTGATGGGGGTAGTACTGGCTATGATGGTGGGTGTTGAGAGCAGCAGAGGTGGTGCAGTGGTAGTTGTGGTACTTGTACTGTACTTGTCTCAGTGCTTGTGGAATGGTAGTGGTGGTGGTGACAGTGGGATTAGTGGTGGTGGTGGTAATGATGACAGTCGTACTAGTGACTCCGTTGCTTGTAGTTGTGGTAATGGTAGTAGTAGTGGTAGTGGTGGCAGTGGGAGTTTTGCTTGTGGCTGTGACAGGTAAAAATATTGTTCTTGTGGTAGTGGTGATGGTGTTGTGGTAGTGATGGTGGCATCGATGATGGTCTCTGTGGTAGTGATGGTAGTTGCTGTTGTAATTGTGGTGTTTGTACCTATAATTGTGATGATGGTAGTGGTAGTTCTGGTCGTGACTGTGGTAATGGTGGTGGTGGTAATGACTGTGGTAATGGTGGTGGTTGTGGTCGTGGTAGTAGTGGTAGTGACGATAGTAACGGTGTGGTAGTATTTGTGACTTGATTAGAGGGTCGGTGTGGCAGTGATGGTATTTGTGGTACGATGGTGGTAGTGATGGTCGGAGTTATGGTAATGATAGTGGCAGTTGTGGTAGTGCAGTGGATATTGTTACTTGTAGTTGTGGTAGTGGGAGTGATGGTGGTAGTTGTTTATAATAATGGTGGTAGTAGTAGTAGTAGTAGTAGTAGCGATGGTAGTAGCTGTGCTTGTATCTGTGGTAGTATGAGTGGGGGTGGTGGGGGTAGTGATGATGGTAGCGTTAGTAGCGATGGTGGTAATTCTGTCTGTGGTAGCGTTTGGTAACAATAAAATTGATGTGGTAGTGATAAGGCTCTGTTGTTTGTAGTTGTGGAAGTGATGGCAGTGGGGGTAGTTGTGGAAGTGATGGCAGTGGGGGTAGATGTGGTAGTGATGGTGGTGGGGGTAGTTGTGGAAGTGATGGTGGTGAGGTAGTTGTGGAAGTGATGGCAGTGGGGGTAGATGTGGTAGTGATGGTGGTGGGGATAGTTGTGGTAGTGATGGCAGTGGGGTTAGATGTGGTAGTGATGGTGGTGGGGGTAGATGTGGTAGTGATGGTGGTGGTGTTTGTGGTAGTGATGGTGGTGGGGGTAGTTGTGGTAGTGATGGTGGTGGGGGTTGTTGTGGAAGTGATGGTGGTGGGGGTAGTTGTGGAAGTGATGGTGGTGGGGATAGTTGTGGAAGTGATGGTGGTGGGGATAGTTGTGGTAGTGATTTTTGTTTTTTCATCCCCTCCCCCCATGGTGTAGTTTGTTGAAAATTTGATTGATTGTGTATGTGTGTGTGTGTGTGTGTGTGTGTGTGTGTGTGTGTGTGTGTGTTGTAGCATCTTCCCTTTGCGATCTATTCTGTACCTTAGTATCCTCTTAAATATCATTACTGGCGGTGCTGGAGAGGGACGCCTTCACGTGGTGGCACCGATATAACCAGGAGGCTCAATTGTCTGGTAACACAAACATCCATTACCTCCCTATCCCTATGGTGGTGGGGGACAGTTGTGGAAGTGATGGTGGTGGGGACAGTTGTGGAAGTGATGGTGGTGGGGGTTGTTGTGGTAGTGATGATGGTGGGGGTAGTTGTGGAAGTGATGGTGGTGGGGGTTGTTGTGGAAGTGATGGTGGCGGGGACAGTTGTGGAAGTGATGGTGGTGGGGGTTATTGTGGTAGTGATGGTGGTGGGGGTTGTGGTAGTGATGGTGGTGGGTGTAGTTGTGGTAATGGTATGGTGGTTGTGGTAGTGGTGGTTGTGGTAGTGGTGATTGTGATAATGGTGGTTGTGGTGGTGACTGTGGTAGTGGTGGTGATTGTGGTAGTGGTGAATAAAATTGTCTGGAAACAGCAATAGCAGTATAAAAGGACGTCGTTGGATCCACAGTACTTCATCACACACACACACACACACACACACACACACACACACACACACACACACACACACACACATAAACGAACAGAGAGAGAGAGAGAGAGAAAGAGAGAGAGACAGACAGACAGACAGACAGAGACAGAGAGACAGCGAGAATATCAACACCAGAGACAAAGAAAATAGAACGAGAGACCAAAACTAAGCTAAAAAGAAAAAAAAAATCACCCACCAGCACTTTACACACAAAAAAAGGCCTATATTTCCCACATTTAAATCATCAGTAATACTAACGCCTCTGTCCATAGGTTTGACGAGGGCAGCAGGATGAACAAAATGTTATATCCCATTGGAGCCCAGTGTCCGGAATGTTGGACAGAACTGGGATTTTTCAAGTCTTTATGAAGTAGGGATCCCCCGGGTAGGGACCTATGAGCTTCGCGACTATGAGCCGATAGGCGGAGGGCGGTACGCTTAGTACCCACCCAGTGCCATGCCTCGCCCAGCACCCCTGGGATCCAATGGGATATACTGTTTTGATTTTTTTTTATCATCTCCTCCCCCCATGGTGTAGTTTGTTGAAAATTTGATTGATTGTGTATGTGTGTGTATGTGTGTGTGTGTGTGTGTGTGTGTGTGTGTGTGTGTGTGTGTGTGTGTGTGTGTGTGTGTTTGTGTGTGTGTGTGTGTGGTAGCATCTTCCCTTTGCGATCTATTCTGTACCTTAGTATCCTCTTAAATATCATTACTGGCGGTGCTGGAGAGGGACGCCTTCACGTGGTGGCACCGATATAACCAGGAGGCTCAATTGTCTGGTAACACAAACATCCATTACCTCCCTATCCCACAAAAGAAGGAGGATGGAGTATCAGAATCTGCCACGTAAAATATGTCGCTATGGAAAAGGTGCAAAGAAGCCTCCTACAGTCCACTACAGTATGTCCCACAATCACCATCTCTCTCTCTCTCTCTCTCTCTCTCTCTCTCTCTCTCTCTCTCTCTCTCTCTCTCAAGCGAGCAAATAGTGTGTGCAGCAACACAAATTACTGATATGTGACATTGTGCTCCTTAAGAGAGGATGGCAAGGAAAATATGGGAATTGAAAAGCCAAGCAGTAAGGGATGCCTTCTATAATGAGATGAGAAGAGTTGTATCTGAACAGGGAGCTGTTGACAGAAGTGTTAATGAATAGTACAGAGCTCTCAAGAACATTCTCTCTAGAGTTACGGATTCAGTGTGTGGATGGACAAGGGGCCCTCCAAGACATAAGTAACAGGGTGGTGGTATGAGGGTGTACATACATGCCGCAGTTAAAGGGGGAAGAATTTGCAGGAATGGAAAAGTGGTGGTAACAAGGAGGAATACTTGGTTGCCAACACAGAGGCAACGCTCCCTTATTAAAAGATGAAATAAAGGAGCCTGGGAGTGTCCACTGACAGATCTTTATTTCCTACTTCCAGGGGACGGATTTAAGGCTTTACTACATAGAGAGAGAATTGAAGAGCAACACCATCGATGGATTTTTCGTAATGGGGCAAGTTGTATACGAGAAGAAGCCGGAACAAGTAGCCGAGTTTCATGATGCCCTGACTGACGCTCATTCCTGGAGTGTAAATGATGTGAAGGAAATAGTGGACAAGAAATTGTCACTCTTTTAATCCAAGCTGGAAGGCTGGAGATAAACTGGAATGAAATGAGAGGTTCTGAACAGTTAGAGGCTCTGTGGAGATAACCGGAGATACCAGGAATGAAGATGAAGACTGTGAAGAGCACGGAATGTGACCCTGTTAATTAAAAGTAAGTGAATCTTTCAGGAGAGGGCAGGAATGAAATCAAGGGTTGTGAAGAGTAGGACGGAGTGTGGATTGTTAGTCTATTAGTGAAAATTGGGTGAATCTTTCTGGACATAACAGGAAAGATTTTCGCTCTGTGTACTATTTTTGCAGTTCTTCTTATCCAGGTAAATTTAGGTTAGGTTAGGCCTTGTGTGTGTGTGTGTGTGTGTGTGTGTGTGTGTGTGTGTGTGTGTGTGTGTGTGTGTGTGTGTGTGTGTGTTAATGCATGACTTAATTCACATCTTAATGAAGGTTTGAATTTAGAGTTTAGAATTTCACTTCGTTCCAGCACTCCCTCGCGATTTTTTTTTTTTTTTATTAACTATTGGTCGGGAGTCAAAATCTCGTATCTTTTTCCCAGCTATACTCCTTTTTTTCTTACCTGACTCAAAACTGCCATCTGTCTATTTTCAGTATTTGGTTGTACTAATAAATTAGCACGTGGATATGGTGCTCGTCACAAAGAAATGCCATGTAGAGCCGTTGTATTGTCTTTTTCGGCCACTGAGTTGCCTGAATAATCAAGCTGCAAAAACACGGAAATCTAAGCCAGGTTAAGGTAAAAGGACTATAGCACCAGACTGTACTTAGCTAAGTAAATTTCTAACACACAAATCGTGACTACTGCACCAAGGTGTGGTCATATTTAAAACCAACTCATACTGCCAAAGAACATGCTACCAGACCACATGCTATTATACAAAATAATAGCCACACGACAAACTGACACACCACACACTGCCACTCCTCAAACTGCCATACCACACTACATACTGCCGAACCACACACTGCCACACCACACACTGCCACACCACATAACTCAACGCCACACCACACACTGCCAAACCACACATTGCCACACCACATAACACAACGACACACAACACATTGCCAAACCACAGACTGTTACACCACACCCTTCCACACCACACACTGCCACACCACACACTGCCACACCACACACTGCACACTACAACGCCTCACACTGCCACACTACACACTGACACATTACACACTGTAACACCACACACTGCCATACCTCACAATGCCACACTACACACATCCACACCACTCACTGTCACATCACACACCGCCACACTGCATACTACAACGCCTCACACTGTCACACTAGACACTGCAACACCACACACTGCCATACCTCACAGTGCCACACTACACACTGCTACACCACACACTGCTACACCACACACTGCCACACTGCACACTACAACATCTCACACTGCCACACATCACACTACAACATCTCACACTGCCACACATCACACTGCCACACCACACACTGCTACACCACACATTGCCACACCACACACTGCACACTACAACACCTCACACTGCCACTCCTCACACTGCCAAACAACACACTGCAACACCACACACTGCCACACCACACACTGCAACACCACACACTGCCACACCACACACTGCAACACCACACACTGCCATACCTCACAGTGCCACACCACACACTGCTACACCACACACTGCCACACTACACACTACAACATCTCACACTGCCACACATCACACTACAACACCTCACACTGCCACTCCTCACGCTGCCACACAACACACTGCAACACCACACACTGCCACACTACACACTGCAACACCACACACTGCCACACTACACACTGCTACACACACACTGCCACACCTAACACTGCCACACTACACACTGCCACACCAAACACCGCCACATCTCACACTTCCACATCACACACTGTTACACCACACACTGTTACACCACTCACTGTTACACCACACACTACACACTGCCACACCACACACTGCCAACACTACACACTGCTACACAACACGCTGCCACACGACACACAGCCACACCACACACTGCCGTACTTCACTCTACCACACTACACACACTGCCACACCTCACACTGCCACACCACACAATGCCACACCACACAATGCCACACCTCACACTGCCACACTGCACACTGCTACGCTACACACTGACACACCTCACACTGCCGCACCACACACTGCCGTACCACACACTGCCGCACCACACACTGCTGCACCACACACTGCCTCACCACACATTGCCTCACCACATATTGCTACACCTCACACTGCCACACTACACACTGCCGCACCTCACACTACCACACCTTACACTGCCACACCTTACACTGCCACACCACACACCGCAAAACCTACACACTGCCACACCACACACTGCCACACCACACACTGCCAACACTACACACTGCCACACCACTCACTGCCACACCACACACTGCCACACCACACACTGCCACACCACACACTGCCAACACTTTCACACTGCCACACCTCACACTGCCACACCTCACACTGCCACACCACACACAGCCACACCACACACTGCCACACCACACACTAATACACCACACACTGCCTAACCACACACTGCCACACCCCACACTACCACACCACACCCTACCACACCTTACACTACCACACAATACCCTGCCACACCACACACTGCCACACCACACGCTGCCACACCACACGCTGCCACACCACACGCTGCCACACTACGCGCTGCCACACCACAGACTGCCACATCACAGACTGCCACGCCACACACTGCCACTCCACACATGCTACTACAACACACACCGCCACACCACACACTGCCACATGACACACTGCCACACTTCACACCGTCACACTACACAATGTTCTCCCTCTACAGAGAGACTTGTGAGAGGGGTACACTTTCTCTTGAAGCCTAAAAGTGAACCTACACTGTATAATTGCACCTGAATAGTAGAGCCCCGATAATTTCCTCAATGCAGACGCTTCTTCACCACACCTGGGCACCATTTATGAGAAGACAAGATCCTCATTCGCTGAACAAGTGAGCATGAACGAGCAGTGTTACATGTTTTTACCCATATAGTCAACCTGTAGTCCACTGCATTCACATTTCAGTTGAACCCAAGGCTACTGTACTATTTCTTACCCTCAAATTACAGTATTTAGTTGAGATGGTGGCATGGAGTGGAGAGGTATATGAGAAAGGGGGGTGTGAGTTGGGGGGAGGGCAGTGACATGGCAGGGGACAGGGTGGCATGGAGGGAGACCGAGGATGAGATGGGGGATTGGAATGGAGAGGTGTATGAGAGAGCTGAGTGCATTGGGGGGAGTGTGGCGAAATGGCGGGGGGGGAGGGCGACATGGATGCGATTTGTTCGTGGCCATTCCTTACGGGATTAAGGCGCCTGGTAAAAGATAGATAGATAGATGGATAGATATCCTAATTTTTATAGTTCCACATCATATATAGCCTAATCAGTAAAAATAAAAATTTCACCTGTGATCATACCTTTAATTAACCCCTTCAGAACGATGATGGGTACTGGAGAGGGGCACCTTCACGTGGAGGCACTGATACAACCGGGCGGTGGAGCTGCCCGGTTATACAAACGTCCCTCAACTCCCTATCCCCCGAGAGTAAAATGGTGGATTGCAGGAGGGGAGCAACTTCAGCCTGCAGTTCACTAGGTTCTCGTTTCTCTGAGTTTAATGAATGTAAATGCAGGTAATTTTATTCAGCTTAGGGAAGAGGAACTTTTGGGAGGGACCTGGAGAGAGAGAGTGTGTGTGTGTGTGTGTGTGTGTGTGTGTGTGTAAGAGAGAGAGGGGGGGGAGAAGAAATTAAGAGATATGCAGTGAAGGAGTAAGAGAGACTGAAGTTTTTGCCGCTTCGGGCGATTACATATTTTTGCCAGCTGAAATAGAGAGAGAGAGAGAGAGAGAGAGAGAGAGAGAGAGAGAGAGATTAAGGTCAGACACATTACCTCGCTCAGAAGTCTTTAAAAGTAGCGAGAGAAATTCCTCCTAATTATATATAATCCTGCCCCCTCCTCTCTCTCTCTCTCTCTCTCTCTCTCTCATTTAATTCCTCATTCTCGTTTCACAAAAAAGGGAGATCGCTAAGTGCCCAATTTACTTTCATTTATCAGGCCTTTCTTTCATGTTATAATTTTTTTCCCGTATTTTTTCCTCTCTCTCTCTCTCTCTCTCTCTCTCTCTCTCTCTCTCTCTCTCTCTCTCTCTCTCTCTCTCTCTTTCCTTTAATTTATCAAGCCTTTCTTTCGTTATATTTTTCCCCTTATTTCTCTCTCTCTCTCTCTCTCTCTCTCTCTCTCTCTCTCTCTCCCTTCATTTATCAGACCTTTCTTAGTCGTATTTTTTCCTCTGATTCTCTCTCTCTCTCTCTCTCTCTCTCTCTCTCTCTCTCTCTCTCTCTATCTCTGTCAGCCCCAGTTCTTGAATTCCACCAATATGTTCCTTGTTCCTGCAAAAGGTGGATATTAGTCTTCTCGTGGTTTTTGGAGGCTCCCTAACGTGTCTTCCTTACCAGGTGATGATGATGTACGCTTGGCATATCATCATCATCATCATCACCATTATTTTTCTTATCATTGTTTTCATCATCATGATCATCATTATTATTATTCTTATCATCTTCATTATTATTATCATCATTATTATTATCATCATTTTCATCATCATCATCAACATCATCATTATCCTTATCTATCTGTCTATCTATCTATAGCCAGACGCCTCAATCGCGCAAGGGGTGGCCACAAGCAAATCACCTCCATTTCTCCCTGTCCCCTGCCATTTCGCTGCCCTCCCCCTAATCTACATCCCCCTCTCTCATATTCCTCTCCACTCCATCCCTCCATGTCACCCCCCTCCTCCTCATTCACAGACACTCTCCTCGTTAGTCTCTCATTCTTCATCCTCTCCACACGGCTAAACCACCTCAGTGTACTATCATCATCATCATCATCATCATCATCTGCCTGGGTCAATCCATTGTCTCCTCTCTGACCTTTTACCGCTTAGCCTGTTCCATCCAATCCCAGCATGACCTATTTTCACCTCTCCATCTTTTTCGCTCTTTACCTCGTCCTCTCTGTCCATCTCTCCATCTTTTCTCTCTGTTTCTACCTCTCACTCCATCTCTCCATCTTCTCTGTCTGCCTCTTCCTCTCACTCCATCTCCCCATCTTTTTCTCTCTCTGTCTTTTTCTGTCACTCCATCCCCCCATCTCTTTCTCTCTCTGTCTCTTCCTCTCACTTCATCTTCCCATCTTTTCCTCTCTCTCTCTGTCACTTCCTCTCTCTCCATCTTTCCATCTTGTTCTCTGTCTGTCTCTTCCTCTCACTCCATCTCTCCGTCTTGTCCTGTCTGTCTCTTCCTCTCACTCCATCTCTGGGCTGCCACTCAGTTGTACGAAGGACGTGACCTGCCCATATCTATACTCCTTTTACTCTAACTTGGCCTAAAATTGCCATCTCTCCATCTTCAGTGCCCACTTGTAAGATATTAAACATATCTTTATAGTGCTAGTCACGAAGAAGTGCTATGGAAGGGACGTACAGCCGTGGCAGTTTCTTCCGCTACTGTGAAATAAACCTCAAAAGAACGAAATTTTGGGCCAAGTTAAGGTGAAACGCGTAGTTATTTTTTTTTTTAATGTGATAATTTTCTTTTTTTCTCTGTTGCCTGTCTAAGATTTTCTTTTTTATTTTCTCTCTCAATTTAGCGTCTTACATTTTCCTTCCTATTTCCTCCTAAGCCGTCCCAAGGCTCGTTTTCTTGTCGGTTAAGGAAGCTCCCTAACACCTGTTCCTAAGCGATTTATTTGGCTTATTACAACCTCCGTCTTTGTGTTACTTAAATCATTCCACCATCACCATACTCTGCACAAATTACCCCTACGTACAAAATGACATCAGCCAGCCGTATCCAAAAATAAATCGCTTAAGAAAAGGTGTTAGGGAGCTTCCTTAACAGCGGAAAAGACAAGCATGAAAGTATATGCTAAAAATTGCTTTCTTTCTCTTCTTACTGATTCGCGAAAATTTTGCAATAGCTTTAGAATTAAAAAAAAAAAACGTTCCTTATATAGCAGAGCCATTTACTTATATACTTATTTACTTATTTCTGTAGCACTTCTTGGTGACTAGCAACATATTCTGCTGTTTAATCTACTGTTACAACTCAGCATTCAAGATTGAGAGGTGGCAATTTTAGTCCAAGTTATAGTCAAGAAATTATGGTATTATATTTAAGTTTTAATCTAGTGCTACACCTTAGAAATATAAGTGAGATGATAATTTTAGACCAAGCTGGAGTAAAGGGAGTATAAAATCAACGCCTATCAACTACACGTGGCTCATTACGGCAGATATTTTTTCCCCAAATTTAGACCAAGTTAAAGAATTATAGCATTGTATTTAAGTGTTAACTTACTGATACACTTCATAAATAAGACATTTTTAGGCCAAGTTAGAGTAAAAAGAGTATAGAATCAGTGCCTATCAACTACACGTGGCTCATTACTGCAGATGCTCATTTATTTCCAAGTCACAATTTTCCCAAAGAATATGGTGACATGTGGAGGTGACGTGTAGGAGGACGGCTAGGCCTTGGGAAAAGGTTGTGAAGACAATGGTCAGAGTCTGACACACACAAAAAAATAATATATCTATTTATCTATTGTCAGACGCCTTAACCCTGGATAGGAAGACCTGTGCCATATGGGTACACGGCCAGGGTGCGTTTAAGTTTCGCGGTTAATGGTGTCCAGAATAATGCGTAATGGACAACTTTTTACTTTACACCAAGCAGTCCTGAGCCAGCCTATGCTGTTTCTGCCCGCAGGCTCAAGTTCCCGCCATCGTCGACTCTCTGGTGGGTACCTGTGTATCCAATTGGCACATGTGTTCCTGTAGCGTACAATTTTTGTAAAAACAAAAAGAGAGAGAATGTAGGGCCATTCTGGTCAAGGTCGAAGACCTGAACGCACATTCTGAGTGTTAGGCACAATATGCCCATGCACATGCGTGTAACATGTCCCACTATATGCAGTATAAAGTAGTATATATAGTTTTCTTTACTTTTTAGTGTATTTGTGTAGGTAATGGAGGCAAAACGAGCTAGGTAGCTGTCCCACAAAGAGCTGGCAGAATATTCTGAAGCTGGAGTATTTCAAGAGGACTGCTGACATCACATTAGAACCCCTGAGTGACACAGAAACCCTTGATTCTTATTGTGGGTGATGGGAAATTGACCTAGTGTAGCAGTGACCCCGTAATGGTTTGGTTTAGGGGTCAATGATGGCCGGAGTAATGGGTAATTGGGAATTGTTATTTACAGGTGTGTAGTCATGGGCCCCAAACAAACAAGATACCTGTCAGATAAAGAGCTGGCAGAGTATCTGAAGTCGGAGATGTTCAACAGGACTGTTGACACCACATTGGAACCCCAGAGTGACACAGAAACTCGTGATGTTATTTAGTGTGGGTAATGTAAAACTGACTGAGTGTATCAGTGACCCTGGTGGTGGTGTGACGGCCGTCATTACACCACACAAGGACTCACAACAGGAGCCTGACACACTGATTGAGTGCTTTGAGGGTAGCGGTGTATATATTTATTACCTGTTTCCATTTATGCCAGGCACCCAGTTTTCTGTGGAACCCAGGGTTGGCAGGCCGACTGTGTGATATTTAGGTATTAGATTTATAGGTTTAGGTAGTTTTTTGCTCAGTTCCATGTATGTGTATCTCAGGAGGAGAATAAGTCAGTACTACTTTTTTCCTTCAATATTTTTTTCAAGTAACTTGTAAAGGTATTTATTTTAGCTCAGCTTAATTCTTTCCTAGTCATCTGGTCTCCACAGGAGTTATGATTTGTATATCAGCTTCGTTAGCTTTGCATAAAACATCTTTGTATATATTTTTTTAATTATTTTCCTTCAGTGTATCCAACTGGCACAGGTCTTGCTATCCCGAGGTCAGAAGGGACGTCTTCCTACCTAGGGTTAATCCCGTAAGGGGTGGCCACCAACATATAGGATCCATGTCGCCCTGTCCCCCGCCATTTCACTGCCCCGCTCCCAGGTAATAATAATAATAATTATAATAACACTTACTTTCAGGGCAGGCAGGTCAGACAGCATCACCTCACAACACACACCTGCAAAGAATAAGAGACTGAAGGCTTGTAAACAGTATCATGAAACATAGAACAAAAAATCCCTTTATATAAGAGACACAGGTATTTAATTAGTGATCCTGCAAAGTATGAGGATGAGACTGAAGGAAAAACAGTATTATGAGTGATAAACTAAGAATTCCTTTATATTTTAGACAGAGGTATCTATTTAATGTGTCCTCTCTGATCTTCACAAAATCCTAAAAACAAAAAGTTACATGGGCGTACTTAGTAACGCAAACGATTTTTATAAGTGTTCCCGGGAGAGATGGACCGAGTTACCTGGCCATAGTAACAGAAGAAAATAATGGAAATAATGCCCAAATCAACGAATATAGTGCTAGATTATATGCAGGAACCTCAGGGCAGTTATACGAGGCCTTATTAAATAGCACTAAAGTGTACGGGAATGAAACGCCTCGTTTCCGAAAAACTTTAGTGGGTGGCAGACAGACAGGGCGGCTCCTAGCTCTCTCTCTCTCTCTCTCTCTCTAGTTCTTTGTTTTGTGAAGTGCCGTAAAAAAGAAAGGAAGGTTCGGCATGAAAGTTGATAGCGAGCTGTGTTACTTATCTTCCTTTTCTGCATCGCCGGAGACAATTTCCAGACAAGAGGAAAACCTGAGCTGGTGTAATTGTTCAGGAAGAAATATTGAGGCAGATGTAGGAGGAAGAGAACGAGGAAGATGGATGTGGAGGACGAGGAAGATATGTGAAGATGGGCAATTACAAGAAGATATAAGATGAGATGCTGAGGAGGAGGAGGAGGAGGAAGAGAAGGAGGAATATTCACGGAGAGAACGGAGAGAACACTGAGCAGGTATAATAGTTCAAAGTGAAATACTGAGGCAGACGCAGGTGGAGGAAAAAGAGGAAGATGGATGTGGAGGAAGAGGAAGATGGAGGAGGAGCAAGATACGTGGAGAAGGGCAATTAGTAAGAGGAAGAAGAGGGGTTGCTAAGATGGAAGAGGAGGAGGAGGAGGAAGGAATGTAGAGATGGTCAATTATGAGGAGAAGGAGGAGGAGGAGGAGGAATAAAAGGAGGAAGATGCATGAGGAAGATAATATGGAGCTGGTGTAATGGTTCAGGGAGAAATACTGAGGCAGACTGAAAGAGAAAAAGGCAAAGGAAGACGGATGTGGAGGAGAAGGAATATGGAGGAGCAGGAAGGAATGTAAAGATGGTCAGTTAGGGGGGAAGGGAATTTGGAAAAATGCTGAGATGGAGCAGGAGGAGGAGGAGGAGGAGGAGGAGGATTACACAGGATTACACAGGAAAGCAAACAGCAACAGACCTTATGGTCCTTTCGAGGCTGCTTGTTAGAGAAAACTATGACTACAAGACCTAACTCTACATGCTGAAGGACAAGGATAGTAAAGCAAGAAGGCTCCCCCCACCACCAAACCCTCCAGGAAAAAGGGAGAAAAACCACCATGCAGCATGGAAAAACTGACATGGAAATTTTATAGGAAACACTGGAAAGGAAAAGTCACATTCTACAATACTTTATTTATAAGCTACCCGATTGAGTAACCAGAAAGAGAAAGTAAACAAATATAATAATAGTTACGGCATGACATTATAAACTGGTACATTGAGTTAATGGGAAGTCTGTGGACATAACGTGGAAGCTACACACTGCACAGTGTGGATGTTTAGGGGTGGTGCGGCAGCCTTGCCTGGCGCTTTTAAGGTAGGCAGCAGTCAATCAGGCCCTAGCTCCGGTTGCTCCACTGAGACAAGGAACTCTCCCATGTGGGACAAGTACACAAGTTTCATCCTGAAGTAGTGACCCCTAGTACATTAAAAAAATCCCGATGGTGGTCACTTGATTAACAGGGACCCTCAGTGATCCATAGCTCATCACAGGTCGAAAGTAAGAGTAGTGACCGTTAACTCAGGGTTATCTGTGCAAATCCTAATCTGTGCTTATATTGCTTTCTTTGCATTGGGGAGATTGAAAAATATATAAGACGGGTGTCTTAGATAAAAGGGGACTGCACAGTGCACAGTGTGCATGTGCAATGCACAGAGTGGATGTTTAGGGGTGGTGCGGCAACCTTCCCTGGCGCTTTTTAGGTAGGCAGCAGTCAATCAGGCAATAGCTCCGTTCACTCCACTGAGACAAGGAACTCTCCCATGTGGGACAAGTACACAAGTTTCATCCTGAAGCAGTGACCCTTGGTACATTAAAAAAATCCCGATGGTGGTCATTTGACTAACAGGGACCCTCAGTGATCCACAGCCCATCACAGGTCGAAAGTAAGAGTAGTGACCGTTAACTTAGGGTTATCTGTGCAGATCCTAATCTGTGTTTACTGTATATTACCTCATTTGCTTTGGGTAAATCGAAAAACGTATAATGATGTGACGTGACGCTATAATAAGTTTACGGGGTGTCCTGTAGACACGAGGGGACTGCACAGTGTGGATGTTTAGGGGTGGTGCGGCAGCCTTGCCTGGCGCTTTTAAGGTAGGCAGCAGTCAATCAGGCCCTAGCTCCGTTCACTCCAATGAGACAGGGAACTCTCCCATATGGGACAAGTACACAAGTTTCATCCTGAAGCAGTGACCCCTGGTACATTAAAAAAATCCCGATGGTGGTCGCTTGACTAACAGGGACCCTCAGTGATCCACAGCCCATCACAGGTCGAAAGTAAGAGTAGTGACCATTAACTCAGGGCTATCTGTGCAGATCCTAATCTGTGCTTATATTGCTTTGTTTGCACTGAATAAATTGAAAATGTATAATATCGTGACGCAACACTATGTACGGGTACATTGTTTACGGGGTGTCTTGTAGACAAAATGGGCATGAACTTACATGTACCGTAGCTATAAAAGCACGTTATTCGGACAGAAAAAGAGTCAGCTGAGGATTCTCGAGGAAATACTTGTCTAATTTGTTTTTGAATGTCTCAATTGAGATACTGTTCACGGTATCTGAGGGTAATCTGTTCCAGATATTTATAACTCTGTTAAAGAAGA
>NC_137069.1:21120711-21168211 GCF_032717465.1 Coenobita brevimanus
ACAGGCTGTGGCACAAAAGAAGAAAGCATATAGTGAGTGGATGTGAAACAGAGGCATGGAAGAAATTGAGAGACGGAAGAGAGAGTTATATGTAGAGAGGAGGAGAGAGGTGGAAAGATTAGTAAGAGAGTAAGAAGAGAGTGGATGAGGAATTTGGAAGGAACTTGAGTGTAAAGTGGAGGGAATGTAAGAACATGTTCTGGAAAGAGGTAAAGAAAGTTAGACGGGGAGCCAAAGAAGTAAGCTGGGGATAAAAATGGTATATTACTATAGTCTGTCTCAGGAAAGATGAGGGTAGAATATTGTCTATTTTACTCCAAAGTCACTGTCAGGGGCCGAACGCACCTGACTTAACGAACTGTGGGAATACAGCCTGGCCAGGGACAAGGCCTGAGGGCAAGAGGCACACACACACACACACACACACACACACACACACACACACACACACACACACAGCCAAAGAATGAATGGGTATAAGTGACCTGCTATGCTCACAGGTCAATATGAACTGTGGTTCCTGTTTTTGGATGCAACTTTTTTTTTTTTTGAGTTACAAAGCGCTAAAAATAAACGAAAAATATTGGACCAGTTATTCGTTGTATATTTAGATTTAATAGCATATTATTCCTTTTATTTTACTTATTTTTTTTTTTTAGCTTGATTCGCCTGTCGTCAAGAATTTGTAAGTTGGCAATACTTTCAAGAAATCAGATAAAGGACGAAAAATTCTGATGGAATGACGTGATATTGCTTTGGCACGAGCAATTTATCTAAGACATATACAAGAAAACAGAGAATCAATCAACCCACGGCAAGAGATTTACATAGATGAGACTTGGGTTAATCAAAACGAAAATGTCAATAAATGCTGGACAACTGCAGATGGAAAACTGGGCCCGAAGGTGAAAAGTGGCAGAGGATCCAGATTTATCATTATACACGCAGACGGAGAGGATAGATTCGTGCATGGAGGTTTGAACATGTTCAAATCTCAGAATGGTAACAGAGGAGATTACCACCAATCAATGAATCACCACACTTTCAAAGCATGGTTCGAACACCAGTTACTCCCAAACATCCCACCTCATTCACTGCTCATTCTGGACAATGCTTCGTACCACTCTAAGATCCTCAATAAAGCACCAACGCAGGCTTCCCGTAAAAATAAAATAATAGAATGGCTGAGGGAGAACAACGTTCAACACAACCCACAACACTCCAAGCTAGAGCT
Source organism: Coenobita brevimanus (assembly GCF_032717465.1). Taxonomy (NCBI): domain Eukaryota; kingdom Metazoa; phylum Arthropoda; class Malacostraca; order Decapoda; family Coenobitidae; genus Coenobita; species Coenobita brevimanus. Next base: position 21,121,946 of record NC_137069.1, read on the forward strand.
GCTAGATCTGGTGGAAAGAAACAAAGACAGGCAAGAGTATGAAATAGACACTATCGCAAAAGACCAAGAACCTGAGGTTTTACAACTTCCGCCCTACCACTGCGAATTAAATCCAATAGAACTTATATGGGCTCAAGTAAAAGATGAAGTAAGAAAAAAGAATTCCAATAATAATCGGACAATGCGTGTGGTGGAGGAAATCACAAGAAATGCAGTGAGGAAAGTGACACCAGAAAACTGGCAAAAATGTATGGAGCAAAAGAGAAAGCTAGAACAGGAATATAATACAATCTCTCTCTCTCTCTCTCTCTCTCTCTCTCTCTATCTATCTATCTATCTATCTATCTATCACTCGATATTCATGTCTCCATCACCTAAACCTTCTTCTTCACTGGTGGAATCATTCGCCACGTTAATGACGAATTCTTCGACCATGTGCTTGCGCACAATGTCATTTCTGATATATTCCTGTTCTAGCTTTCATAACATTTTTTTTTTCATAAAGAATAGTATTAAAAAAATAAAATAGCATAATTTTTCTACTTCTTCATCTTTCATGGCTATTTCATTGGCTTCCTTACCCTAACTCTCCCCATATTCCAACCCGGGCCACTCCCATCCTCCATCCCTCCTCATATGGACCGATATCTGGGCACTGATAGATAAACAGACGCTAAACATTGTTTTATCATTTAAGATCGTGTGTGTGTGTGTGTGTGTGTGTGTGTGTGTGTAGAGGAAAGAAAACGGAAGAGGGAAGGAGGAAGGTCCATAATCCCGAGGGGACCTCTTAATCCTTCACACGGTCATTCGTGTTCCGATTTTGGCAAAGGCTTTGTAAAATTCTCTCCCTCATGTTTCCTGAGACAGACTATAGTGGAGATGGGAGAAAAAGTAAGCAGATGGAGAGAACACTTTAAGGAATTGTTGAACATAGGGAATGAAAGTAATGCAAGTATAAGTGGCTGGGGAATGGCTAGGAGACGGAGGGATGTGAGAAGAGAGGAAGAAATCAGTAGGATGAAAGTTGTGGAAAAAATGAAGAAAGTTAAAATGGGGAAAGCCCCAGGAATTGATGGAGTGTGTGGTGAAATGCAGAAGCATGGGGGAGAGATACAGTAGTAGTAGAATGGATGTGGAAGATGTGCAGATTGGCCTGGGAGGAAGGTCGAGTCCCGGTGGATAGGATGTCAGGTATAATTATTCCCCTGTACAAAGGAAAAGGGGAAAAAGAAGTGTGTGGTAATCATAGGGCCATTTGTCTTCTTAGTGTAATAGGAAAAGTATATAGTAGGATACTTATTGACAGAGTTAGGGAAATAACAGAGGAATTAGTTGAAGAAGAACAGGGAGGTTTTAGGAAGGGAAGAAGTTGTGTGGATCAGATATTCATTCTTAGATCTTTAGTGGAAAAGTGTCTAGAGAAAGGAAAGAAGTTGTATACGCCCTTCATGGATTTGGAGAAAGCATATGACAGGGTGGATAGACAAGGATTGTAGAAAGTATTAAGAGTGCATGGAGTAGATGGAAAGTCGTTGAATGCCGTGAAGAGTATGTATGAGGGTGCTAAGGCTGCAGTGCGTGTGGATAGTGAACTGAGTGAATTTTTCTATTTGAAGGGTGGATTGAAACAGAGATGAGTCATGTCTCCAAGGTTGTTCAATCTGTATATGGATGGAGTTATAAAAGAGATACAAGGTAGGGCAGTGGATGTAAGAGCGGCCCTAGTGAGAGAGGGAAGTGTTTGGAAACTACCTGTACTGTTGTTTGCAGATGATACTGTGTTGTTAAGTGAAGACGAAGGGGAGCTGCAAGGCTTGATGGATGAGTTTGGGAGCGTGTGTAAGAAACGGAATCTAAAGGTGAATGTAGGGAAGAGTAAAGTTATGGTCTTCGAGAACTGAAGTCAGTGAATGTACAGTGAGGTTGGATGAGGAGGAAATGGAAAATGGGAGTGCGTTTAAGTATTTGGGTAGTGTGATGAGTAAGAATGGAAGTTTAGAGGGTGAAGTGTTTGAAAGGGTTCAATAGGGAAGGAAGGTTGCTGGTTCCTTTAAAGCAGTGATAAGCAACAGGGAAGTGAGCATGGAAGTGAAAAAGCTACTACATGACAATATTGTGATACCAGCTCTAACGTATGATGGTGAAGCTTGGACCTTGTTGGAGGGACGGAAGTCAAGAGTGACAGGAGTGGAAATGAGTTATTTGAGAGGAGCATGTGGAGTCACATGGAGAGACAGACTGACAAATAAGGAAGTGAAGGAGCCTTGTGGTGTTGATGTGAATGTGATAGGAAGCGTTAGGAGAAACACTCTGAGGTGGTTTGGACATGTGGAGAGGATGGAGAGTGTATGTGAGTGAGGTGGAGGGGAGAGGGAGGTGGAGATCAAGGATGAGATGGAGGGATGGAGTGGAGAGGTATATGAGAGAGGGGTGTGTGAGCTGGGAACAAGACAATGAAATGGCGGGGGACAGGGCGACATGGAGGCGATATGTTTGTGGCCATCCCTTACGGGATTAAAGCGTCTAACAATAGATAGATAGATAGATAGATGTGGGGGCGATATTTCAAAATCAGTGCGCTCTCTCATTCTCGCAAATTTTTAAGCATCCCTCTGCGTTCTGATGTACAGCCATGGTCGATAGTTTGCGTACACTGGCAGTATTGTGTCCTCCCTTCTATATTCCTCATTCTTCCCCGCGTGACAGAGAGTATCCCTCCTTCTCGTCCTGTTTTGTTGTGTGTCTCATACCGTGATCACAAAACATAATTCATGTAGCACCTTCAAGAGGGTGGAGAGTGAGAGGCTAACGAGGAGAGTGTATGTGAGTGAGGTGGAGCGGAGTAGAGGAGGGGTGGAGACCGAGGATAAGATGAAGGGATGGAGTGGAGAGGTATATGAGAGAGGGGTGCGTGAGCTGAGAGTAGGGCAGTGAAATGGTAGGGGACAGGGCGACATGGAGGCGATTTGTTTGTAGCCACCCCTTACAGGATTAAGGCGTCTGGGTATAGATAGCTAGACATATAGATAGACAGGGAGATAGATAGATAGACATACCATCCCCACACCAAGCACGAATATGTCCGCTAATTTTTGCTTATGCCTGTACAGTTGTGGCAAAAAGTTCGAATTAATGATTGGCGATCTGGATTTGCATCAGCCATAACCTATTTATCCAAGACTCTCAACATCTATATCAATTTGAATTTTCACTTTATTTTTATGGATTTCGTTTTGTTAGGATTACTGGGAAATTATATGAGTAATAGTCCTCATATTTAAAGTCAGATTTCATGCAGCTTTACTACTCACCTATTTTTAAAGTTTTTTTTTTTTTTTTTTTTTTTTTAAGTCTATGCGTCCTCAAATTTGCAGTTATATTCATGGGTCTATTTATGTCAGACTTGGAGTTCAAATATGCAGGAAAAGAATCAGAGTATATTCTTTTTACACGTATCAGACTCAGCGAAAATAAAGGGGAAATTCACCTTCCTAAGTAACTCACATGAATGACACTGGTCAGAATTTCCCTCTACAGATTTCAGTGTATCAGAACTCCATTCACTCTAGTCCAGTGTGACTCTAAACGGCTCTATCAATTATCAGGAGGCTCTAAAACTCTATTGGACCCCAGTTATGTGTTTTTCTGGGTCCAATGGTGAAGTGTCCACGGCTCTAACGTAGTAGTAGCAGTAGCAGTAGCAACAGTCCCAAGCTCATATAGACATGAACCCAGTGGACTGCAGGCTGAAACTTCCTTTTTACTGCAATCCACCATCCACCTTTCCGAAGATAGTGATGGAATTAGATGCTTATAGGGCCGGGCAGCTCCACCACACTGCAAAATCGGTGTCATCACGTGAAGGCGCCCCTCTCCCGCATCAACCACGAATCATGTATTAAAAGCCATATATATTACGAATCATGAATCATATAATAGACCTAAAATAAAATAAAAAATGAACGGAACACAACCCACGAAAAACGAATCACGGACGACGAAACTACGAATCACGGACAACGAATCACTAACGACAAATCACGGACGAAGCACGAACGACGAATCACGGACAGCGAATCGCGAACCACGAACCACGAACAGCCAATCGAACGACGAATCACGAACAGCGAATCACGGACAACGAATCACAAACAACGAACTACGAATAACGAACAGCGAATCGGGAACAACGAACAACTGATCACGAGCAACGAACAACGAATCACGAATGATGAATCATGAACGACGAACCACGGACAACGAATCACGAACCACGAGTAACGAGCAACGAATCACGAACGACGATTCACGAGTAACGAAAAACGAATTACGAATCACGAACAACGAATCACGAACCAGGTTGAACCGCTGCACTTCCGCAATTTTTGAGCACCCTGTGTAATTGGTAACATTCCTGCCCTGCTGTGTGTGTGTGTGTGTGTGTGTGTGTGTGTTTGGGAGAGAGAGAGAGAGAGAGAGAGAGAGAGAGAGCAAGTGCCATATTACCCCAGCGGCGTAAGAGATATATAGTTACCATGAAGCTCTGTTCTTCCATAATTACGTGTGTGTGTGTGTGTGTGTGTGTGTGTGTGTTTTGCATGTCTGTTTGTTATGGTCCGCGTTTGTTGTGAAAAAACACCAAATAACATGTCCCCCACACCGAGACACACCTGCCGATTGAGAAATCACACACACACACACACACACACACACACACACACAACCACAATTTTCTCCCCTATACTCACTAAGAAACTCATCGAGAAAGTATAAGGCACACCACTGATACCCAGGCTCTCAAGAAACTGATACAAAGAGCAAGCAGCAGAACATTACCAAGGCAGGCACTGTTCATCACCTTATGTATAAACACTTCTAACCAGTTTTACAAGAAAGAAGTATTCATCTCAGTTAACGTTTATCTAAGCTCGTTTCTCCTTATCTTTCCCTTTCGTGTCCACTGCGATAGGACTGGGAAGGATTTGGGCGCTGCGTGAGTGGGGATCAAGATAGGTATGAGCAAACTCAAGTATACCTTGCGCTTGAGAGGGTTTATAAGTAGGTCACCTGTTTATCACCATATTTACCTGAGTCTGTGCCAAAGCTGACAGCCGCAGGACACGCACTCAGCGCTATGGCCCGGAAAAGCGATGCCGTTCGGGAGGCTTCGGTAAATGGAACGTCTGCTGCTGCGACCCGCCCCGAAGCCAAGGTTTGATAAAAAATGCGGAAAAGCGATAACGCGATGGTCCCGTGTGCGCGACGTGATATTCTGGACAACTGGGGAGAACTACGTGAAGACTGAAGGTTTTGGTGATGATGGACACTTACGGTTCTTGTGCGGGGAGCCGAAAGAGAGAAGAGGGTGAGAGTTGGTATGCTCTCTGTTTCCCTCGGTTTCTGTCTGTCTGTCTGTCACACACACACACACACACACACACACACACACATGAGCATGTCATATGGAGTCAGGATTCCAGGGGCTTGAATGGTGAGTGGATGAGTGTGTGGCCGAGTTTTACACATACTACTAATTCGCTTCTCCCCATATCTTGTTTTTCTTTGATTTCTGGAACCCGGAAGAAAAGGTCGGCTTGATGATGATGATGATGATGACTGTTGTGGTGGTGGTGGAAATTTCGACGATGATGATGAGGATGATGATGAGGATGGTGATGGTTGTGGTGGTGGTGATTTCGATGATGATGGTGGTGATGATGATAATGATGATGATTTTCACCTGTCAAACAAAGTAGGACTGATTTCAGATGGATTTTTAGTAACCTAGGTGTCGTTATTTCCTGGCTGAGAGAGAGAGAGAGAGAGAGAGAGAGCGTGTGTATGCGTGTGTGTGTGTGTGTGTGTGTGTGTGTGTGTGTGTGTGTGTGTGTGTGTGGTTTTTATCCGCCAGCATCAAACAAAACGAATCAAGAATGTGGTTTTATGCATAACTAATAAAAAATAGTCTCTCTCTCTCTCTCTCTCTCTCTCACACACACACACACACACACACACACACACACACACACACACACACTCACACACACACACACACACACACACACACACACACACACACACACACACACACACACACACACCACGGCCATCGGTCAGGGGCAATCAGCCTTCACTACCAGCGTTCACAAAGGGTTGAATCCCATAGAGGTGTTCCGATCCTGCTTCAAATCGGTTTCGCACAGCGTTTGAAGATTTATACTATCACTATCCGAGCAATTGGTCCCATGGGTCTCTCTCTCTCTCTCTCTCTCTCTCTCTCTCTCTCTCTCTCTCTCTCTCTCTCTCTCTCTCCTAAATGCCGTGGTTTTGTTTTTACCCATCTCTCGTGTCCGATTCAGTCTACCTCTCTGTTGTAATTTGTGTATGCCCTAAGAGAGAGAGAGAGAGAGAGAGAGAGAGAGAGAGAGCGTACAAAAAGCTAAATGCCATTATTTTTCACTAACCCCTGTAACACCGAGAGGGAACAACTATTATTTTGCCACAGTTTGGCTACGTCTATTTATCTGTCTCATTCTCTATCTATGTGTCTATGTATCTACTGGCCTACCTACTTATCTATCTATCATCTTTTGGTCCTGTTACTGATCCTTTGAAAAGTAGCATTTCTGTCTCCACTAATAATTCACTTACTCTTTCTTTCATGCTTTATTATTATCATTATTATTATTATTATTATTATTATTATATTTATGACACCTACACTCAACAACTAACCTATCCCAGCCACACCTATCTTATATCACCCATTTCCACCCATTTAGCTCCCACCCACATCTACACCCAACCTATTATCATCTCTACACTCACATTTACACCCAACCTCTCCCACCCACATCTAACCTTTGCTACCCACTCCCACCCAGTTCACTCTCACTCACACTCAACCTCTCCCACCCACACCTAACCTCTGCTACCCACTCCCACCCAGTCAACTCTCACTCACACCCAACCTCTCCCACTCAAACCCAACCTCAGCCACCCACTCCCACTCAGTCAACTCACACACACACCCAACCTCTCCCACCCACACCTAACCTCTGCTACCCAGTCCCACCCAGTCCACTCTCACTCACACCCAACCTCTCCCATCCAAACCCAACCCCTGCCACCCACTTCCACCCAATCAACTCTCCAATCAATCAATCAACTCATACGATCAGATTAAACTTCTTTCATATTTCTCTCGACTCTCATACATTTTTTTGGCCAAACACGATCAGACTTCAGACTCCGCACATTTTTCTTTCGCAGCCTTGTGTCGAGATGAGTTCCTTCTTGCAGTACGTTGATGCGGAAACTGAGGGTATGAGCAAGTGACATCAGTGGTTGACATAAGTGTCGCAAGTTGACATCAGTGCCTTAATTGGCACAGTGCCGTACGCTGACATCAGTGCCGCAATTGACATTAGTATAACAATCGAAGTCAAGTCAGGATCGTTAGGTTGATATTTCCCGTGCTAGCTGACATCAGGTTCGCAAGGTAACATCTGTGCTACAAGATGACTTCTGAATTGCAAACTGACATCACAAGTGACATCTTTACAAGCATCAAGGCCCAGTGTTGACAACAAGATCACAAATTGACATCAGCGCCCCAGATAACATCTACAGAGACATCAACAGCAGATTTTGACATCAGTGCCGCAGGAGACATGAGCCCCTCAAGTTAGATTTCTTCGGACATCGAGACCCTATTTGGACATCAGAGCCGCAGCTGACAAATTCCACAGACATCAGCACCGCATTTGATATCGGTCCCGCAGCTCGACATAAGCTTCGCAGGTTTTCATCAGGACAGACATTGGGGTGGGTGGCTTACAGTCGACGTAAATGGCCAGGGCAGTGTGTTCCACGGGCATCGGTTCCAAATACTAGGTTGTGGGGGTGAGGTGAGGGGTGGGAGGGTGGGGGTAGGTTGGGGTGGGGGAGAAGTTGGAGGACTGGGAAACGGGAGGGGAGAGCAAGCAATAGTGTGTAGGGGAGTTGAGGTGGGGAGAAAGAGAGGGAGATGTGGGAAGAAAAAGAGGGAGACGTGGAGAGAGAGAGAGAGAGGGAGATGTGGGGAGAAAGAGAGGGAGATGAGGTGGAGTAAGGGTGGAAATGGGAGAGAGGGAAGTGTGTGGGTTTGGGGGGGAGGGTAGCGTAGGGGCGCTAAAAGGAGTGTGCCACTGGATTGGGGTGACATGGGGAATGAAATGGAATGGGGAGAGACAGGGAAGGGGTGTGGAGGGGGGATGGATATGTGTATGGTGTAGAGACGTATGGGGAGTTTTAGGGATCTGTGTGTTGAATGGGGTATTGGGGAGGGGGGTAATAGGGGCTTGGAACTGAGAGGAATGAGTCTAGGGAAACAGAGGTGGAGTTCTTAGGGGAAGGGGTGGAAGTATGTGAAAGAGAGATGAGTTAGAACCTGTTAAGTGTGTGAGGTTGTGTTGGGGAGTTGGAGAATGGGAATTGGGTGCTAAGCTGCTGGGAAGTGTGATGGGAGGATGGGGTTGGAAAAAGCACGGGAAGAAGTGTGTGACGGTGTGTGTAGTAGTGACGTGAGTAAGGAGTGTGGGGGGGGAGAATGTGTAGGGAATCTGAGAGGTATGTAGGGTTGCACTGTAAACGAAGAGGAAGGAATGGAAGAGAGTAAGATCAAGTTAGGGAGGAAGGAGAGGAGAGAACGGAAATACAGTTGAGGGCAAAAACATCATCTCCTTACAATAAATAAACGAGCCACAGAGCACTGAAATTTGAAAACTAATGATGTAATCTTTCAGAACTCTGTGCACGTGTTTCAAATTTGTTGTAATATGAGGAAGAACGATATTATTAACAACTGTGCATGGAGGAGGGGAATGGGGAGACGTAGGTAGGGAAAGGTGGTATGCTAGGGAGGGAGGGAAGGGAACAGTACAGACGAGAGGGAACATGGTTGGGGAGGGAGTGTGTGAGCTTTGTATTAAACAGAGTCCAGTTCATGTCTCACTAAAGATGGGCCTGGTGTAGTTCGAAAAGTTAGAAAAAAGAAAAAAACAATTTCTTTCCTATGTTTCCCCTCTCACCCATTTAACCGTGTGGGGATGCCTGACGAAGTTAATGAGGTGACAGTGAGGTGTGTAAGGGGTTAAAGTATGGTGGAAGTGGAAGGGTTAATGTATTGGGGGAGTGGGTGTGTGGGGAAGTGGATATGTGTGGGGGGGTCTGCGAGATATCTGGGGTAGTCTGTGAGGAGGATGTGAAGGGAATATAAGGAGAAGAAGAGGAGGATAAGAAGGTGTTAGGGGAAGTATAACGGGATTTGAGTGTTGTGTGGTGAATATGGTAGTGCCAGAAAATGTGTGAGGGGAGGAGTTTGTGATGATGTCTGTCTAGGGGTATATGGATGGGTGGTGGAAGGTGTGGGGGTAACAGCGGGGAATACGGGGAATATGTAGGGGGGGAGGGGAGAATCTATGGGAGGGGAGGTGGTAATGAGGGTAACGTATGTCTGCACGTATGTCTGAAAAGGTGTGCGTGATTGAGCGTATGAGATGTATGAGGAATTGGGGAAATATGATGTGTGTGTGTGTGTGTGTGTGTGTGTGTGTGTGTGTGTGTGTGTGTGTGTGTGTGTGTGTGTGTGTGTGTGTGTGTGTGAACGAGAACGAGCATAACTTAGACAGTCTCGAAAACAAGTCCCCTAAGAGCGTCTTCATTTAGGCTCCCACGATGCGACTGAGTTTTACGGAGGTTCAGTTCAAGTTATAACTCCTGATGAGGGTATTAAAAGCTGCTCTCCTCCCCCCAGATCACTCCAGAGAGTCAATTCGTAAATGGGCTTCAAACTTGTCTCGAAGCATCTGATTCAAGGGACCGTAACACCACTTCCTTAGCGATTTTGTTGCAAGATTAACCCTCAACACTCTCTGGCATGCCATTTAGTCTGCCTGTATAATACCTACACACTGATCACCCCAGAGAGACGAGTCATAAAGAGACTTCAACCTTGTCGCGACGCATCTAATTCATGGAACCGGAACACCTCTTCTTTGGCGATTTCGTTGCAATTATAACCCTTAGCATTCTCTGTTGTGCTGTTCTTTTTATGCAAGAAATAAGGAACCAAAGCTAAGAGCCCACAAACGGTTCCTTCCAAAGAAAAAAAAAAAAATCAAAGAGCAAAATTCAAGATCCGTTCATTTCGAGATGCCTGGACACACTGCGTTTGAAAGACTGGAGATCACAGGAAGTAGGAAATGCGACAGAGGGAGACAGTTCCTGAGTTGACCTGTTGCATAAATGAAGGACCGCGAGAAGCGGTTAACTCTTGCATTAGAGAGCTCTGAACAGAAAAGAGATGAGAGTTTGATGCTAGATGGGTGCTACGCGCCCGTCGTAGAGGTGGAGGGGTGCAAGCAGACAGTTCAGAGGAGCAGTGACCATTGAAGTAGCGATAGAAAAGAGTTACTGATGCAACAGTGCGGCGAAGAGACAGAGGTTGAAAGGAGCTAGTTAATCTATACCGTCTTTATATCGATATACTGATAGTTTTTGGTCCCCCTTCCCCCAGAGAGACGGGTCATAAAAAGGCTTCAAACTTGTCTCGAAGCACCTGATTCATGGGACCGTATTCTAGATGGTGTAGGAGGCTTCGTAACACCTCATCCGTTGCGAATTAACTGCAAGATGGCGAGCCCTGGAACAAAGCACCTGTTTCATATCCACACTGCCATTCACCTGGGCCTAATTAATGGTTGAGGTGGTGACGTAGTGGGTTGAGCAGAGTGCTGGGGATAGAGTGAGCGCGGGTTCGATTCAGGCTGCTAAAGGGAGTGAGTGGTTAATTGCTTACATCCACATAGTCACATCCACGCGTCATGTAAAAAAAACAAACACTAACATCATAACACAAACTTTGAGTGTGATACCTTTAGCATACCTCAGTAAAGACAGTGGATCAATCGTCATCGTCGTCAACAGCACCATCACCACCATGACCATCACGAGCATCTCCATCATCACCATCGTCATCATCGTCATCATCACCATCACGATCATCACTATCACCACCACCATAACCATCGCCATAATCATCACCATCGTCATCATCGCCATCACAATCGTCATCATCACCACCACCACCATCATCATCACCATCGTCATCATCATCACCATCACCACCGCCATCACCATCATCATCATCACCATCACCACCACCACCATCATCATCACCACCACCACCATCATCATCACCATCGTCATCATCATCACCATCACCACCGCCATCACCATCATCATCATCACCATCACCACCACCACCATCATCATCACCACAGTCATCATCGTCATTATCATCATCACCACCACAACCACCACCATCACCATCACCATCATCATCACCACCACCATCATCACCATCGTGATCATCATCATCATCACCGCCATCACCATCATCATCATCATCATCATCACCACCACCCTCACTACCATCACCGCCACCATCACCACCATCATCATCATCTTCACCATCACCGCCACCACCACCATCATCATCACCACCACCATCATCATCATGTGCGTATAGTACGTTATGCTTGTCAGCTGTATAACAGTTAATAACACATGTTACTATAGCTATCGAGTGAAAAAAGATATAAAAAATAGAAAAGGATGAGAAAAGGAAAAATACACAGGGTGGTCTGTAAATAGCCCTGCTCTAGAAATCTTGATGTTATGTGTTGCGCAAACGGCCTAGTCTGCTGGTGTGGGCGTGGGTGTGGAGGTGGGAGTAAGAAAAAAATGGTAGTTGACATTGATAACGTTGACTAAGCCGTCCCCAAAACACACGAGAAAGGACCTGGAGAAGTGTAGGGGGAGTGTTATATATGCACCACCCTGTACTGTGTTTATTGCCCATGTTGAGTTTGTCAGTGTAGGATATTCACACACACACACACACACACACATACAGACGGCACAACGAGGAAAAGGAGAGAATGGAAAGAGAAGAATGTGTTTACAGTACGTGGATCGTTTGCCTTTATTTCGCGTTTAGATATATCAATGTGTGAAAATATATATATATATATATATATATATATATATATATATATATATATATATATATATATATATACAGAGAGAGAGAGAGAGAGAGAGAGAGATGTTTGTGCCCTTTGAAAACATCGTGATCCTCCTCCTCTTTTTCCTCCCCCTCCTTATCCTTATCCTCATCCTCATCCTCCTCATCCTCTTCCTCTTCTTTCTTTTCTCCTCTTCCTCCCCATCCTCTTCCTCCTCTTCCCTCTCCTCCTCATTGCCTTCCATGTCATTTGTGATCTTGAGGTCAAGGTCACTGATCTTGTGTATGCCATCTTAGGTCATCACAGTCTATACGTTCACCACGATTTGTGGCTCTGGCTTTAATCCTTCATAGAAAATTAGATGATATTTGCAAAATCCCGAAAAGTCCCAGTTTTTGACCTCAAGCGATCTCTGGGAATAATCAACCGACTGGAACCATAACTCTTTCCGCACTGCGTCCGCCTTAAGGCTATATTGTTGTGAAACTTCAGCTTCCTAGCTTAAGCGGTTCTTGAGATAGCGTGGCTGGCTCATTTCTGTGTGTTCACTATAATATCCGGAGATCCGGTTGGCGGATTGCCACCATGTTTGGGTAAAAGATGAGCACAACTCTCTAAGTTGACCAAGTTTGAAGGTGCTGGGCCAAATAGCCTTTGAAACGTCGCAATTTTAAACTGTTAGAATAATAATAACAGTATTGACAAAAACACCAAAACTTCCCAAAGGAATGTGGGAAGTTTTAGGAACAAAATTTCACGTTCAAAAGAGGAAAACGAGAAGACAAGATGTGTTTATACCGCTCTGAAAACGCGTGATCCCCCTCCTTCTCTTTCTTCTATGCTCATTGCATCTCAGCGAACCAAATTTACAAACTCTCTAACCTTAGGATTGTTTGTATATAAGTTTGTCTTTACTCCTACAGCCACTAAATTCTTCATGATCAAACGAGTGAATAATTAAGAGAAAAAATATGAAAGTAAACAAAAGAGTCTCTGAGAATAGCTAGCTGTTGTAGAGACTCGTTTATCGTTCTTTATAAATACCCTTCCGATGTTAACAGTGAAAATGCAGCGTTCAGCACAATTTCGCAAAAAGCCGCACCACCTGCCACCCGAAACGCTCCCTCTGCCTCCCACTTGGCGACGAAAAACGCGAAATATTTCACTTAAATTATGACATGATTGTCCCTCACTGCCGGGCCGTGGCGTGCACGATAATGGAACAACTTTACATTAATACAGCCTGGATTCCCCTCTTCCCCTGCCTCCTCCTCCTCCTCCTCCTCCTTGCACTGTCTTGGGATTCTGTTCGTATCTTCCATCTGTCTGAATTCCTCTTTCTGACTTCTTCTCTGTCTACCCCTCCGTCTGTCACTTCTATTTGTCTGTCTCCTCCATCCAACCTTTGCCTCTGTCTGTCTGTTTGTTCTTCGTCTGCTCGTCTCTTCCATCCATTTCTTCCGTCTGTCTGTTTCCCCTGTTTGTCTGTCCATCTGCCCCCTTCGCCCTATACTTCCTTTGTCTCCTCCATACATCTATCCTTCTCCGTCTATCTGTCCGTCTGTCCTTCCACCTCCTCCATACTCTGTCTCTTCTGTCTTCGTCCGTCTGTCGGTCTCCTCCTTACGTCAGCCAGTCTCTTCTGTCCGCTCCATCCGTCTGTCTCTCCACCATCCTTTCCTTTTCCCCGTCTCCCCTGTCCGTTCCGTCCGTGTTTGTTTCTCCCATCTGTACGAGTGTCTGTCTCCTCAGCCTGTCTGTTTTATGCGTGCGATTGTCTGTCCTCTTCATTCTTCTCAATTAATCTCTTCTGACCCCTGAGTCCGTCCCCTTTCCACTCCTTTGGTCTGCCCGTCTTTTCTGTCCAGTTTGTCTCTTTATCTGTCTGTCCACATCCATATCCATCCATCCTTGTATTCCAGTCCGACAAAAACAAAAACATAAATTCCTCTCCCCAGCCAAAGGTCTCCCAAGGCAAGTCTGCGTCAGGTTAGGCCCAGCAGAGTAAGGATATGTTCAGCAGTTGTGGTGGTTCTGTAGTGTTACCCCAGTCTCTTGCTCTAATCTACTCCAAGCCAGCACATCCTATACCCTTTTCACCTTAACCTGGCCTAGAGTTTTGTCCTTTTGTTGCTTATTTCACGTAGCTGAGAGGCGGCGACAGACAGTACTACGGCTCTACATCTCATCTCTAGCACTTCTTCGTGACCAGCATCCTATTGTAATGCTAATCTATTGCTACAACTCAGTGTTCAAGATAGAGACTTGACAGTTTTAGGCCAAGTTAGAGTAAAAAGAGTACAGTCAAAGCCATATATAGCCTTTTTTACCATATATTTAGTAGGAAGAGAGAGAAGAGGGAAAAAAAAAAAAAACAGCGAAGTGAAGAAGAAAAATTGTCAGTGTATAGGTGTATGGTGTGGATTATCATTTTTATTATTATTATCATTATCATCATCATTATTATTATTATTATTATTATTATTATTTTATTATTATCAATAGTAGTTATTATTATATTATTATTATTATTATTATTATTAATAGTAGTAGTAGTAGTAGTAATACTTTTTGATTAAGTAAATCGGTTTACCTCTAGGGCACCTTTTTCATATATACTCCCGGAGAGCTGGAGATGTTTTTGAGCCTAACTGGAGGAATTTCACTCAGTCATACAAACTTCCACGAGTATAGGCCTATGTTATTGTCTCTCTCATTACCTTCCACTCAGAGCCATGTGTAAGCTAGCTTTATTTAATCACCCCCAGACGATATTCCTCAGCTGCATGTTAACTCCCGGGTCCAAGAGCAAGAACAGTAGCGCGTGTATGACTGTTAATGTGAGGATCTGGTATACATAGTTAAGTGCTCTTAGTGGGTTAGCTTTAAACGTTGAATGAATCGTGTACCCCTCTCTCTCTCTCTCTCTCTCTCTCTCTCTCTCTCTCTCTCTCTCTCTCTGTTCCGGTGGGATCCAGTGTGCTATAATGAAACAATAAACTCATTCTTGACTTCGCATGATGAGAGAGAGAGAGAGAGAGAGAGAGAGAGAGAGAGAGGTACAAATTATCACCATTAACTCTCAACACGGCATTGTCCTTTTTAATAATTTTTTCTGGGTACCATCTGGAGGGTATATTAGAGCAATAAAATAAATCTTGAAAAAATCTGTACTAATAATGGGATTTAGAAGAGAACATGATATATAAAAATTTTCAGAAACACACGAAAAATGAGAAAGGAAAATCATAAAAAAGATATTTTCCCAAGAGACTGCAATCCAGGAAGAGGGAAAACTGAGAACTGATACCCCCAAGATTTCCCTCTCATGGGTCGTAAGTAAACAAGAAACAAACAAATAAACAATTACACACACATACACACACACAGATAGATTGATAGGTAGATACAGAGAGAGAGAGAGAGAGAGAGAGAGAGAGAGTACAAATATCCCGAATCTGACCTGTCTCATCCATCATCAAATACAAAAAAATAATGCGTGACAAATAAAATAAATGAATAAATAAAAAGGAAAAAATAAAAGGAAATAATAAAGAAATCCCATAAAACTTTAGCAGCATTAATCCGAAACTAATCTGGCTAAGCGAAAAACGGGGAATGAAGCACACGTGAAACAGAGTCGAAGCTTCAAACAGCAGAGGTCGGAGAAAAGCGAAAAGGAAAGATCATGAAGGCAATTTCCCGAGAGACAAAAATCTGGCCAAATGAAAAAGAGAAAATCACGGATATCCTCCCACACAGGCGGTCTTCATACACCACTATCGGAAAAAAAAAAAAAGAAGGAAAAAACTGTGAGTGTAAGACTGGCTGTGCGGTTTAATACACAGCCAAGATGAAGCAACCTCGAGCGACTGTGTTCATCATCATCATCAGCTGCAACTACTACCACTACCATTACTACTGCTGCTACTACTACTACTTCTACTACTACTTCTACTACTACTGCTACTACTACTACTATTACTACTACTACTAAAACTGTATCTGGTTCTACAAATGCCCAGTTACATTTAGCAATATTTCTTCAACGATTTTTTCCAAGTTTTAACAATATTCTGGTAACTTTTATAAAAACGAGGAATGAAGAAAATGAAGAATTGCTGTGAGTTGAAGTACTGCCACCACCAACACTACTACTACTACTACTACTACTACTACCATGCACCCTTAACTTGAGATGGGTGAGAACCAGATAAAGAGAAGCTTATGTATTAATGTAAGAAATCTGTTTTGCAATTTTGTGCGTAGTTTTTCAGGTGTCCAATTAAACAGTTTTTCTTTAACAAGTTTTTCCAAGTTTTAACAATATTTTGGTAAATTTTTCAAGAACAAGGAATGAAGGAAGAGACTGAAGGATTGCTGTGGGTTGAGGTCTGGAAGGGGGGGGAACAAATTTGGAGAAGCGAGTTATTGTTTTTATTCTGTTTACTAATAATGATTATATTTATCTGTCTATAGCCAGACGTTATACCGGGAAGGATAGCTAGAATCGTACAGAATCTATTTCACTTTGTTCAATGTCATCAGGCTACCCTCCCCCCCTCCACATCACGCGCTGCTCTTTCATATCTCTCCACTCCATCTCTCCATCTCATCCTCAGTGAGAGACCTCAAAGTGGGGTAAGAACTCCTCATTTGCCTACCTCTTCTGTTCAGTATGAGAGAGAGAGAGAGAGAGAGAGAGAGAGAGAGAGTGAGTCAGCTGGCATATATTACGTATTCAGTTATCTTCATCATCATCATCACAAACAGCCTCAGGTTAATGGAAAAATGGGTTTAACAGGACAAAGGTAATAGCAGAGAGAAAAGGACAGCGGAGCACTTAGATACAAGGGTGGTAGTAGTAGTAGTAGTAGTAAGAAGATGCTTTTTCACATTGTTACCATCAGACTATTTTATTCTGAGAGAGAGAGAGAGAGAGAGAGAGAGAGAGAGAGAGAGAGAGATAAAAAAAAAAACATCTTGCTATCCATCCGCGCGCACACACACACACACACACACACACACACACACACACACACACACACACTACATACTGTACGTACATACATACATTGAGAGAGAGAGAGAGAGAGAGAGAGAGAGAGAGAGAGAGAGAGAGGTCTGAAGTCTACCTGAGTATTAAACAAGAACTTACAACTCACCTGCAATTGAGACACACCCGAAAATACCTACACTTCCGCCTACCCAAAATAAAGCTTAGGTGTAGGGAAGTGTTTTGCTTTATTTGGCTTCATTTCTGGACCTTAATTACTTTACTATCTTGCTATATTTAACCAGGTATGTTATTAATACACCAAATGACACAAATCCCTGCACGTCCTTCTATCCCCCCCCCTCAAAAAAAAAAAAGTTCAGGTGTAGAGAAGTGTTTGGCTTAATGAACTTTATTTGTAGACTTTTGCTTCTCCATTATCTTGCTTTACTTAATTTTTTGCTGTAACTAGACAATTTATTAGTAATGTAAGTAAAACACACTAAAACCCCTGTATATCAAGCTACCAAAGACGTCTCCAAATAGTTCCACGTCCATCTGGCTAAGATTAAATCTCTCTCTCTCTCTCTCCCTCTCTCTCTCTCTCTCTCTCTCTCTCTCTCTCTCTCTCTCTCTCTCTCTCTCTTTCTCTCTCTAACCTAAATAAAGTCGCCTCTTGATGAGAAGATCGACTCAAAATAAAGAACTAACAATGAAAGGATGCAACAAGAGATGCACTAAGACAATAAAGTTACAGAACTGGACAGTAAAGTTAGGTAAAGAATTGTTTGGCCGTATTTCCCATCCCCTAACTTCCTAGATTCGTGTTCTGGGTAGGAATCCGCCCAGTATCTCTAAGCAACGCGTGTGTTCTAACCTACCTCCCTAACCCCTTTGAGCACAGGTGATGGCCAGGTGTGGTAAGACTGGATAGTTGGTTGGACTACTACCCAGTGCAATGGACTCGTTCTTACCTCATAGCTAAAGTAAGTGGAAGTTCATGTGCCCGAGACTCTCTATGCAGCTTGTGTGGGTGAGCCAGTTCCCTCATGTGAAAACGAAGTTGTATAGTGACTGGTTATAGTGGTTATATAAATCTTTCCGTAAGTAATGTTCTCTGTATTAAGGAAGATTGTCTGGAGTTACCCTTACGGTCTGTTTGGTTTAGGTATCTGTATAACTCTCTCTCTCTCTCTCTCTCTCTCTCTCTCTCTCTCTCAGCTTCACGTTTCAAACAACAAATCACACATATTTCAACATTTTCTCCATTTACTCGCTCCCAAATTCCCACATCAAATTTTCAGTCAGACAGTAACATATTAACCCCCCCCCACACACACACACACGATCCTCCCAACCCCCAACACACCCATCCTCACCCACACCATCCAAAATCCACTCTCATCCACCTCCACAACCCCTTCTCAACCCCACCCACGCACACCACCTCCACCACTCCCTCACCACTACCGCCGCCACCACCACCACCACCACCATCACCACAACCACTCACCACCACCACACGGGCAGATGCTTTATTAAATTACTGATGGAAATTGACATGTTTACTCCACTGATTCTCTCCGAACGTTATTCTTCTCGGTCCAGTTTCAGGGATTGCATTTCTCTCTCTCTCGCCTGTGTCCTCTCTCGGCTCTCATTTTCTAAACTGAGATTTTACCTTTTTAGAAATGATTGGTTGTTATATTTCATTGGTTGTTTATACTCTGTTCTTGCTATCGCCACATCTTCTGAAATTGATTACACTGATTAGGTCAGCAAGGTCAAAAGGTCAAATGTCAGGGTCAAGTGGGGTCGGCTTAGTTTATCCTTAGTCTCATTTCAACCCACAATAATCCCTCACAGGAAGGGCTGTATGGCTAGTCTGTGTGCAGGGCTTGGTGGAGACATACTGAACCTCACATTGCGTCTACAGCTCGGGGCCTGAGTTGTAGGCATTTCACTATATTTATAAGCTCCTAACTGAATTAATTATTTTTATTTTTATCATTATTTATTCTTGCTAACGTCAGACGATTTCCTTCATCTAAGAGGGATGAATCGGTCTGTGAAGGGGTTAAAAGAGACATCGTTTCTAATATGTCACTATGAACTAATACGCTAAAGTTAGCAAAATCAGCTGGAAATAGCAAGAATAAACTACCATAACAAACAATGAGAGTCAGGTGGATGGCCCTTTATTATTAGTAGTAGTAGTAGTAGTAATAGTAGTAGTAGTAGTAATAATAAGTAGTAGTAATAGTAGTAGTAGTAGTATTTCCTTCTGCCTATGACCTCCAGTCTTTTAAACGCAATGCATGTAGGCATCTCCAAACGAACGTACCGATATCTTGAATTTGGACTCATTATTATTATTATTATTATTATTATTATTATTGTTGTTGTTGTTGTTGTTATTATTGAAATTCCCCTCAACCCTGTAGGAAGTGTTCTTGTTTTTGTCAATACAGTCCAATTCTTTTTTCCACTTAAAAAGTACATGGCCATTACTGGGAGGCTGTTTGGCCAAGAGCCTTCACACTTTGTCAGGTTAATCTCCCACCTGGCGGCTTCTGCTGGCCAAATATGACGGCAATCCATAACCCGAAGCACCGGATATTATTCAGAATGTGTAAAAAACTGATTCCTGGACGCTGTCTCAGAAACCGCCAGCAAACTGAAATTTTAAGTTAACAATGTACCCTATAGGCGGACGCAGTACGGAAAAGAAGTCTGGTTCGAAGCGGCTGATTATTCTTTGCGACAGCTTGGGATCAAAAACTGGGACTTCTGCTGATATTCCGGATGTCACCTAAGTTTCCATGAAGGCTGGAGCCACAAAACTTGGTGGACGTATAGACTGTGATGACCTAAGGTGACATGCACAAGATCAGTGACCTTTACAGCTCGGCTTCAAGTAGGAAATGAACGTGGGAAGTTTTTATCAAAACAGACCTTGGACAATTTTACGGTGTTTGTCATTATTATTATTATTATTATTATTATTATCATTATTATTATTATTAATATTATCATCATCATCATTATTACTATTATCATTATTGGAAGGAACAGTCTTGAGGGTTTCTGGCCTTTGTTTCTTTTTCCCCTGCATTAAAGTAAATAAATAAATACATAACACCAGGTGATTTCGTACAGGTGAGATAAATCCTACCAATCAAACGCCTCAAATGTCCTCTGTTATGTCGAGTAACATTTAACATTTTTTGTCTTGTTACTGGTGTGTCTTTTGCTTATAATCTACGTACCGAAAGACAGACAGATAGACAATTAGACAGATAAAGGACAGACAGACAGACAGACAATTGGATAAAAGGCAGGTTAACAGAAAAGTTTTTTTTTTTTTTTTTACTTTTTCTGCTCATCACTGGCTTTAAAAAATCCCCTTTTTTATACCACATCCTTAG
Source organism: Coenobita brevimanus (assembly GCF_032717465.1). Taxonomy (NCBI): domain Eukaryota; kingdom Metazoa; phylum Arthropoda; class Malacostraca; order Decapoda; family Coenobitidae; genus Coenobita; species Coenobita brevimanus. Next base: position 21,142,444 of record NC_137069.1, read on the forward strand.
TGTGTTGCCAGCAAGTTTGGTTTCATTATATATCCTACGTAACGACAGACAGACTCACAGACAGGCAGACAATTTATTTCGAGTTCATCCTATTCATCATAAATTGCTCAAAATATTCTCTCTCGTTTTCATGTATAAATAATTTACACTGTGTTATCAACGATTTTTTTTTTTCCTTATATTTCCTGTCGTTATTTTGGCGCCAACCATTGTTTTCCTCCCGTTTTCTTCCCATTTTGTTTTCCTTTTTTCATCACAGACTAATAGTTTTCGTTCGCGTTAAGTTTCTCCTCAACTGGGCCGGCCTTTGTTCCTCTGGCTTCCTCCCGCCTTCAGTTCTTTATTAACTCTCTCTCTCTCTCTCTCTCTCTCTAAATAATAAAATTCTGAAACTGAGATCTTGGTACTCTCCCCCCCCCCGTCTCTCTCTCTCTCTCTCTCTCTCTCTCTCTCTCTCTCTCTCTCTTTGTTCTTATCATTGTTTTTTAAGCCATTTAAAAGACCCAGACGAGGGATAACGTAGCATTTCAAAATCTGCCTCAGGCACCAAAATTAAAATTAAAATATCTGTGGAATTTTAAGAGTTATCTCTAAAAAAATAACAGAAAATAACAAAAATAATTACAGGATATTCTCTTACGCTAAAGGCTTCCACTCATGAAGGTGCGGAGGGTGGCCAAGCGAGCAAGATTGATAATATTCCTCTCTTGGTTTTCAAACGATGTGTGTAAGTCCCGTGGAGTTTTAAGGATTTTCAAGTTCTCATTTGAATGTGTGTGTGTGTGTGTGTTAATACGGTGTCGAATATGAAAAAACTCGCCAAACAAACATCCTTTTTTCCCTCCAAAGCTTTCCATGGATGTCCACAATCGCCTTGCTTCAAAGATAGTTGGATTTTGACTCTGTGTTCTACTCAGCTCTACAGCTACATGTCTGATAGAGCTCTCTGTCACTCTGCTTACTCTAAATGAAGGTTTTAGCATTAATGAGACCCAGGTATTGCATGACAGGTGGAAATTTAATATATGGGTACAAAATTCTATATGTCTATCTATCTATTGCCAGACGCCTTAATAATGTAAAAGGTGGCCACAAACAAATCGCCTCTATATCGCTGTGTCCCCTGCCATTTCACTGCCTCCATCTCACACACACCCTCTCTCATATACCCCTCCACTCCATCCCTCCATTTCATCCTCGGCCTCCCCCGCCATTTCACTGCCCTCCCCCCAGCTCACACCCTCTCTCATAGGTTATACATCTCCATTTTATCCCTCCATCTCATCCTCGGCCTCCCCCTCCCTCTCCCCGGTCCACCTCACTCACATATTCGTACTCTCTCCTTGTTAGTCTCTCACTTCACGGTTCACGAATCGTACTTAAGGCGCTAATACAAACAAGACAGCTAACATAAGACTTATTTTACAGGTTCAGCCATTAATGTTTAATTGCTAGTAGCGATTGTGAAGAAACTATTCGAGGCTGGCTATGGGGTAAGGGTAGTGAAAACCATTTAAGATCAACATCAAACACAGCGTAACACTGACTTTCACCAGGCACGATGTACTGCCTAAACATTGTGTCAGACACCTAGGGAATAAGTGGCTTTCTGCATCTGGCTCAGCTTCGGAGTAACAGGCAGGAGTGGCAATTTTTTTTCCTTCGTAGTTCCCGACACGCACCAAAACCCACACGCGTTATCAGATTTCTTGGTTCGGGGTCATTTTGCATCGTAAGGGTGCAGAAGAATTTTAGTGACTGCACATCTAAACACTTGAACTTAAAGACCGAAGGGCTAAGGGAAGCTGCAAGATTTAACGATAATTTCTGCTATGTGATAAAGCTAAAACGTGGCTGACCTTTTCATATTGCTGACTGCACTCTACAATATGGGATGCAGGCTAAACATGTCTAATAATTCCTGTTGATCTAAAAATGACAGTAAAAAAAAAATAAGCTTGCAATATACACGTTGGCCTTCCTAAGTTTTAATAATCAGTCTGTCCATCTGTTCCCAGACACCTTAATCCTGTAATGGATGGTCACAAACAAATCGCCTCCACGTCGCCCTGTCCTCTGCCATTTCGCTGCCCTCCCTCCACCTGTTAAATTCCAATCAGATTTAGACTTGGGAGAGAGAGCGGATATGAGACGGGGAACGAGAGGGGCTGTTTATTATTCCAGCATGATGAGAGTTTGTGTTTTATTTTTGAGACCGACAGGCGATTTTTGCAAGATACGGAGAGAGAGAGAGAGAGAGAGAGAGAGAGAGAGAGAGAGAGAGAGAGAATGAAAAGACCAAACTCAGCGAAAACAACGTAAAAGAAAGTGAGACAGACAGACAGAGAGACAGACAGACAGAAAGACAGACAGACAGACAGTCAGAAACAAGGAGATAGACTGACAGACTGACAGAGAGAAACAAGGAGACAGACAGACAGAGAGAAACAAGGAGACAGACAGACAGAGAGAAACAAGGAGACAGACTGACAGAGAGAAACAAGGAGATAGACTGACAGAGAGAAACAAGGAGACAGACTGACAGACAGACAGACAGAAACAAGGAGACAGACTGACAGACAGACAGAAACAAGGAGACAGACAGACAGAAAAAAGGACGGACACACACACACACACACACACACACACACACACACACACACACACGTGCCACGCCTAACCCAAAACCATTTCATAACAACATTCATCTCACCTTCATTATTTCCAAACACACCTCCGAGTCACTTCCTACCTTCACCCACACCAATATCGAGGTGGAGAATGATCCTCTTCACAGTCGATATCACACCAGGGGGCAGGGTAGGTGATTGCCTCCTGCCCTCCTTGTGTGACACCTCGAATGGAAAGGCGGGGGTGTCATACAGATTTCCTACAACTTGACATCTTACATGGAGAGAGTGTCATGCGGATTTTCTACAGTCTGACACTTTACATAGGAATAGGGTCGTGTCATACGGATTGTGTGTGTGTGTTCTTACCTACCTAATTGTTCTTACCTAATTGTATCTTTACACTGTCCCGTGTCTTCAACCATATTTATCGTACATATCCTTAAATTTGTGAATTGTTTTGGCACACACTATTTCATTCGGTAGTGCATTCCACTGATCAATTGCTCTGTTTGGGAAACTGAATTTCCTTACGTCTTTATCACCTCTCTTCTTATGCAATTTTTTGCAGTGTCCTCTTGCTGATGCTTCTCCATATGTTAAGTAATCATTTATGTCAATTTTCTCCTTCCCTGATATGCACTTATATAGCATTATCATGTCACCTCTTTTCCTTCTCTCCTGTAGTGTTGGTAGATTCAATTTATTTAGTCTTTCTTCGTAGCTTAGGTCCCTTAAGCTTGGTATCCATCTTGTAGCGGCCCTTTGAACTTTTTCAATCTTGTCTATGTGCTTTTTGAGATGAGGACTCCAGACTACTGATGCATATTCCAGGGTTGGTCTAATGAATGATGTTATTATCCTTCTTAGCATGTCTTCATTTATGTATGTGAATGCTATTCTCATGTTTGCAAGCAGTGTATACATGTTCCGTACCTTCTCGCTGATGTGGTCAGCCGGAGATAGTCTGTTATTGATAATCACACCTAGGTCCTTCTCTCTTTCTGATGTGTATAGGGTTTTATTTCCTAACTTATAATCCCAATCAGGTCTTTTTCCACTTTTACCAAACTTGATTACATGACACTTGTCCACATTGAATTCCATTTGCCATGTACTACTCCATTCATGAAGTTTATTTAATTCTTCTTGTAGCTCTTTACAAGAGTCTGTGTTAGTAATTCTCCTTTGTATTTTTGCATCATCTGCAAACATATTCAGATAGCTCTCATTTCCAGTGTTACTGTTTATATCATTTATATACACTAAAAACATGATTGGTGCCAGCACTGAACCCTGTGGTACTCCACTAGTCACTTCTTTCCATGATGAGTAGTTTCCTCTTAGTACTGCTCTCATTTCTCTTTTTATGAGAAAGTCTTGCATCCAACAAAACAGTTTGCCTCGAATTCCTCCTTGATGGTACAGTTTCCATAAAAGTCTTTGGTGTCGTACTGTGTCAAAAGCTTTCTTGAAATCTAAATAGATACTGTCCACCCATCCTTCCCTTTCCTGTATTGTGTTTGTTACTCTGTCATAGTAGCTCAACAGATTAGTAACACATGATTTTCCTTTTCTGAAACCAAACTGTTTTTCTGTTATCATACTGTGTTCTTCTAGATGATTTACCCAAGCTTTTCTTATAAGCTTTTCTAATACCTTGCTTACAACACTGGTCAGTGATACTGGTCGGTAGCTGAGTGGATTTTGTCTATTTCCTTTCTTGAATAAGGGGACGATATTTGCATTTTTCCAAATATCAGGTAGTTTACCCTGACTCAAGGATTTCTTGAAAATTAAAAATAATGGTTTACTTAACTCCTTTGCACATTCTCTTAGTACCCAACATGAAATTTCATCAGGACCACTTGCTTTTCCTCTGTCTAATCTACTTAACTCCTCCTGTATTACTTTTTCTGCTATTTGTATATCTGGTAGTATGTGTGGACATGCATGTTCCACATAGTCCCTCTCAAAATTTTTTTCTTCTGTAAAAACTAATTGGAAATTCTTATTTAGTGCTTCACAAATATCTTTCTCTTGTGTATAAGTGATTCCCTCGTCCGTAATGCATTGTATTATATCTTTTACTTTGGTTTTGCTTCTGATATAGCTGTAAAACAGCTTTGGTTGATCACTACTTTTATTTATTATATCCTCCTCAAACTGTTTTTGGGCTTCCCTCCTTATTCTTGTATAATCGTTTCTTGCCTGTTTGTATTTATTATACGCCCTTTCACTATTGTGTCTTCTGTATCTATTCCACAACAAATCTCTTCTTTCTTTTGATTTTTTACATTCTGTATTGAACCATTTCTGTATTTTCTTATCTGCTTCTTTGTGCTGTGGGATGTACTTATGGACTGCTATTTCATAAAATTCACAGAATTTTTTATATACAGCATTTAAATCTTGTCCTCTAAGCTCATTTTCTCAATCAACTTCTAAGAAATACTTCTTTAGGTCTTGATAATTTCCCTTTTTATAGTTTAGGCTCTTTTTGTAACTGTCATTGCTGTTTACTATGTCACATGCTATCCTGAAGTTATAATTTAGTACTGCATGATCGCTTTTGCCGAGTGGAGAGTGATATATTAAACTGTCAGTATCATTTTCTTGCCTAGTAAATATTAGATCTAGCACTGAAGGTACATCAAGTCCTCTTTTTCTGGTGGTTTCCCTCACATGTTGCGTTAGGAAAAACTCTTTTACGAGATCCAGGAGCTTTTGGTCCCAACAGCTTTCTTGGGTAATTATATCTAGAGTATTCCAATTTATATTTGTATTAAAATCCCCAGTTAGTATAATTCTTTCCGATTTCTCTTCCATTTTATGTAGAAATGATCTTAAACTCTGAATTGTACTCTCTGCCAGGTCCTCATATTCATCTCTTTCCCATGTGTTTGATCTGGGTGGCATGTACAATTGGCTACAATTACTTTACCTTCAGATGTGTTGATATCTGCTGCAATCAGTTCTACTTGTGATGGTATATCTAGTTTTATTTCATTGACTTTTAGATTTTTCTTAGTTAATATTATAATTCCTCCTCCTTTTTTTTTTTTTTTCTGTCTCTTCTCCATATATTGTATTCCTCTAAGTTTAGTATGTCACTAGATATCCTTGGTGTTAATTTTGTTTCAATTAGGCATATTATTTGTGGTTCATTTTCTCTGACATAATCATTCATCTCTAGTAATTTAGATACCATTCCATCCACATTTGAGTACATCAACTTTATCATCTTGTTTATATACTTGTCATGACATGGTTCTACTACCTTCCTCCTTTTTATTCCATCCTGTTTGTGTACCACTTTCGTACCTGCAATCCTATTACTTTGTAAAAAAAAATTCTTCTTCTCCTCTTCTGATCTTCCCTCATTTTGTGTGTGTGTGTGTGTGTGTGTCCTTGTTTCTGTCTGTCTGTCTGTCTGTCTCCTTGTTTCTGTCTCTCTGTCTCTGTTGTGGTGATGAAGTATGAGGTTACTGTCATGCGTGTCTTAGTGTAAGATTTTTATGGCGATGATGATGAGGTGTGTCAGTGTAATGCAGATTTCGTTTTGTGGTGATGGCGAAAATGTGTTCCGTACCATGCAAATTTCACTTTCAGATTTTCATTGTGATAGTGGAGTAGGTGGTTACTGGCATGCATATTTAATTATGCAATGAAAAGAGTGAGTTTAGTGTTACACATATTTTTATTTCTAGAGTTTATAATGGCGATGAAGTGTATGGTTTTTGTCATGCATATTTTATTTTCTTAGTTTTTAGTGATGATGGAGTATGTAATTAGTGTTAAGTATTCTTTTATTTTCGGGTTTTGTGTTCAGCATCTTACACATCTCGTTTCTTATATTCTGAAGTGATGATAATATAGGTGTTCAGTTTTCCAGTTATCTTTCTCACTCTTTACTATGTTGAATTTTGTTTTCCAGTTATCTTATTCACTCTTTACTATGTTTTGTTTTGCTCTTTGCGTCCACTGCTTGGCATGCGTTATCAGTAATTTTATGAGGCAAGTTAACTGTCTACGCTGCCTACACTAGCAAACTGAGCCATCCCTACAACGCACAAGATACCTCCAGGTGAGTCAAGGGGGCGTAATATATGGACCACCCTGACTTGGAGGCAGCTGAACTTTCCCTCGCCAACTCTATAGCTTTTATCTGCCTAATTTTGCTGCTCCTGTGACTCTTAGCTGAATAAAATTGTCATTAGCAGAAACTAAAAGCTAGAGTTGTCGCTACCGAAAGAGGGTTTATGGCCACAGTACTAACACTCTCAGGCACCTGTGACTCACTCAGCTGAAGAAAATCGTCTGGCGTTAATCAGAATATAATGGGAGAATTTATGAGTCTTGTGCAGTCGATACACATAAATTTACTTCAACTAACAATAATAGGAAAGAAAAATGTCCACCTTGCGTGTGTGAGAAGAGAGTGCGTCTGACACTTTCTTTGACCTGGGTTCGATTTCACCCCGGGGCGAGCGTTTAAGACAGTGCTTGTTCTTTATTTGTGTTCTAGTTATTTTGTTCATGTATAAATCTGTGGTCAGTAGTATCTGTATCTGTCTATCTATTTTTGTTTGTCTGTCTAGGGGTATAAACTACTACTGGTCTATCTATTCAACAGTCCATCCATCCGTCTAATATCTCTTTGCTCTCTCTCTCTCTCTCTCTCTCTCTCTCTCTCTCTCTCTCTCTCTCTCTCTTATGTTTAGCAAATGGGGGGCTGTGTGTGTATGTGTGCGTGAGTGTGTGTGTGTGTGTGTGTGTGTGTGTGTGTGTGTGTGTGTGTGTGAGAGAGAGAGAGAGAGAGAGAGAGAGAGAGAGAGAGAGAAGGGGGGAGGGAGCGATGACCCCTTCCTCACCCAAGCGTGACGTCAAGGCCCTGTGTCAAGGTAACTGGAAACTTTATTCATGACTGTGCTTCGGGGAGCTGTGACCCACCCCTTCCCTCCCTCTCGTGGCATCTGGCCAGAAAAAAAAAAAATGAAAACTCAGATAAACACAGGTAAACAATAATAAACTGTAAGAAACGAGAAAATCAACATCATCATCATTATCATCATCATCATCATCATTGTCATCGTCATCATGTTTTAATCCGTCCCATCCTGACCACTTTTCCACCACTGACTTCCCCCAATCCAGATCATTTTTGGAGAAAATTTTTTTTGGCTCAAACCTCCGCTTTTGGTGAGAAACATCGAAAATTCATAGAGAAATCGCTCACCTGAGGTTTAAAATACTCGATACAGGTAGGAGTACCTCCTTATCTTACTGGGTTTTATATATATTAAGCCCTCTTGACTCGGAGGTATCTTGTGCGTTGTAGGGATGGCTCAGTTTGCTAGTGTAGGCAGCGTAGACAGTTAAGTTGTCTCATAAAATTACTGATAACGCATGCCAAGCAGTGGACGCAAAGAGCAAAACAAAACATAGTAAAGAGTGAATAACTGGAAAACAAAATTCAGCATAGTAAAGTGTGAGAAAGATAACTGGAAAACTGAACACCTATATTATCATCACTTCAGAATATAAGAAACGAGATGTGTAAGATGCTGAACACAAAACCCGAAAATAAAAGAATACTTGACACTAACTGAATACTACATCATCACTAAAAACTAAGAAAATAAAATATGCATGACAAAAACCATACACTTCATCGTCATTATAAACTCTAGAAATAAAAATATGCGTAACACTAAACTCACTGGCACCAAAGAAAACGAGTTCTATGGGAGGATAACTATTTCACACCACTGATAAACAGTATCTATTTATTTACTTGGTACGAATTTATATGTAGTACGAGAGTATATTGATTTATAAGCATTGTTTCACTCACTAACTCATCACCATACCTGACCTTTTTTTGCCACATTACCTGATCATCATTTCTGACTGTTTCTTCCTCTAATGCTATGTAAAGTTTGTCCTCCACATTGTCATTGATTGGGGAATCACTCTGGCCCTGAATTTTGTACCATGGCATGACATGGCTTTACTGGCCAGGTCACTGATAACAGGTGAATTACTGAGACAATGGCGTGCAGGGGGGGGGGAGGAGGTCATGCTGGGTAAGGCATTGTCCCTGCCTGGCATCTTGTAGAGGAAGGTGTCACGTGTATACGTACCAAAAATCACTCATGAAATTTGAAAATTGTGCAAATTAGGGACCTTGCAATTGATTCGCGTTTATGTACGTCGACGGGATTGGCAGTGACAAAACGTGTAGACATTAAAGAACGTCGACAGGACGCCGCGGGTTAAAAATCTCCCTCTGTTTGCCTGTCTGTCTGTCTGTCTCTCTCTCTCTCTCTCTCTCTCTCACTCTCTCTGCATTATCCCGAACCATTCTACAAAATTCGGTCTAAATCAGATAAAAAGAACTCCCATGTGACCTCGACCTTTGACATGTTATTCTCAAAACCTACAGGTGATCCCATCGTGTGACCCTAACCCCATCTACCAAGTCTGGGTTAGATCAGACCAAACCCGATTTAATTATTTTGCTCTCTCTCTCTCTCTCTCTCTCTCTCTCTCTCTCTCACTCACACACACACACACACACACACACACACACAATATCCCATTCATGCTTCGCGATCGCGTCTATGACGATATATTAGATAAACTTTAAAAAGAGAGACAGACAGACAGACAGACAGATTTTACAGGAAATGAAATGCAGTTCATAAAGGCATATATGAGGCAAAAATTGAGAGAGAGAGAGAGAGAGAGAGAGAGAGAGAGAAAGTATAAAACATGAACAGGATTACAGGTATCAAGGTATGATGCAAAACAGATATCTTAACATATGAACAAGCCATCCACACAAGACGCGGGCATCTCCAGGTACACTGCTTTTATTCTAACTTGGCCTAAAATTACCATCTCTCCACTTGACATCTAAGTGTAAAAATAGATCAATGCGAGAATATAATGCTAGTCACGAAGAAGTGCTTTGAGAAAGAAGGTAGAGTTGTAGTATTGTCTTTTTGCCACTGAGCTACGTGAAATAAATTGCAAAATGAAGAAAATCTAGAAATCAGTAAGCAATAATTGCAATACTAGTAGGAGTGCAATACATGGACTACCTTACACGTTAACTCCCCCCCTCTCTCTCTCTCTCTCTCTCTCTCTCTCTCTCTCTCTCTCTCTTTATTTCTGTCTTTCTATCTATCTGTCCATCTATCTATCAACTTTCCTCATTCAAAGGAGTGACGAAGGGAAGGTAGAATCTCTCCTGACACCTTCATTACCAGCACCTCTCTCTCTCTCTCTCTCTCTCTCGTCCACTGAGAGACGGTCACACTGGTCTGTGCTCCACTAAATACCTAAATTTTGTGTGGATAAAAGTGCTCCAACATACCAGTAACCATATAAACTAGTGTGAAAGACCATTTAGTAAAACCGCATATACAATCAAAGTACCTAAACATCAAACATACAGGAATAGTTCGTGCAATACCCGGAAAAACTTGTCACAAGACTAAACATGGCGACCCACAGTGATCCAGCCCTATAACAAAGGCAAACCAAAATGAACTACACACAAAGTTTAACCAGTCCTACCGGAGATCTCCTCAGTGCCAATTATACTAAACTGCGACTACAAAAGCACTGTAGAGACTTGGAACTACCAAATGTGTGGGTCACAAAAGAACAGTTAATAAAGAAAATAACTGAACATTCGGCGAGTGTAAACCAAACCAGCGACTCTCGCACCACAGAGTGCATATCTAGTGACCATCCTGTAACTGCTAACAAACAGATGGTAAGGGGGTGGAACAAAATAAACGGAGACAATAAAATGAAAGACCAAGATATCAAGCGCCTAAACCTAGAAATAAACACATTACTACAACAGGTATTCGAACGTGTGGCAACACTGGAAACCATGACCTTGACTCCACCGCGGGAATTAGCACCTGCCACCACCTCAGGTCATGCTTCTTCTACCCCAACGCCACTTCCACCCCCACCCACACCACCCAGTATCATGACTAAGAAAGTGGACGAAATAGATAAGCGGGTGTCTATGCTGGAGGAGAAATGACACAAACTTACAACACATGCGACTGAGACAAAAATATTAAACAGAAAAACAGAGACAGAACCAGACAGTCAAGAGAAGACCCTGTACTAGGCGACATGAACCTAGCTAGAGTGAGAGCATCAGATCTAAACAATAGGTGCACTATTCACACTCTGCCCGAAGTGAATATTGACCTACTAAAGTGCTGAGTCCAAGAAAAACTATCATGGACTCCATCAAAGTGCATAGTTTACTGTGGACTCTATGATGTAATGGAGAACGAAGACCCATCAGCCACACTAGACAACCATGGAGCACTAATCAGTGAATTATGAAATATAAATGAAACTATGGATATTTGTGTGGGCCAACTAGTACCAAGTCTCCAGTCTGAATCCCTAAATGCGAAAATCAGCACCCTCAATGAACAGGTGCTAAAGTGGATCACAGACAACGGCCTAAAGAGTATAAACCCCACCTCGTTTTCAAGCTGGCAACTGGAGACATTGATGAATCCTGCTACGATGTGCATGGAGAAAACCAAGGCTCTATACTGAACAGAAATGGAGCTATAAGCTTACTGAGTGAAATGACAAAACAGTAACCCAGCTTCAACGACTGCATTAACTGGACCAAAAGGAAAGGGAAACGGGAACAGAACTCCTACAATAGCAGGTCATATCAATACGACACTCGGAACTCTGCAGTCAACCATGAAACATATCCTCGCCCCCATCCTCCTAGTAAGAACCACTTGGACCGGGATGGATGGCAGGTAACAGGAAGCAGACGCCGAGCCCAGCTGAAGAGGTGGGAAGACAGGGAGCACCTCCACTACCCACATCCTCCCAGCAACGCCCGGGGGAACAAGATGAAGCAGGACATGACGTGTAGTGCTCCATCCCACCCATGCTCTGCTCCCCGACACCCCCCTCAATACAACCATCACTACAAAGAAATCCACCATAACCACAGGAAACCGGTTGTAACAATTGTGGGGAATTTAACCACGACGTATCATGATGTGGATTCGACCACAAAGTACAGTGCACAGAATGTTTTACCTACGGACATAAAAGCCAACTATGCAGGTATTACAGTGCTTAGGAGTGTGGCAACGAAGAACTAGCCGTTTGCTCAAATGCTATTGATGTAAAGGATAAACGTGGAGGATGGAAGTAATGCGAGTATAAGTGGCTGGGGAATGGCTGGAAGAAGGAGGGAGGTGAGAAGACAGGAAGAAATCAGTAGGATAGAAGTTGTGGAAGCAATGAAGAAAGTTAAATCAGGGAAAGCCCCAGGAATTGATGGAGTGTGTGGTGAAATGCTGAAGCATGGGGGAGAGATAGTAGTAGAATGGATGTGGAAGATGTGCAGATTGGCCTGGGAGGAAGGTAGAGTCCCGGAGGATTGGAAGTCAGGTATAATTATTCCCTTGTACAAAGGAAAAGGGGAAAAAGAAGTGTGTGGTAATCATAGGGGCATTTGTCTTCTTAGTATAATAGGAAAAGTGTATGGTAGGATACTTATTGACAGAGTTAGAGAAAGAACAGAGAAATTAGTTGGAGAAGAACAGGGAGGCTTTAGGAAGGGAAGAGGTTGTGTAGATCAGATATTCATTCTCAGATCTTTAGTGGAAAAGTTTCTAGAGAAGGGAAAGAAGTTGTATGCGGCTTTCATGGATTTGGAGAAAGCATATGACAGGGTGGATAGACTAGGATTGTGGAAAGTGTTAAGAATATATGGAATAGATGGGAAGTTGTTGAATGCTGTGAAGAGTATGTACGATGGTGCGAAGGCTGCAGTGCGTGTGGATGGTGAACTAAGTGAATTTTTCTCTTTGAAAGTTGGGTTGAAACAGGGATGTGTCATGTCTCCATGGTTGTTCAATCTGTACATGGATGGGGTAATAAAAGAGGTACAAGGTAGGGTAGTGGATGTTGGAGTGGCCCTGGTGATAGAGGATAGTGTTTGGAAACTCCTTGTATTGTTGTTTGCAGATGATACCGTGTTGTTGAGTGAAGACGAAGGGGAGCTTCAAGGCTTGGTGGATGAGTTTGAGAGAGTGTGTAAGAAACGGAATCTAAAGGTGAATGTAGGGAAGAGTAAAGTGATGGTCTTTGAGAGAGGTGAAGTTAGTGAATGTACAGCGAGCTTGGATGGTGAGGAATTGGAAAATGTGAGTACGTTTAAGTACTTGGGTAGTGTGATGAGTAAGGATGGAGGTTTGGAGGGTGAAGTGCTTGAAAGGGTACAGCAGGGAAGAAAGGTTGCTGGTTCTTTGAAAGCAGTGATAAGAAACAGGGAAGTGAACATGGAAGTGAAAGAGTTACTACATGACAGTATTGTGATACCAACTCTAACGTACGGAAGTGAAGCTTGGACGTTGTTGGAAGGACACAAGTCAAGAGTGAGAGCCGTGGAAATGAGTTATTTAAGAGGAGCCTGTGGAGTCACATGGAGAGACAGGCTGACGAATGAGGATATAAAGGAGCGTTGTGGTGTTGATGTGGATGTGATAGGAAGCGTTATGAGGAACACACTGAGGTGGTTTGGCCATGTGGAGAGGATGGAGGGTCAAAGATTGACGAAGAGAGTGTATGTGAGTGAGGTGGAGGGGGAAAGAGGGAGGGGGAGGCCGAGGATGAGATGGAGAGATGGGGTGGAGAGGTATATGAGAGAGGGGGGTGTGAGTTGGGAGCAGGGGAGTGAAATGGCGGGGGACAGGGCGACTTGGAGGCGATTTGTTTGTGGCCACCCCAAACGGGATTGAGGCGTTTGGCAATAGATAGATAGATAGATAGATAAAGTAATCATAGAACATATCAACGCCCAGTCACTACTTTCAAATTTTGAAGAAAAGAATCTTCTGGTAAATGAATGATAGACGTTCTATGTATAAACGAAACATGGCTTCTTTCCCACACTCCTGACCTGTATATCGAAAAACCTAATTATAAACTATACAGATGCGATAACGGCAAGTGTGTAGGGGTGTGTATCTACGTGAAACAGTATCTCAGCTCAGAAAAGATTGATACCAAAGAAGCGAAACAAACAGGTGTGGAAAACATATGGATCAAAATACAGTGCAGAAAATTACCTTCTGTTATTATAGGCTGACTTTATAGACACCCTAAAGCACATTGTAACTCCTATGCCTGTATCATCAGTACTAGCCTATAAGTTCCATATCACTACACAAGAAAACTTTTTTTGTCCTTGGTGATCTAAACGACGATCAATTAAGCCCGAACTTCAAATTATCTAGCATCGTAAAAAACAACAAACTTTCACAACTAATAAACAAACCAACTCGAATTACTTCCACATTTGATACTCTTCTTGATGTAATAATTACTAACAACACTGACATAGTATCACACAGTGACGTAGTACTGCAAGCTATAGCAGACCATGATTTTATTACTGTAACAGCAAATATTACCAAACTAATGACATTCAAGAAACAACAGAAAAGTTTAATAGTTTCTTCGCTAATGTCGTTAGAAATACATATGAAATAACACAAGAAAACCTACAAAGTGATGATAGAACTCTACCAATAGAAAGCACTGGGCACAGGAGCCACCCGCATTTCCGACCCCAGCTGAGCGATACAAATACAGTTATATTAACCATTAAAAGCCTACGTGATACGAATTCTTATGGTTCTGATAAAATACCAATATGCTTCACTAAAGACTCTCTCTTTGTAATTGCATATTATCTAAATCACATTATAAACACTTCCATTATGACAGGGATATTCCCTACAGCCTGGAAAAACGCTGTAGTCACTCCCCTATATGAAACCGGTAATGCAAGTGACATAGGCAACTACCTGCTAATTTCATTATTACCAATATTCTCAAAAATTATCGAAAAAAAAATCGTTGCTAATCAATTTACTAACTTCTTAGAAACTAACAAACACCTATCTAACACTCAACATGGTTTCCGACCTAAATTATTTACAGATATAGCACTTACAGTAATAACAGAAAATTTATATAAAAACATGGATAACAAACATATATCTCTGTTGACTCTTTGTGATCTCTCCAAAGCATTTGATGGTGTAAGTCATAATATTCTTAATAAACTAAACATTGATAGCTTCTGGCTTGAAACAATCTTAATGACAGATCACGAAGAGTGCGTATACAAAATGCAGTTTTCTCTAATTTACTGTAAAAGTGGCATATGGTGTTCCTCAAGGTTAAATTCTAAGCCCAGTACTGTTCAATATATACGACAGTGATAAAGAAATGAAATGAAATGAAAAGGTAGCACCAGGTAACAAAGACCATATGACACTAAGTCGCATCACAGTGTGAAAATATGGTAAAGGAGGAAAACATGGAAAAACGGAAGATAAAATTAAATATCATACAAACTCCCTAAATGAGTTAAAAAGGACATTAAACGGGTAATAGAAAAATACCGAGACTCACTTAAAACAGTGCTTAAATCTGGAGGTTGGCAAAGTGAGGATAAAAACGGGAATAGTCGAAGGCGAACTCCTGTATGTCGAGGGCAGGCAATGAGAATGCAGTGTACTGACATGGGAACATTGTAAGTAGGGCAGAAAGGCGGCGAATCGCCAGACATCAAATACTCATAAGTAAGACGAGTATGGCCAATCCATAAGCGAGCGAGGGCAGTCTCCCAATGGTGGTTACGATGACAAGGACTGGACCAAGGAGAAACAGAAGATTTAACAGTCTGGAGTTTATTACCAGTCAACAAGGACCAGCAAGACTGCCACAGCTGTCGGAAGAACTCTCAGAGAACAGGAAAAAAATCAGGAACTGGAACAGATCGAAAGGGCACACAAGGGGACTGGAGGGCTTCGTGAGCCAAGGCATCCACAGTTTCGTTACCAGGAATGCCGACATGACCTGGCACCCAGCAGAAAGACACTGATTTTTCTTGACAGACAGACCAAACAGCCACTCTTGAATCTCTTAAGATGAGAGGTTGGAAGTGCAAAGTTGACTGCAACAGAAGGATTGCACTAAGGAAGTCAGAGAATAGAATGAAGGACGATGAAGGATGGCTGTAACATTTACGGGCTGCAAGTAATAAAGCATGAAGTTCAGCCATCATAACTGAAGCCACTGAAGGAAGGCTATACTGATATGAATGATCAGGGAACTGAACTGCAAACCCAGTACAGTGTGGCATTTTTGATCCATCAGTATAGACGTGGACTGCAGAAGCATGTTCAACAAGATGTGCGTGAAAGGAAGATCTAAGAACTATGGAAGAAGTAGATGACTTTGAGGAAGGCAATATGGAAGAACAAACAGAGGGACGTGGCAGCAGCCAAGGTGGAAACTGCCCAGGGCGAAATAAGAGAACATTGTCTATGGAAACTGGGAAGGACGTGTGGAAGGACTGAACACGTAGTATGGAAGGCGGTCGACGATGGGGATGGGTTAAATAATAATCTGCAACAGAGGATGTATTCTGAGCACCGAAGAAGACTGAAACTGATGTTGTCTCAAGAAATGGCAATGAGAAAGTAATGCACGCCGTCTATAAAGTGAAGGATAACCTGACTCTGCATAACGACTCCCTACTGGAGAGGAGCAGAAAGCACCAAGAGCTAAGCGAAGACCAAAATGGTGTACCGAATCAAGTTTTTGTAGCGTACGAGCGGGAGCAGAAGAGTATACTTGGCACCCATAGTCTAATTTTTATAAAATAAAGGCTTGATGATAGGTTAAGTAGACATGTATGGTCAGCACCGCAAGACACATGGGATAAAATTTGCAAGAGACGTAGACATTGTAAAGTTGACACCTTCAAAGATGAAATATGGGCGTCCCATGTTAACTTAGAATCAAAGATCAGGCTCAAGAATCTAGTTGACGCCCGATACTGGAGAGGATGATGATAAAGATAGAGAGGTGGGTGAAGTGACTGGCGATTTCGAGTAAAGGTCATTGCACACGACTTAGAAGTGGAGAACCGAAAGCCATGAGCAGTAGCCCAAGAAGAAGCATTCGTAATAGCAGACTGAAGAAGACTCTGTAACACTACGGAATTAGAGCCTGCAACATAGACAGCGAAGTCGTCAACATATAAAGATGAATGTACACCTACTGGGAGAGACGCAAGAATATCATTAATTGCAGTAAGGAAAAGTGTTGTGCTAAGAACCTTGCCCTGAGGAACTCCTTCGTATTGTGGGTAGGAATCAGACAAACTATTGCAGATGCGAACAGAAAAGGACCTGTCAAATAATTTTGAATAAAAACTCCCATATTGCCAACAGTACCAAGTAATTGAAGTAATTGGACTGTGCAGAGAATATGATACTTCCATGCTGTATCATATGCCTTCTCAAGATAAAAAGAATACAGCAAGGACTGATTCACCTTTGGAAAACGCAGCCCTAACATACGTTTCTAACTTCATCAATGGGTCCAAAGTACTTTTGCATTTTTCGGTAGCGGAACTGAGCTGGAGATAAAAGACAGGTAGATTCTAACAGCCACATTAGCCTAGCATTAACCATGTGTTCCAGGACTTTGCAAAGACAGCTTGTCAGAGCTATTGGATGATAATCTTGAGAAAGATGGCCATCTTTAAAAGGCTTGAGGAAAGGAATAATAAGCATGATGTCCCAACTTGGGGGAAATTCACCTGTTGTCCAAACATGATTATAAAGTGCTAATAAAAACCGAAGCCCCACCGATGAGAGGTCTTTAAGCATACTGTAATGAACACCATCTAAACCCTAACATGTATCTCCGCAAGAATGAATAGCATCACGTAATTCCGCTGACATAAAAGGAGCATTATAATGTTCTTCATAAGAGAGGTGGAAGTGGAGCGGATGATGTTCTGCTGTTGAACGAAGTTTATGAAAGTCTCTCGTCAGATGAGAGCTTTTACTACCCCCCCTGGGGGTAGGGGGGGTTTCAAGAATACTCCTCCAGTATCCCTGTTTGTCGTACGAGGCGACTAAAAGGGTTGGTGGTGGGTTAGTGCCCCACCCCGTAAAAAGAACTAACTAAAAAAGCGAATAAAGAGCCTTGGACCCGGACAGACCATACGTTGACAACTAAGGAACGGACAAAGGACATTCTTAGGGTGGGAACGTGGAATGTGAGAGGAGTGAATGATGAAGTGAAAGAGAGAGAGATTGTTCAGGTGCTTGAGGATGCAAGAGTGGATATATGTGGATTGACTGAAACTAAATGGCAAGGTGAAAGGGTGAGAGAATGGGAATATGGTTTAGGTATATGTGCAGGAGTCAATGAGAATGAGAGGGCAAGAGAGGGAGTATGTCTGATGATAAACAAGAAGTGGAAGGAGAATATAAGAGAGTATGGAACAGTGGGTGCAAGGATTGTATGGGTGAGGATGAAAGTAGGTATACTAGCGTGGGCGATTGTATGTGTGTATGCCCAGACAGAGGATCGAGTGGCAAGAGTGAAAGATGAGTTTTGGGCGAGAGTCGAAGCGTGTATGGACAAGTTTGAGAGGAGCGAGAGAGTGCTGTTGGTTGGAGACATGAATGGCAAAGTTGGGAATGTACGAGTGGATAGAGTGGTTGGTCAGTGGGATGTGCCAGCTGACGTAGATGGGAATGGAAGTGCTTTGGTGGACATCTGTGCTGGTAAGGGGTTGGCAATAGCCAACACCTACTTTCGTCATAAGATGATCCACCGGTATACATGGAGAGTAATGAGGAGGATGGATGGTGAACTTGTTGAACGAAAGGCAATGATAGACTACGTGTGTGTGGATGAGCGAATGAGAAGACAAGTGTTGGATGCAAGAGTGTGGAGAGGGTGGGGGAATGGAGTCTCGGACCATCACTTAGTGATGGCCAAGGTAGAGCTGCAAAGAAAGTGGTTGAGGAGATGAAGGGGAAGACAGGAGGAAGCAGCTGCTGTGAGAAGAGTGGAGAAATTGCAAGATAGTGAGAAAATGACAGAGTATAAGTATAAGAGCATAGTGGAAGAAAGATTGGGAAGGTATGAGCTAGAGCAGATGGAAGGGGTGGAAGACGTATGTAAGATATTCAAGGAAGAGATAGGTGCAGCGTGTGAGGCGGTTTGTGGAGTGAGGAGGAGATGCAAGGGTGTGCAAGGGACAGCATGGTGGAATGATGAGGTGAAACGAGCTGTGGAACAAAAGAAGAAGGCATATAGTGAATGGTTAGCGAGTAGAGGTAGGGGAGAAGATGAGAGAGGGAAGAGAGAGGTATATGTGAGCAGGAGAAGGGAGGTTAAGAGACTGGTGAAGGAGAGTAAGAAGAAAGTGGATGAAGAGTTTGGGAGGAATCTGAGTGTGAAATGGAGGGAGAGTAAGAAATTGTTTTGGAAGGAGGTAAAGAAAGTAAGGCAGTGTGAAAGGGGAAATAGTAGGGGAGTGAAAGATAGGAATAATAGATTGTTGGTGGAGAAGATAGAGAAATTGAGGAGATGAAAGGAGCACTTTGAGGATTTGTTGAAAGTAGAGAGTGAGAGCAATGCGAGTATAAGTGGTTGGGGAATGGCTGGGAGAAGAAGAGATGAGAGGAGGGAGGAAGAGATCAGTAGGGCGGAAGTAGTGGAAGCGATGAAGAAGATTAAGTTGGGAAAGGCCCCAGGAATTGATGGAGTGTGTGGTGAAATGCTTAGGTATGGGGGTGAGATTGTTGTGGAGTGGATATGGAAGTTGTGTAGATTGGCTTGGGAAGAGGGAAGGTTCCAGAGGACTGGAAATCAGGTATAATTATTCCTTTATACAAAGGAAAAGGGGAGAGAGAAGTATATGGTAACCATAAGGGTATTTGCCTTCTTAGTGTGACTGGTAAAATATATGGTAGAATACTCATTGATAGGGTTAGGCATATGACAGAGGAGCTAGTTGGAGAAAAACAAGGGGGATTTAGGAAGGGAAAAGGGTGTGTAGATCAGATATTTGTTCTAATTTGTTTAGTGGAGAAGTATCTAGAGAAGGGAAGGAAAGTGTATGCTGCCTTCATGGACTTCGAGAAAGCTTATGACAGAATAGATAGGCAAGGTATGTGGAAGGTATTAAGAATATATGGAGTGGAGGGGAAATTGTTGAGTGCTGTGAAGAGTATGTACGAAGGAGCTAGGGCTACAGTGCGAGTGGATGGTGAGCTGAGTGAGTTCTTTGATCTCAGTTTGGGACTGAAACAGGGTTGTGTGATGTCTCTATGGCTGTTTAATATATACATGGATGGGGTTGTAAAGGAGGTGCAGAGTAGGGCAGTGGATGTGGGGGTGGCCCTAATGAATGAGGGTGAGATTTGGAAGATTCCGGTGTTGCTGTTTGTTTATGATACAGAACTGTTGAGTGAAGATGAATGGGAGTTGCAAGGTTTGGTGAATGAATTTGGGATAGTGTGTAGGGGGAGGAATCTGAAAGTTAATGTAAAAAAAAGTAAAGTTATGGTGTTTGAGAGGAATGAAGTCACAGAGTGTGCAGTGAGGTTGGATGGTGAGGATATGGAGAATGTGAGTGCATTCAAGTACTTGGGTAGTGTGATGAGTAAGGATGGAACTTTGGGGGATGAAGTGCGTGAAAGGGTACAGCAGGGAAGGAAGGTTGTTGGTACACTGAAAGCAGTGATGAGAAATAGGGATGTGAGTATGGAATTTAAGAAGTCACTGCATGATAGTATTGTGATCCCTACCCTGACGTATGGAAGCGAGGCATGGACCTTGCAAGAGGGGAACAAGTCAAGAGTGAGAGCAGTGGAAATGAGTTACTTGAGAGGAGCATGTGGAGTGACGTGGAGGGACAGGTTGACGAATGAAGAAGTGAAGGAACGTTGTGGGGAGGATGTGGATGTGGTTGAGAAGATTAGGAGAAATACACTGAGGTGGTTTGGACATGTGAAGAGAATGGAGAATGAACGACTGACTAAGAGGGTGTATGTAGGTGACGTGGAGGGAGGGAGAGGGAGAGGTAGACCGAGGATGAGGTGGAGGGATGGAGTTGAGAGGTATATGAGGGAGGGGGGGGGTGAGTTGGGGGGAGGGTAGTCAAATGGTGGGTGACAGAGCGACTTGGAGGCGTTTTGTCTGTGGCCACCCTTCGCGGGATTAGGGCGTTGGGCTATAGATAGATAGATAGATAGACTAAAATGTTCGCCTAGCGCATTGGCAACTAAGTAGGGATCTGCCATGGAAGTACCATGCAGATGGAGGACCGGAGCAGGAAATGGTAGCCGTTTACCTGCTATCTTACGGATACAGGCCCAAACCACTGAGATGGGTGTGTTAAAATTAACTTGAGAAACATATAGCTTCCATTTGGATTTCTTAGCCTCTTTAACTGTTCGACGAAAGGCAGTGCTAGCACATCGGAAAAGTATAAGGTGATAAACTTTATCAGCGGAATGACGTTTGCAGTGATAGCTCTTCCAAGTAGCCCATTTGATGCAGAGGACTCTTGAGCATTCCGGCGTCCACCAAGGAACACAGACGAAAAAGGACGAGTGGTCTAAGGAATTGCCTGATGAGCAGCATTTAGGACCACATCGAGGAATTTAGTGAGCATATCTTGTACACAAGCAGAAGGAACAGAAAGAGGACTCGTATAGGAAGTAAAAGCTGTCCAATGCGCTCGAGCAAAACACCAACGTGGAGGGCACGGAGTAGGAGAATACGACGTGAGTTGAAGATGTAATGGAGACTGATCTTTAAACAGACAATCTTGAAGGACAGACCAAGTGAAGTCAAGAGCAAGAGATGGAGAACACAAAGAAAGATCAATGCAGGAAAAGGTATGCGTATGTGCATCAAAGTGGATGGGAACACAGGTATTGAGGACTAAAAGCTCATGATGGTAAATAAAAGATTCCATCAGTCGACCACAAGGATTGATAACAGAATCACCGCACAGGAGATTTCGACTATTAAAATCGAGTAAAAGGTATGGAGAAGGAAGACTGGACAGCAGGATGGCTAATGCCGAAAAATCAAGTGCCACTGAGGGGAAGAAATAGAAGGAAACAATTGTTAACCAACATCCAAGAAATATGCGGCCTATGATGCAGGGGAGCTCAGCAGAAATTTGTAATGGTTCAAATGGAACCATATGGTGAATCAAAATGCAAACATCAGAAATGGAATGAGGAGAGTTAAAAAAGGTATAATTGGGGATAGGAGGTGGGGACTCCTGAAGGTGAGTCTCCTGTGGGCAAAGCACCGTAGGTTGGTGAGCAGAAAGCAAATAAAGTAAGTTATTATGTTGTGAGGTAAAACTGTTTAAATTCCATTGTAAAATAGACATCATAACATAAAACAGAGGATCAGAACAATGACAAAGCTGATGGTGCAAAAAAAATATGTTTGTTGAAGAAGAGGTTACCTTTGAGTAAGGATAGTGGGTATCTGGAGAACTGAGTGGTGGTAGGGCATGGCTCGGGCAAGGAAGAATGGCGGTGAGGGAAGGGGGTTTCTTCCCCTGGAGGCAAAGGAAGGTCTAAAAGGGATTTGGCGATAGGCTCACTTGAAGTTGAGGTGGGGGAAGAAGAGAAAGGTGGAGGTAATGGAGAGATTACGGATAAAGTAGAGGATGTAGAGGATGCAGCCTCAGGGGGAAGAGGAGTGGAAGGAGGAGTGAGAGGAGAGGAGTGAACATCGGCAGAAACGGTAATTGCAGAAGTGGAAATAGGGATGGTTGCAACAGTGGTTGGAACAAACGATGGTGAAGAAGTATCCTGAAGAAACCGTGTAACTTTCTGGATAGTTTCGGAAGAACTGTCACCCGAAGATGCATGACGAAGTGGACGGAAGTCAGATCTGGAGGAGAGAGGTTTGGGGAACAGGACGCGACCCACGATGGGCTTTACGTTTCTTAACCGACTGAAGGGGAGTGATAAGGTGGGAGAGGCGTGGCCAAGAACGGGAAGGATGCGACATGGGCACGGAAGTAGATGATGATGTAGGCGGGGTAGAGGAAAGAGAGGTGGAAGAAGAGGAATCAAGAACTGAAAAGGAGTTTGATAATAGAATAGGGGTGGATGAAGAAGGGCAAGAGGTGTTTGAGAGAGAAACAGACAAAAGTTGGACCACAGAAAGAGAACAAGAAGGCCGTAAAGAAAACAGGGAGAGGACGAAGAAGTGACAAAGACATCTGAGGTTGCAACAGAAGAATAGAGATGATAGGCTGTGGCAGTAGCATCTGTATAGCCTTGATGTCGTGCTTCCTGGCGAGCTTCAGCCCGGCAGAGTCCAGTGGACAGTTGGATTCGGAGAACCTCACGTTCAAATTTGTACAAAGAGCAACGACGCTCAGTGGCGGTATGCTCACCTCTACAAATAGGACAGCAGTGATGCCCTGAGGGACATTCATCATCCTTATGATCTGAAGATGAACAAATGCGGCACATAGGAGTGGATCTGCAAAATTTCAGGGGGTGTCCAAACTTCCAGCAAGCACGGCATTGACGATGGACTGGGGGAGATCCTTTAACGTTTATCTTGAGACCACCAAGCATAACAGTGGTAGGTAAGGTATGGCTGTCGAAACGGATATTTGCAATATTTATAGAATAGTGGCAGCGATGCATAGGAGGAAGCAAGTAACACTGTACTGTAACAACTTTATGACCTTGGAATTCTAAAATCTCCTGGATAAGAGGAGAACACTCTGGCCACTGATGGTCACCAAGACCGACATAAGTGGGAACTAAGACTGTCCTTACACAAGAATTGAGAGGAACATTTTTTGTTACAATAATCGGTGTACCAGCAGGACTAAGTAAACTGGTCATGGCAGTCGTTTGTTCTTCGGACTGAACTGTTACAATACGAGAGCCATCTGGACGAGACGTAAATTGGACATCTTTGCCCACCTGCTTCAATAGGCAACACTGAAAAAGCAGGTCATCGCCTGCTAGAGGGCCAGTTGAGGGAATGTCAAAAAACTTGGTCCAGGTCTGGGGGCCGAACAAAGCTTGGAATTTGACATGTTCTGTTTGCTTAGGAAATGGGAGTAGAGATGGATGAGGAAGAGAGATACGCGTGGAAAAGGTAGAAGAGGTAAGAAGAAGATAAGGTTCTAGAGTAATGATAGAGAAGGAGCTAGTAGAGGAGGACTGGGCAGAAACTGGAGGAGAAGAAGATGAAGGAGGTGAGGAGGAGGAGGAAAGAGGTGGAAAAGTGGAGGGAGTCGGTGGGACGTCCAAAAGAGAAGCCGAGGTCATTACCTGGGTCAGGTCGGCGGCAGAACTGGGGGAGGGGGACCTAATATCCAAATCCATAATGGTATATGAAACAGGAAAGGCTCATCATGATGGTTGAGAAAGGACATTATGGGAGAAACCCCGAGTCTAAAGGCCCGGCCAACGACCCCAGTGGGGGTCAAACTCCAGTGTGCGCCCCATACCCTACCCTGAAAGGGATAGCAACACTGAGCCAGAGAACAAAAGTTCCCTGCACCACAAACGGTCACAGGCCAATGACCGAGAGTCCCGCTGCTGAGCCACGGCACCCCTGGAACCGACAGCCGCAGCCCAGCGGCGGTACCACCTCCACAGAGGGTCCCTCTGCAGAGGTCTGCACACTGGGGTGGCGCCGAACCACCATGACCCCCACCACTGGCCAAGACAATAGCCCAAGGGCACACCCAGTCCTTCCTGTTACAACTTATGCGTGGTCAATGATGAGGATTTTGATGAATGTGGAAAGGTCCATGCCATTTAAAAGCCAAATGATAGCATAGAGAGAGACAGAACAAAACGAAAGAAGAAGTGATAGAAAAAGAAAAGCGCATTGCAAAATTAGTTGAGGTAATGACTGGGACCCAAGGAGGGAGGAGAGGAGAGAGCAGAATGGACTTGAAGGCCATCTTGCAACCAGGCCTCCACGTCTGTGAAGGGAATGAAGGTACCCTGCTAGAACTCCCCACACATCAAGCCCCAGTCGATGCCCCCGAAGCCCCCCACGACGGCAACGAGCAAGGGAACGGGGGGTACGTCAGTGATATGGCACAAAACTTTAATGACTGCATACTAGTCCATTATGCTGACGACACACAATTCCTTCATAGTGGTACACTAATGAACTAAATACTCTAATCAATAAGGCAGAAGAAATTCCAAAAAATAATGCCAGAAGATATTTCTCAAGAAATGGACTTATGCTAAACACACACAAAACTCAGCATGTCTTCATAGGGACCCGTCAGCTAATTGCAAAAATACCACCTAACGCTACTGTTAATTATGATGATAGTCATATTAAACCAAGCAACTATGTCAAAAACTTAGGAGTGTACGTGGACCGCAACCTAATATTTGACACCCATATGAACGAGATAAGCAAAAAGGTTACAGGGGCCTTAATGTATAATAACAATAAAAAACAGTTTTGATACTGCAGTTCGGCTAGTCATTGTTCAGTCACTTGTACTGAGCTTTCTAAAATACTGTATTACAATACGGGACTCAACAAACAACACTTTACTCATTAACGTTCAAAAACTACAAAATTTTGCTGCTAAAATAGTAGATGGAACGAGCTAGAAAATATGATCATGTCACCCCTATCTTAAAAGAACAAAGTGCTTAAATATTCCTAGTAGAATAACCTTTAACACAGCAGTCAAAGTTTTCAAATAATTACACAATCAATACCCAGATTATCTTCTATCTCTCCCTACTGCAAATCGTGTAATTCAAATTACTACCAGGCAACAAAATAACCTGTATGTCCCCAAAGTAAACTCTAACACTGGTGCCAGATCAATCTCTGTAAAGGGATCTATGACAGTGTTTCTCAACTGGTGGTCCATGGACCACTGGTGGTCCATGGTGACTTTTTGGGTGGTCCACAGGAAGTCCACTATATTTGGTATTAAACTGGAGATTGGTGCATATCTTTTTTAATTTATTGAAAATGAAGTACGAAAATTTTATCAAAATAAATAATTGGCCATTCATTTTATTGTATTATTCCTATTAAAGAAATATATTTCAAACCAAAATGTTTGTTATCTATGCTTTATTTATCATTCCTCAAAAATGAAATGGTCAATGATATCTTTTTAAATTGGTCTGGTGGTCCGTGGCCAGAAACGAGTTGAGAACCACTGACCTAAG
>NC_137069.1:21173211-21235711 GCF_032717465.1 Coenobita brevimanus
AATCACTATCACAATCACCACCACCATTTCATGTACCCTGCTTTATCACTACCACTGTCATCACTACCACCACCGCCACTATCACCAGCCTCCTCATCACCTGCCACTATCACCATCATTGCATCTACTCAGGACACTCCAGTCTACCCTACCCTACCCTACCTTACCTTACCCTTTCCTGCCCTACCCTGCTCTACCCTACCCTACCTAACCTTCCATATCCTACCCTACCCTAACGTAACCTAACCTAAGCAAGTGTCGCCTCACCTAGGCTATCCTATCCTAACCTATCCTATCCTAACCTATCCAATCCTCTCCTAACCTATACTCTCCTATCCTGTCCTATCCTAATCTATTTAATCCTATCCTATCCTATCCTAATCTATCTTAACCTATCCTATCGTAACCTATCCAATCCTATCCTAACCTATCCTATCCTATTCTGTCCTATCCTAACCTATCCAATCCTATCCTAACCTATCCTATCCTATTCTGTCCTCTCCTAACCTATTTAAACATATCCTAGCCTATCCTAATCTATCCTACCTATCCTATCCTATCCTAACTTATCCTGTCTTATCCTATCCTAATTTATCCTATCTTATCCTATCCTAACCTATCTTATCCTATTCTATCCTATCCTATCCTAACCTATCCTAACCTATCCAATCCTATCCTAACTTATCCAATCCTACCCTAACCTATCCAGTCCTATCTTATCCTTTCCTATCCTAACATGACCTAAGTAAATCTCACCTCACCTCATCAGTCCAACCTAACATAGTCTAACTTACCTGGACCTGCCTATAGCCACCACAGTCACAACCTCCACAAAAACCACATCACCAGAACCACCACAAAGCAACCACATCATCACACCCACCACAAAACAACCACATCACCACAACCACCACAAAGCAACCACATCACCACATCCACCACAAAACAACCACATCACCACAAAAAAACACATCACCACAACCACCACAAAACAACCACATCACCACAACCACCACAAAACCACATCACCACAGCCACCACAAAACAACCACATCACCACAGCCACCACAAAACAACCACATCACCACACCCATCACAAAACAACCACATCACCGCAACCACCACAAAACAACCACATCACCACGCCCACCACAAAACAACCACATCACCACGCCCACCACAAAACAACCATATCACCACAACCACCACAAATCATCCACAACCACACCACCAGAGCCACCACAGAGCAGCCACACCGCCACAACCACACCACCACAACTACCACAAGACAACCACAACCACACCACAGCCACCACCAGACGCTCACTCCATCAGATAAGTGGCCAAGGAGAAGGGGGCTACGTATCTGTGCCACTCGGTATCATTGTGGGCTCTACGGCATCAGCATCTTCAATTAACCACGCTATTCTCACGCCTGGTACGTCATGAGGAGGAGGTGTGTTGGGGACCAGAATATCCCGGTTAATTCACACACCCTTGTTGGAGGACGACCTTGAGGATTGGGTAGTTGGAGGAGGAGCTTGAGCATTGGGTGGTTGGAGGAGGACCTTGAGGATTGGGTGATTGGAGGAGGACCTTGAGGATTGGGTGGTTGGAGAGGACCGTGAGGATTGGGTGGTTGGAGGAGGATCTTGAGGATTGGGTAGTTGGAGGAGGATCTTGAGGATTGGGTGGTTGGAGGAGGATCTTGAGGACTGGGTGGTTGGAGGAGGATCTTGAGGATTGAGTGGTTGGAGGACGACCTTGAGGATTGCGTGCACTAAGGAAGAGGATTTTTTTAGTGATTAAAAATGCTGGAGGGGGGGAGATTAGAGGGTTAGGATTTTATTAGGAACGAATGAAACGAATTAGAAGATTGGAAGAGAAGAGGTGACCACGCCTGCTGGAGGAGAACCTTGAGGACTGAGGATTGATTGGACTGGAGAGGGGGATTTGGAGGTGATTAAAGTGCTAGGGGGGGGGGTCTAAGTACGGTGGAATTTCATCAGGAGCGAATAAAAACCTAAATGGAATGAACGAAATTAGAATGTTGCACTAAATTCACTCACCCTTGTTGAAGGAAGACCTTGAGGATTGAGGTTTAGTTGCACTGAGGAGAGGGAGTTAGAGGTGATTAACATGCTGGGGTTGAACTGCGGGGGGATTAGAAGGTTGGGATTTAAATAGGAACAAAATAAACGATTAGGAGGATTGGCCAAGAATAATGGTGACCAGAGCCGTATTCTCCATAGCACCTCTTTCTTCCCAATTTATTTTCAGAATTATTCATTAACATCCTTTGTTTTGCCCCAGTCTTTTCAATGTCGATAGATATTGCATGAATAACACAAGAATATAGCAACGGTGCAGACTCAGAAATAAATTGGTAAGAAAGAGGTGTTAAGTATGCTTCCTAACCACACGAGAATACCTCCTCAGAAGACCCCAGTTAACACACACACACACACACACACACACACACAACAAACAGACAAACAAACAAACACACTTGTTGGAGGAGCCTTGGGGATGAGTCGCAATGATAACGGCATTAGGGGTGACTAGGAGGTGGGGATTTAATTAAGAACGAAATAAACCCTTAAGTGTATGTTATTGTGGAGAATTAGAAGATTATAATTTATTTAAAATAATTAAAAGGTAAAAAATGAGAAAGATGGTGAAAAATTAAGAAAAAACATGAACAATAAGAAAAATTATGAAAAATATGAAAAATAAATATGACAAAATATGAAGATAAAGAATAATTTTGAATTATAAGAAAAATTAAAAAAAAAAAAAAGAAAAATATTGTTACATAGCCTATGATTTCATCATCCTTTGTGTAATTCTAATATACAGTATGCTGCATGTTTGATCACGAGCGTGTTCTACCTCACTCCCCCCTTCTACCCTTATAGTAGAGTAAGTCGTTCTTTCTGTTGTTCAGAGCAGGATTGTCAACTCTTTGTCCCCTATGGCTTCATTTGCGCGTCCTTCTTACAAGTTGTATCAAGCTCTGCCGGCCCCTATATAATGAGCTCAGTCTCTGCATTAATTGCCACTTAGATCTACTCCTCATTTTGTTCACAACTCTGTCCTCCCCTGTACAGTTGTTATTATTGTGAGTGCTCAGGAAGTCTCCAACCATCTAGCTGCTGTGTAATTTGAGTATAACTGTTATTGCATTTTTTCTTGTACTGTATAGCATAAGGTGTTAATTCTTAGCCCTAGTAAGGTTTTTGTGATTCATGTGTTTTGGGTGTCAGCCATTATTAATAATATTTTGTATCTGTAATAATATATCTTGCATTAACTGAGCATTATCTGGTTTTCTCATTTTTATCAGGGCTGACTTAGATAAATTTACTCTTGCTAATTTCGTGTTAATAGACGCTATTGCAGTTAACCATATATTTAACCTGTTTTTTGCCATTACATTATCCTTATGAGTCCTGAATGTTTAGTTGTTAGTTTGAGCATTAAACTTTAACTTGTAATTTTACCTAACTCTTTTATTTTGAACCTGGAACTTTGCGGGAGTTTTCTCTGTTCCGTAACATAAATTTGGCGACCTCTTATCAGGATATTCAGGATATTATCATAAGGATATTGCTTCATATTTTGTGACTGTGATTTATTCATCATGTCTACTATTACTACGCTTGATGAAGCCAAAGATTTTTTGTCAAATGTGCAAACAGTGTGTGATGTAGAAAACAGAACAAAGAATGAACTTAAGCTTGTTTCTCAACGATTGGGAATTGTTGTTCGCTCCCATCATTCTAAAGATCAAATTGTCGACATGATTAATGAAAGCTTGTTTAATGTAACTCCTCCAAATGAGCAAACGCAGATTGAAATAGCTAAGTTACAGCTAGCTCTGCAGGAGGCTCGTGTTAAGGATGCTGAGTTTCAGGCACGTGCTAAGGAGGCTGAGTCTCAGGCTCGTATTCAGGAGGCACAGGCACAGGCTCAGGCACAAATTGAACTAGCTAGGATTCAGGCAGACCATGAGTATCGCATGAAACAAGGTGGAACTGGATCATCTATCTCTGATGATTTTGATGTGGCTAAAAATGTTAAACTTGTCGCTCCTTTTAATGAATCTGATTTAACAAAGTATTTTCAGTTGTTTGAGAGGGTAGCTACAGGTTTTAATTGGCCCAAAAAGTATTGGCCAGTACTCCTTCAAACTGTTCTCACCGGTAAAGCTCAAGTAACTTATGCATCTTTGCCTCAGGATCAATCTGATAATTATGATGTAGTTAAGAGCTTGATTATTAAGGCCTATGAACTTGTTCCTGAAGCCTATAGAGTAAAATTTAGGACAACTTATAAGCAAGATATGCAATCCCATGTTGAGTATGCAAAAATCAAAGAAGATCTGTTAGGGCAGTGGTTAAATTCTAAGAATGTGGATTCTGAATTTGGTAAATTTAAGCAGATGATTTTGCTGGAGGACTTCAAAAGGTGTATTAATAAAGATGTAAGCCTATATCTTGATATGAGAAGAATAGATAATTTGTCTGATGCTGCAGTTTTAGCTGATGAATATGTTCTCACTCACAAGAGATATTCTAAAGAAAAAAGGAAAGCTGAAAGTAAGTACGTTGCCTCTACTCAGAGTACAGGTAACAGGAAAGAGAATAAAGATGATGTTTCTCAGGAAGTAAATACCAGCTTCACCTCTAGATTTCAGAAAAGTAAATGTACCTATTGTAGTAAGCTTCGTCATACTACGGAGAAATGTTTCAGGAGACAGCATGATGTGAACAAAAAGGAGTCTTTAAATATTCAGTCAATTGGTCTAGTGTCCACCCTTGAGAGTTCCCAGAATTCTTTAACTGAGTTAACTGAACCTGCTTTGAGGGGTAAATTAAATTCTCATGATGGAGCTCCTCTTTTGAGCAGTAGCGTGGGTGACACTTTCAAGAGTTCATATGCTAATTTCCTGTCTGATGGTTTTGTCAGTCCTCTGGACAGTAATGACAGGAAATCAGTTAAAATATATCGTGATACAGGTGCTTGCCAATCCCTTATGCTGACCAGTGTTCTAGGCTCTAATGTTAATTCCTCTGATGAAACTGTAATCTTAAAAGGTGTAGGGAATAATTACTTCTCTGTCCCTCCGTGCAGAGTGAATTTAGAGTCTGGTTTTGTTAATGGTTCCGTTATGGTTGGGTTGGTTGAGACACTCCCAATGTCAGGTGTAACTTTCTTACTTGGAAATGATATTGGTGGAAGTCAAGTGTGTCCAGCTCCTCAGTTGTCTAGTGAGCCAGTGGCTGCGGCCCAGGATTGTGATGTCCCTGATGTGTTCTCTGCATGTGCTGTCACTAGGGCTAAGTCTAAAGTTACTGGTGACTTAGAGGATAATGATGATGATGATGTTATCCTAGCTGACACTTTTCTTGCTAATTTGGACCACTCACCAGATGAGGCAGTACCCCGTAGTGTTGATAATTTGTCTCGTCATGAGTTGGTTGAGTTGCAGGTTGCTGACCCTGAGTTGAAAGGTCGAGCTTACTCTGCTTGCAGTGAGGAAGAGTCAGCTGGTGCTTGTACTTGTTATTATATAAAGTCAGGAGTACTTATGAGGAAGTGGAGACCCCCAACAGCATCAGCCGACTGTGAACGGGAGGTTGTACATCAAGTTGTCATCCCTCGTGTTTGTAGGCAGGATATCATTAGAGTGGCTCATGATTCCAGTTTGGCAGGACACCTTGGAGCGAGGAAGACTGTGGCACGCATTTTGAAACACTTCTACTGGCCAGGTATCTTCAGGGATGTTTCCTGGTATTGTAAGTCTTGTCACACCTGTCAAGTTGTGGGGAAGTGTAATCAGACCGAAAAGGTTGCACCTCTAGTTCCCATTCCTCCTTGTCACGGATCAATTTGCGACATTTCCCTTTTGTGAGAAGCCACGAACTATTAGTGGAAAACTCACTGTGTATCACTCAGTTAACCATTTCTCTCTCCATTTCGGAGTATACTTTTCAAAACATTCGTCACTTACAAAAGTGACCGATTTAATGCACTTCACTAAGTGCTGTACTGAGCGATACTATTGTTCTTTATTGTTCGTCTCTGCTTGCCTCTGACCGTTAGAAAATGCGGCCACTGCTCCCTTTTGTTCCCACGACTTATTCAGTCTAGTGTTTGCTGTGACGGAGAAAGGTTCTGTGCTCAGAAGTGGAGAGGTCAGCTAACACCCCAAGCTCCACTAGTACAGTTATCCCAGTACTCCCCCCCCCTCGGGTGATACATAGCATTCATCGACTGGTATTTCTTTTGTGTATTTTGTAGTTTTAAGAGCTTAGTTAAGGTGTTTTTTTCCTAGGCGTAAGTATTTAGCTTTTGTGAGAGTGAGTGAGTGCGTCTCATTTAATTGATTTGAATTGTAACGTTAAATTTATTTTTTGTGATTGATAAATTTAACAGTTCTTTTCCTTGAGCTCAGTGTAAAGTAAAATCTTGTTTCATTTCTCCAAATTAAGCTTATTTTCCGTATAGCTCCTAGCTTGCATAGACGTTTTACTATTCATAACTGGTACTTAGACCAGTCTTGTTGTATTAACTTAATATCCGTTGTGCCACCTAGGAGTTAATGCACCAGCAAGGACCTGATATTGTTATTAGTATTAGTTATTTATTGTCAGGGGTGAAGTAACTTTCTCCAGAGGCTAACAGTACAGTAATTCAGCAATTGTGAGTAATTAGTCTCTGCTGTGTACTGTGGAGAAAGTTTATAAATTCTCGTTCTCAGAGAGTCGTGCGAAGAAGCAGCGTAAAGTAATCATTGCTTGATGAAGCAAGACAATCATTGTCTCTGCTCTTCAATATTATTGAACATTAATATCAATTTAAATAACATTTAACCATTTATTCCAAAATTACCGTGATATTATAAAAACCCCGTGACAATTGGCGACCTCATTCCAGGATATTAACTCCTAGCTCTAAAGCTATTCACGAGATAGTGCTCACTCATTCATATTTAGGTATTTATAATTAAAGTTTATAGGCACAAGTTTACTGGTGTTTACCGTTAATTTAGCAAGTGAGTTTTTGCTTTATTAATCAATTGAGTACTTAACTCTAGTTTATTCTTGGTAACGCCACACGATTTTATTCGCTTCTGGGAAGTCAGCGTACCCATTGTGTTTATTATTGAGTCTTCCCAGTCATTTACATTTTTTATTTATTCTTTGCCAGTTAACTGGATGAGACTGGTCACCACTAGCTTGTGTCTGTACTCTTTACTTGTGTTTATTAGTATTCGTCGCTAAGCAGTCAGTACTCAATTTCGGGTTGCTTAATAAATTAGCGCCATGGCTACCGCTGTATTTGTACAGGAAGCCAAAGATATGGGTCTCAAAGACCCAGAGAAAATACAGAGTTGCGTTCTCTCACGGTTCAATTACGAGCAAGAACGTGAGAAAGATGCTCGTGAAGAGCGTAGGATTCAGCGCGAATACGAGCGAGAACAGCGCGAATACGAGCAGAAACAACGCTAGCTCGAGTTAGAAAAAGAGCGAGAACAGCGCGAACACGAGCGAGAACAGCGAGAATACGAGCGTGAACAACGAGACAAAGAACGAGAACATGAACTTGAAGTGCTGAAGCTCAAGCGAGATTCCTTGGCTTCAGACACGTCTGGTGCAGTTGGTCCAAGCTCCACGAGCGTTCTCCCTGCACATGTCCTGGCGACCCCACGCATCAAGCTTCCTTCATACAAGGAAAGCGAGCGAATCGAGCCGTACATAGCTCGTTTTGAGGACATGGCAGACTTATATCAACTGGATGAGGCAGCTAAGCGGCTTCAGTTTCTTAGCCTATTTGAGGGCCCTGCCCTCGATATTCTCCACAGAATTCGTGGAGACAATCTCACATATGAGATGATGAAAGCTGCACTCATTAAGGCGTATGGTCTCACAGTAGACGACGCCAAAGTTCAGTTCATGCGAGCTCATCTCCAAGACAAGGAGACAGCTGTTCAGTTCCTTGATCGTCTCACAGCTTACTTAAATGAGTGGATGGAGAAAGATGAAACTCCTTCCACGCGTGAGGGGATAATTGACCTTATGCTGCGTACACAGCTAGAGAGGTCGTGGCCTGCTGAGCTCATAGCACAGCTTAAGATCTGCCAGGTGAAAGATGCCAGCCAAATGGCAGAGAAGGCTGACGCATTCTTTACTGCATACGGGTATCAAGCTCGTAAGCAAAACACCTGGAGCAGAAAAGATACTGCCAAATCTGGGAAATCGTCTCAGACTGAACCCCAGCAACAAGGCCATTCTCAGAATAATGGCCAAGGTCCAAAACCGCAGTGGAAGGACCAGGGGCAAAACACTCAGAAACTTCAGTGGAAGAGGTACAACAAGTACCCTAACCAGCAGCAGTATCAGCCACGCAACCGACCGTCGGGACAAACTTTTTCACCACCAGCTCAAAAGAGGCAAGAAGCGAATGCAGCCTTCATTCCTCAGCAGCAGCACGGTGGTCACTTCCCTACGATTGTGGGTGCTCCCCCACAGTTCACTAGTCCCACAGTGACAGTGAACCCCCCTCCACAGATGGCCAATGTTCCATCTCCTTATAATTCTCAAGGCACAATGTTTGCCGCATCAATTCAGCAGCCTCATGAGTGGCTAGCTGCTTCCTCCACAGGCCCTCCCACAGGCGACAGTACCTTCCTTGTTCAGCCAGGGTTTGTGGGAGGCATTCCTGTGAAGGTCCTGAGAGATAATGGTTCCTCAGGTTGCTCTGTTAAGCAGAGTTTAGTTCGTCCTGAGCAGTATACAGGTCGACAGATCCATGCAAACCTTATTGATGGATCAGTGAGATTGTTCCCTGAGGCATGTATCCAGGTGGCATCTCCATTTTATACTGGTATGACACTTGCAGTTGTCATGCCAGAACCCTTATTTGAACTCATCATTGGAAATATTAATGGAGTCAAGGATAGTTGCTCCGATGGCGCTACTCAGACTTCGGCTGCTGCAGTGACACGAGCCATGACTGAGGCTCCAGACTGTGTCACCCCAGTGATCATTGAATCGCCGCAAGATCTGATGTGCAGTCAACTTGTTGTACAAGAACAACATTCTGACCTGACACTTGCTGCCGTGCGGAATAAACAAAAGGGTCGAGTGATTAAGTATTCACGGGGAGGTCGAGCCAAGTTCCTTCACAAACAAGGACGGCTCTACCGTGAGTCACGAACACCCGAGGGCAAGGTTCGACTGCAGTTTGTCGTTCCCGCCAAGTACCGCCCAGCAGTGTTACAATGGGGTCATTGTCCAGCCTCAGGAGGTCACCTGGGCAAAAGGAAGACCCAGGGCCGTATCCGAGCTGACTTTTTCTGGCCAGGGATGGGACGAGACATAGATAGTTTTGTCCGTTCCTGCAGTGTGTGCCAAAGTATCACCACTGATCAGGGACATGTCCTTCCTGTGCCATTCATAACCACACCTGTAATCTCTGAGTCAGTTGAGAGACAGGGTAGTGGTGAAGTGGGTGCAGACCTGACGTCTCGCCCATTGGCCCCATAGGACACATTATGTCCGGGGCCTGTACATACATATTATGTACCGTAAGTTAAGGGGGAAGTTGAGAGGCGACTTGAGGCTATGGAAGACCCAAGTTTGCATAAGGATTCTCAGCTTCCCGGTACTATTATATGTACCGTAGGTTAAGGGGGAAGTTCGAGAGAGAACTCCGCAGAGGCGACTTGAGGCTATGGTAGACCCAAGTTTGCACAAGGATTCTCAGCTCCCCGATACTAATATAAGTATTGTATTGTAGGTTAAGGGGGAAGTTCGAGAGAGAACTCCGCAGAGGCGACTTGAGGCTATGGAAGACCCAAGTTTGCACAAGGATTCTCAGCTTCCCGGTACCAATATAAGTATTGTATTGCAGGTTAAGGGGGAAGTTCGAGAGAGAACTCCGCAGAGGCGACTTGAGGCTATGGAAGACCCAAGTTTGCACAAGGATTCTCAGCTTCCCGATATTAATATAAGAACTGTAGGTTAAGGCACAGGTTGAGGACCCGTGTGCAGTTTGAGGCTATGGAAGACCCGAGTTTGCACAGGGATTCTCAACTTGCCGACCATAATCATGTGCTATAATTAATGGCGACCTCGAATGTACGTCGTAGCACTGACTGCTAGGCAGAGAGTAATTGTAACATAATAAAATTTTGTCTCATTGACACTTTTGATGCTCCACCTCAATTGGTTTTGCAGGTTCAGCAATGGGTGTAGCAGTTTTGCTGTGCGGGCCAGCTGATCGTCTGCCGCACGCTGCCGCCTCTTCTCCTCTGCCTTCGTCGTCGCCATGTTATTATTTACAATGTCATTTTACATGTAGGTACAGTTACACAACAACTGTCACACCTACACTGTGTATTACATACACCACGCTACACAACAATTAGTTGTCAGTGTAAATGTAGCGACTTTTCGCTCAGTTTGACCTGAGTACAGGATTTTCACCGTCGTCACGGAGTTTTTCCCTCAAGCTTGCTTCTATTAACGTAAATACGAGGTTTTTTCGCTCACAGGCGACTGCAACTTTCACCTGTAGCAGGATAGCACACACACCACAGTGTGAATCTTGTGTGAATGACTTAGGATGTGTACATATATATATATATATATATATATATATATATACAAATTTTTTCCCATAAGTAAAAAATTTAATTTCGTAGGGGCGTAATATCACGAATCAATTTGCGACATTTCCCTTTTGTGAGAAGCCACGAACTATTAGTGGAAAACTCACTGTGTATCGCTCAGTTAACCGTTTCTCTCTCCATTTCGGAGTATACTTTTCAAAACATTCGTCACTTACAGAAGTGACCGATTTAATGCACTTCACTAAGTGCTGTACTGAGCGATACTATTGTTCTTTATTGTTCGTCTCTGCTTGCCTCTGACCGTTAGAAAATGCGGCCACTGCTCCCTTTTGTTCCCACGACTTATTCAGTCTATGTGTTTGCTGTGACGGAGAAAGGTTCTGTGCTCAGAAGTGGAGAGGTCAGCTAGCACCCCAAGCTCCACTAGTACAGTTATCCCAGTACTCCCCCCCCCCTCGGGTGATACATAGCATTCATCGACTGGTATTTCTTTTGTGTATTTTGTAGTTTTAAGAGCTTAGTTAAGGTGTTTTTTTCCTAGGCGTAAGTATTTAGCTTTTGTGAGAGTGAGTGAGTGCGTCTCATTTAATTGATTTGAATTGTAACGTTAAATTTATTTTTTGTGATTGATAAATTTAACAGTTCTTTTCCTTGAGCTCAGTGTAAAGTAAAATCTTGTTTCATTTCTCCAAATTAAGCTTATTTTCCGTATAGCTCCTAGCTTGCATAGACGTTTTACTATTCATAACTGGTACTTAGACCAGTCTTGTTGTATTAACTTAATATCCGTTGTGCCACCTAGGAGTTAATGCACCAGCAAGGACCTGATATTGTTATTAGTATTAGTTATTTATTGTCAGGGGTGAAGTAACTTTCTCCAGAGGCTAACAGTACAGTAATTCAGCAATTGTGAGTAATTAGTCTCTGCTGTGTACTGTGGAGAAAGTTTGTAAATTCTCGTTCTCAGAGAGTCGTGCGAAGAAGCAGCGTAAAGTAATCATTGCTTGATGAAGCAAGACAATCATTGTCTCTGCTCTTCAATATTATTGAACATTAATATCAATTTAAATAACATTTAACCATTTATTCCAAAATTACCGTGATATTATAAAAACCCCGTGACACTCCTTTTGAGGCGCCATTCACCCGTGTGTTGGTGGATATTGTGGGCCCTCTTCCTAAGACTTCTTCAGGATTTTCTTATGTGTTGACCCTGACTGATATGGCTACTCGTTATCCTGAAGCCATTCCACTTAGAAATATCTCAGCAAAGAACGTGGTTAAGGAAATGCTAGGGTTCTTCACAAAGTTTGGTCTGCCCAAGGAGGTACAGTCAGATCGGGGAAGTAATTTTATGTCAAATGCTTTCAAGCAGTCTCTGAAAGAGTTGGGCATCACCCAGATCACGTCTTCAGCTTACCATCCCCAGACCCAAGGAGCGTTGGAGAGATATCATCAAACACTCAAATCGATGCTCAAGAAATACTGTTTGGAACATCAGAAAGACTGGGATAAAGGCCTTCCATTTGTTGTATTTGCCGCAAGAGAATCTCCAAATGAATCACTGGGCTTCTCACCTTTTGAACTACTGTTTGGCCATGAAGTAAGAGGACCCCTTAAGCTACTCAAGGAATGCTGGCTGTCGGAGGAAGATGACGTCAACCTGCTGGAGTATGTGATGAAGTTCAAAGAACGGCTGTCCACTGCTTTACAGCTGGCGAGAGAAAATTTAGGAGCTGCTCAGGAGAAGATGAAGACTTGGTATGATAAGAAGTCCAGGTTACGCCACTTTCAGCCAGGAGATCAGGTTTTCATTCTGCTACTAGTGCATGGGCAACCTCTTCTAGCCAAGTTTAGTGGTCCTTATTTCGTGGAGAAGAAACTCAGTGATGTCAACTATGTCATCGCCACACCAGATCGTAGAAAGAACAAGCAACTTTGTCACATCAACATGCTAAAGGTATATCACAGGCTGGACGAAAATAATCCAGTCTGCACTGTAGCTGTTCCACCTGAGTCTGCAAGTGAAGCTCTCCCATGCAGTATGAGCCTGAGTGATAGTTTGGGGAAGAATCCTGATATAATGAATGATCTCCAGACTAAGCTTTCTCATCTACCTCCCGAGGAAAGACAGGAGTTTTCGGCATTACTGCAGGAGTACCCGCAAGTGTTCCATGCCACTCCATGAAGAACCACTGTGTTGATGCATGATGTCGATGTTGGAGACGCAAAGCCAATTAAACTGCCTCCTTACCGTGTGAACCCAGTGAAAGTTCCTCTCATCCAGAAGGGGCTTGGCTACCTGTTGGACCACAAGATGATTGAGCCCTGTCAGAGCGAGTGGAGTTCTTCTGTCACTTTAGTCCCTAAGCCAGGTGGGTCACAGCGGCTTTGCATCGACTACAGACGTGTTAATCAGATAACCAAAACAGACACTTACCCTCTCCCTCGCGTGGAAGATTGCATAGACAAGATCGGAAAGGCTAGGTACATAAGTAAGTTTGATTTGTTAAAGGGATACTGGCAAGTACCTATGACTGAACGTGCTAGGGAGACCTCGTTTTGTAACACTAGGAAAGACTTTTGCATGTTCTGTAATGCCATATGGTATGAAGAATGCACCAGCCACATTTCAGAAGCTCATGAATGATGTAACAGAGGGTTTGGCAGGGTGTGTTGTTTATATTGATGATGTATTAATCTTCAGCGACAACTGGAAAGATCACCTATGCCATGTCAGTAAATTTCTTGAGCGTTTGGCTCAGGCTAATCTTGTAGCTAATTTATCAAAGTGTGAGTTTGGTCAAGCTAAAGTTCAGTACCTTGGGTACGTAATTGGTGATGGACACGTTGCACCACCAGGAGCTAAGGTTCAGGTTATAAGTCATCTTCTCAGACCTAAAAGTAGGAAAGAGCTACAAAGATTTTTGGGAATGGTAGGTTATTACAGGAGATTTGTTCTTAAATTTTCAATTCTTGTATCACCACTTACAGACCTACTGAAAAAGGGAGTTAAATTTGTCTGGACCGATAACTGTGAATCCTCTTTCAGCAAACTTAAAGCTATCCTATTAAGTCAGCCAGTGCTCGCTACTCCAAATTTTGCTAAGCCTTTTAAGATGGCTGTTGACGCAAGTGATACAGGAGCTGGGGCTGTTTTGCTGCAAGAGGATGATCAGGGTATTGAATACCCTGTATCTTATTACAGTAAGAAGTTCACCCCACCTCAAAAGAACTACTCAACTATTGAGAAAGAGCTTTTGGCCTTGATTTTGGGTTTACAGCATTTTTCATTTTATTTGTGTTCTGGTTTTTACCCCATAGTCATTTATACCGATCATAACCCACTGAAATTCCTTAGTAAGTTTAAAGATAAAAATCAGAGATTGACAAGATGGAGTCTACTTCTTCAGGAGTATTCATTAGACTTACACCATATCAAGGGGAAAGAAAATGTTATTGCAGATTGCTTATCTAGACTTTAGACAGATTGTTTTAGAGTAATAAGAAATTTCCTTTGTAAATTTCTTTTTCTTTGTGGGGAGGTGTTACATAGCCTATGATTTCATCATTCTTTGTGTAATTCTAACGTACAGTATGCTGCATGTTTGATCACGAGCGTGTTCTACCTCACTCCCCCCTTCTACCCTTATAGTAGAGTAAGTCGTTCTTTCTGTTGTTCAGAGCAGGATTGTCAACTCTTTGTCCCCTATGGCTTCATTTGCGCGTCCTTCTTACAAGTTGTATCAAGCTCTGCCGGCCCCTATATAATGAGCTCAGTCTCTGCATTAATTCTCACTTAGATCTACTCCTCATTTTGTTCACATCTGTCCTCCCCTGTACAGTTGTTATTATAGTGAGTGCTCAGGAAGTCTCCAACCATCTAGCTGTTGTGTAATCTGAGTATAACCGGCATTTTTTCTTGTACTGTATAGCATAAGGTGTTAATTCGTAGGCCTGATAAGGTTTTTGTGATTCATGTGTTTTGGGTGTCAGCCATTATTAATAATATTTTGTATCTGTAATAATATATCTTGCATTAACTGAGCATTATCTGGTTTTCTCATTTTTATCAGGGCTGACTTAGATAAATTTACTCTTGCTAATTTCGTGTTAATAGACGCTATTGCAGTTAACCACATATTTAACCTGTTTTTTGCCATTACATTATCCTTATGAGTCCTGAAT
This sequence comes from Coenobita brevimanus, assembly GCF_032717465.1. Lineage (NCBI taxonomy): Eukaryota > Metazoa > Arthropoda > Malacostraca > Decapoda > Coenobitidae > Coenobita > Coenobita brevimanus. The sequence goes on from NC_137069.1 coordinate 21,188,042, forward strand.
GTTTAGTTGTTAGTTTGAGCATTAAACTTTAACTTGTAATTTTACCAAACTCTTTTGTTTTGAACCTGGAACTTTACGGGACAGTTTTCTCTGTTCCGTAACAATATGAGAAATAAAAACGAAAAATAAGAAAATTATGAATAATAAGAAAAATGTTGAAAAACAACAAAAATGATGAAGGAAAATAAAATATTAAAAAAATTAAAAGTAGGAAAAAGTATGAAAAGTACGAAATCTGAAGAAAAATAAGAGAATGATGCAAAATGAGAAAATGATGAAAAATTAGAATTTTTTTTAAAAATGAAAAGGAGGAAAAATTATGAAATAAGAAAAATTAGAAAAAGGAAAAACAAGCAAAATGAAAAATAAGTATGAAAAATAAGGAAAATTGAATAAGAAAAATAGTGGAAAATAAGATACCGGTATACAATGAAAAATACAGCATTTTATTTTGAAATGCATATTCGAGGAGGACTGAGGATTTATTTTTCTTTTTTAGTGAGGGCAAATTAGGGGGATTTATTGTCTGTTTATCTATTGTCAGACACCTTAATTCGATAAGCGGTGGACACAAACAAATCTCCATGTCGCCGTCCCCCGGCATTTCACTACCCTGCTCCCAGGTCACACCCTCCTCTCATATACCTCTCCACTCCATCCCTCCACCTCATCCTTGGCCTCCCCCCCTCTCCCCCCCTCCACTTCACTCACATAAACTCTCCTTGTCAGTTTCACACTCTCCATCCTCTCGATATGGACAAGCCACCTCAGTGTGTTTCTACTAACGCTTCCTATCACATCCACATCCACACCACAATGCTCCTTCGCTTCCTCATTTGTCAGTCTGTCTTTCCATGTGACTCCACATGCTCTTCTCAAATAACTAATTTCCACTGCTCTCACTTTCGATTTGTGTCCCTCCAACAAAGTCCAAGCTTCACTTCCATACGTTAGAGTTGGTATCGCAATACTGGATACTATCATCCAGTAACTTTTTTCAGTTCCATGCTCACTTCCATGTTTCGTATCACTAATTTTAAAGAACCAAGAACCTTTCTCCCTTCTTGTGCCTTTTCAAGCACTTCACCCTCTGACGTCCATCGTTGCTTATCACACTACACAAGTACTTAAATGCACTTACATTTATCATTTCCTCCTCATCCAACCACACTGTGTATTCCGATTCTTGCACACTGTCCCAAACTCGTTCACCAAGCCTTCAAGCTCCCCTTCATCTTCACCTAAAAACACAGTATCATCTGCAAACAGCAGCACAAGGAGTTTCCACACACTGCCCTCTCTCATTAGGGCAACTCCAACATACACTGCCCTACCTTGTATCTCTTTTATAACCCCATCAATGTACAGACTGAACTAGCATGAAGACATGACACAGCCCTGTTTCAATTCAACCTTCAAACAGAAAAATTCACTTAGTTCACTGTCCACACGCACTGCAGCCTTAGCACACTCAAACATACTTTTCACGGCACTCAACAACTTCCCACTTACTCCATATGCTCTTAATACTTTCCATTAATCCTTGTCTATCCACCCTGTCATATGCTCCCTCCAAATCCATGAGACCACATACAGCTTCTTTCCCTTCTCTAGAAACTTTTCCAAGAATGACCTATGAATGAATATCTGATCTACACAACCCCTTCCCTTCCTGAAACCTTCCCATTCATCTCCAGCCTATTCCTCTGTTTCCCTAACTCTGTCAACAAGCATCCTACCATATACTTTTCCTAATACACTTAGAAGACAAATGCCCCTATGACACTTCTTTTTCCCTTTTTCCTTTGTACAGGAGCATAATTATACCTGATTTTCAATCCTCTGGGACATTACCTTCCTCCCAGGTAAATCTGCACTTCTTCCACATCCATTCTACTACTATCTCTCCCTCATGCTTCAGCATTTTGCCACACACTCCATCAATTCCTGGTTCTTTCCCCATTTTGACTTTCTTCATTGCTTCCACAACTTCCATCCTACTGATTTCTACTAATTGAACTAAATGACGACCGATTAAATCCTGACTCTGAATCCGTGGCCACTGGCCAGTAAGAGCGAGAGTTTGGGAGTGCTAAGCCGACTTCGTACCTTCTTTACCCCTGCCCAGTTGTTGACTTTATACGTTTTTTTTTTTTTTTTTTTTTAACCCAGTGTGGAGTACAACTCTCATGTGTGGGGAGGCTCCCTACATACAGCTCTTCTCAATAGGGTGGAGTCAAAGGCTTTTCATCTCATTAACTCTACCTCTCTTACTGGCTCCCTTCAACATCTGTCTCCTCGCCGCACTGTTGCATCTTTATCTCTTTTCTATCGCTACTTCAATGGTCACTGATCCTCTGAACTGTCTGCTTGCATCCCTCCATTTCTACGATGGGTGCGTACCACCCGTCTAGCAACAAACTCTCATCCCTTTTCTGTCCCTTTTCTGTGGGGGAGGCGGTGGCTGAATCGGTAGAGAGGCGGCCTGCAGTCCTGATGGACCCAGGATCGAATTCCGACTGGGGCAGGGAACAGTTTAAGGATTTGAATGTCCTAAAAGCAGACTTTCCTGATCTACAGGATGACCCGCCAACATGTCGCAAAAATACTCCCGCTAATACCAATACACCAGCCCTGTATAAGACAGCCCTAGCATGTATTCAATATGGATGGTGGGTGTTAGCGCCGAAGTGGTGACATGTGGAGGTGTAGGAGGACTACTGGACCTTGGAATAGGTCACTGCCCCCAAGAAATAGGCCCTGAAGCCATTGCCCAGAGTCGGACACGTAAAAAAAAAAATGAAAGAAAAAAAAAAGCTCTCTAATGCAAGAGTTAACAGTTACTCCCAGTCTTTCATTTGTGCAACAGGTCAACTCCAGAACTGTCTCCCTCTGTCTGTATTTCCTACTTCCTATGATCTCCAGTCTTTCAAACGCAGTGGGTCCAGGCATCTCGAAATGAATGGATCTTAAATTTGGCTCTCTTTTGTATTGTTTTTTTTTTTCTTTCTTGGAAGGAACGATTTGCGAGCTCCTGGCCTTTGGTTCCTTCTTTATTGCGTGAAAAAAAAAAAATTGTCGTTAATCCCTTTCCAGTCTATGAAGGTGACTTGGAGATTAACTGCACTGAGAAGGGCCAGTTAAGGGTGAGTGGGACTGAGATTACTTAGGGATATGATTAGGAACGAAATGAAACCTTTTGGTCGAGTGGAAGAAGAAAGTTTATTTATTTATTCATTCATGTGTTTGTTTTATAATCTTGCTGTTAATTCTCTGGCGATTGTTTGATGAGTCCTCCGGATTTAATTGGACTGTGAGGGTAATTTGGGGCTGATTAAGATGAGGTATATAATCAGGGGTGTAATGAAGAAAGGAGGATTATAGTGGAAGAAATGTTATAAGAAGAAGGAGGTTAAGAGTAACTTATAGGAAAATGAGACGTGAAATATACTCCTTTCACCTTAACTTGGCCCAGACTTTCGTCCTTTGGCAGCTTAATTCACGTAGCACAGTGGCAGAAAAAAAGAAAAAACACTGCGGTTCTGAATCCTTCCCATAGCACTTCTTCGTGACTAGCATTATAGTCTAGTGTTAATCTCTCGTTACAGCTCTGCATTCATGATAGAGAGAGAGCAATTGTAGACCAAGTTAGAGTAAAAAGAGTATAGGGAACACGTATCGTAAGACAGTACTACGGCACTACGGCTCTGCATCGTTCCCATAGCACTTCTTCGTGACTAGCATCCTTTTCTGTTGTCAATTTCTTCTCTCAACTCAGCACTCCAGATGGAGAGATGGCAGTATTAGGCCAAGTTAGAGTAAAAGGAGTATAGTTACACAGAGATGGGCATTTCGGAGGCTGATTAACAGGGCGAGAATAAATTATAAATGAGTGTCCCCTTTCATCCATTTACATTTCTCTTTCTCTCTCTCTCTCTCTCTCTCTTTCAAGAAGGAAATGTAAAAAAAAAAGGACATTTGACGAGAGTGAAGCCTCTCTCAGTGCAAATGTCACCAGAAATACGTTTGGAACAGGCTCGCTTCTTAATTACGATCCACCTAAAAGATGAGAGTTTTGTGGACTAATGATTGGAGTGAAGGTGAAATAGGGTTAGGGACGAATGAATATCTGTCTGTATCTGTCTGTTCATCTATCTGTCCATGTATCTATCTATCTGTCTATCGCTTGCCAGACGCATTAATCCAGTAAGGGGTGGCCACAAACAAGTAGCCTCCATATCGCCCTGTCCCCTGTCATTTCTCTGCTCTCCCCCCAGCTTACAACCCCCTCTTTCATATACCTCTACACATCCCTCCATCTCGTCCTTGGTCTTCCCCTACCCCTCTTCCCCCCTCCAACTCACTAACGAATGAGCCTTTGTAAATTGGTAAGGAGAGTTGAGTGGAGGGGGAGGAGGAGGGGGAGGTGGAGGAGGAGGAAGAGCAAGAGGAAAGGAGGATTTGAGTGGAGGAGAGGTGATGAGAATAGGTCATTTAATTGAGGTGCTTGTTGAAGAAGAAGGAAGAAGAGGAGGAGGAGGAGGAGGAGGAGGAGGAGGAGAAGCAAGATGAAGAAGAGTAGGGGGAAGGGGAAAGAATAATAATAATAATAATAATAATAATAATAATATATAAAATAAATAATTTGGTTTTACGCCAGGTATCCCCGAAGGGCTAAGGCGATTGCCCCTGGGTAGAGAACTTTTGGACTGGAGCGTGTAGCATTTTATGACCGGATGCCCTTCCTGATGTCTACCAATAACCCTTGGGTGGATTCGATCCTCCGACCCTTCGGTCAGAGCGGAGCACTCTAACCCACTGATAATAAAAACAATTGTAGCTAAACTCTACCTATAATTAAGAAGAATATAAATACGTCATCGAACTGAAGAGATCAATTACGAATTACTTAAAGAAGGGAGTCTTGTGGATTAGGTGCAATAAGAGGAGCAATTAGCACGCTGAGATTTAATTAGGAATGAATTGAAGACCTTGAGAGTAATGATTGGGAGGAGAGTGGGAGTGGAAGGAAGGAAATGACAATATTGCATTGAAGGTGGAGGTGGAGGAGGAGGAGGGAGAAGAGGAGGAGGAGGAGGAGGAGGAAGAAAAGGAATAGGAGGAGGTGGTGGTGGCAGTGGTGGCGGTGGTGGTGGGGGAGGAGGAGGAGGAGGAAGAGAAATACAAAGGAAAGCAAACAGCAACAGACCTTATGGTCCTTTCGAGGCTGCTTGTTACAGGGTAGACTGTGACTACAAGATCTAATTCCACATGCTGAAGGATAAGGATAGTAAAGCAAGAGGGTTTCCCCCGCCTCCAAATCCTCCAGGAAGAAATTGTGAAAGAACACCATGCAGCATGGAAAAATTGACATGGAAATTTCATAGGAAAGACTGAAAAGGAAAAGTTATATTCTACAATACATTATCTATATGCTACCTGTAAAAGAAAGTTATAAAGTAAAATGAATAATCAGATTAATAAATGTATAAAGCATGCCATTTTGTACTGGTACGGTGAGTTAACGGGGCGTCTGAAGACATAGCGTGGAAACTGCACAGTGCACAGTGTGGATGTTCAGGGTTGGTGCAGCAGCCTTGCCTGGGTCTTTTAAGGTAGGCAGCAGTCAATCAGGCCCCAACTCCATTCACTCCACTGTGACAAGGAACTTTCCCATGCGGAACAAATACACAAGAGTCCTGGTACATTTTTTTAAAAAAATCTCGATGGTGGTCGCTTAACTAACAGGGACCCTCAGTGATCCGCAACCCCTCACAGGTCAAAAGTAAAATTAGTAACCATTAACTCAGGGCTATCTGTGCAGATCCTAGTCGGTGCTTATACTACTGTATTTACGTTTAATAAATTGATTAATATATAATGACGTGACGCGACGCTATGTACGAGTACGCTGTGTACGGGTACGCTAAGTTTACGGAGGAGGAGGAGGAAGAGGAGGAGGAGGAGGAAAGTTCAAGAATATTGGTAGTACTTACAGAAACACCGATAATAATTGTCAGGAATATCGGTGTTAAATTGCCAGGAATAATATAAAAGTCAATAAAAATAAAGTGGCAAATAAAGTTGGTAAAATAAAGTAGTCTAACAAAGTCAGTCCAATAATAAAGTTAATTGGCCAAGCGTGGAAAATGGTATTGTCAGTGGTGGCTGGGATTCGAATCGTGGTCCGTGTCAACATGCGACACCACGTAGGGTAAACTGAGAGAGTGGGTGGGGGGGGGGGCATTTAATCCTTCCGAGCACACAAGCCAGACAAACAGTGAAAGCAAATTCCAGAGTAATATAAATGATGTACTGTACTACGTTCACTGTGACTTTTGCTAAAACTGCCCTTCTCTCCGTCTTACATGCTGAGTTGTGGGAACTGGTTAATGACAGAATATGATGCTAGGCACGAAGAAGTGGATTAATGCTAGGATATTATACTAGTCACGAAGATGCGGATAATGACTAGGTTATATTACTAGTCACGAGGGAGTGGATAAAAACTAGGATATTTTGCTAATCACGAAGAAGTGGGTTGAAATAAACAGTATAATGAGGCTGGTCACGAAGAAGTAGAAACCGAAATATTTGGCGCGTCATAACAAAAGAAAAAAAGAAATATATATAATTATGTTGAAAGTCAAAAGTAATTTTAGGTTGGCAAAAGAAAGAAAAATCACGCCAGACTTTATTAATTTATTTATTTTTGGCTGACCAATAAAATCTTAACCCTCGCCTTGGAAGTCAAGTGTTTTATCATACTTACCTTGCTAGTGTGTGTGTGTGTGTGTGTGTGTGTGTGTGTGTGTGACAAACAGACAGACAGACAGACAGACAGACAGGCAGACAGACAAGCGGACAAGCAAACAGAGAGAGAGAGAGAGAGAGAGAGAGAGAGAGAGAGAGAGAAAGCTACCTTACCTAGACAGTTGGTAATGACGGGGGTATACCTGTGCTGTACTTACCTTAAAATACTTATGTGCACGAAAAACTCAAGTAGTTTTAGTAGGAGCGAGATAAATATACACACACATATCTCATTTACCTACACACACACACACACACACACACACACACACACATACATTGATAATTTGAAGGTATAATGTGGCTGCTTCTAGTGAGTAGTGGTAGTGGTAGTAACAGTGGTAGTGGTAATGACAATGTTAGGGGTAGTGGTAGTGACAGTGGGGTAGTAGTACAGTGGTAGTTGTAGTGGTAGAGATAGTGGTAATGACAGTGGTAGTGGTAGAGATAGTGGTAGTGGTAGTGTTGGAGACAGTGGTAGTGTGTGTCTGTCTCTGTGGGTGTATGTACGTGTGTGTGTGTGTGTGTGTGTGTGTGTGTGTGTGTGTGTGTGCAAATCCGTACTCAACACCTTTTTACCATTATGAGATATGTACGTGTCTGACAGTCTCGTTACTGCTCTAAGTTTAATACGGTTTTTCGTGCACATAAATATTAGAGAGTAAGGACAGTAGCTCTCTCTCTCTCTCTCTCTCTCTCTCTCTCTCTCTCGTGTGTGTGTGTGTGTGTGTGTGTGTGTGTGTGTGTGTGTATGAGTATGCATTTGTGTCTGTGTGTGTGCTTGTCTTCATATGTATATTTGCGTGAATGTTTGCGCGTGAGTGTGCAGTTACCCAATTTATCACTCCCACTCTTTATCTCTTATCAGTAAATACCAGTCTCCATCACACTAATAACTTTTATCGCTCGTTCCTAAATATTTCATGTTCAATATTGCAGTTTCATCCACGAAAAATAATAATAAAAAAGATCAAATCACTTTTTTCCTCTTATAATGTATCAAGTTTATTTCCACTCAATATGCAGTTTATTTTTATAGGGGAGGATGTTTATTACCGGCCGTGTCCGTCTCACTCTCACTAATGTTTTTTCGGACCCGAGGTACTTCACGCCCTTAGACTTTATCGCCCTCCAGTATTACTACCCTGATCTGCATCTCTAGCATGTTTTTAACACCTGATTTAGTTTTTTAACAGGTATACTTAGCACTGTTTGATAGGTGATTTATTTTTACCTGTGTATGCAGTACTAACACTCCTAGGGTGGTATTCTCGTCGGTTAAGGAAACTCCCTGACACTTTTTCCTAAGTGATTTATTTGGGTAATTACATCTTCCTGTCCCCGTCGTCGGTTTAATGAAGCTCCCTAACACCTCTTTCTAAGTGATTTATTTGGCTTATTAGATGTTATTGTCCTTTTCTGCGTTATTTAATTCCTTCTATATCGCCAGACTCTACATTAATAACGAACCGTGCGAAAGCTTATTAACCAGCCATATCCAAAAACAAATCACTAAAGAAGAGATGTCTACAAAAGGATATTAACCACCCACATCCAAAAATAAATCGCTAAGGAAGAGGCGTGAAGGATCTCAGCTAAATAAATTCGTTTGGGATAGGCTAGAAGACTAGAGTTGGCCCAAGGATGAGAGAGCTGACGTCTTCCTTATCTTTTTTTTTTTTTTTATCTTTTTATTCACAGGCGCTCACATTCTCTCTCTCTCTCTCTCTCTCTCTCTCTCTCTCTCTCTCTCTCTCTCTCTCTCTCTCTCTGTACTCAAACTTCACACGTCTTTCACACCTCTGATATATAGTTAAATTTACACCTCTGATATACAGCTAAATTCTATACCTCGGATATACAGGTAAATTTACGCTTCTTATAATTGTAGTAAATTTACTTCTCTGATATACAGCGAAATTCTATATCTCATATACAGGTAAATCTACACCTCTGATATACAGGTAAATTTACACCTCCGATATACAGGTAAATCTACACCTCTGATATACAGGTAAATCTACACCTCCGATATACAGGTAAATCTACACCTCTGATATACAGGTAAATCTACACCTCTGATATACAGGTAAATCTACACCTCTGATATACAGGTAAACCTACACCTCTGATATACAAGTAAATCTACACCTCTGATATACACCTAAATTCTACACCTCTGACTCAGTTAAAAATCCACGTAAGCAAGGAAGTACAAGCTAAAGCCTTCATTTATCAGTCTTTTATGTATTGGGTCACAGAACGCACGAGTGGAATACTGTAATTCATTTTTCCTTCTGGCTTCTAATTTCCATCACTTCATACCATGCTAGATCGCTTGAAAAAGCTAAAATGCTAAATGCTAAGCTGCTAGAATGCTTTGAACTCTTTCTCAGGTTGAATAAAATCGTCTAATGACAGCAGGAACAGACAAATTACCTAATTCAGTGTCTGTTTGTGCCATACATTTCGTGATATATTTTATTTTTTGTGGTTTTTCATAAGCTGTGTTTTCTTTTGTTCTGACGCACTGTAATATTATCTGTTTATCTATTTGTTTGTCTGTCTACACAAACACACACACACACACACACACACACACAGCGCGCAGTGGTAACGTTCTCGCTGGCCATCTGGTAGACGGGAGTTCGCGCCTCGCTCAGGTTGCGAAAAGTTTCACTGACGAAGTGGGTGGTTACTGTCCCCCTTGAGCAAGGGGACGGATGTGTGGGTGTGTGAAGGTCACAGCCTTGCCCTTAGATCGGACTATATGAGCTCTCAGCTCCCTTCCGGGAGGGTAAAATGCCGACGATCACGACCATCAAGTGATCCTGACCGAGCCGGTGAATTACCCGGTGAATTACACACACACACACGAAAGCTTAAAAAAGTAATTTTAGAGCTGGCTTATCTCTTATCGCCTCTGGTACACTCTCCCTACTTGAGAATAGGACAAAGAATTGACTTGAAAAAATCAAGCAATGATTACTTTATTCCGGCTTACTTTGCCGATTCTCTAAGGACGAGAATTTATAAACTTTCTCAGCAGTACACAGCAGAGACTAGTTATTCACACGTGCTGTTTATTAGTACTGTTGGCCTCTGGAGAAAGTGACTCCACCCTTGACAATCAATAACTAATGCTATTTATGATAAACAGGTTCTTGCTGGTACAATTAACTCCTAGAGGGCACAACGGATTTTAAGCTTAATACAAGAGGACTGACCTAAGTACCAGTTATGAATAATGCAAAGCGTTTATGCAAACTAGGAGCTATAAGTGAAATAAGCTTAATGGAGAAATAAAACAAGAGTTTACATTACATTAAGCTCAAGGAAAAGAACTGTTAAATTTATTGATTACAATGAAATAAATTTACGTTACATGTTTCAAAATGAATTCAAAATAAGGAGATCGCACTCACTCGCTCACTCAAAAGCCAAAATCTTAAACCAAGAAAAAACGAAAAGAAAATACTGGTAAGAAAAGTGGACTAAGTGGATGACTGGGCGTCGTAGCTGAGGAAGGACGCTGCACACGCTGAGCCTCTCGCCAAATCACGCTAGGTGGGAATTCAGGAACTGGACAACGGTGGCACTGCTACACACTGGGCCCAACCTGCTTCCACGGCGCTCAAATCCTGACTGAGTTCAAATCGTGAGAGAGAGACGAGTGTCGAGCCGCACTTGCTAACGGCTAGAATGAGCGAAACACGCCCATAACAAATCACTCAGCGGAGGTGCTAATGTCACTCACAAAGACGATCACTTATGGAACAGTGAAAAATGTCCTGAAAACATTCCCGATTGAGTAAATACGGGGACGGTTAAACTGAGTGATAAATACTGGGATTCCACTAGAATTCACGGTTTCCCACCAAAGTTTAATGAAACGAGTTTATTTAAATATAGGACGCGCCGACTCGTAATAGCCTCATATATCACAATACTTCATCCATGTTTCAGAATGATACGTGCTGTAAGAGTGCCAATACTTTTTTAAGAGGGTGTAAGTGCCTCTTTTTTCCCAAACGCCTCTTCCATAGCGATTTATTTCTGGATATGGCTGACTCTTGGCGTTCTGTGATTTATGCAGTGTATGGCGATATTGCAAGGATTGACATAGCACAGAATAGGACAACAAGGTGTAATAAGGAAAGTAAATCGCTTAAGAAAAGGTGTTAGGGAACTTCCTCAACCGAAAAAAATGCAGGCTGTCGTGTCAATTGCTTGCTTTTTTGTGTGTTACCCTATTTTTTTTTTTTTTTTGTTCATGGTGTTTTTGCTGGGTGTTTATTGGTATAGTATTAATGATGGCTGGTGTTAATTGATTCTCTCTCTCTCTCTCTCTCTCTCTCTCTCTCTCTCTCTCTCTCTCTCTCTCTCTCTCTCGTGTGTGTGTGTTTATGTTTAATTTTTCGGCCTACTCCATCCTTAGGTAGAGAAAGTGGATTAGATAATAATAATAATAATAATAATAATAATAATAATAATAACAATAATAATAATAATAGTAATAATGTGATGATTTTTTTCTATCGTGTTTCTTCTTTTTGTTGTTGTTTTCTTTATATTTCATTTCCGTTTTCTCTATTTTCTCTTTTTCTTTTTTCTTTTTTTTTTTCATTGATCCAACAATGAGTTAATGAAAGGCCAGGTTTGTAATTGCAGCCTTTGACATCAGATCCACCTGCTCTCCTCGACACAAATATAGCCTACGGACATAGCACGACAGGTTTTAATAACTCACCCATTGACGTGCATGGCTTCAGATTTTTTTTTTTTTTTTTTTTTTACTTTCAGACAAATTAGTTAATTTTTTCAATGGGTGAAATGTAGGCCCGTATTCCCATCGGTTAAGGAAGCTCTCCAACACCTCCTCCTTGGTGATTTATTACTGGATACAGCTGCTTAACATCTTGAGCGCTGTTTGTACAGAATGTGGCGACATTTGAAGGATTTGTTACACAGAATAGGGCAGTAAGCATAAGCAGAATAAATCAGTTAGGAAAAGGTGTTAGGGAGCTTCCTTACCCGACAAGAATGCGGGCTGTAGTCTTAGCTCCTTCACTAATAAGATGCGTTCCTTATAAGATGGCCAGGTAGCAGCAGGGGCCTAATTAATGACGCTAATTTGACAAAGGTTAATTCTGTTCTCGTTTACGTTTCATTCATTTTAAACACACCCAGATTCCCGTAACTAATAAAATTGTCTGCCCTAATAATCGTCTTGCCTAATAAAAATCGTCTGCCCTAATAAGATTGTCTGGCCTAATAAAAATCGTCTTTCCTAATAAAAATCGTCTGGTCTAATGAAAATCTATCTATTTATTGCCAGACGCCTTAATTTCATACAAATCCCTCCACGTCACCCTGTCCCCCGCCATTTTACTGCCATGCTTCCAGTTCACACCTCCCTCTCTCATATACATCTTCACTCCATCCCTCCATTTCATCCTTGGCCTTTCCTTCCCTCTTTCCCTCCCTCCACCCCACTCACATACACCCCTTTCGTCAGTCTCTCACTCTCCACATGGCCAAACCACCTCAGTAAGTTCCTCCTAACGCTTCCTATCACATCCACATCCACACCACAACGCTCTTTCACATCCTCATCTGTCAGTTTGTCTCTCCATGTGACTCCACAGGCTCAAGTAACTAATGAAAATTGTCGGATAATAAAAATCGTCTGGCCAAATAAAAATCGTCTGGTCTGTTGAAAATCGTCGCCTAATAAAAATCGTCTGATCAAATCGTCTGGCCTAATAAAATAGTCTGGCCGGATAAAAATCGTCTGATCTAATAAAATAGTCTGACCTAATAGAAATCGTCTGGCCTAATAAAAATTGTCTGACAGTAAAAATCGTTTGACCTAATAGAATCGCGTGGCCCAGTAAAATCGTCTGCCCTAATAAAAATCGCCTGCCCTGATAAAAATCGTCTGGCTTGATAAAAATCGTCTGACCTAATAATATCGTTGGCTTAAAAATCGTCTGGCTTAAGCTGGAATATGGGATTAGATTTCTTTCGGCCACGAGAGGATTAAATCGCCTTGTGCTTCTGTATGTATCACCCACCTTTTAACCTGTTTAGTCCGAGGGTGTGATTTCACTCTTATTCTTACTGACACCAGACGATTTTTTTCATCTTAAGAAAGGGTGTTCTGGCTGGGGGGTTTATTACAGCCTTCAAGAACCCTTCAACAGTGACTTATTTCTTTGAAGAGGAGTTAAATCGTCTGCAGGCCTGATGAAAGGGAAAAATGCGTCGTCGGATTTATGGGGTGGGTTTCTGTGTGTGTGTGTGTGTGTGTGTGTGTGTGTGTGTGCTTAATACAGAAAAACGAAGACCGAATCCAGGTCGTGTATCCTGCAGAATTTGTTTCCCCGTAGGAAGAAGAAAAGAGAGAGAGAGAGAGAGAGAGAGAGAGAGAGAGAAGGTAAGAAAGCGAAAATCGAGCAACACTTATTTCTTGATGTCTGAGCACATTGCATTTTTAAAACACTGGAGGTCATAGGCAGTGGGAAAGACAGATTGAGAAAGACAGTTCCAGAGGTGACCACTTGCATGCATTAAAGACTGAGAGTACCAGATAACTCTTACATGAGGAAGCTGGTGAGAGAGTGGTGAGACTGTAGAGAGACGGGTGCTGCGTGCCCGCCCTAATGGGAGGGAGTGCATGAAGAGAGTTCACATACTTTTATACAGTTACCGGAAGAAGTGATGGCAGAGTATCCAAAAGTTTTCGTTCATCAATAACGCACATACAGTACAGAGTGATCGAAGCATTCTGAAACACTGCCATCACTTCTTGGGGCGACTGTACAGGCCTTAATACGGTTACTTTTTGCATTAAGGGGTTGGACGCAAAAAGAGGTAAGAGTATTTAGCTAGACTGGTGTTGTGTGCCCGCCTTAACCCGTCACGTCCCGAGGTTTTCCGCACCTCCGACATCCCCTAGTCCCGAGGTATTTTTGAAAATTTTTTTTTTGGCTAAAACCTTCGCTTTTGGTGAGAAACATCGAAAATTCATAGAGAAATTGCTCACCTGAGGTTTAAAATACCCAATCCAGGTAGGAGTTCCTCCTTACCTGACTGGGTTTTCTAACATGTTGGCACCAAAGAAAACGAGTTCTATGGGAGGGTAACTATTTTATCCACTCATAAACGGTATTTATTTATTTACTTGGTACGAATGTACATGTAGTATGAGAGTATATTGGTTTTCAGGCAGTAATAAAGGCATTATAAGCATTGTTTCACTCACTAACTAATCACCATACCTGACATTTTTTTGCCACATTATCTGATCATTATTTCTGGCTGTTTCTTCTTCTAATGCTAAGTAAACATTGTCCTCCAGATTGTCATCGATTGGGGAATCACTCTGGCCCTGAATATCTTTACTAGCCAGGTCACTGGTAACAGGTCCTTTGCCAAGACAATGGTGTGAGGGGGGGAGGGGAGGTTATGTGGTGTAAGGCATTGTCCCTGCTTGGCATCTTGTAGAGGAATAGAAGAAGGTGTCCCGTGTATACATACGAAAAATCACGCGCGAAAATTGAAAATTGTGCAAATTAGGGACCTTGCAATTGCACGACGTACTGGTACGTTGCCGGGACTGGCAAATGCAAATCGTTGCAACGTACCCATACGTCGACGGGACGGGGCGGGTTAAAGAAGATAAGAAACGGATGACGCACTGACAGGGTTCGAAGTGAATGCCGGGATAAGCAAAATGTATGAAATGAAATAAAAAGAAACAACAAATAAATAAGTAAAGTTGGTTCGAAAGTGGACACTAAGATGAGAAAAATGCGCAAAGTGTGATCACCGAGATTTCAAAACACACACACATACACACACACACACACACACACACACACACACACACACACATGATAGGAGAGTTGACAAAAAACAATATTAACAGATCGTAAGAAAAATAAAACTTCCTTAAATAAAAAATAAAAAGTTTGAAAATGAATGCTTATAGAAAAAAATGAGTTAAAAAATCGGAAGTTAGCTCGAAAATGGACGCTGAGATTTAAATAAATAAATAAATAATAATCTCAAAGTTGTCTCATTTTCATGGTGCTTATCCGACCTGTAAATGAGCAAGATTTTTACAGCAAGATTTTACGGCAGGATTTTGGGGTTATCTTGAACAAATGAGAAGGGAAGTCAGAAAGCCAAAGAGAATAGGAAAAGTTGGGTGAGAGAGAGAGAGAGACTATGGCCCCGTATTCTCATCGGGTAAGGAGGCTCCCTAAGACCTCTTCCATAGCGATTTATTTTCGAGACTAGCCGTTCACATCACCTGGTTTGCTTATGTCTTTTCAGTATCGGCATAGATTTTATGAGTCACACACAGGAATATTAACTGAGCAGAATCGGAAATGAATCGGTGTGGAAGAGGTGTTTAGTAACCTTCCATGAATAACACACAAGACTGTAGGAATGGAGCAGAATCAGAAATAAATTGGTAAGGAAGAGGTGTTAGTAAGCTTCCTAACTGTACAAGAATACCGCCCATGGAAACCTAGAGGCTCCCGGGTACTATAGTGTTTACGATTAGAACACATCCTCTTCCTCCTCCTCCTCCTCCTCCTCCTCCTCCTGGAAAACCACCGCACTTCATCAACTTTGTGCATTCGGGGGAGGAAGGAAAAATCAAAAACAGCACGACACTTATCCAGATACTACCCATCCGTCCATTCACCTATTCACGCCTTCAGATTTACATCCTCGAAATCGTGGAAATATTCGTACGGCTTCTGACGTTTGCACAGCCTGGCGAAATTTGGAGAAAAGTGGAAGTGATGATTGTAGTTATTTGCCTTGGTGTGTCTCTTCCTTGCCAGTGTGTACCCCAGTTTCTCTTCCTGTTTCTACTTCACTTCTTACTCCTCTCCGGTTTCTGCTCTGGTTTCTTACTCCGGTTTCTACTTCACTTCTTACTGCTGCCATGGTTCCTACTATTGTTCCCACTCCTGCTCCTACTCCCTTTCCTACTCCACTCCTTCTTTCAGGTCCTACTCCTACTCGTCTTCCTAAAGAAGATGCAACTTCGATCCCTACCCCAATTCCTACTCGACATCTTACTCCTACTCTGGTTCCTATTTCAGTTCCTATCCCCTTTCCTACTCCACTTCTTCCAGTTCCAACTTCTACTCCCGTTCCTATACAAGCTGCAACCTCAATTCCTACTTCACTTCTTAGTTCTCTTCTTACTCTAACTCTGGTTCCTACTTCAGTGTCTACTCTAGTTCCTGCTCCTTTCCCTACTCCACTCCTTCCTCTATATCCTACTTCTACTCCCGTTCCTATACAAGCTACAACATCGATTCCTTCTCCGATTCCTACTCCATTTCCCACTCCGGTTTACAGATGTGCCTCCTGCTTGTATTGCTGCCTGAATACAAAGTACGAAATAATATGCAATGTCTTCGTGTGTGTGAGTGTGGGTGTGGGTGTGGGTGTGTGTGTGTAGAGGAAAATATGCTTCGTTTTCCTTCATCCTGCCGTAACTTTTTTTTTATTTTATATTTAACAAAGGGTAAATATTCAGTTTTATCTCCATACAACTGCGATGTTGGTGTTCTATTTCTTTATACCAGCTCTCGTTGCCACAGGCATAGACCTTTATTTCTGGACCAATTGGCATGAAACTTAGTATCAATATACCCGGGCCTTGCATCTCCACACAGCTTCTTGAGATCTCTTGTATGGATCTTAATTAATCTTATAGCGCTAAATGGGTAAAAGAGCAGGTGCAGAATCTCCAGAACATGGGCCTGAAACCACAGACGCCAAAACAACTTTCCCTGATAAGTATGGGTTATCATCGGATTTGAGTTTTGTTTCGAACGAGCCCTCTGGCCCGTTTCACATGTACGAGAGAAAACAGATCGTGTGTCCAGACTGTAACGGGTAACTATAGCAAAAACAGTCTAGGGGAAATGTTATATACTTTGCTCCTAAATGTAGTCTTCCTAGTTTTTTTTTTTTTTTAAGTAACTGTAGTACTTTCACCTTAACTTGACCTGGATTCATGTCGTTTTGCAGCTTATTTCAAGTCGCCCAGTGGCAGAAAAAGACAACCAAACTTCCGTCCCTTCGCAGCTTATTTCACGTAACTGATGGACAGAAAAAGACAATGTTACAGCTTTTTATCCTTTCCATAGCACTTCCCCGTGACTAGTTCCATCTTCCAATGTTAATCTCTTTGTAAAATTCAGTTATCAGGATGGGGAGACGGCAATTTTAGGCCAAGTTACAGTAAAAGGGGTATATTTGTACCTGTGTTAACGATTTTGTGTTTTTCATTCCAGGTAAGATTGATTGCCTGTTGCGTCTACCTGTATGCGGACGTGTAAGTACTGTATTATGTGTTTTTCCTTCTGTATTGTATATTGTGTTATGTATTATACATACCCCATGTGTAATTGGTGAGGAAGTTTTATTATTGTTATTGTTATTATTATCATTATTAAATTACTGTTATTGTTACTGTTTGCTATTATTATTATTATTATTATTATTATTGCTGTTGTTGTTGTTGTTGTTTTTATTACCATTATTATTATTATCATTTGATGAATGAAATATGGCAGAGTGGAATGAGAGACTACAAATGTGTCAGCTCGAAGTGTATGTATGTCAAGTTCAAGTCTGAGAGGGTGAAAGTGGCAGCAATTGTAGCGTATGCACCGTGTGATGACAGGAGTGAGGCAGAGAAAGGCAGGTTTGGGGATGGGCTGGATGAAGTAGTAGGAGAAGTGGTCCTGTGAATGATATAATGGGTAATAATGGAGTACCAGGAGAGAATGATATTGGGAAGCAACTGAAGGACGTGTCAGGAGAGGAGGCTGAGCATTTGTAATTCTTATTTCAAGCACAAAGATGCACATTAATTTACATGATATAGAGGGAATGGAGACTGTGTTGAAAGGAGCCTGATTGATTGTGTGTTCGAAGAGAAATCGATGCTGGGAAGTGTTGCTGATACAAAGGCAGTGAGAGGACGATATGGAGATTTGTCAGATCATATCATTGTGGTATGCAAGATCAAGCAGAGAGGAGTGAGATGGACCAAGAGAGAGGGAAGAGCAGTCAGGGAGAGAGACTGAAAGTCGAGAAGCCGAGGATCAAAGAAATGGCGGATGAATACAGGGCCAAAGTAGAGGAGGCGTTAGAATCAGTGAATTAGAATGAAATGGATCTGGACAGCTTGTGGCATGCTTGTAGGGATTACTTAGTTAATGCTAAAGCTGTGTGTGGTGAGGCAAGAGTAACAACAAAGAAGAAAGGTACGGCATGGTGGGATGAAGAGGTTAAGTGAGCAGTGGAGGAAAAGAGGAAGAAGTGGCTAGAGTGGATACAGGACAGGGGTTCCGTTGAAATAAGAGCATGAAAAGAGACTAGTCAAGAGGAAAAAGGAGTTAAATAATGATATAGGAAGAAAAATGAATGCAAATTGCTCTGAAAATAGGAAGTTATTCTGGAAAGAACTGTGAAAATGTAAAAGTGACAGTGAAAAGAATTGTGAAAGTGTGAAGGATGTAAGTGGTAAAGTATTAACCCATGGGGATGAAGTAAGGGCGAGATCGAAAAAATATTTTGAAAGTCTGATGAATGGGAATGGAGACAGCAAAGCGACTGTTAACATGATTGGTTTTGGGGTTGTACAGAGAAGGAATGCAGTGCCAGGAAACTTGACACTCGCAGAGGCGAAGAACGTTGTGAAGCTGCTGAAAGATAGGAAAGCAGCTGGGGTTGGTGAAGTGTATGCAGAGATGATTTAATGTAGAGGAGAGAGCGGAATGAAGTGCTTGTTGGAGATATGTAAGAAGGCATGGATGAGTGAAACTGTGCCAGTAGAGTGGAAAGGGGCAGTGATTGTACCCCTGTAAAATAAATAAGGGTGAGCGAAGTGAGTGCAAGAATTATTGTGGCATAAGTTTATTGAGTTTTGTAGGGAAGCTGTATGGAAGAATTATTATGGAGAAAGTAAGAGAGATATCAGAAGTCTTTGTGAGTGACGAACTGGGTGGCTTTGGAGTAACAGAGAATGTGTGGATCAAATATTTGCAGTGAGACAGATAGTGGAGAAGACTTGTGAGAAGGACTATAAGGTGTTTATGGCATTTATGGATTTGGAAAAGGCATACGACAAAGTAGACAGAGAAGGATTGCGGAAGGTTTTGCGCATGTACGGTGTAGATGGTAAGCTACTAGGTGCCGTCATGAGTTTTTATGATGGTAGTGAAGCATGTGTAAGGGCAAATGGGCATCTATGTGAATGATTCACAATCAGTGTGGGTGTGCGACGAGGTTGTGTAATGTCCTCATGGTTGTTCAATACATACATCGATGGGGTGATGAAAGAAGTAAAAACACGAGTAAGGAGAGAGGGATGTATCTTGTAATCAGTAGTGATGGATGGAATATCTCAAATTTGTTGTATGCTGATGATTCAGTACTATTTGCAAATACCGAACAAAAGCTTGGAAGATGAATGCAGAGTTTTGTAGATGTGTGTGAGCGACGCCTTGAGAGTAAATGTAGAAAAAAGTTAAGTGATGGTTATTGAGAGAGAAGGCGACTCCCAGTGTAATGTTACAGTAAATGGAGAGAGACTGGAATTGGTGATAGAGTTCAAATATCTGGGTACAGTGATAGAAAAGAGAGGAAGATGTGCAAAAGAAGTGGAAAGTAAAGTGACACAAGGAAGGAAAGTAGCTGGTGCTATGAAGGTCTTGATAAGAACAGAGGCTTGAGTGTTGCAGCCGCGCGAGGCTTACATGAAGGAGTGTTAGTTCCAGCTTTAACATATGGATGTGAGACAATGGTGTGGCATGAAAATGAAAAGTCAAGAGTAAGAGCAGTGGAGATGGGACTGCTGAGGAATGCGTGTGGAGTACAAAAAGTGGCTAGGATACAGAATAATGTGATTCGTGAAAGATGTGGAGTGTGAGGAAGTCTATGAACACCAGAATCGAAGAGTGTGTACTGAGATGGTTTGGTCGTGTCTAGAGAATGGATGACAATAGAGTGGTGAAAAAAGTATATCTGAACGAATTTGAAGGAGGGAAGAGGCGAGGTAGACCAAGAAGAAGATGGAGAGATATGGTGGATGAGTGTGTGAGGAAGAGAGGTATGGAATTTGGTGAGGCTAAGGAACTGACAAGAGATCGAGATGGCTGGATGAGTTTTGTGCAGAGAAGTGGATGACCAGGGATTTGGCACCCCTTTTCAAAGTAACAGCGTTCGGATTGGCTCTGTCAGATAGGTATTTGTGAAGCTACAGAACGTGATGATTTTTTAGGGGGGCCTATCAGATGGAGCCAGGATTTCGAGAGCTTGAATGATGAGTGAATGGAAGAGTGGACAATTGAACTGGGCAAACTTTGGCTGTCTGGACGTTGCTACTCCCCACCCTGCCCTAGTGTGGGAAAGGAGGTCCGGATAATGATGATGATGATGATGATGATGATGATTATGAGAGAAGAGGGTGTGAGCTGGGGGGAGGGCATCGAAATGGCATGGGACAGGGCGACATGCAGGCGATTTGTTTATGACTACCCCTTACAAGATTAGGGCTTCTGGCCATTGATAGATTATTATCCATCCATCCGTCTTCCAATCCTACATTGCCCCATGAGGAGCGTAGGAGCCTGGGGCCAGGCAAGATGGTCCTGACATTTGAGTTGAGAGTGACCAGCCTCACTCATCCCTGAATGACATTCAGCAATCAACCCCAATCATCCCTTGGATATAAACTTTCACCGGCTCAGTCCGACTGAATTGCTGTAATTAACCACTAAACCACCAGGCGCCAAAAAATAGGTTATAAGGATACCACCCAGCGTAGTAAATGGTTTCCTCGTGTACAGGAAACCGTTTGGCTTGTCACTCATTGTAGAGTCACCCACAGGTAGAAGGACTAGGAAAGAATGAATATTTTATTATTTTTATTATTATTATTATTATTATTATTATTATTATTATTATTGTTGTTGTTGTTGTTGTTGTTGTTGTCATTGTTGTTGTTGTTGTCATTGTTGTTGTTGTTGTTACCTTGCTCCATCTCTCCCGTCCATTTATAAAGTCGGGTCAGGTCACAGGGAGTCAGGTTATGGGGGTCAAATACTAGAGCCAGGTCACAGATCTGGTCCCAGGGGGTCAGATTCAAGAGTCATGTGAAGGGATCAGGCTGCAATTTGTAAGGTCACATTGGGTAGGTCATGGGGTCTGATACTGGAGTAAGGTCAAAGGTCAAGTTAGGTCATAGGATTAAATAATGGATCAGGTTAAGGGATCAAGTAATGGGTTCAGGTCATAGATCGTCAGGTCTTGGGGTCAGGTCACAGGTCAGGTCAGGTCACGGGGTTAAATTATCGAGCCAGGTCACAGGTAAAGCCAGGTCAAGGAATAAGAAAATGGGGTGTATCATGAAGCCAGATCAGTCAGGGATCAAACATTGGGATCAGGACACAAATCAGGTTAGGTCACAGGTTTAAATAATGGGGAAAAATGGAGCCAGGTCACAGGTCAGGCCAGATCATGAGGTCAAATAATGCGGCCAAACAGAGGTCAGATAATGGGATCAGGTCACAAGTCAGGCCTAGTCATGGGGTAAAAAATGAGGTCAGGCCACAGGTCAGGTCACGGGGTCAAATAATGGAGTTAGGTCAGAGGACAGTGTTAGGGGTGGTGGAATTCCTGGCCCAGCCATTTATGATCCACTGACAAAAATGGCTGACAAGAAATATGGGCTGGGGTTCAGATTAAAGATAGTCCCTGGTTGAGAGAGAGAGAGAGAGAGAGAGAGAGAGAGAGAGAGAGAGAATCCCCACACCATGTCTTAGAATATCCCAAACTTGGTAGGTATTTCTTGCAACATTTAATTTATGGTTAAATATAGTATAATATTTCCAGGTTACAGCTTAATGCATTATAACTTTTCCTCTTGCAGTTAGTCATGTGTGTGTGTGTGTGTGTGTGTGTGTGTGTGTGTGTGTGTGTGTGTGTGTGTGTGTGTGTGTGTGTGTTTAGCTTGTGTATGCTAAGTATGTATGTATGTACCCGGTATAGATGTGTGTATTTTTGTGTGTGTCTGTATTTATGTATGTATATGTATGTGTGGTTTGTGTGTGCTTGTGTGTATAGCTTATGTAAGTATGTATGTATGTATGTGTGCATGTATGTATGTATGTGTATTTGTGTATGTGTGTACGTCCTTGCTCCCCACTCAACACACAGCCACCCCATCCCTAAACCCATCAAACCCCTCTTTCCAATCCCAGTTCCTAATCGTGACGTCAATTATTATTAATCTTCTCTGGCTCTGGACTTGCATTTCCCTTCCTTATAAATAATCTAAATTCAACTGACGTCTCCTTTCAGCTAATTCTTGCTCCTACCAGACGATTTCCTTCAACCCATTAAGACCTCTCGTACCAATGGGGTTTGTTTAGGTCACATCTAACCCCTAAAGTCAAGAAATCTGTCCTAAGCTGAATAAAATCGTCTGGAGAGAAGAATGAAATGAAGGAAATGAATTATCCTTTTTACTCTGTTTTTATGTGTTCTTTTCGTTCAGTCTCTCTCTCTCTCTCTCTCTCTCTCTCAGTTCTTATTCCAGTAACCTTTCCCCCAATTTCACCCTCTCTTTTTCCTCATCCATCTTGTATCCCAACCTCCCTTCCTTTCCACATCTCCACCCCTCCTTCCTCTCCCTCTCTCCTCTCTCTCTCTCTCCCCTCTCCCTCGTCTGCAGCATCCCTCAGGCAGCCCTTAATGCAACCTAAAAGCAGCCACACCACCAAGTTACCCCTCACCCAAGTTTTAATGTCAGTCCCACACGTGTTAACAAGACACCCAGACGAGAAAGGGCCTGTGTCTGCTGGCTCTCTCTCTCTCTCTCTCTTTCTCTCTCTCCTTCTTCTTCTTCTTCTTCCTCCTCCTCCTCCTCCTCCTCGTTTTCCTTTCTTCCCCTCCTGCTTCTTCTTCTGCTCCTTTTCCTTTCTCCTCCTCCTCCTTCTCCTCACTAGTATCTTTTCTCGCTAGTAAATGGCGTAGTGAACTGAGAGTGTATTTACCTACCAGCTCTCTTTGTTTTTGTTCCCACTATCAGCCTTATACGTCTTACTTTAAAGTCTAACGTAACAAATACTAACTAAGTTGCTTGCTAGTTTAGTGCAAGTGAATAGCATTGTCTTTTGTATAGAGTAACAACTGTGTGATTGATGTTACACCAGTGAAATAGTTTTTGCACTACAAACCGTTGTCCACTGAGTGAAGCTAGGTTTTTATTTTGATTTCTCCCCAACATTCCATTGTTATTTTCTTTTTTCCTTTTTTCTCCCTGTGAATCAGTTTATGGTGTATTTCCACAATACATGGTAAGTTAGATCATACCATAGCAAGTAGATTCTCTTTTCATTTTACACAGTTCATGGTAAGTTAGGTTGTACCATAGCAAGCAGATTTTCTATTCTTTTTACACTGGTAAAAGAATTCATGTAGGTTGGATTGTGCCATAGCAGGTAGATTTTATATTCTTTTTATACTGGTAAAGGAAGATAGTATATAAAAAGTAAGTGAATCTCCCTAGAAATTCAATATTTCATATATAGAGTAAATTGACTATTTGTAACAACATCCACTAACCAGTTGTATATTATTTTTTATTCGTGTGGGATTGTGGAAATATTGCTGCAAAATGCCATCTAACCTGAAGGTCTGCCAGGAGTGTACTGGTCGCTTTGCGGCTCAGTATTTTTCGGATTACTTTTCGACGCCTGTGTGCAAACTATGCATCATGAGAAGAGATCTAGAAAATGGTTTAGCTGAATCGCAGAGAAATTACAGGGAACTCAAGGCAGAGTTTGAGACACTGAAAGAGTTTGTAGTGGCAAATGTAGGAGTCAGCAACAGCACTCAAGAAGGAAGGCGCGTACAAACTGAGCTCGTACAAGCCCCCGCCCATCAGGCAGTTACAAATAATAGTGTACCAGTATCTTCCTCACCCAGCGATTCAGTACGTTCCTCGCCAAGCGAAGTCCCCTTTACTATGGTAAGAAATGGCGCAAAACCCGGAAAAGGTACGAGGAAGCACCTTCCCAATACCACGTACAATCGCTACCAGATCCTTGCCGAAGCGGTTGATGATATAGAAGAAACAAGGCTTATTGGGGACTCTAGTCAGCTGGAGGAATTTTGTGGACGCACCCCAAGCAGCAGAAAGAGGTACTGTTTTCCAGGAGGTGGACTATGTGATATCACAGAAGCCTGTGATGAGGTCACAAAAGACGCAAATGATCAAACTCTATACGTTATCCATGTTGGTACAAATGATCTGAAGCGCAATAGATCAGAGGAATTGCTAGCAAAGTATCATGAAATGATCAAACGATTCAAAACTAAGTCCACTAATGTGATAATATCTGGTATACTCCCAAGGATCAAGGCAGAGAACAGTTTCTATGACAAGGCCTTCAGCACAAATAACCAGCTCAAATCTCTCTGCACGCAAGAGGGAGTCGACTTTGTCAATCTGTGGGACCAGTTTTATGAGCAACATACTTTATTCCAGAAAGATGGTCTCCATTTGAACTCAGTAGGAGCGGCACGGCT
Organism: Coenobita brevimanus; assembly: GCF_032717465.1. Lineage (NCBI taxonomy): Eukaryota > Metazoa > Arthropoda > Malacostraca > Decapoda > Coenobitidae > Coenobita > Coenobita brevimanus. The sequence goes on from NC_137069.1 coordinate 21,212,498, forward strand.
AGGTAGACTTTTACACGATAAAGTCGCCCTGTTCAGTTCAAAAAATGCGGCACATCCAGGAACAGTAACCTTAACGTAAATACCCACAAAGTCAGATCACCAACTGTTTGGAACGGAATTAGAGTCTGCTATGTTAATGCACGTAGTCTACATAACAAGTTTGAGGATTTAGAATCTCTAATTTACCTAGAAAATTATGACATCGTTGGCATCACAGAGTCCTGGATTAACACATCTGACCGTGACTTTCTAGCGAAATACTCATTAACAGGGTACAATATTTTCAGCTGTGAGCAACCACATCGAGCTGGTGGCGGTGTTTTACTATATGTGAAAAATAGTCTTCATCCCCTTGTGCTGTCCAAACCCAGTATTACCAACATAGATGCCAGTTATGTTCAGCTAAATATTAATTCACACAAACTAAATATATGTCTTGTCTATCATCCTCCAGCACAGTCAACAGAGACAGATGAAAAACTTTATGATCAAATTGCGAAAATTTGTTGTCAAGAGGATAGCGTAATTTTTGGAGACTTTAATCTACCAGTAACAAAGTGGGGTGAACCACTGACGGCACACTCAGGACAAGAGCTTTATACGAATCTTCAAGAAAGCGCCCTTTCCCAACACGTAGAATACCCAATGAGAGGAAACAATATATTGGACATCATCTTGACTACAAATGATAACCTAGTCAACAACGTTGAAATAGGACCTGAGTTTAGTTCCAGTGATCATCGAATTATACAGGTTAATATTACTACTGAAAAAGTAAAAGAAATGGAGAGCAAAGAAAAGGTCCCAGATTATCGTAGAGCTAATTCAGCAGGCTCAGAGCGCTACTTGCAACTGCAGATTGGAATCAAATGTCTGAAACCAATGACATAAACCAAGCATGGGAAATATTCACCAAAAAATTTAATGAAGTGGTAAAGTCATGTGTCCCACTATGTAACAGACGTCCAGCTGGAAATAGTAAACCAAAGTGGTGGTCCAGTGAAATTAAAAGTAACTTAATAGCCAAAAAACAGGCATACCATAAATATAAAACTACACAAAATAATGATGATAAATTACAGTACGATAATCTACACCACATATCGAAAAGACTTATTAAACAAAGCAAAAGAGCACTGGAGATCCACATTGCTAATACGTGCAAATCAAATCCTAAAGAATTTTACAGTTACATTAGAAAGAAAAAGGTTATGACTACATCAATAGGTCCTCTAGAAACAAACAATGGCAAACACACTGAAAATGAGGTCGAAATGGCAAACATTCTTAACGATTACTTTGCGTCTGTTTTTACAATAGAAAACACTACCAGAAACCTACTGCTACCCACAAACGAAGCAAATAGCACTGTCCTTAGTAACTATGCTATCCATAATAACGATATCCTTTCAGCCATAAATAATACGAACATAATAAATATAATATCACCGAGAATTCTCAAAGAAGCAAAACATGAGTTACTGTTGCCACTCTCTGTCTTATTCAATAATTCATTAAGTACTGGGAAAGTTCCATGCGAATGGAAAATAGCAAATGTAACACCAATTTTCAAAAGAGGAAATGAGTCACACCCAGGAAATTACAGACCAATCAGCTTAACATCAGTAGTGTGCAAGTTAATGGAAAAAATCATAAGAGATAAAAGAGTAAATTATCTAGAAGAAAATAATATAATTAAAGACTTGCAGCATGGATTCAGACATCGTCGTTCATGCTTGACTAACTTACTGGACTTCTTCCATGATGTTTACAAATCATACGATGACTCAAGAGCAGTAGATATAATTTACCTCGACTTTCAGAATGCATTTGACACTGTCCCTCACAAGCGTCTCATGAGAAAAATAGAAGCACATGGAATAAAAGGAAATACGCAAAAATGGTTACAAGACTGGCTTTCAGACCGAAAAAAGGCAAGTTGTGATAAACGGAAAGGAATCCAAATGGCGTAATGTGATCAGCAGCGTTCCCCAAGGCTCAGTATTTGGACCGATATTTTTTATTATCTATATAAATGATATTGATGAGGGTCTAAATTGTAAAGTATCCAAATTTGCAGATGATACTAAAATAACCAGTAAAGTCACTTCAAAATTACAGTGGCAGCAGCTACAAAATGACCTTAATACTTTAGCAAGCTGGGCAGAAAAATGGCAAATGAAATTCAGCACAGAAAAATGTAAAGTACTTCATATTGGAAGCAATAACGTCCATGCAAATTACAAAATGAACAATATTCAGTTATCTAGTACAGACAATGAAAAGGATCTTGGTGTGATAATATCAAATTACCTCAAACCAAGCAAGCAGTGTACCGAGGCGGTTAAAATTGCAAACAATCTGGTGGGTTTTATTGGAAGAACTTTCGAGTTTAAATCAGAAAAAGTCATACTTGCCTTGTACAACTCGCTAGTGCGCCCCCATCTTGAGTATTGTGTGCAATTCTGGTCTCCATACTACAGAAAGGACATTGAAAAATTAGAGAAAATTCAGCGAAGAATCACAAAAATGATACCACGACTTAGAAACAAACCATATGAGGAACGCCTTGAAGAACTTGAATTATTTAGCCTAACGAAGCGCAGGTTAAGAGAGGACCTTATTGAAGTGTTCAAAATCATGAAGGGATATGACAACTTAGACATGAATAAATATTTTGATATAGACTGGTCGAGTCAAACCAGAAGTAATAGCTGCAAAATTATGGGAAAGCAATTCCAATCCCACGATGCAAAATACTTCTTTAACAGAGTTGTAAATATCTGGAACAGATTACCCTCAGATACCATGAACAGTATCTCAACTGAGACATTCAAAAACAAATTAGACAAGTATTTGCACGAGAATCCTCAGCTGACTCTATTTCTGTCCGAATAACTTGCATTTATAGCTACGGTACATGTAAGTTCATGTCCCTTTTGTCTACAAGACACCCCGCAAACAACGTACCCGTACATAATGTTGCGTCACGTTATTATACATTTTTCAATTTATTCAGTCCAAATACAGCAATATAAGCACAGATTAGGATCTGCACAAATAACCCTGAGTTAACGGTCACTACTCTTACTTTCGACCTGTGATGGGTTGTGGATCACTGAGAGTCCCTGTTAGCCAAGCGACCACCATCGGGATTTTTTTAATGTACCAGGGGTCACTGCTTCAGGATGAAACTTGTGTACTTGTCCCATATGGGAGAGTTCCTTGTCTCAGTGGAGTGAACGGAACTAGGACCTGATTGACTGCTGCCTACCTTAAAAGCGCAAGGCAAGGCTGCCACACCACCCCTAAACATCCACACTGTGCAGTGTGCAGCTTTCATGTTATGTCCACAGACTTTCCAATAACTCAATGTACCGGTTTATAATGTCATGCCGTAACTATTATTTTATTTGTTTACTTTCTCTATCAGGTTACTCAATCGGGTAGCTTATAGATAAAGTATTATAGAATGCAACTTTTCCTTTCCAGTGTTTCCTATAAAATTTCGATGTCAGTTTTTCCATGCTGCATGGTGGTTTTTCTCACTTTTTCCTGAAGGGTTTGGTGGTGGGGGGAGCCTTCTTGCTTTACTACCCTTATCCTTCAGCATGTAGAGTTAGATCTTGTAGTCATAGTTTTCTCTGTAACAAGCAGCCTCGAAAGGACCATAAGGTCTGTTGCTGTTTGCTTTCCTGTGTAATCCTGTGCAATCCTCCTCCTCCTCCTGACACACTTTCGAGCAAGACACGGGCCAGACTCTCTAACAAACAGCCTCCGCTTCGCCAAAGTTAGCAACATTTAACTCTCAGTTACATATGATATTCCGAGTCGTATGTTTAAGACTGAAATCAAGAAGTGAGTTGCGGACGCCAAAAATTTGAGACAGACAGACAGACAGACAGAAAGATAGACAGATAGAGGGGGTGAGGCAGAGACGATGATGGTACGGATTGGACCTTCCTATATGGTTACTGACTGCATATTAGAGAGAGAGAGAGAGAGACAGAGAGAGAGAGAGAGAGAGACAGAGAGAGACAGAGAGAGAGAGAGAGAGCAACAAATGTTTCAGATGAGAGTTCTTTTTATTTTTGCCTCAGTTAATTTTTCCCTCAGTTATTCTATACTCATTTTACACTAACATGGCTAAAAATTGTCTTCTATCCTTAAGTGCTGAGTTCTAACAGCAAAATAATACAGGAATATGATGCAAGTAACGAAGAAGTGCTGTGGAGAGGATGTAGAGCGGTAAAACTGTCTTTTTCTTCCAATGCCTTATGTGACGTCAGCCGCAAAAAGACGAAAATCTGAGCCAAGTTCAGGTGAAAGAACTAGAAATAAATTTTTTCCATTTGAGCACAAGAGAGAAGAATGTGTGTGTGTGTGTGTGTGTGTGTGTGTGTGTGTGTGTGTGTGTGTGTGTGTGTGTGTGTGTGTGTGTGTGTGTGTGTGTGTGTGTGTGTGTGTGCGAGCTATTATTGTTTCCTATGCAGAGCTTTACCAGGCTTGAGATGTGGCAGCGATCACAGCCAAGCCAGCCTGAGCCGAGATACCGAGCCTAAAGAGCCATGGCATTGTATTGAGAGAGAGAGAGAGAGAGAGAGAGAGAGAGACAGACAGACAGACAGAGACAGAGACAGACAGACAGAGGAAGATGGAAAAAGGAAAATGTCTTCTTTAAAAAGAAATAATCGTGGGGAAAAAAAGCCTATAAACACACACAAACACACATACACACACACACACACACACACACACACACACACACACACACACACACACACTGAGTGAGTGAGTGAGTGAGTGCATAGTTACTTATGATCTTATGGAGGAAATATATGACTAATTTCTCCCATAAAGACTTTTATAAACCATATTGATATTACTTTTTTTATGCTTATTTTTAGGACTCTCTCTCTCTCTCTGTCTCGTTACACCCGGACTATTTTATTATTAGACAATTTCTTTCATCTGTAGAAGGACCTGTGTCTTACTACTGGGCTGTATTTATCTGTCTGTATCCATCTATCTGTCTATCTATCTGTCAATGTATGTCTGTGTATCTATCTGTTTGTGTCTATCTATCTGTGTGTTTATCGATATCTATCTGTCTATCTATCTGTCAATGTATGTCTGTGTGTCTATCTGTTTGTGTCTATCTATCTGTGTGTTTATCGATATCTATCTGTCTATCTATCTGTCAATGTATGTCTGTGTGTCTGTCTGTTTGTGTCTATCTATCTGTGTGTTTATCGATATCTATCTGTCTATCTATCTGTCAATGTATGTCTGTGTGTCTATCTGTTTGTGTCTATCTATCTGTGTGTTTATCGATATCTATCTGTCTATCTATCTGTCAATGTATGTCTGTGTGTCTATCTGTTTGTGTCTATCTATCTGTGTGTTTATCGATATCTATCTATCTGTATCTACCTATGTATCTGTCTCCCTGTCTATCTATCTGCGTATCTACGATTTTATCAATTTATGGCTGTCGATTTTTCTATTTATTTCCATCTGTCTAACTATCTATCTATCTATCCATTTATCTGTGTATCTGTCTATCTGTCTGTCTGTCTGTCTATCTATCTATCTATCTATCTATCTATATATCTATTGTCTATACATGGCCCCCTAATCCTCTGTTCCTTCTGATATTCTTTTATTTATTCCTATTACCACAACGGGAATTTTGTTTTAACGGGGGAAAGTTATGGTAGTGAAGGTTGTGAAGAGAGAGAAAGAGAGAGAGAGAGAGAGAGAGAGAGAGAGAGAGAGAGTGCACTCCCTGCTTAGCTCTCGTGATGAGCAGACCTCTTGCCAGTCTCTCTCGAGTATTGGACTCTGCCTCAGTTACTGAGAAGCATTTTTCGGGAGTTTTTCCTGTTTTTGGCCATTGCAGGACTTAGCCTAATTTACTTAGGCGATTTTCTCTTTTTTTCTCTGTTTCTGGGTGGACTCTGTCTCTGACAGATAGCCTTGCGAGCTTGTGTGTGTGAGTGTGTGGGCGTTTTGTGAGTGTGTTTGCGAGTGTGTGTGTGTGTGTGTGTGTGTGTGTGTGTGTGTGTGTGTGTGTGTGTGTGTGTGTGTGTGTGTTTTTCCGGCTGCCGTTAGTGTCTCTCTGCGTGGTACGAAGCCGAACCCTGAAGGGCTGTCGTTAGGGCAGTTCCATGAGGGGGGGCCATTAGGGCCTGGTTATAGGAAGCGCAGAGAGCGGCTCTGATAGATTAGGGAAGACCCGAAAGGGGCAGTGGCGGGGCCTCCCACGTCGCCCTTTAGAAGGCGGGGAGCATAGGTAGCCCGTCACTGTAGGGACCTGCCGGCTTTTTTTTTTTTTCAGAGTGAGTGTTGGTGTATCTGTTTGGGTGTCTGTGTGAGTGGCGTCTTTGCGTGTTTGTGTGACTGTCCCTCAGGGACATGAGACGTACCCAGATCCCCAGGCCTACGGGGCCACCGCGCCCATCCCAGTCCCAGCAGAGGACGACTCGCCCTGCTGCCACACCAGGCGCGAAGCGAGAGCGGCGTCTCTCAGATGCGAGCTCTCACTCGTCAACGTCTGGTGACGTCTCCGCCTCCACTTCTTGTCGCCCTAAAGGGCAGGCTCCCCGCGCGAGGGCTGTCGCCTCAGCCCCCCCCCCCTTTCCCGCTTTGGCACGTGCAGCTAAGGTTGCACGTGTCAATGAGGCTATGGAGGAAGCTGCTTCGGCTCCACTTCCCGTCCCTACCAATGCGCCCTCTGCTAATGCCCCTACTGCTGCCTCAACTGCTGCCTGCCCACGCCGCCAGGCCCTTACCACTGCCATGCCATCTCCACACAGTGGAGCCCGTGCTGCACAGGCACCATTCTCCCGCTGGAGCTGCCCCTGCTACTACTACCGAGGACGCTGACAGCTTTATAACTGTGGCGCGCAAACCACGGCGAGCGCCGCAGGGAAACACCGCTCCTCCAGCATCAAGGACTTTGGCGCCATGGCAGCCTTCCTCTACTCGTCGCCCCTCAGTGTCAGTCGTGCCTCCTCCACCTCCTTGCTCGTCCTTTCCAGCCTTTCGCGTTCCCCTCCAGGCGGGGTTCAGCACGAGCTACGATGCAGTAGCGTCCTTAGAGCAACACCTGCCGGGCCTAGTGGCTATGAATCGTTACGGCCGCGACGACAGCTGCGTGCTGATCCCTACCGAGGAGGAGTCTTATCTGCGCCTGAAGGCAGTGGCGGAGGAGGAGGCCCCATTTGTCAAGCTCGTGGAGCTCTCGCAGGGCGCCCAGACTACAAGGGCGACGGTTATGGGATATCCTCGGCGCATGCCGGTGGATATCCTTTTGAGGCATCCGCTAGTAGAGGCAGCAGAACGCTGTCAAAACCAGTGAACCAGGGAGGAAACACTGCAGGTCTGTGTGACTCTGCGAGGGCCTCTCGTGCCTTCCCTCGACCTGGGCAATTGGGGAGTTTTCCATCTCCGCCCCTTCACGCCGGAACCGCTGCGCTGTTACCGGTGCCAACGCTACGGGCACCACCGTGCCAACTGCAACCGCCCCGTCATCTGCGGCATGTGCAGTGGCGCCCACGATACGGACGAGTGCCTGCAGCGGTTCAAGGCAAAGCAACCAATTGCTGCCAAGTGCCCCAATTGCTCAGGACGACACCACGCCTGGCACCGCAGTTGCCCCGCGAGGGTTCAAAGAGTGAACCAGGGTCGAGAGAGGCAGGTTGCTTTTGTGAAGGAAAATCAGGCCACCAGCGCCACTCCAGCTCCCCCCGGCACCTTCATCTGGGGACAACAGCGCCCCCCTCCCATTCAGCGTCCACCACCTCTCAGCGACCAGGAGTTCCCTCCATTGCCCTCAGCTCTTACTGTGGTCCAGACCACAGCAGAGGTCCACCGCCAACAGCCACCTGTTTCGCCACCACTTCCCACGGTAGCGCCCAGTCAGCCACTGACAATTCCGCCACCAGTACCTGGCTCCACACCCAGCCCACCCACTGCTCCTGCTTCACCAGTCCTCGCGTTCACGGCGGAGGATCTGCGGGACCTGGGTTCACAGATTGCAGTGGCTGTTGCCCAAGCAGTGTCCCTCAAACTGGGGATCACCCTCAAGGCGGCCTCAATCGCCTCCGCAGCCGATCGCATCGTCGATCGCGCAATTGCCAGGAAGCTGCATGGTCCCGACACCCATCCTGCCCCTCGACGTCCGGCTCGCTCAACAGGGGGACCACGGACTCCCCCACGCAAGCCGGCTCGCTCTTTCAAGCGAGCCAAGCCCAGGAAGGCCGCTGCCCTGTCTTCCACCCCTCAGCAGAGTCGGCCTCTCCCCCTTCCAGAGCAACAACCGATGCCCGTCGTGGCACCCTCGACAGCCATGGCCTCACCTCCGTTGCTGGAGGACGTCCGTCTCTGTCTGTCTCCGGACGGCGGGACGGCTCCCCCCTTAGACTCCTTCAGTGGACCTGTTTAGGAGCACGGCACAAGCTCCCTCTTCTACAGGAGGCGGCCAACAGGGACCGTCCCCATGTCATCCTACTGCAAGAAACCCTGCTCCCGGATAGTTCCACTTTTCGTCTCTCGGGTTACACCACCCATCTCCTCCCGTATGTTCGTGGCGTCACACGAGGGTGTGCCATTCTGGTCCAGGACCACATTGCATGCACAGAATGTGACCCTCCTCCTTTCTGTGGATCTGATGTGGAGGTCCAGGGCGTGGTTCTACACCTGGCAACGTCACCCCTGACGGTATATAATGTATACCGGAGCCAGAGAGGCACCCTGGAGTTGGGTGATCTGTTCTCCCAGGCTGCCAGGGGAGCCGTGTATATAGGGGGTGACTTTAACGCCCACCACGCCCTTCTATCATCGCCTCTTCAGTCCAGTGAAGCAGGACAGCACATTTCTTTACTTCTGGAGGAGATGGGTGGTGTCTTCCTCTTAAACGAGATGACAGAGCCCACCCATACTGGGGGAGGTCGCCTCGACCTTTCCTTTGTTTCAACCCCACTGTCAGGCCTGGCGTCATGGTCACTCCACCCCCACCTTGCGAGTGACCACTTCGCTCTTCTTGTTGGCTTGCCTCTCGCCCCCCTCCCCCCTCCCCCGCCTCCCGCACCACGGTGGGATCTACGCAAGGCGGATTGGGCGGCCTTTGACCGTGCTCTCACGGCGGCCTTTGCAACATCTTCTCCCGCCTCAGACCTCGAGAGCCGGGCGGATCAAGTAGCAAACATTTTTTCGTACGCTGCCTCTCTTGCCATTCCATTGCAGCGGCGCTCGGCGAGATGCTACCGGGACGGCTGGTTTTACTGCGACAGGGTCAGGGAATTGAACCGGAGGCTCAATGCTGCGTGCAAGCAGTACCAGCGGCGCCGGACATATCCGCACCGACGGTACCTGGTTGCTGTCACTCGGCATGTGGTGTCTGAAAAGCGTCGCCTTAAAGAGGAGGCGTGGATCAGATGGTGTCGTACCCTAGATTCTCACTCCACTCTCCGTGAGATGTGGGGGAGAATCAGGTCCATCTCTGATCCACGTCCTCCTCATCCGCCCTCCCACCCTGACCCTGCCGCTGAGGCCGGCCGTCTTGCCCAGCATTTCGCCGACCGCTCAGCCTCTTCCAACCTCCTGCAGTCCGTCCGAGCCTTGCAAATGCAGCTGTCTCCCTCTCACATTGCAGCCATTCAGACAGCGTGTGATACACCTGACCCCGCTGACTGTCCAATCACCAGCGGAGAGCTTCAGAAAGCGCTGAGGCGCCGGGAGGATACTGCGCCGGGGCTCGATGGGGTCACGTACTCTTTTTTATCACATGCTGGAGATTGCGGTAGAGAGCGCTCTGCTTAATTTGCTCAACCTCTCGTGGTCTGATGTGCGTCTACCTTGGTCATGGAAGTTGGCTGTCATCCACCCGATTCCGAAGCCTCGCGATCCCACTGCCATGCGCCCCCATCTCCCTGCTCAGTTGCATTGCTAAGACAGCTGAGAGGGTTGTGCGGGCTCGTCTGGCCTGGCGGCTGGGAACGCTGCACCCAAGGATTTATGCTTATCATCCAGGCAGGAGTGCCACCCACTGCCTTGCATCATTCCTTGGGGAGCTGAGGGGCGGACGGGGGATGGCCATCTTCCTCGACCTCGAGAAAGCCTTCGAACTGGCGAACCCCACTGTCATCTTGGCAGCTCTTGCGGCCAGGGGAGTAGGGGGCAGACTTATATCCTGGGTCCGGGACTTTTTTAGTGAACGCACTGCAGGGGTTCGCTTTCAGGGGCACCTCTCCCCTTTTCATCCTCATCCTAATGGCATCCCCCAGGGAAGTGTTTTGAGCCCTCTCCTCTTTAACATCTTAATGGAGGGGCTTTTAACCATCGATTATGGGCCAGGCATCTCTCTCCTCTGCTATGCAGGTGATTTGGCCCTGGTCTTCACACGCCGAGATTGCTTCTCCCAGGCGTACTATGCCCTGTCTCGACTCCATGCCAAATGCAACGAGCTTGGATTGAAAATCAATCTGGAAAAAACAAAGTGTCTGCCATTCGGCCTCCGTCCCCCAGACTTTCCATTGCTTCTCGGGGGTCACCAGCTTACTTTTGTCACTACACACCAGTATCTGGGGGTCTGGTTTGACCAGGGCCTAACCTTTGCAAGCCACGTCAGATACCTACGGGAACGTGCTTCCACCTGCCTCACTGCTCTCCGGTACCTTTCAAAAAGGAGCTTGGGGGCATCGTTTTCTGTCCTCCGCACGTTTTACATTCACTCTATACGATCCCTGGTGGACTACGGAGCAATCTGTATGACTGGTCTCTCCCCACCTATCTCCAAGTCCTTGGAAGTTCTACAAAACAATGCTCTACGTATCATGCTCGGAGGTCCACCTTGGACCCGTCTAGTGAATTTGCGTTTGGAGAGTGGACTGCCATCACTGACACACCGCATTGCGCTACGCGCAGCAACAATCACACTCCAGCTGGTGCAGCGCCGGCCTGATCTACCTGTCTCAACCCTGCTCAAACGACTTTTGGGCCATCCACCTGAGGCGCTCCCTCAACGTGACTGGGCCCGAACCACAGCTGCCACCATTCACAATTTGGGAGCTGCTCCAAGCTTGTGCCAAGACCCTGATTCTTCTTTCCCTGGCTTTGAAGATCCACCACCTTGGACTCCACTCCCTTTCCATGTCATCAGTCCATCAGAGGCCAAACCTCGCTCTTCTATTCCCGCCATGATTTGTCAGGATGGTCTTAGTTGGGTGGCTGCTTTAGACTCCCCGGGTTCGGCCACCTACTTTACTGACGGCTCTGTTTCTCCTGATGGCTCTGCTGGATCTGCTTTTTGTCATGGGGAATTTTGGTTGAATCATGGCGCCTCTCCCCAGGAGTGTCTGCCTTCCAAGCAGAGCTTGCAGCCATTTTGGGTGCATTGCGCCATGCTCATCACCACCATTATAGACGTGTCATTATCCATACGGACTGTCTTTGCTCCCTTCAACGGCTATGCTCTTTCTCCCTCCATGATAATGTGTTCCTCCTAACAGCAATTTACACGGTTGCAATTCTTCTTGTCCAAAGGGGAGCCACTATCATACTTCACTGGCTCCCAGGTCATGTCGGGATTACTGGCAATGAAAGAGCTGATGCAGCGGCACGCGCTGCCTGCACTCATCCAGAGATAACATTCCCCCTCCGCCCCAGCCCCTCATACATTCTTGGAGCACTAAAGGCAACCATAGGCAGGCTGTCCCGGGAGGAATACCAACTCTGCATCTCGGGGGGCTCTAGCTCTGCAGACTGGTATGCCTCTGCTACAGCATACTCTCCCCTCCTGCCTCCTAAGGGCCTGCCTAATTATTTAGTAGTGAGAATACAGAGATTGCGCCTGGGAGTCCCCTGCTTCAAACAGATCGCTGGTACGGAGCCTGATCCGTGCCCTCATTGCTTGGCAAGGTCCGATGTGCCTCTCGTACATTACCTCCTTCACTGCCCCGCTACATCTCTGCTAAGGTCTTGCCCCGATGGTGGCCATGCCCGATCGGGTGATGAATTTAGGGATGCTGCTGGCATTGTTGCCAGGGCACCTTTTAATGTTTTACTTAACATGGTTAGGGACTACCCTCCATCACGTTAATCTCGGAATGAGCACTATATGTGCAACTGTGACGGGCTCTTTGTTTGCCCGTGTCCCAGTTCAACTGGGACGAATATCCCCCCCCAAAAAAAAAAGAGAGAGAGTGTGTGTGTGTGTGTGTGTGTGTGTGTGTGTGTGTGTGTGTGTACTATTGACTCATACATAGTAAGGACAACTCCGCTTTTAAATTCTTTCTTAACTTAGTCGATTTTATTCGGATAAGAGTGAGTAATAGGAGCTCTAGGGTGTTCTCTTCTTACATATTATTATTATTATTATTATTATTATTATTATATACTATTATTATTATTATTAAAACTTCCCACATCCCCGTGGGAAGTTTTATTCTTCTTTTGTCAATAATATTATTCTTTTTACTTATTGTAACCCTCTCGCGCACGTCGAAGTTTTATAAGTTTTGCCGACACATGATTTTACTCCACTCCCCTCCCCGCCAGCCCGCCGCTGAAAACACGTATTCTCGTCTTATTTTCGCCACCCAAACCTCTATATGTTCCCATGAAACCTACATATCTTATTCCCCGATGTTTGTTGTAGCCGTTAAGCGAGAAAAAATACAGAAAAATACGAATAAAAGTACATTAGGCCACCATGAATAAACAATTCCGAACATCAATCTCACTTCCCAACATCCTAGTTCGAATGTTTTCCATCATACAGAAAAATGTTGGTAGAAGTTTTGACAGAGAAATTTCATCAGCTTTCTAGTGGAAAAGTTCGGTTTTTGATACGATTCGTAGTTCTCGAGAAAATAGCCAAAAACTGAAAGCCATTTTTTGAAATAAAAAGCAGTGAGCTTTTCTGCAAAAGTTTTCTTGCACGCGTTATGTTTTTATTTCATAATATTGTGTAGAATTTCAAGAGCTTTCTCATGGGCCGCGCCGATTTTTGATACGCATGATAGTTTCCGAGTAAATCACAAAAAACTACTGGGTACTCACGGCCATGCTGCACTTTCGTCATGTGCCCACAATAACCTTTATATTCCCGTCTATGTAACAACGACTTTTCATCAGAGATATAACGTTGTTATGTCCTGTACATACATAGAATTCACTGATCTTTATCATGGTTCTTACAGGAAACCGATACGTCTAATAGTTTTCGAGTAAATGGACAACAAATGTAGAATACTCCTCCTCGCCCGGAAGCGAGATAAAAACAATCCCTTTCCCTGCCTCACCCACACCTACATATTTTCGCTCGTTAGGTTTTATTATTTTACTTTTTTTACTCAAAGTATACACGTAAAATATCATAAGTTTTTTGATGGTGCTCTCAGAAACTCGACATGAACACTAGTCTTTTTGCTAGGTAGTGATACTGAAGCTGAACTTTCTTCCATCTCATATGTGTATATGTAAAAAACGATACTTATTTGTGTAAAAAGTATAGAAATATAGAAATTAGTCAATATATAAACCAACAAAATAAGGATAACTCACTTCCTCCAGAGGTGTTGAGATGTTGGCAGAACCTTGAAGGGTTTGAAGATGAGGCGTTATGTAGTGTGTGTGTGTGTGTGTGTGTGTGTGTGTGTGTGTGTGTGTGTGTGTGTGTGTATGTGTGTGTGTGTGTGTGTGGAGTATTTTGTTCTCTCCTCCTTGCACTACACATGCGATGCACACAATAGATTTCTCAATGGACATTCGCTGCATGACATACGTACATATGTGTGGCATATTTCTTGTCTCTGATACTTGTGCTATGTTTTAGCTAAGTCAGTCAGTGCATGCAATATTTCTCAGGGAACACTCGCTGCACTATTATATTTGTATGTTTCACACTAGACCATACGCAATATAGCACTGTCTGAGATTGGTACAATACCTTTTCACTGAAGTCTGTGACTGTGTGGCATATTTGTTGTCTCTGATACTTGCTCTAGGTTTGAGCTAAGTCAGTCAATGCATGCAATATTTCTCAATGAACACTCGCTGCACTATTTTATATGTATATTTCACATTGAACCTTATGCAATGTAAAACACTATCACATGATTCCATCCCAACCTCCTCTATTATTCCCTTCCTGACTCTATGGTGTATGTGACCGCCTGTTTCCCTAGTGACTATGGCATATCTCTATGGCGTACATAATGCCTGCTATGGTAGGTCAGTTATTTCACTAATCCAGGCACTATATGTTTCACAAAATAGGAGTACTTGCTTCACTATAAAGGTAAAATACTCAAATCATTTATGGGCAGAGTAAAGCAGAGTGGAAACCCCATGATAACAAACCACATTCCTGCCTCTAGGCCTAATTGCTGATAACGGGCCCCAATGCTTTACAAACAATATATCTATGTTCTATAGACACAATCACTTCACATTATGCCTCAGGTGGGAGGGGAAAATGGTGGATTTAAAGGGACGACTGACAGCAGTGCTACCCTTCAGCCTGGCTGGTCATGAGATAATGAGGTTTTTCTGCTGCACATTGTCTCATCAGTCACACTGTTCCCAAGTGTTTACCTCCGGAAGAGAGACGCATCCACTAAAACGCATCAAAATTTGATGCAAATCAGCCAAAAACTTTCCTTTCGATTGTGTTTTTTCTGCTTAACAACGTGATTCACGTCTTCGTGCGTTATTTGCCAAACCACAAAGAATGCTATTCGCATCAACGTGCCTCAGAGAGTTAAAATTGTGGTATTTCAGATACTATTTGACTTAGAGCCTTGAAACTTGTTCATCTTATTCGGACAGTTGTCCGCTACTTTAAGACCAAATATGGTGGCAGTCCGTCAACTGGATCCTGGATATTATCCACAACACAGAAAAGTGAGTCAGCCAGGCTATCTCAAGAATCGCTTAAGGTGTCAAGCTGAAATTTTGCTACAATATATCCTTCAGGCTAACGCAGTGTGGAATGGAGCATGGTTCCAATCGCTTGATTATTCTCTGAGATCTCCCAGGGTCAATAGTTGAGACTTTTTCTGGATATTCCTGATGTCAGCTAATTTTCTATGAAGGATTTAAGCTAGAGCCACCAAACCTGGTGGGCTTATAGACTGTGATGACCTAATGTGACGTGCACAACTTCAGTGACCTTGACCTCAAGGTCCCTTTATAGCTCAGCTTCTTGTAGGCAGTGGTTGTGGGAAGTTTTTATCAGAATTATCCTTGACCAATTTTACGGTTTTCTAGTTCTATCTCTCTATCTATTGCCAGACGCCTCAATCCCGTTTGGGGTGGCCACAAACAAATCGCCTCCAAGTCGCCCTGTCCCCCACCATTTCACTGCCCTGCTCCCAACTCACACCCCCCTCTCTCATATACCTCTCCACCCAATCCCTCCATCTCATCCTCGGCCTCCCCCTCCCTCTTCCCCCCTCCACCTCACTCACATACACTCTCTTCGACAGTCTTTCACCCTCCATCCTCTCCACATGGCCAAACCACCTCAGTGTGTTCCTCATAACGCTTCCTATCACATCCATATCCATACCACAACGCTCCTTTATATCCTCATTTGTCAGCCTGTCTCTCCATGTGACTCCACAGGCTCCTCTTAAATAACTCATTTCCACTGCTCTCACTCTTGACTTGTGTCCTTCCAACAACGTCCAAGTTTCACTTCCGTACGTTAGAGTTGGTATCACAATAATGTCATGTAGTAACTTTTTCACTTCCATGCTCACTTCCCTGTTTCTTATCACTGCTTTCAAAGAAGCAGCAACCTTTCTTCCCTGCTGTCCCCTTTCAAGCACTTCACCCTCCAAACCTCCATCCTTACTCATCACACTACCCAAGTACTTAAACGTACTCACATTTTCCAATTCCTCACTATCCAACCTCGCTGTACATTCACTGACTTCACCTCTCTCAAAGACCATCACTTTACTCTTCCCTACATTCACCTTTAGATTCCGTTTCTTACACACTCTCCCAAACTCATCCACCAAGCCTTGCAGCTCCTTCGTCTTCACTCAACAACACAATAACATCTGCAAACAACAGTACAGGGAGTTTCCAAACACTACCCTCTCTCACCAGGGCCACTCCATCGTCCACTCTCCTACCTTGTACCTCTTTTATTACCCCATCCATGTACAGATTGAACAACCATGGAGACATGACACATCCCTGTTTCAACCCAACTTTCAAAGAGAAATATTCACTTAGTTCACCATCCACACGCACTGCAGCCTTTGCACCATCGTACATACTCTTCACAGCATTCAACAACTTCCCATCTACTCCATATATTCTTAACACTTTCCACAATCCTTGTCTATCCACCCTGTCATATGCTTCCTCCAAATCCATGAAAGCCGCATGCAACTTCTTTCCCTTCTCTAGAAACTTTTCCACTAAAGATCTAAGAATTAATATCTGATCTACACAACCTCTTCCCTTCCTAAAGCCTCCCTATTCATCTCCAACTAATTTCTCTGTTCTTTCTCTAACTCTGTCACTAAGTATCCTACCAAACACTTTTCCTATTATATTAAGAAGACAAATGCCCCTATGATTACCACACACTTCTTTTTCCCCTTTTCCTTTGTACAAGGGAATAATTATACCTAACTTCCAATCCTCCGGGACTCTACCTTCCTCCCAGGCCAATCTGCACATCTTCCATATCCATTCTACTACTATCTCTCCCCCATGCTTCAGCATTTCACCACACACTCCATCAATTCCTGGGGCTTTCCCCGATTTAACTTTCTTCATTGCTTCCACAACTTCTATCCTACTGATTTCTTCCTATCTTCTCACCTCCCTCCTTCTCCCAGCCATTCCCCAGCCACTTATACTCGCATTACTTCCATCCTCTATGTTCAACAATTCCTTAAAGTGTTCTCTCCATCTGCTCACTTTTTCTCCCTTCTCCACTAGTAATCTACCATTTTTATCTTTCACTCCTCTGCTAACTTCACTTCCACCCTGTCTTACTCTTTTCACCTCTTTCCAGAACATTTTCTTACAATCCCTCCACTTTACACTCAAATTCCTTCCAAATTCCTCATCCACTCTCTTCTTACTCTTTCTTACTAATCTTTTCACCTCTCTCTTTCTTTCTACATATAACTCTCTCTTCCGCCTCTCAACTTCTTCCTAGTTATTATTATTATTATCATTATTATTATTATTATCATTATTGTTAATATTATTATTATTATTATTATTATTATTATTATTATTACCATTATTAATTATTATTATTATTATTATTATTATTATTATTATTATTACTGCTACTACTACTGCTACTACTACTACTACTGCTACTACTACTACTACTACTACTACTACTACTACTACTATTACTACTACTACTGCTACTACCACTACTACTACTACTACTACTTCTACTGGGCACATTTCTACACTTTTCTTGGTTGATTAAAGTTGTCTGGTAGTATATCTATCTATTTATATACCTAGGCTGCTTCCCCCAAGGAAAGGGAGGTAGCCGAGACAGGACGACACACTCCCCATTTACTCATTCATTCAAACACATTCATTTGCATCTTAGCCTCAAATGGGAGAAGGGACAGATCCTCAACGCACCACACCGTACAAGGGTCAACTGCACAATGCAATCAGTGACATCCGCAGCAGGGCCCGACAGCAGAACTGGTTTACCCCTGCCACATCATAACAGACCCATCCCCTTACCCTCACCTGGTAGTAGAACAAATTAAACAAGAAGCGGTGCCAAGGCACAGCAAACTCGTCCTCGGTAGTCATTTTAGTGCTGACGTATAAACACAGCATAATATCAACGATGTCACATACCATATTTTTAGTAAATCGGATGAATATTCACGATTTTATGCCCATTTGAAATTTTAGGCCCGACCACTCCTGACACTGACCCTCCTACCGCTAACTAGGGGAGTGACCCCCTTGATGTAATGAGGCATTTTGTAGGATGCAGATTTTAAGATGCGCCTTTAGGTTTTGGTTTCATGGCGATATGACGAATTTGAAAGGAGTTAGGGCAGAAAAAACGATTATTGCCCGTCCCAGATTTCGTTATATATATATATATATATATATATATATATATATATATATATATATATATATATATATTGTTACGGAACAGAGAAAGATAATGTACACTTTAACTGACAATACTAAGAGTCACTACTGTCCCGTAAAGTTCCAGGTTCAAAACAAAAGAGTTAGGTAAAATTACAAGTTAAAGATTAATGCTCAAACTAACAACAAAACATTCAGGACTCATAAGGATAATGTAATGGCAAAAAAACAGGTTAAATATATGGTTAACTGCAATAGCATCTATTAACACAGAAATTAGCAAGAGTAAATTTATCTAAGTCAGCCCTGATAAAATGAAAATACACTGGGTAATGCTCAGTTAATGCAAGATAAATTATTACAGATACAAACTATTATTAATAATTGCTAACAATAAGAATCTTTACATAAATCACAAAACCTCACTAGGCCTACAAATTAAACTTATGCTACACAGTACAAGAAAAAATGCAACAACAGTTATACTCAAATTACACAGCTGCTAGATGGTTGGAGACTTCCTGAGCACTCACAACAATAACTGTACAGGGAGGACAGAGATGTGAACAAAATGAGGAGCAGATCTAAGTGGCAACGATGCAGAGACTGAGCTCATTATATAGGGGCCAGCAGAGCTTGAAACAACTTGTAAGAAGGACGCGCAAATGAAGCCATGGGGACAAAGAGCTGACAATCCCGCTCTGAACAACAGAAAGGACGACTTACTCTACTATAACGGTAGAAGGGGGGGACTGAGGCAGAACACGATCGTGATCAAACATGCAGCATACTGTGCGTTAAAATTACACTAAGGATGATGAAATCATAGGCTATGTAACACCTCCCCCACAAAAGAAAAAGAAATTTACAAAGGAAATTTCTTATTACTCTAAAACAATCTGTACATGGCATTACAGAACATGCAAAAGTCTTTCCTAGTGTTACAAAACATGAGATCTCCCTAGCACGTTCAGTCATAGGTACTTGCCAGTATCCCTTTAACAAATCAAACTTACTTATGTACCTAGCCTTTCCGATCTTGTCTATGCAATCTTCCACACGAGGGAGAGGGTAAGTGTCTGTTTTGGTTATCTGATTAACACGTCTGTAGTCAATGCAAAGCCGCTGTGACCCACCTGGCTTAGGGACCAGAGTGACAGGAGAACTCCACTCGCTCTGACATGGCTCAATCATCTTGTGGTCCAACAGGTAGCCAAGCTCCTTCTGGATGAGAGGAACTTTCACTGGGTTCACACGGTAAGGAGGCGGTTTAATTGATTTTGCGTCTCCAACATCGACATCATGCATCAACACAGTGGTTCTTCCTGGAGTGGCACGGAACACTTGCGGGTACTCCTGCAGTAATGCCGAAAACTCCTGCCTTTCGCTTGGGAGGTAGATGAGAAAGCTTAGTCTGGAGATCATTCATGATATCAGGATTCTTCCCCAAACTATCACTCAGGCTCATACTGCATGGGAGAGCTTCACTTGCAGACTCGGGTGGAACAGCTACAGTGCAGACTGGATTATTTTCGTCCCGCCTGTGATATAACTTTAGCATGTTGATGTGACATAGTTGCTTGCTCTTTCTACGATCTGGTGTGGCGATGACATAGTTGACATCACTGAGTTTCTTCTCCACGAAATAAGGACCACTAAACTTGGCTTGAAGAGGTTGCCCATGAACCGGTAGAAAAATCAAAACCTGATCTCCCTGGCTGAAAGTGGCGTAACCTGGACTTCTTATCATACCAAGTCTTCATCTTCTCCTGAGCAGCTCCTAAATTCTCTCTCGCCAGTTGTAAAGCAGTGGACAGCCGTTCTTTGAACTTCATCACATACTCCAGCAGGTTGACGTCACCTTCCTCTGACAGCCAGCATTCCTTGAGTAACTTAAGGGGTCCTCTTACTTCATGGCCAAACAGTAGTTCAAAGGTGAGAAGCCCAGTGATTCATTTGGAGATTCTCTTGCAGCAAACACAACAAATGGAAGACCTTTATCCCAGTCTTTCTGATGTTCCAAACAGTATTTCTTGAGCATCGATTTGAGTGTTTGATGATATCTCTCCAACGCTCCTTGGGTCTGGGGATGAGTAAGCTGAAGACGTGATCTGGGTGATGCCCAACTCTTTCAGAGACTGCTTGAAAACATTCGACATGAAATTACTTCCCCGATCTGACTGTACCTCCTTGGGCAGACCAAACTTTGTGAAGAACCCTAGCATTTCCCTTTACCACGTTCTTTGCTGAGATATTTCTAAGTGGAATGGCTTCAGAATAACGAGTAGCCATATCAATCAGGGTCAACACATAAGAAAATCCTGAAGAAGTCTTAGGAAGAGGGCCCACAATATCCACCAACACACGGGTGAAAGGCGCCTCAAAAGGAGGAATGGGAACTAGAGGTGCAACCTTTTCGATCTGATTACACTTCCCCACAACTTGACAGGTGTGACAAGACTTACAATACCAGGAAACATCCCTGAAGATACCTGGCCAGTAGAAGTGTTTTCAAAATATGTGCCATAGTCTTCCTCACTCCAAGGTGTCCTGCCAAACTGGAATCATGAGCCACTCTAATGATATCCTGCCTACAAACACGAGGGATGACAACTTGATGTACAACCTCCCATTCACAGTCGGCTGATGCTGTTGGGGGTCTCCACTTCCTCATAAGTACTCCTGACTTTACATAATAACAAGTAGAAGCACCAGCTGACTCTTCCTCACTGCAAGCAGAGTTAGCTAGACTTTTCAACTCAGAGTCAGCAACCTGCAACTCAACCAACTCTTGACGAGACAAATTATCAACACTACGGGGTACTGCCTCATTTGGTGAGTGGTCCAAATTAGCAAGAAAAGTGTCAGCTAGGATAACATCATCATCATTATCCTCTATATCACCAGTAACTTTAGACTTAGCCCTAGTGACAGCAGATGCAGGGAACACGTCAGGGACATCACAATCCTGGGCCGCAGCCACTGGCTCATTAGACAACTGAGGAGCTGGACACACTTGACTTCCACCAATATCATTTCCAAGTAAGAAAGTTACACCTGACATTGGGAGTGTCTCAACCAACCCAACCATAACGGAACCATTAGCAAAACCAGACTCTAAATTCACTCTGCACAGAGGGACAGAGAAGTAATTATTCCCTACACCTTGTAAGATTACAGTTTCATCAGAGGTATTAACATTAGAGCCTAGAACACTGGTCAGCATAAGGGATTGGCAAGCACCTGTATCACGATATATTTTAACTGATTTCCTGTCATTACTGTCCAGAGGACTGACAAAACCATCAGACAGGAAATTAGCACATGAACTCTTGAGAGTGTCACCCACGTTCCTGCTCAAAAGTGGAGCTCCATCCTGAGAATTTAAGTTACCCCTCAAAGCAGGTTCAGTTAACTCAGTTAAAGAATTCTGGGAACTCTCAAGAGTGGACACTAGACCAATTGACCGAACATTTAAAGACTCCTTTTTGTTCACATGACGCTGTCTCCTGAAACATTTCTCCGTAGTATGACCAAGCTTACTACAATAAGTACATTTACTTTTCTGAAATCTAGAGGTGAAGCTGGTATTTACTTCCTGAGAAACATCATCTTTATTCTCTTTCCTGTTACCTGTACTCTGAGTAGAGGCAACGTACTTACTCTCAGCTTTCCTTTTTTCTTTAGAATATCTCTTGTGAGTGAGAACATATTCATCAGTTAAAACTGCAGCATCAGACAAATTATCTATTCTTTTCTCATCAAGATATAGTCTTACATCTTTATAAATACACCTTTTGAAGTCCTCCAGCAAAATCATCTGCTTATATTTACCAAAATCAAAATCCACATTCTTAGAATTTAACCACTGCTCTAACAGATCTTTGATTTTTGCATACTCAACATGGGATTGCTTGTCTTGCTTGTAAGTTGTCCTAAATTTTACTCTATAAGTTTCAGGAACAAGCTCATAGGACTTAAGAATCAAGTTCTTAATTACATCATAATTATCAGATTGATCCTGAGGCAAAGATGCATAAGTTACTTGAGCTTTACCGGTGAGAACAGTTTGAATGTGTACTGGCCAATACTCCTTGGGCCAATTAAAACCTGTAGCTACTCTCTCAAACAACTGAAAATACTTTGTTAAATCAGATTCATTAAAAAGTAATGACAAATTTAACATTTTTAGCCACATCAAAATCATCAGAGCTAGATGATCCAGTACCACCTTGTTTCATGGTCTGCCTGAATCCTAGCAAGTTCAACTTGTGCCTGAAACTCAGCCTCCTTAGCACGAGCCTGAAACTCAGCCTCCTTAGCATTTGCCTGAAACTCAGCCTCTTGAATACGAGCTTTTGCCTGAAATTCAGCCTCTTTAGCACGAGCCTCCTGCAGGGCTAGCTGTAACTTAGCTAATTCAATCTGCGTTTGCTCATTTCGAGGAGTTACATTAAACAAGCTTTCATTAATCATGTCAACAATTTGATCTTTAGAATGATGAGAGCGAACAGCAATTCCCAATTGTTGAGCAACAAGCTTAAGTTCATTCTTTGTTCTGTTTTCTACATCACACACTGTTTGCACATTTGACAAAAAATCTTTGGCTTCATCAAGTATAGTAATAGTAGACATCATGAATAAGTAACAGTCACAAAATATCAAGCAATATCCTTATGATAATATCCTGAATATCCTGATATGAGGTTGCCAAATTTATGTTACGGAACAGAGAAAGATAATGTACACTTTAAGTGAGAATACTAAGAGTCACTACTGTCCCGTAAAGTTCCAGGTTCAAAACAAAAGAGTTAGGTAAAATTACAAGTTAAAGTTTAATGCTCAAACTAACAACAAAACATTCAGGACTCATAAGGATAATGTAATGGCAAAAAAACAGGTTAAATATATGGTTAACTGCAATAGCCTCTATTAACACGAAATTAGCAAGAGTAAATTTATCTAAGTCAGCCCTGATAAAATGAAAATACACTGGGTAATGCTCAGTTAATGCAAGATAAATTATTACAGATACAAACTGTTATTAATAATTGCTGACAATAAGAATCTTTACATAAATGACAAAACCTC
>NC_137069.1:21240711-21248559 GCF_032717465.1 Coenobita brevimanus
ATAATTTTAATGTACCAGGGGTCACTGCTTCAGGAGGTGACTTGTGTGCTTGTCCCGCAAGGGAAAGCTCCTAGTCTTGATGGATTGAACGGAGCTGGGGCCTGATTGACTGCTGCCTACCTAAATAGCGCCAGGCAAGGCTGCCGCATCACCCCTGAACATCCACATTGTGCGCTGTGCAATTTCCACGCTGTTTCTGCAGATGTCCCGTTAACTCAAAGTACCCGTACATGATATCATGCATTATTTATTATTCGGTTGTTCATTTTACTTTACAACTCTCTCTCAGGTTATTCATACATGTAGCTTATAGATAAAGTATTATAGTATTACAGAAAGTAACTTTTCCATTTTAGTCTTTCGTATGAAAATTCCATGTCAGTTTTTCCATGCTGCATGGTGGTTTTTCTCACTTTTTCATACCAGTTTTAACTGGAGAGTTTGGAGGTGGTGGAAGCCTTCTTGCTTTACTATCCTTATCCTTCAGCATGTAGAGTTAGATCTCGTAGTCATAGTCTACCCTGTAACAAACAGCCTGGAAAGGACAATAAGGTCTGTTGCTGTTTGCTTTCCTTTGTACTCCTTTGTACCTCCATCCCCCTGCCCACTACCATACCATCCCATCCACCCACCCTCCACCCACCCATACCCTCCCTCACCTCCACCCCCCCTGCCCACTACCATACAATCCCATCCACCCACCCTCCACCCACCCATACCCTCCCTCACATCCACCCCCCTCCCCACTCCCATCCCATCCCATCCATCCACCCTCCACCCACCCATACCCTCCCTCACCTCCACCCCCCTGCCCACTCCCATCCCATCCCATCCACCCACCCTCCACACACAAATACCCTCCCTCACCTCCACCCCCCTGCCCACTCCCATCCCATCCCATCCACCCACCCTCCACACACAAATACCCTCCCTCACCTCCAGCCCCCTGCCCACTCCCATCCCATCCCATCCATCCACCCTCCACCCATCCATGCCCTCCCTCACCTCCACCCCCTGCCCACTCCCATCCCATCCCATCCATCCACCCTCCACCCATCCATACCCTCCCTCACCTCCACTTCTCAGCCCACTTGTTTAACCTCCCATCCACCCACCCATACCCTCCCTCACCTCCCCCCCCCTGCCCACTCCCATCCCATCCAATCGACCCACCCTCACACCCACCCATACCCTCCCTCACCTCCATCCCCCCTGCCCACTCCCATCCCATCCCATCCACCCACCCTCCAACCACCCATGTCTTCCCTCACCTCCATCCCCCTGCCCATTCCCATCCCATCCCATCCACCCATCCTCACACCCACCTGCCTATCTACCTACGTACTTACCTACCTCCCTTCGCCCACCCACTCCCACCCCTGCCTCCACCTGCCCACCCACATCTCCACCCCCTCCACCCCCACTCCCACCCACCAACCCAGCCTAGATTCACGACAACCTTTCTACTTTCTCGTATATGTAAAGATAACTTCTTTTCCGGCGTTTGTTTTGCACCTTTGAGTTATTCTACATCAACTTTTCCCAGTTCATGTCATAAAAAAAAAAGTCAGGAAAATTCTTTGATTTCATCCACGTAACCTTGCAAAATCCTGAAGCTGTACTCTAAACAGTTTTTTAGTTGTGAATTTTTAAAGTTTGGGTTAAAGGGATTTTTTTTTTTTGGGGGGGAGGTATTTTTTTTTTATCTGTGCATTCTAAGCATCACCATCTACATGTTTCCTGCATTAATGACCTAAAATTTTCTAAAGACATTAAAAAAATACATGACTAATTTATAACAAATGGTCAGGTAAATTTTTGCTGTTCAGCTTGCAGATGTGAAAATTTATCAAGGCTATTTTTCTTTTTCGAGCAAGAATTACCTATTATTAAAAACTCAATATCTCAGTCCATTTCCCATGATTTTCAGCAAAATTTTGCTTCTGTGCAGTATTATCATTGTTCTTTCAGACCTAGAAGATCCTGCATGAAAAGCTGAGTGCTGCAGAGATAGATAAATTTGACCTTGGAACTGAAAGACCGATTTGTTTTCCAGATTTTGACTCTTATTTCACGTAGCTCACTGGCTCTACATTCTTCCCAGTAGCACTTCTTCGTGACTAGCACTATATTATAAGTGTTAATATAGTGGTAACGCTTTGTATGCAAGACGGAGAGACGGCAGCTTTTAAGACAGGTTATATTGATGGGAGTATAGTAGGGAAATTGATAAAACAAAAAAGGAAGGAAGGATGGAGCTTAATTATGGGAACTTTGATCTTTTGGTCCTTTAAGAAATTCTTCTCTCTCTCTCTCTCTCTCTCTCTCTCTCTCTCTCTCTCTCTCTCTCTCTCTCTCTCTCTCTCTCTCTCTCTCTCTCTCTCTCTCATCCCTTTTCACTTCAATCCCATCTCCTCCTTCCATGGTTCTCTATTTCCCCCTCCTTCTCTTCCTCGTCCTCCTCCTCGTCCTCCTCCTCTTCCTCCTCCTCCTCCTCCTGACTAAATGGAGTTATTATTATTATTATTATTATTATTATTGTTATTATTATTATTATCATTATTATTATTATTATTATTATTATTATTATTATCTGTGATTATTATTACTGTTGTTGTTGTTATTGCTCTTATTGTTATTGTTGATGTTCCTTTCTTTAATATCCTTCCTTTCCTTGTTCCTTCACTTAATTTCCTCCTTCCCTTCTCTCTCCTTCTATTCTTCCTCCTCCTTTCCTTCACTCTCCTTCCTTTCCTTCTTCTTCCTTCACTTGGTTCCCCCCTTCCATCTCTCCTGACATCCTTCTTCCCTCTTCCTTTTTCCGTCTGCCTTCCCTCACTCTCCCTCTTTTCCTTCTTAATCCTTCACTCTCCCCCCTTTCCTCCCTCCCCCTAGCCTTTTCTTTCTCTCCCTTCGTCCTTCACTTCCCCCCTTCCTTCACTCTCCATCCTTTCCATCTTCATCCTCCCCATCTCTCTCTCTCCTCCTATCTCTCCTTCTCCCTTCCTTCTCCGCACTTATCCATCTTCCCTTCTCCTCTTTTTCCTTCCTCCCTTTCTTAACCCTTCTCTTGCCTCCCCTCCTTGTCTCATATTCATCTCTTTCTCCCTCCTCCTCCCTTCCTTTATCATTCACTTTTTTCCCCACTTCCTTCTCTCTCTCCTTCCTCCTATCCACCGTTTCCTTCCACCCTCCCTTCCTTCACTCCTTCACTCTCCTTCACCCCTAAAACCATAACCTCCTAAAAACATTCTTGATCATGTGTCAAAATTTTCTTTCTCCCTCCCTCTACACCCTTACCCCAAAACAACACTATTTTTGATCTTCAAAGAAAAGAATGATTATTAAAATTTGGGAGAGAGAGAGAGAGAATGTGTGTGTGTGTGTGTGTGTGTGTGTGTGTGTGTGTGTGTGTGTGTGTGTGTGTGTGTGTGTGTGTGTGTGTGTGTTATCCCTTCTCACTCAAAGACTGGGTCTCTCTCTCTCTCTCTCTCTCTCTCTCTCTCTCTCTCTCTCTCTCTCTCTCTCTCTCTCTTATTACTGAATGGATTAATGAAGGATATACCAGACCCTCCAGTTCGAAACGTATCTATCTATGTATCTATATATCTGTCTATCTATCTATCTATCTATCTGTACCTATAGGCTATTTCTGCATTTGCCTTTGTCAGTGGCTGTTTGATCTTCCCTCCCTTCCTTCCATCCATCCTTTAATGACCTTGCTGAGAGTATAAATGGATGTTCTTTGGTGCAATATGCTGATGATACCCAATTTCTCCAGGCTGACACTATAAATAATCTCGAGGCTCTTATCTTCAAAACAGAAGGAACCTTACGGATTGCAAAACATCATTTTCTTAGAAATGGACTTACGCTAAATGAAAGAAAAACACAATGTATCTTCGTAGGTAATAGACGACTTCTATCACATATTCCTCCTAACACTGTCATAAATTGTTCTGGCGAACACATTTTCCCGAGCACGAGTGTAAAAAATCTAGGTGTCTACATCGACAGATATATTCTTTTTGATGTGCATATTAATGAGTTAAGTAAGAAAGTCACGGGAACACTTATGTTCATAAATCAAATAAGTGAAAACTTTGATAAGTCCAACCAGTGAAAGAATTGTTGTACAATCTCTAGTTCTTAGCATAATAAATTACTGTATAGGTATATACAGGGTACGACAAATGATACCTTACTTCACCAAGTTCAGAAATTACAAAATTTTGCAGCTAAAGTAGCTATTAGGGGAGCAAGAAATTACGACCATGTAACCCCCATTATAAAAGGAATTAAAGTGCTTAAAAGATTAAAGATAAACATATTTTTGACAAATGTACCACTGTTTTTATGGCTGTCAATGGTTTTTATCCTGGAGTGGTATCTAAAAAAGTTGTCCACACTGTCAGTGAAAAAGCACAGCTAGTACAACAAGACAGCAGAAATAACAGCTTTATGTGCCTGCAGGCCAGAACAAACTCATGGTGCCAGAGCCATCACTACATACTAGGACCCAAACTGTGGAATAATTTACCTACTGATATCACTCATTCCCGGAAGCGTACATGTTTTTAAATCTAAACTTAAGAAGTTAATTTTAAGTGATTTGTGAAGTTGATATTATCATGTATCAGGAATATGACACGATTATTTCATGTTTGTGACTTTGTATACTGATTTTTAAAGAATACCATATTTTATGGAAAGTAAATTATTTGAACTTTGAACTTCTTTCTTCCTCCACCCCTCCTTCTCTCCACCCCTATTCCTCCTTTTCACTCCTCATCTTCTATTCCTTTCCCTCCATCCATCCTCCTCTCATTTCACTGTCCCTTCCCGTCTTTTCCTTAAAGATCACCCTCATTTTTCCTCCGTTCTTCCCTCTCCCTACCCACCATTCCATCCTTCGTTCATCTAATCATCATCATCATCATCGTCATCTTTCTATCCATCTGCATTCACTTCCTTTCACCTTACCATCCTCACTCCCCTTCCCTACCTCTCTCAAAACCTTCCCCTCTTCCCCTCCATCTCTCTCACCCTATCCCCCCCTCCCTCTCATCTCCCTGTCCCGTCCCTCCCTCCTCCCCCGTCTCTCATCCCTGTTTCTTCCCCACCCCTTCCCTCTCACCACCTTATCCTTCCACTTCCCTCCCTCCCTCCCCTCTTCTTCACCCCTATCCCTTCCCCTCCCTCCCTCCCTCCTTTCCCTCCAGACATATCAGGCCAAGAGATCAGTCATAGCACCTTCTCGCAAAAACCCTGACTCACTTTCTTCATGATGGTAGAGGAGATGGAGAGGCGGATAAAGGGTGATGATGAGTGATGATGATGATGGTGATGATGATGGTGATAGATGATGATAATGATGGTGGTGGTGTGAGCAGGTGGTGGTGGTGGTGGTGGTGGTGGTGATGATGATGATGATGATGATGGTGATGGTGGTGACGTTGAGTAATGACGATGATGTTGGAGTAATAATAATAATAATAATAATAATAATGAGGAGGAGGAGGAGGACGTACTTTAACTGTACAAACAAAGAACAACCAATCACTAACCCATGAACGCAAAAACAACAAAATCAAATTGAGGGAAGACAAACATAAATCAGAAAAAAAAAAACAAGAGCTGAGTTACGACAGACAAAACAAGCAAGAAAAAATCAACTTTTTACTGAATTAAGCAAAAACTAAAGAATCAGCAAACAGAAAAACAAGACAATTAATTAAAAAAAAGATAAAGAAACAACATACCAGATAAAACAACAAAAACAAGCAAAGCAACAGTAGCAAAACAATGGGACTGCAACACAGACAGACAGATAGACAAGACACACACACACACACACACACACACACACACATACACACACACA
This sequence comes from Coenobita brevimanus, assembly GCF_032717465.1. Classification (NCBI taxonomy): domain Eukaryota; kingdom Metazoa; phylum Arthropoda; class Malacostraca; order Decapoda; family Coenobitidae; genus Coenobita; species Coenobita brevimanus. The sequence continues at coordinate 21,246,596 of NC_137069.1, forward strand.
CACACACACACACACACACACACACACACACACACACACACACACACACACACACACACACACACACACACACATACACAGCCATTGATTGTTCGTGCCCTGGTTGGAACAGACGTCGAAACAAAGTGAACAAGGGACAAGACTGAGGTAGACTGTGGACACATAGGAGATATAAACTGACGTACACAGAATATTCCTATATATATACGTACATACATACATGCATACATACATACACATACACATACATACCCAAACACACATACATACGTACAGCTACACACATACGCAAACACATACATACATATATATTGGGATGATGTGTATGTCGGCATGGGAGTGTAAAAATGGATATATGAGAGAGAGAGAGAGAGAGAGAGAGAGAGAGAGAGAGAGAGAGAGAGAGAGAGAGAGAGAGAGAGAGAGAAGCCAATATTGGTAAAGGTATCAGGAGTGAGGCTGACTATACCTCACCACAGGAGAGCGACGTTGTCAGCTGGAATGTTGTGGAAACTGGCCTGGGATGGGTGTGTGTGTGTGTGTATGTGTGTGTGTGTGTGTGTGTGTGTGTGTGTGTGTGTGTGTGTGTGTGTGTGTGTGTGTGTGTGTGAGAGAGAGAGAGAGAGAGAGAGAGAGAGGGCCACGAGCCATGAGCGGTATTGGCAGGCGAGAGAGGTATAGGGCGGGAGGAAGGAAGAGAGGGATGAGCCAGGAAGCCATGGGAAGTGTAAATAAGAGAGAGAGAGAGAGAGAGAGAGAGAGAGAGAGAGAGAGAGAATTATTGTCGGAAAAAGAAAAGCGTGAAAGGAAAATAGTTGAGTGGAGGAGGAAGAAGAGGGGGAGAAGGAGAAGGTGGGAGAGAAGAAGGAGAAGGTGGGAGAGGAGAAGGAGAAGATGGGGGAGAGGAGAAGGAGAAGGTGGGAGGAAGGAGAAGGAGAAGGAGAAGGTGGGAGAGGAGAAGGAGAAGGTGGGAGAGGAGAAGGAGAAGGTGGGAGAGGAGAAGGACAAGGTGGGGGAGGAGAAAGAGAAGGTGGGAGAGGAGAAGGAGAGAAAGAGAAGGTGGGAGAGGAGAAGGAGAAAGAGAAGGTGGGAGAGGAGAAGGAGAAAGAGAAGGTGGGAGAGGAGAAGGAGAAAGAGAAGGTGGGAGAGGAGAAGGAGAAGGAGGAAGATGACGACAACGATGATGATGATGATGAGAAGAAGAAGAACAAGAAAAAAGAAGAAGAAGAAGAAGGAGAAGAAGAAGAAGAGGGAGGAGGAGGAGGTAGAGGAGGGGGAAGAAGATGATGAGGGAGAAAAGGAAAGGAGGGGAAAGAAAAAAAAAAAAAGATGAGAATGGAAGGGGGAGGGGAGTGAAGGAAGAATTCAAGAGGATAAAACACATGAAGAATAGAAGGGAAACAGGATGATTAAAAAGAGGAAGAGAGAAAATGGGAAAAAAAAGAGAGAGAAGGGAGAGAGACTGAAGGAGGAGAAAAGTAATGGAGGCGATGGGGGGGGAAGGAGGTGAGGGGGAATGGAGGAGGGGGAAATAAAAGGAAGAGAGAGAGGAAAATGGAGAAAGAGAGAGGAGAGAGGTGAGGATGCAAGAAGGGGAAAAATGAAAGAGAGAGAGAGAGAGAGAGAGAGAGAGAGAGAGAGGGAGAGAGAGAGAGAGAGAGAGAGAGAGAGAGGAAGAAATCCAGCTGGAGGAGGGAGGGAAGGAGAGAGAACCAGAATGCCCTCGAGGGTGAAAACAGAAAATATCGCTCGAGAAAAGAGAATAACCCAGGCCTTCACAAAACCTTTTATTACTGGAATTTTTTACTCGACGAAAGAATATTTAAAAAAATGTCTTTTTTTCATGCATCGAAAATAATCCGTAATGATAATAAAGATAAAAAAAAAAATCAAGAATAAAATAACTAGAAAAATAGCCAAGAAAATTTCCAGAAAAAAAATTGAGAAAAATATACCCAAAATAT
>NC_137069.1:21248659-21316159 GCF_032717465.1 Coenobita brevimanus
CTCTAGTTCCTGCTCCTTTCCCTACTCCACTCCTTCCTCTATATCCTACTTCTACTCCCGTTCCTATACAAGCTACAACATCGATTCCTTCTCCGATTCCTACTCCATTTCCCACTCCGGTTTACAGATGTGCCTCCTGCTTGTATTGCTGCCTGAATACAAAGTACGAAATAATATGCAATGTCTTCGTGTGTGTGAGTGTGGGTGTGGGTGTGGGTGTGTGTGTGTAGAGGAAAATATGCTTCGTTTTCCTTCATCCTGCCGTAACTTTTTTTTTATTTTATATTTAACAAAGGGTAAATATTCAATTCTATCTCCATACAACTGCGATGTTGGTGTTCTATTTCTTTATACCAGCTCTCGTTGCCACAGGCATAGACCTTTATTTCTGGACCAATTGGCATGAAACTTAGTATCAATATACCCGGGCCTTGCATCTCCACACAGCTTCTTGAGATCTCTTGTATGGATCTTAATTAATCTTATAGCGCTAAATGGGTAAAAGAGCAGGTGCAGAATCTCCAGAACATGGGCCTGAAACCACAGACGCCAAAACAACTTTCCCTGATAAGTATGGGTTATCATCGGATTTGAGTTTTGTTTCGAACGAGCCCTCTGGCCCGTTTCACATGTACGAGAGAAAACAGATCGTGTGTCCAGACTGTAACGGGTAACTATAGCAAAAACAGTCTAGGGGAAATGTTATATACTTTGCTCCTAAATGTAGTCTTCCTTGTTTTTTTTTTTTTTTTTTTAAGTAACTGTAGTACTTTCACCTTAACTTGACCTGGTTTCATGTCGTTTTGCAGCTTATTTCAAGTCGCCCAGTGGCAGAAAAAGACAACCAAACTTCTGTCCCTTCGCAGCTTATTTCACGTAACTGATGGACAGAAAAAGACAATGTTACAGCTTTTTATCCTTTCCATAGCACTTCCCCGTGACTAGTTCCATCTTCCAATGTTAATCTCTTTGTAAAATTCAGTTATCAGGATGGGGAGACGGCAATTTTAGGCCAAGTTACAGTTAAAAGGGGTATATTTGTACCTGTGTTAACGATTTTGTGTTTTTCCATTCCAGGTAAGATTGATTGCCTGTTGCGTCTACCTGTATGCGGACGTGTAAGTACTGTATTATGTGTTTTTCTCCTTCCGTATTGTATATTGTGTTATGTATTATACATACCCCATGTGTAATTGGTGAGGAAGTTTTATTATTGTTATTGTTATTATTATCATTATTAAATTACTGTTATTGTTACTGTTTGCTATTATTATTATTATTATTATTATTATTGCTTGTTGTTGTTGTTGTTGTTTTTATTATCATTATTATTATTATCATTTGATGAATGAAATATGGCAGAGTGGAATGAGAGACTACAAATGTGTCAGCTCGAAATGTATGTATGTCGAGCTCACGTCTGAGAAGGTGAAAGTGGCAGCAATTGTAGCGTATGCACCGTGTGATGACAGGAGTGAGGCAGAGAAAGCCAGGTTTGGGGATGGGCTGGATGAAGTAGTAGGAGAAGTGGTCCTGTGAATGATATAATGGGTAATAACGGAGTACCAGGAGAGAATGATACTGGGAAGCAACTGAAGGACATGTGTCAGGAGAGGAAGCTGAGCATTTGTAACTCTTATTTCAAGCACAAAGATGCACATTAATTTACAGGATATAGAGGGAATGGAGATTGTGTTGAAAGGAGCCTGATTGATTGTGTGTTCGAAGAGAAATCGATGCTGGGAAGTGTTGCTGATACAAAGGCAGTGAGAGGACGATATGGAGATTTGTCAGATCATATCATTGTGGTATGCAAGATCAAGCAGGGAGGAGTGAGATGGACCAAGAGAGAGAGAAGAGCAGTCAGGGAGAGAGACTGAAAGTCGAGAAGCCGAGGATCAAAGAAATGGCAGATGAATACAGGGCCAAAGTAGAGGAGGCGTTAGAATCAGTGAATTAGAATGAAATGGATCTGGACAGCTTGTGGCATGCTTGTAGGGATTACTTAGTTAATGCAAAAGCTGTGTGTGGTGAGGCAAGAGAAACAACAAAGAAGAAAGGTATGGCATGGTGGGATGAAGAGGTTAAGAGAGCAGTGGAGGAAAAGAGGAAGAAGTGGCTAGAGTGGATACAGGACAGGGGTTCCGTTGAAATAAGAGCATGAAAAGAGACTAGTCAAGAGGAAAAAGGAGTTAAATAATGATATAGGAAGAAAAATGAATGCAAATTGCTCTGAAAATAGGAAGTTATTCTGGAAAGAACTGTGAAAATGTAAAAGTGACAGTGAAAAGAATTGTGAAAGTGTGAAGGGATGGGTGGTAAAGTATTAACCCATGGGGATGAAGTAAGGGCGAGATCGAAAAAATATTTTGAAAGTCTGATGAATGGGAATGGAGACAGCAAAGCGACTGTTAACATGATTGGTTTTGGGGTTGTACAGAAAGGAATGCAGTGCCAGGAAATCCTGACACTCGCAGAGGGCTTAAGAACGTTGTGAAGCTGCTGAAAGATAGGAAAGCAGCTGGGGTTGGTGAAGTGTATGCAGAGATGATTTAATGTAGAGGAGAGAGCGGAATGAAGTGCTTGTTGGAGATATGTAAGAAGGCATGGATGAGTGAAACTGTGCCAGTAGAGTGGAAAGGGGCAGTGATTGTACCCCTGTAAAATAAATAAGGGTGTTCGAAGTGAGTGCAAGAATTATTGTGGCATAAGTTTATTGAGTTTTGTAGGGAAGCTGTATGGAAGAATTATTATGGAGAAAGTAAGAGAGATATCAGAAGTCTTTGTGAGTGACGAACTGGGTGGCTTTGGAGTAACAGAGAATGTGTGGATCAAATATTTGCAGTGAGACAGATAGTGGAGAAGACTTGTGAGAAGGACTATAAGGTGTTTATGGCATTTATGGATTTGGAAAAGGCATACGATAAAGTAGACAGAGAAGGATTATGGAAGGTTTTGCGCATGTACGGTGTAGATGGTAAGCTACTAGGTGCCGTCATGAGTTTTTATGATGGTAGTGAAGCATGTGTAAGGGCAAATGGGCATCTATGTGAATGATTCACAATCAGTGTGGGTGTGCGACGAGGTTGTGTAATGTCCCTATGGTTGTTCAATACATACATCGATGGGGTGATGAAAGAAGTAAAAACACGAGTAAGGAGAGAGGATGTATCTTGTAATCAGTAGTGATGGATGGAATATCTCAAATTTGTTGTATGCTGATGATTCAGTACTATTTGGTAAATACCGAACAAAAGCTTGGAAGATGAATGCAGAGTTTTGTAGATGTGTGTGAGCGACGCCTTGAGAGTAAATGTAGGAAAAAGTTAAGTGATGGTTATTGAGAGAGAAGGCGACTCCCAGTGTAATGTTACAGTAAATGGAGAGAGACTGGAATTGGTGCATAGAGTTCAAATATCTGGGTACAGTGATAGAAAAGAGAGGAAGATGTGCAAAAGAAGTGGAAAGTAAAGTGACACAAGGAAGGAAAGTAGCTGGTGCTGCTGAAAGGTCTTGACAAGAACAGAGGCTTGAGCTGCAGCCGCCGCGAGGCTTACATGAAGGAGTGTTAGTTCCAGCTTTAACATATGGATGTGAGACAATGGTGTGGCATGAAAATGAAAAGTCAAGAGTAAGAGCAGTGGAGATGGGACTGCTGGAGGAATGCGTGTGGAGTACAAAAAGTGGCTAGGATACAGAATAATGTGATTCGTGAAAGATGTGGAGTGTGAGGAAGTCTATGAACACCAGAATCGAAGAGTGTGTACTGAGATGGTTTGGTCGTGTCTAGAGAATGGATGACAATAGAGTGGTGAAAAAAGTATATCTGAACGAATTTGAAGGAGGGAAGAGGCGAGGTAGACCAAGAAGAAGATGGAGAGATATGGTGGATGAGTGTGTGAGGAAGAGAGGTATGGAATTTGGTGAGGCTAAGGAACTGACAAGAGATCGAGATGGCTGGATGAGTTTTGTGCAGAGAAGTGGATGACCAGGGATTTGGCACCCCTTTTCAAAGTAACAGCGTTCGGATTGGCTCTGTCAGATAGGTATTTGTGAAGCTACAGAACGTGATGATTTTTTAGGGGGGCCTATCAGATGGAGCCAGGATTTCGAGAGCTTGAATGATGAGTGAATGGAAGAGTGGACAATTGAACTGGGCAACCTCTTTGGCTGTCTGGACGCTGCTACTCCCCACCCTGCCCTAGTGTGGGAAAGGAGGTCCGGATAATGATGATGATGATGATGATGATGATGATTATGAGAGAAGAGGGTGTGAGCTGGGGGGAGGGCATCGAAATGGCATGGGACAGGGCGACATGCAGGCGATTTGTTTATGACTACCCCTTACAAGATTAGGGGCTTCTGGCCATTGATAGCCTATTATCCATCCATCCTCCGTCTTCCAATCCTACATTGCCCCATGAGGAGCGTAGGAGCCCGGGGGCCAGGCAAGATGGTCCTGGACATTTGAGCTGGAGAGTGACCAGCCTCGCTCATCCCTGAATGACATTCAGCAATCAACCCCAATCATCCCTTGGATATAAACTTTCACCGGCTCAGTCCGACTGGATTGCTGTAATTACCCACTAAACCACCAGGAGCCAAAAAATAGGTTATAAGGATACCACCCAGCGTAGTAAATGGTTTCCTCGTGTACAGGAAACCGTTTGGCTTGTCACTCAATGTAGAGTCACCCACAGGCAGAAGGACTAGGAAAGAATAAATATTTTATTATTTTTATTATTACTATTATTATTATTATTATTATTATTATTATTATTATTGTTATTGTTGTTGTTGTTGTCATTGTTGTTGTTGTTGTCATTGTTGTTGTTGTTGTTACCTTGCTCCATCCCTCCCGTCCATTTATAAAGTCGGGTCAGGTCACATGGAGTCAAGTTGTGGGGGTCAAATACTAGAGCCAGGTCACAGATCTGGTCCCAGGAGGTCAGATTCAAGAGTCATGTGAAGGGATCAGGCTGCAATTTGTAAGCTCACATTGGGTAGGTCATGGGGTCTGATGGCTCGGAGTAAGGTCAAACATTAAGTTAGGTCATAGGATTAAATAATGGATCAGGTTAAGGGATCAAGTAATGGGTTCAGGTCATAGATCGTCAGGTCTTGGGGTCAGGTCACAGGTCAGGTCAGGTCACGGGGTTAAATTATCGAGCCAGGTCACAGGTAAAGCCAGGTCAAGGAATAAGAAAATGGGGTGTATCATGAAGCCAGATCAGTTCAGGGATCAAACATTGGGATCAGGACACAAATCAGGTTAGGTCACAGGTTTAAATAATGGGGAAAAATGGAGCCAGGTCACAGGTCAGGCCAGATCAAGTGAGGTCAAATAATGCGGCCAAACAGAGGTCAGATAATGGGATCAGGGTCACAAGTCAGGCCTAGTCATGGGGTAAAAAATGAGGTCAGGCCACAGGTCAGGTCACGGGGGTCAAATAATGGAGTTAGGTCAGAGGACAGTGTTAGGGGTGGTGGAATTCGCGACCCAGCCATTTATGATCCACTGACAAAAATGGCTGACAAGAAATATGGGCTGGGGTTCAGATTAAAGATAGTCCCTGGTTGAGAGAGAGAGAGAGAGAGAGAGAGAGAGAGAGAGAGAGAGAATCCCCACACCATGTCTTAGAATATCCCAAACTTGGTAGGTATTTCTTGCAACATTTAATTTATGGTTAAATATAGTATAATATTTCCAGGTTACAGCTTAATGCATTATAACTTTTCCTCTTGCAGTTAGTCATGTGTGTGTGTGTGTGTGTGTGTGTGTGTGTGTGTGTGTGTGTGTGTGTGTGTGTGTGTGTGTGTGTTTAGCTTGTGTATGCTAAGTATGTATGTATGTACCCGGTATAGATGTGTGTATTTTTGTGTGTGTCTGTATTTATGTATGTATATGTATGTGTGGTTTGTGTGTGCTTGTGTGTATAGCTTATGTAAGTATGTATGTATGTATGTGTGCATGTATGTATGTATGTGTATTTGTGTATGTGTGTACGTCCTTGCTCCCCACTCACACACAGCCACCCCATCCCTAAACCCATCAAACCCCTCTTTCCAATCCCAGTTCCTAATCGTGACGTCAATTATTATTAATCTTCTCTCTGGCTCTGGACTTTGCATTTCCCTTCCTTATAAATAATCTAAATTCAACTGACGTCTCCTTTCACCTAATTCTTGCTCCTACCAGACGATTTCCTTCAACCCATTAAGCATTTCTCGTACCAATGGGGTTTGTTTAGGTCACATCTAACCCCTAAAAGTCAAGAAATCTGTCCTAAGCTGAATAAAATCGTCTGGAGAGAAGAATGAAAATGAAGGAAATGAATTATCCTTTTTACTCTGTTTTTATGTGTTCTTTTCGTTCAGTCTCTCTCTCTCTCTCTCTCTCTCAGTTCTTATTCCAGTAACCTTTCCCCCAATTTCACCCTCTTCTTTTTCCTCATCCATCTTGTATCCCAACCTCCCTTCCTTTCCACATCTCCACCCCTCCTTCCTCTCCCTCTCTCCTCTCTCTCTCTCTCTCCCTCTCCCTCGTCTGCAGCATCCCTCAGGGCAGCCCTTAATGCAACCTAAAAGCAGCCACACCACCAAGTTACCCCTCACCCAAGTTTTAATGTCAGTCCCACACGTGTTAACAAGACACCCAGACGAGAAAGGGCCTGTGTCTGCCGGTCTCTCTCTCTCTCTCTCTCTTTCTCTCTCTCCTTCTTCTTCTTCTTCTTCCTCCTCCTCCTCCTCCTCCTCGTTTTCCTTTTCTTCCCTCCTGCTTCTTCTTCTGCTCCTTCTTTTCCTTTCTCCTCCTCCTCCTTCTCCTCACTAGTATCTTTTCTCGCTAGTAAATGGCGTAGTGAACTGAGAGTGTATTTACCTACCAGCTCTCTTTGTTTTTGTTCCCACTATCAGCCTTATACGTCTTACTTTAGCTCCAACGTAACAAATACTAAGTTGCTTGCTAGTTTAGTGCAAGTGAATAGCATTGTCTTTTGTATAGAGTAACAACTGTTTGATTGATGTTACACCAGTGAAATAGTTTTTGCACTACAAACCGTTGTTCACTGAGTGAAGCTAGGTTTTTATTTTGATTTCTCCCCAACATTCCATTGTTATTTTAATTTTTCCTTTTTTCTCCCAGTGAATCAGTTTATGGTGTATTTCCACAATACATGGTAAGCTAGATCATACCATAGCAAGTAGATTCTCTTTTCATTTTACACAGTTCATGGTAAGTTAGGTTGTACCATAGCAAGCAGATTTTCTATTCTTTTTACACTGGTAAAAGAATTCATGTAGGTTGGATTGTGCCATAGCAGGTAGATTTTCTATTCTTTTTATACTGGTAAAGGAAGATAGTATATAAAAAGTAAGTGAATCTCCCTAGAAATTCACACATTTCATATATAGAGTAAATTGACTATTTGTAACAACATCCACTAACCAGTTGTATATTATTTTTTATTCGTGTGGGATTGTGGAAATATTGCTGCAAAATGCCATCTAACCTGAAGGTCTGCCAGGAGTGTACTGGTCGTTTTGCGGCTCAGTATTTTTCGGATTACTTTTCGACACCTGTGTGCAAACTATGCATCTTGAGAAGAGATCTAGAAAATGGTTTAGCTGAATCACAGAGAAATTACAGGGAACTCAAGGCAGTATTCTGAGACACTGAAAGAGTTTGTAGTGGCACATGTAGGAGTCAGCAACAGCACTCAAGAAGCTAGGCGCGCATAAACTGAGCTCGTACAAGCCCCCGCCCATCAGGCAGTTACAAATAATAGTGTACCAGTATCTTCCTCACCCAGCGATTCAGTACGTTCCCTCGCCAAGCGAAGTCCCCTTTACTATGGTAAGAAATGGCGCAAAACCCGGAAAAGGTACGAGGAAGCACCTTCCCAATACCACGTACAATCGCTTACCAGATCCTTGCCGAAGCGGTTGATGATATAGAAGAAACAAGGTCTAGTTGGAATTTCTAGTCAGCTGGAGGAATTTTGTGGACGCACCCTCCTAAGCAGCAGAAAGAGGTACTGTTTTCCAGGAGGTGGACTATGTGGATATCACAGAAGCCTGTGATGAGGTCACAAAAGACGCAAATGATCAAACTCTATACGTTATCCATGTTGGTACAAATGATCTGAAGCGCAATAGATCAGGAGGAATTGCTAGCAAAGTATCATGAAATGATCAAACGATTCAAAACTAAGTCCACTAATGTGATAATATCTGGTATACTCCCAAGGATCAAGGCAGAGAACAGTTTCTATGACAAGGCCTTCAGCACAAATAACCAGCTCAAATCTCTCTGCACGCAAGAGGGAGTCGACTTTGTCAATCTGTGGGACCAGTTTTATGAGCAACATACTTTATTCCAGAAAGATGGTCTCCATTTGAACTCAGTAGGAGCGGCACGGCTAGGTAGACTTTTACACGATAAAGTCGCCCTGTTCAGTTCAAAAAATGCGGCACATCCAGGAACAGTAACCTTTTAACGTAAATACCCACAAAGTCAGATCACTCAACTGTTTGGAACGGAATTAGAGTCTGCTATGTTAATGCACGTAGTCTCACATAACAAGTTTGAGGATTTAGAATCTCTTAATTTGATCCTAGAAAATTATGACATCGTTGGCATCACAGAGTCCTGGATTAACACATCTGACCGTGACTTTCTAGCGAAATACTCATTAACAGGGTACAATATTTTCAGCTGTGAGCAACCACATCGAGCTGGTGGCGGTGTTTGCCTATATGTGAAAAATAGTCTTCATCCCCTTGTGCTGTCCAAACCCAGTATTACCAACATAGATGCCAGTTATGTTCAGCTAAATATTAATTCACACAAACTAAATATATGTCTTGTCTATCATCCTCCAGCACAGTCAACAGAGACAGATGAAAAACTTTATGATCAAATTGCGAAAATTTGTTGTCAAGAGGATAGCGTAATTTTTGGAGACTTTAATCTACCAGTAACAAAGTGGGGTGAACCACTGACGGCACACTCAGGACAAGAGCTTTATACGAATCTTCAAGAAAGCGCCCTTTCCCAACACGTAGAATACCCAATGAGAGGAAACAATATATTGGACATCATCTTGACTACAAATGATAACCTAGTCAACAACGTTGAAATAGGACCTGAGTTTAGTTCCAGTGATCATCGAATTATACAGGTTAATATTACTACTGAAAAAGTAAAAGAAACGGAGAGCAAAGAAAAGGTCCCAGGTTATCGTACAGCTAATTTCAGCAGGCTCAGAGCGCTACTTGCAACTGCAGATTGGAATCAAATGTCTGAAACCAATAACATAAACCAAGCATGGGAAATATTCACCAAAAAATTTAATGAAGTGGTAAAGTCATGTGTCCCACTATGTAACAGACGTCCAGCTGGAAATAGTAAACCAAAGTGGTGGTCCAGTGAAATTAAAAGTAACTTAATAGCCAAAAAACAGGCATACCATAAATATAAAACTACACAAAATAATGATGATAAATTACAGTACGATAATCTACACCACATATCGAAAAGACTTATTAAACAAAGCAAAAGAGCACTGGAGATCCACATTGCTAATACGTGCAAATCAAATCCTAAAGAATTTTACAGTTACATTAGAAAGAAAAAGGTTATGACTACATCAATAGGTCCTCTAGAAACAAACAATGGCAAACACACTGAAAATGAGGTCGAAATGGCAAACATTCTTAATGATTACTTTGCATCTGTTTTTACAGTAGAAAACACCACCAGAAACCTACTGCTACCCACAAACGAAGCAAATAGCACAGTCCTTAGTAACTATGCTATCCATAATAACGATATCCTTTCAGCCATAAATAGTACGAACATAAACAAAACCCCTGGCCCCGATATAATATCACCGAGAATTCTCAAAGAAGCAAAACATGAGTTACTGTTGCCACTCTCTGTCTTATTCAATAATTCATTAAGTACTGGGAAAGTTCCATGCGAATGGAAAATAGCAAATGTAACACCAATTTTCAAAAGAGGAAATGAGTCACACCCAGGAAATTACAGACCAATCAGCTTAACATCAGTAGTGTGCAAGTTAATGGAAAAAATCATAAGAGATAAAAGAGTAAATTATCTAGAAGAAAATAATATAATTAAAGACTTGCAGCATGGATTCAGACATCGTCGTTCATGCTTGACTAACTTACTGGACTTCTTCCATGATGTTTACAAATCATACGATGACTCAAGAGCAGTAGATATAATTTACCTCGACTTCTTCAGAATGCATTTGACACTGTCCCTCACAAGCACCCCATGAGAAAAATAGAAGCACATGGAATAAAAGGAAATACGCAAAAATGGTTACAAGACTGGCTTTCAGACCGAAAAAAGGCAAGTTGTGATAAACGGAAAGGAATCCAAATGGCGTAATGTGATCAGCAGCGTTCCCCAAGGCTCAGTATTTGGACCGATATTTTTTATTATCTATATAAATGATATTGATGAGGGTCTAAATTGGTAAAAAGTATCCAAATTTGCAGATGATACTAAAATAACCAGTAAAGTCACTTCAAAATTACAGTGGCAGCAGCTACAAAATGACCTTAATACTTTTAGCAAGCTGGGCAGAAAAATGGCAAATGAAATTCAGCACAGAAAAATGTAAAGTACTTCATATTGGAAGCAATAACGTCCATGCAAATTACAAAATGAACAATATTCAGTTATCTAGTACAGACAATGAAAAGGATCTTGGTGTGATAATATCAAATTACCTCAAACCAAGCAAGCAGTGTACCGAGGCGGTTAAAATTGCAAACAATCTGGTGGGTTTTATTGGAAGAACTTTCTGAGTTTAAATCAGAAAATGAAAGTCATACTTGCCTTGTACAATCTCGCTAGTGCGCCCCATCTTGAGTATTGTGTGCAATCTCTGGTCTCCATACTACAGAAAGGACATTGAAAAATTAGAGAAAATTCAGCGAAGAATCACAAAAATGATACCAGCGACTTAGAAACAAACCATATGAGGAACGCCTTGAAGAACTTGAATTATTTAGCCTAACGAAGCGCAGGTTAAGAGAGGACCTTATTGAAGTGTTCAAAATCATGAAGGGATATGACAACTTAGACATGAATAAATATTTTGATATAGACTGGTCGAGTCAAACCAGAAGTAATAGCTGCAAAATTATGGGAAAGCAATTCCAATCCCACGATGCAAAATACTTCTTTAACAGAGTTGTAAATATCTGGAACAGATTACCCTCAGATACCAAGTGAACAGTATCTCAACTGAGACATTCAAAAACAAATTAGACAAGTATTTGCACGAGAATCCTCAGCTGACTCTATTTCTGTCCGAATAACTTTGCATTTATAGCTACGGTACATGTAAGTTCATGTCCCTTTTGTCTACAAGACACCCCCGCAAACAACGTAATTCCCGTACATTAATGTTGCGTCACGTTATTATACATTTTTCAATTTATTCAGTCCAAATAATAGCAATATAAGCACAGATTAGGATCTGCACAAATAACCCTTGAGTTAACGGTCACTACTCTTACTTTCGACCTGTGATGGGTTGTGGATTCACTGAGAGTCCCTGTTAGCCAAGCGACCACCATCGGGATTTTTTTAATGTACCAGGGGTCACTGCTTCAGGATGAAACTTGTGTACTTGTCCCATATGGGAGAGTTCCTTTGTCTCAGTGGAGTGAACGGAACTAGGACCTGATTGACTGCTGCCTACCTTAAAAGCAGCAAGGCAAGGCATGCCACACCACCCCTAAACATCCACACTGTGCAGTGTGCAGCTTTCATGTTATGTCCACAGACTTTCCAATAACTCAATGTACCGGTTTATAATGTCATGCCGTAACTATTATTTTATTTGTTTACTTTCTATCAGGTTACTCAATCGGGTAGCTTATAGATAAAGTATTATAGAATGCAACTTTTCCTTTCCAGTGTTTCCTATAAAATTTCGATGTCAGTTTTTCCATGCTGCATGGTGAGTTTTTCTCACTTTTTCCTTGAAGGGTTTGGTGGTGGGGAGCCTTCTCTGCTTTTACTACCCTTATCCTTCAGCATGTAGAGTTAGATTTCTGATCTTGTAGTCATAGTTTTCTCTGTAACAAGCAGCCTCGAAAGGACCATAAGGTCTGTTGCTGTTTGCTTTCCTGTGTAATCCTGTGCAATCCTCCTCCTCCTCCTGACACACTTTCGAGCAAGACACGGGCCAGACTCTCTAAACAAACAGCCTCCGCTTCGCCAAAGTTAGCAACATTTAACTCTCAGTTACATATGATATTCCGAGTCGTATGTTTAAGACTGAAATCAAGAAGTGAGTTGCGGACGCTGGGCAAAAATTTGAGAGTAATGAGACAGACAGACAGACAGAAAGATAGACAGATTAGAGGGGGTGAGGCAGAGACGATGATGGTACGGATTGGACCTTCCTATATGGTTACTGACTGCATATTAGAGAGAGAGAGAGAGAGACAGAGAGAGAGAGAGAGAGAGACAGAGAGAGACAGAGAGAGAGAGAGAGAGCAACAAATGTTTCAGATGAGAGTTCTTTATATTTTTGCCTCAGTTAATTTTTCCCTCAGTTATTCTATACTCATTGCCTTACACTAACAATATGGCTTAAAATTGTCTTCTTTCCTTAAGTGCTGAGTTCCAACAGCAAAATTAATACTGGAATATGATGCTAGTCACGAAGAAGTCCTGTGGAGAAGATGTAGAGCGATAATACTGTCTTCTTCCAATGCCTTATGTGACTTAAGCTGCAAAAGGACGAAACTCTGGGCCAAGTTAAGGTGAAAGAAGTAGAAATAAATTTTTTTCCCATTTGAGCACAAGAGAGAAGAATGTGTGTGTGTGTGTGTGTGTTTGTGTGTGTGTGTGTGTGTGTGTGTGTGTGTGTGTGTGTGTGTGTGTGTGTGTGTGTGTGTGTGTGTGTGTGTGTGTGCGAGCTATTATTGTTTCCTATGCAGAGCTTTACCAGGCTTGAGATGTGGCAGCGATCACAGCCAAGCCAGCCTGAGCCGAGATACCGAGCCTAAAGAGCCATGGCATTGTATTGAGAGAGAGAGAGAGAGAGAGAGAGAGAGAGAGACAGACAGACAGACAGAGACAGAGACAGACAGACAGAGGAAGATGGAAAAAGGAAAATGTCTTCTTTAAAAAGAAATAATCGTGGGGAAAAAAAGCCTATAAACACATTAACAAACACACATACACACACACACACACACACACACACACACACACACACACACACACACACACACACACACTGAGTGAGTGAGTGAGTGAGTGCATAGTTACTTATGATCTTATGGAGGAAATATATGACTAATTTCTCCCATAAAGACTTTTATAAACCATATTGATATTACTTTTTTTATGCTTATTTTTAGGACTCTCTCTCTCTCTCTGTCTCGTTACACCCGGACTATTTTATTATTAGACAATTTCTTTCATCTGTAGAAGGACCTGTGTCTTACTACTGGGCTGTATTTATCTGTCTGTATCCATCTATCTGTCTATCTATCTGTCAATGTATGTCTGTGTATCTATCTGTTTGTGTCTATCTATCTGTGTGTTTATCGATATCTATCTGTCTATCTATCTGTCAATGTATGTCTGTGTGTCTATCTGTTTGTGTCTCTCTTCCATCTGTGTGTTTATCGATATCTATCAGTCAATCTATCTGTCAATGTATGTCTGTGTGTCTGTCTGTTTGTGTCTATCTATCTGTGTGTTTATCGATATCTATCTGTCTATCTATCTGTCAATGTATGTCTGTGTGTCTATCTGTTTGTGTCTATCTATCTGTGTGTTTATCGATATCTATCTGTCTATCTATCTGTCAATGTATGTCTGTGTGTCTATCTGTTTGTGTCTATCTATCTGTGTGTTTATCGATATCTATCTATCTGTATCTACCTATGTATCTGTCTCCCTGTCTATCTATCTGCGTATCTACGATTTTATCAATTTATGGCTGTCGATTTTTCTATTTATTTCCATATTTCTAACTATATATCTATCTATCCATTTATCTGTGTATCTGTCTATCTGTCTGTCTGTCTGTCTATCTATCTATCTATCTATCTATCTATATATCTATTGTCTATGCCACATGGCCCCCTAATCCTCTGTTCCTTCTGATATTCTTTTATTTATTCCTATTACCACAACGGGAATTTTGTTTTAACGGGGGAAAGTTATGGTAGTGAAGGTTGTGAAGAGAGAGAAAGAGAGAGAGAGAGAGAGAGAGAGAGAGAGAGAGAGAGTGCACTCCCTGCTTAGCTCTCGTGATGAGCAGACCTCTTGCCAGTCTCTCTCGAGTATTGGACTCTGCCTCAGTTACTGAGAAGCATTTTTCGGGAGTTTTTCCTGTTTTGGGCCATTGCAGGACTTAGCCTAATTTATTTAGGCGATTTTCTCTTTTTTTCTCTGTTTCTGGGTGGACTCTGTCTCTGACAGATAGCCTTGCGAGCTTGTGTGTGTGAGTGTGTGGGCGTTTTGTGAGTGTGTTTGCGAGTGTGTGTGTGTGTGTGTGTGTGTGTGTGTGTGTGTGTGTGTGTGTGTGTGTGTGTGTGTGTGTGTTTTTGCGGCTGCGGTTAGTGTCTCTCTGCGGGGGACGAAGCCGAACCCTGACGGGCTGTCGTTAGGGCAGTTCCATGAGGGGGGGCCATTAGGGCCTGGTTATAGGAAGCGCAGAGAGCGGCTCTGATAGATTAGGGAAGACCCGAAAGGGGCAGTGGCGGGGCCTCCCACGTCGCCCTTTAGAAGGCGGGGAGCATAGGTAGCCCGTCACTGTAGGGACCTGCCGGCTTTTTTTTTTTTTCAGAGTGAGTGTTGGTGTATCTGTTTGGGTGTCTGTGTGAGTGGCGTCTTTGCGTGTTTGTGTGACTGTCCCTCAGGGACATGAGACGTACCCAGATCCCTCAGTGGGCCTACGGGGCCAATACCGCGCCCATCCCAGCGTCCCAGCAGAGGACGACTCGCCCTGCTGCCACACCAGCGCGAAGCGAGAGCGGCGTCTCTCAGATGCGAGCCTCCTCACTCGTCAACGTCTGGTGACGTCTCCGCCTCCACTTCTTGTCGCCCTAAAGGGCAGGCTCCCCGGCAAGCGAGGGCTGTCGCCTCAGCCCCCCCTTTTCCCGCTTTGGCACGTGCAGCTAAGGTTGCACGTGTCAATGAGGCTATGCGAGTGGAAGCTGCTTTCTGGCTCCACTTCCCGTCCCTACCCAATGCGCCCTCTGCTAATGCCCCTACTGCCAAGCCTCAACTGCTGCCTGCCCACGCCGCCAGGCCCTTACCACTGCCATGCCATCTCCACACAGTGGAGCCCGTGCTGCACAGGCACCATTCTCCCGCTGGAGCTGCCCCTGCTACTACTACCGAGGACGCTGACAGCTTTATAACTGTGGCGCGCAAACCACGGCGAGCGCCGCAGGGAAACACCGCTCCTCCAGCATCAAGGACTTTGGCGCCATGGCAGCCTTCCTCTACTCGTCGCCCCTCAGTGTCAGTCGTGCCTCCTCCACCTCCTTGCTCGTCCTTTTCCAGCCTTTCGCATTCCCCTCCAGGCGGGGTTCAGCACGAGCTACGATGCAGTAGTTCCTTAGAGCAACACCTGCCGGGCCTAGTGGCTATGAATCGCTACGGGGCCGCGACGACAGCTGCGTGCTGATCCCTACCGAGGAGGAGTCTTATCTGCGCCTGAAGGGCAGTGGCGGAGGAGGAGGCCCCCATTTGTCAAGCTCGTGGAGCTCTCGCAGGGCGCCCAGACTACAAGGGCGACGGTTATGGGATATCCTCGGCGCATGCCGGTGGATATCCTTTTGAGGCATCCGCTAGTAGAGACAGCAGAACGCTGTCAAAACCAGCGAACCAGGGAGGAAACACTGCAGGTCTGTGTGCCTCTGCGAGGGCCTCTCGTGCCATCCCTCAACCTGGGCAATTGGGGAGTTTTCCATCTCCGCCCCTTCACGCCGGAACCGCTGCGCTGTTACCGGTGCCAACGCTACGGGCATCACCGTGCCAACTGCAACCGCCCCGTCATCTGCGGCATGGTGCAGTGGCGCAGCCTACGATACGGACGAGTGCCTGCAGCGGTTCAAGGCAAAGCAACCAATTGCTGCCAAGTGCCCCTAATTGCTCAGGACGACACCACGCCTGGCACCGCAGTTGCCTGCTGAGGGTTCAAAGAGTGAACCAGGGTCGAGAGAGGCAGGTTGCTTTTGTAGGAAGGAAAATCAGGCCACCAGCGCCACTCCAGCTCCCCCCCGGCACCTTCATCTGGGGACAACAGCGCCCCCTCCCATTCAGCGTCCACCACCTCTCAGCGACCAGGAGTTCCCTCCATTGCCCTCAGCTCTTACTGTGGTCCAGACCACAGCAGAGGTCCACCGCCAACAGCCACCTGTTTCGCCACCACTTCCCACGGTAGCGCCCAGTCAGCCACTGACAATTCCGCCACCAGTACCTGGCTCCACACCCAGCCCACCCACTGCTCCTGCTTTCACCAGTCCTCGTTCACGGCGGAGGATCTGCGGGACCTGGGTTCACAGATTGCAGTGGCTGTTGCCCAAGCAGTGTCCCTCAAACTGGGGATCACCCTCAAGGCGGCCTCAATCGTCCCTCCGCAGCCGATCGCATCGTCGATCTCGCAATTGCCAGGAAGCTGCATGGTCCCGACACCCATCCTGCCCTCGATCGTCCGGAAGTCGCTCAACAGGGGGACCACAGACTCCCCACGCAAGCCGGCTCGCTCTTTCAAGCGAAAGCCAAGCCCAGGAAGGCCGCTGCCCTGTCTTCCACCCCCTCAGCAGAGTCGGCCTCGCCCCCTTCCAGAGCAACAACCGATGCCCGCCGTGGCACCCCTCGACAGCCATGGCCTCACCTCCGTTGCTGGAGGACGTCCATCTCTGTCTGTCTCCGGACGGCGGGATTTGGCTACCCCCTTCGACTCTCTTCAGTGGAACTGTTTAGGAGCACGGCACAAGCTCCCGCTTCTACAGGAGGCGGCCAACAGGGACCGTCCCCATGTCATCCTACTGCAAGAAACCCTGCTCTCCGGATAGTTCCACTTTTCGCCTTCCCCCTCGGGTTACACCACCCATCTCCTCCCGTATGTTCGTGGCGTCACACGAGGGTGTGCCATTCTGGTCCAGGACCACATTGCATGCACAGAATGTGACCCTCCTCCTTTCTGTGGATCTGATGTGGAGGTCCAGGGCGTGGTTCTACACCTGGCAACGTCACTCCCTGACGGTGGTATATATAATGTATACCGGAGCTCAGAGAGGCACCCTGGAGTTGGGTGATCTGTTCTCCCAGGCTGCCAGGGGAGCCGTGTATATAGGGGGTGACTTTAACGCCCACCACGCCCTTCTATCATCGCCTCTTCCAGTCCAGTGAAGCAGGACAGCACATTTTCTTTACTTCTGGAGGAGATGGGTGGTGTCTTCCTCTTAAACGAGATGACAGAGCCCACTCCATACTGGGGGAGGTCGCCTCACGACCTTTCCTTTGTTTCAACCCCACTGTCAGGCTGGCCTGGCGTCATGGTCACTCCCACCCCCACCTTGCGAGTGACCACTTCGCTCTTCTTGTTGGCTTGCCTCTGCGCCCCCTCCTCCCCTCCCCCGCCTCCCGCACCACGGTGGGGATCTACGCAAGAGCGGATTGGGCGGCCTTTGACCGTGCTCCTCACGGCGGCCTTTGCAACAT
Organism: Coenobita brevimanus; assembly: GCF_032717465.1. Lineage (NCBI taxonomy): Eukaryota > Metazoa > Arthropoda > Malacostraca > Decapoda > Coenobitidae > Coenobita > Coenobita brevimanus. Next base: position 21,266,406 of record NC_137069.1, read on the forward strand.
CTTCTCCCCGCCTCAGACCCTCGAGAGCCGGAGGGCGGATCAAGTAGCAAACATTTTTTCGTGTGACGCTGCCTCTCTTGGCCATTCCATTGCAGCATAGCGCTCGGCGGAGGGATGCGTGCTACCGGGACGGCTGGTTTTACTGCGACAGGGTCAGGGAATTGAACCGGAGGCTCAATGCTGCGTGCAAGCAGTACCAGCGGCGCCGGACATATCCGCACCGACGGTACCTGGTTGCTGTCACTCGGCATGTGGTGTCTGAAAAGCGTCGCCTTAAAGAGGAGGCGTGGATCAGATGGTGTCGTACCCTAGATTCTCACTCCACTCTCCGTGAGATGTGGGGGAGAATCAGGTCCATCTCTGATCCACGTCCTCCTCATCCGCCCTCCCACCCTGACCCTGCCGCTGAGGCCGGCCGTCTTGCCCAGCATTTCGCCGACCGCTCAGCCTCTTCCAACCTCCTGCAGTCCGTCCGAGCCTTGCAAATGCAGCTGTCTCCCTCTCACATTGCAGCCATTCAGACAGCGTGTGATACACCTGACCCCGCTGACTGTCCAATCACCAGCGGAGAGCTTCAGAAAGCGCTGAGGCGCCGGGAGGATACTGCGCCGGGGCTCGATGGGGTCACGTACTCTTTTTTATCACATGCTGGAGATTGCGGTAGAGAGCGTCTGCTTAATTTGCTCAACCTCTCGTGGTCTGAGGGGCGTCTACCGAGGTCATGGAAGATGGCGGTCATCCACCCGATTCCGAAGCCTCGCGATCCCACTGCCATGCGCCCCATCTCCCTGCTCAGTTGCATTGCTAAGACAGCTGAGAGGGTTGTGCGGGCTCGTCTGGCCTGGCGGCTGGGAACGCTGCACCCAAGGATTTATGCTTATCATCCAGGCAGGAGTGCCACCCACTGCCTTGCATCATTCCTTGGGGAGCTGAGGGGCGGACGGGGGATGGCCATCTTCCTCGACCTCGAGAAAGCCTTCGAACTGGCGAACCCCACTGTCATCTTGGCAGCTCTTGCGGCCAGGGGAGTAGGGGGCAGACTTATATCCTGGGTCCGGGACTTTTTTAGTGAACGCACTGCAGGGGTTCGCTTTCAGGGGCACCTCTCCCCTTTCCATCCTCATCCTAATGGCACCCCCCAGGGAAGTGTTTTGAGCCCCCTCCTCTTTAACATCTTAATGGAGGGGCTTTTAACCATCGATTATGGGCCAGGCATCTCTCTCCTCTGCTATGCAGGTGATTTGGCCCTGGTCTTCACACGCCGAGATTGCTTCTCCCAGGCGTACTATGCCCTGTCTCGACTCCATGCCAAATGCAACGAGCTTGGATTGAAAATCAATCTGGAAAAAACAAAGTGTCTGCCATTCGGCCTCCGTCCCCCAGACTTTCCATTGCTTCTCGGGGGTCACCAGCTTACTTTTGTCACTACACACCAGTATCTGGGGGTCTGGTTTGACCAGGGCCTAACCTTTGCAAGCCACGTCAGATACCTACGGGAACGTGCTTCCACCTGCCTCACTGCTCTCCGGTACCTTTCAAAAAGGAGCTTGGGGGCATCGTTTTCTGTCCTCCGCACGTTTTACATTCACTCTATACGATCCCTGGTGGACTACGGAGCAATCTGTATGACTGGTCTCTCCCCACCTATCTCCAAGTCCTTGGAAGTTCTACAAAACAATGCTCTACGTATCATGCTCGGAGGTCCACCTTGGACCCGTCTAGTGAATTTGCGTTTGGAGAGTGGACTGCCATCACTGACACACCGCATTGCGCTACGCGCAGCAACAATCACACTCCAGCTGGTGCAGCGCCGGCCTGATCTACCTGTCTCAACCCTGCTCAAACGACTTTTGGGCCATCCACCTGAGGCGCTCCCTCAACGTGACTGGGCCCGAACCACAGCTGCCACCATTCACAATTTGGGAGCTGCTCCAAGCTTGTGCCAAGACCCTGATTCTTCTTTCCCTGGCTTTGAAGATCCACCACCTTGGACTCCACTCCCTTTCCATGTCATCAGTCCATCAGAGGCCAAACCTCGCTCTTCTATTCCCGCCATGATTTGTCAGGATGGTCTTAGTTGGGTGGCTGCTTTAGACTCCCCGGGTTCGGCCACCTACTTTACTGACGGCTCTGTTTCTCCTGATGGCTCTGCTGGATCTGCTTTTGTCATGGGGAATTTTGGTTGAATCATGGCGCCTCTCCCCAGGAGTGTCTGCCTTCCAAGCAGAGCTTGCAGCCATTTTGGGTGCATTGCGCCATGCTCATCACCACCATTATAGACGTGTCATTATCCATACGGACTGTCTTTGCTCCCTTCAACGGCTATGCTCTTTCTCCCTCCATGATAATGTGTTCCTCCTAACAGCAATTTACACGGTTGCAATTCTTCTTGTCCAAAGGGGAGCCACTATCATACTTCACTGGCTCCCAGGTCATGTCGGGATTACTGGCAATGAAAGAGCTGATGCAGCGGCACGCGCTGCCTGCACTCATCCAGAGATAACATTCCCTCCGCCCCAGCCCCTCATACATTCTTGGAGCACTAAAGGCAACCATAGGCAGGCTGTCCCGGGAGGAATACCAACTCTGCATCTCGGGGGGCTCTAGCTCTGCAGACTGGTATGCCTCTGCTACAGCATACTCTCCCTCCTGCCTCCTAAGGGCCTGCCTAATTATTTAGTAGTGAGAATACAGAGATTGCGCCTGGGAGTCCCCTGCTTCAAACAGATCGCTGGTACGGAGCCTGATCCGTGCCCTCATTGCTTGGCCAGGTCCGATGTGCCTCTCATACATTACCTCCTTCACTGCCCCGCTACATCTCTGCTAAGGTCTTGCCCCGATGGTGGCCATGCCCGATCGGGTGATGAATTTAGGGATGCTGCTGGCATTGTTGCCAGGGCACCTTTTAATGTTTTACTTAACATGGTTAGGGACTACCCTCCATCACGTTAATCTCTGAATGAGCACTATATGTGCAACTGTGACGGGCTCTTTGTTTGCCCGTGTCCCAGTTCAACTGGGACGAATATCCCCCCCCCCAAAAAAAAGAGAGAGTGTGTGTGTGTGTGTGTGTGTGTGTGTGTGTGTGTGTGTGTGTGTGTACTATTGACTCATACATAGTAAGGACAACTCCGCTTTTAAATTCTTTCTTAACTTAGTCGATTTTATTCGGATAAGAGTGAGTAATAGGAGCTCTAGGGTGTTCTCTTCTTACATATTATTATTATTATTATTATTATTATTATTATATACTATTATTATTATTATTAAAACTTCCCACATCCCCGTGGGAAGTTTTATTCTTCTTTTGTCAATAATATTATTCTTTTTACTTATTGTAACCCTCTCGCGCACGTCGAAGTTTTATAAGTTTTGCGGACACACGATTTTACTCCACCCCCCTCCCCGCCAGCCAGCCCGCGCGCCGCTGAAAACACGTATTCTCGCCTTATTTTCGCCACCCAAACCTCTATATATTGCCATGAAACCTATATATCTTATTCCTCTATGTTTGTTCTAGCCGATAAGCGAAAAAAATACAGAAAAATACGAATAAAAGTACATCAGGCCACCGTGAATAAATATTTCCGAACGACAATTTCACTTCGCAACATCCTAGTTCGAATGTTTCCATCATACAGAAAAATGTTGGTAGAAGTTTTGACAGAGAATTTCATCAGCTTTCTAGTGGAAAAGTTCGGTTTTGATACGATTCGTAGTTCTCGAGAAAATAGCCAAAAACTGAAAGCCATTTTTTGAAATAAAAAGCAGTGAGCTTTTCTGCAAAAGTTTTCTTGCACGCGTTATGTTTTTATTTCATAATATTGTGTAGAATTTCAAGAGCTTTCTCATGGGCCGCGCCGATTTTTGATACGCATGATAGTTTCCGAGTAAATCACAAAAAACTACTGGGTACTCACGGCCATGCTGCACTTTCGTCATGTGCCCACAATAACCTTTATATTCCCGTCTATGTAACAACGACTTTTCATCAGAGATATAACGTTGTTATGTCCTGTACATACATAGAATTCACTGATCTTTATCATGGTTCTTACAGGAAACCGATACGTCTAATAGTTTTCAAGTAAATGGACAACAAATGTAGAATACTCCTCCTCGCCCAGAAGCGAGATAAAAACAATCCCTTTCCCTGCCTCACCCACACCTACATATTTTCGCTCGTTAGGTTTTATTATTTTATTTTTTTTACTCAAAGTATACACGTAAAATATCATGAGCTTTTTGATGGTGCTCTCAGAAACTCGACATGAACACTAGTCTTTTTGCTAGGTAGTGATACTGAAGCTGAACTTTCTTCCATCTCATATGTGTATACGTAAAAAACGATACATTTGTGTAAAAATTATAGAAATATAGAAATTAGTCAATATACAAACCAACAAAATAAGGATAACTCACTTCCTCCAGAGGTGTTGAGATGTTGGCAGAACCTTGAAGGGTTTGAAGATGAGGTGTTATGTAGTGTGTGTGTGTGTGTGTGTGTGTGTGTGTGTGTGTGTGTGTGTGTGTGTGTGTGTGTGTGTGTGTGTGTGTGTGGAGTATTTTGTTCTCTCCTCCTTGCACTACACATGCGATGCACACAATAGATTTCTCAATGGACATTCGCTGCATGACATACGTACATATGTGTGGCATATTTCTTGTCTCTGATACTTGTGCTAGGTTTTCGCTAAGTCAGTCAGTGCAGGCAATATTTCTCAGGGAACACTCGCTGCACTATTATATTTGTATGTTTCACACTAGACCATACGCAATATAGCACTGTCTGAGATTGGTACAATACCTTTTTACTGAAGTCTGTGACTGTGTGGCATATTTGTTGTCTCTGATACTTGCTCTAGGTTTGAGCTAAGTCAGTCAATGCATGCAATATTTCTCAATGAACACTCGCTGCACTATTTTATACGTATATTTCACATTGAACCTTATGCAATGTAGAACACTATCACATGATTCCATCCCAACCTCCTCTATTATTCCCTTCCTGACTCTATGGTGTATGTGACCGCCTGTTTCCCTAGTGACTATGGCATATCTCTATGGCATACATAATGCCTGCTATGGTAGGTCAGTTATTTCACTAATCCAGGCACTATATGTTTCACAAAATAGAAGTACTTGCTTCACTATAAAGGTAAAATACTCAAATCGTTTATGGGCAGAGTAAAGCAGAGTGGAAACCCCATGATAACAAACCACATTACTGCCTCTAGGCCTAATTGCTGATAACGGGCCCCAATGCTTTACAAACAATATATCTATGTTCTATAGACACAATCACTTCACATTATGCCTCAGGTGGGAGGGGGAAAATGGTGGATTTAAAGGGACGACTGACAGCAGTGCTACCCTTCAGCCTGGCTGGTCATGAGATAATGAGGTTTTTCTGCTGCACATTGTCTCATCAGTCACACTGTTCCCAAGTGTTTACCTCGGAAGAGAGACGCATCCACTAAAACGCATCAAAATTTGATGCAAATCAGCCAAAAACTTTCCTTTCGATTGTGTTTTTTTCTGCTTAACAACGTGATTCACGTCTTCGTGCGTTATTTGCCAAACCACAAAGAATGCTATTCGCATCAACGTGCCTCAGAGAGTTAAAATTGTGGTATTTCAGATACTATTTGACTTAGAGCCTTGAAACTTGTTCATCTTATTCGGACAGTTGTCCGCTACTTTGGGCCAAATATGGTGGCAGTCCGTCAACTGGATCCCTGGATATTATCCACAACACAGAAAAGTGAGTCAGCCAGGCTATCTCAAGAATCGCTTAAGGTGTCAAGCTGAAATTTTCCTACAATATATCCTTCAGGCTAACCCAGTGTGGAATGGAGCATGGTTCCAATCGCTTGATTATTCTCTGAGATCTCCCAGGGTCAATAGTTGAGACTTTTCTGGATATTCCTGATGTCAGCTAATTTTCTATGAAGGATTTAAGCTAGAGCCACCAAACCTGGTGGGCTTATAGACTGTGATGACCTAATGTGACGTGCACAACTTCAGTTACCTTGACCTCAAGGTCCCTTTATAGCTCAGCTTCTTGTAGGCAGTGGTTGTGGGAAGTCTTTATCAGAATTATCCTTGACCAATTTTATGGTTTTCTAGTTCTATCTATCTATTGCCAGACGCCTCAATCCCGTTTGGGGTGGCCACAAACAAATCGCCTCCAAGTCGCCCTGTTCCCCACCATTTCACTGCCCTGCTCCCAACTCACACCCCCCTCTCTCATATACCTCTCCACCCAATCCCTCCATCTCATCCTCGGCCTCCCCCTCCCTCTTCCCCCCTCCACCTCACTCACATACACTCACTTCGACAGTCTTTCACCCTCCATCCTCTCCACATGGCCAAACCACCTCAGTGTGTTCCTCATAACGCTTCCTATCACATCCATATCCATACCACAACGCTCCTTTATATCCTCATTTGTCAGCCTGTCTCTCCATGTGACTCCACAGGCTCCTCTTAAATAACTCATTTCCACTGCTCTCACTCTTGACTTGTGTCCTTCCAACAACGTCCAAGTTTCACTTCCGTACGTTAGAGTTGGTATCACAATAATGTCATGTAGTAACTTTTTCACTTCCATGCTCACTTCCCTGTTTCTTATCACTGCTTTCAAAGAAGCAGCAACCTTTCTTCCCTGCTGTCCCCTTTCAAGCACTTCACCCTCCAAACCTCCATCCTTACTCATCACACTACCCAAGTACTTAAACGTACTCACATTTTCCAATTCCTCACTATCCAACCTCGCTGTACATTCACTGACTTCACCTCTCTCAAAGACCATCACTTTACTCTTCCCTACATTCACCTTTAGATTCCGTTTCTTACACACTCTCCCAAACTCATCCACCAAGCCTTGCAGCTCCCTTCGTCTTCACTCAACAACACAATAACATCTGCAAACAACAGTACAGGGAGTTTCCAAACACTACCCTCTCTCACCAGGGCCACTCCATCGTCCACTCTCCTACCTTGTACCTCTTTTATTACCCCATCCATGTACAGATTGAACAACCATGGAGACATGACACATCCCTGTTTCAACCCAACTTTCAAAGAGAAATATTCACTTAGTTCACCATCCACACGCACTGCAGCCTTTGCACCATCGTACATACTCTTCACAGCATTCAACAACTTCCCATCTACTCCATATATTCTTAACACTTTCCACAATCCTTGTCTATCCACCCTGTCATATGCTTCCTCCAAATCCATGAAAGCCGCATGCAACTTCTTTCCCTTCTCTAGAAACTTTTCCACTAAAGATCTAAGAATTAATATCTGATCTACACAACCTCTTCCCTTCCTAAAGCCTCCCTATTCATCTCCAACTAATTTCTCTGTTCTTTCTCTAACTCTGTCACTAAGTATCCTACCAAACACTTTTCCTATTATATTAAGAAGACAAATGCCCCTATGATTACCACACACTTCTTTTTCCCCTTTTCCTTTGTACAAGGGAATAATTATACCTAACTTCCAATCCTCCGGGACCTCTACCTTCCTCCCAGGCCAATCTGCACATCTTCCATATCCATTCTACTACTATCTCTCCCCCATGCTTCAGCATTTCACCACACACTCCATCAATTCCTGGGGCTTTCCCCGATTTAACTTTCTTCATTGCTTCCACAACTTCTATCCTACTGATTTCTTCCTATCTTCTCACCTCCCTCCTTCTCCCAGCCATTCCCCAGCCACTTATACTCGCATTACTTCCATCCTCTATGTTCAACAATTCCTTAAAGTGTTCTCTCCATCTGCTCACTTTTTCTCCCTTCTCCACTAGTAATCTACCATTTTTATCTTTCACTCCTCTGCTAACTTCACTTCCACCCTGTCTTACTCTTTTCACCTCTTTCCAGAACATTTTCTTACAATCCCTCCACTTTACACTCAAATTCCTTCCAAATTCCTCATCCACTCTCTTCTTACTCTTTCTTACTAATCTTTTCACCTCTCTCTTTCTTTCTACATATAACTCTCTCTTCCGCCTCTCAACTTCTTCCTAGTTATTATTATTATTATCATTATTATTATTATTATCATTATTGTTAATATTATTATTATTATTATTATTATTATTATTATTATTATTACCATTATTAATTATTTTTTTCATTATTATTATTATTATTATCATCATTACTGCTACTACTACTGCTACTACTACTACTATTACTACTACTACTACTACTACTACTACTACTACTACTACTATTACTACTATTACTACTACTACTACTACTACTACTACTACTACTTCTACTGGGCACATTTCTACACTTTTCTTGGTTGATTAAAGTTGTCTGGTAGTATATCTATCTATTTATATACCTAGGCTGCTTCCCCCAAGGAAAGGGAGGTAGCCGAGACAGGACGACACACTCCCCATTTACTCATTCATTCAAACACATTCATTTGCATCTTAGCCTCAAATGGGAGAAGGGACAGATCCTCAACGCACCACACCGTACAAGGGTCAACTGCACAATGCAATCAGTGACATCCGCAGCAGGGCCCGACAGCAGAACTGGTTTACCCCTGCCACATCATAACAGACCCATCCCCTTACCCTCACCTGGTAGTAGAACAAATTAAACAAGAAGCGGTGCCAAGGCACAGCAAACTCGTCCTCGGTAGTCATTTTAGTGCTGACGTATAAACACAGCATAATATCAACGATGTCACATACCATATTTTTAGTAAATCGGATGAATATTCACGATTTTATGCCCATTTGAAATTTTAGGCCCGACCCTCCTGACACTGACCCTCCTACCGCTAACTAGGGGAGTGACCCCCCTTGATGTAATGAGGCATTTTGTAGGATGCAGATTTTTAAGATGCGCCTTTAGGTTTTGGTTTCATGGCGATATGACGAATTTGAAAGGAGTTAGGGCGAAAAAACGATTATTGCCCGTCCCAGATTTCGTTATATATATATATATATATATATATATATATATATATATATATATATATATATATATATTGTTACGGAACAGAGAAAGATAATGTACACTTTAACTGACAATACTAAGAGTCACTACTGTCCCGTAAAGTTCCAGGTTCAAAACAAAAGAGTTAGGTAAAATTACAAGTTAAAGATTAATGCTCAAACTAACAACAAAACATTCAGGACTCATAAGGATAATGTAATGGCAAAAAAACAGGTTAAATATATGGTTAACTGCAATAGCCTCTATTAACACGAAATTAGCAAGAGTAAATTTATCTAAGTCAGCCCTGATAAAATGAAAATACACTGGGTAATGCTCAGTTAATGCAAGATAAATTATTACAGATACAAACTATTATTAATAATTGCTAACAATAAGAATCTTTACATAAATCACAAAACCTCACTAGGCCTACAAATTAAACTTATGCTACACAGTACAAGAAAAAATGCAACAACAGTTATACTCAAATTACACAGCTGCTAGATGGTTGGAGACTTCCTGAGCACTCACAACAATAACTGTACAGGGGAGGACAGAGATGTGAACAAAATGAGGAGCAGATCTAAGTGGCAACGATGCAGAGACTGAGCTCATTATATAGGGGCCAGCAGAGCTTGAAACAACTTGTAAGAAGGACGCGCAAATGAAGCCATGGGGACAAAGAGCTGACAATCCCGCTCTGAACAACAGAAAGGACGACTTACTCTACTATAACGGTAGAAGGGGGGGACTGAGGCAGAACACGATCGTGATCAAACATGCAGCATACTGTGCGTTAAAATTACACTAAGGATGATGAAATCATAGGCTATGTAACACCTCCCCACAAAGAAAAAAGAAATTTACAAAGGAAATTTCTTATTACTCTAAAACAATCTGTACATGGCATTACAGAACATGCAAAAGTCTTTCCTAGTGTTACAAAACATGAGATCTCCCTAGCACGTTCAGTCATAGGTACTTGCCAGTATCCCTTTAACAAATCAAACTTACTTATGTACCTAGCCTTTCCGATCTTGTCTATGCAATCTTCCACACGAGGGAGAGGGTAAGTGTCTGTTTTGGTTATCTGATTAACACGTCTGTAGTCAATGCAAAGCCGCTGTGACCCACCTGGCTTAGGGACCAGAGTGACAGGAGAACTCCACTCGCTCTGACATGGCTCAATCATCTTGTGGTCCAACAGGTAGCCAAGCTCCTTCTGGATGAGAGGAACTTTCACTGGGTTCACACGGTAAGGAGGCGGTTTAATTGATTTTGCGTCTCCAACATCGACATCATGCATCAACACAGTGGTTCTTCCTGGAGTGGCACGGAACACTTGCGGGTACTCCTGCAGTAATGCCGAAAACTCCTGCCTTTCCTTGGGAGGTAGATGAGAAAGCTTAGTCTGGAGATCATTCATGATATCAGGATTCTTCCCCAAACTATCACTCAGGCTCATACTGCATGGGAGAGCTTCACTTGCAGACTCGGGTGGAACAGCTACAGTGCAGACTGGATTATTTTCGTCCCGCCTGTGATATAACTTTAGCATGTTGATGTGACATAGTTGCTTGCTCTTTCTACGATCTGGTGTGGCGATGACATAGTTGACATCACTGAGTTTCTTCTCCACGAAATAAGGACCACTAAACTTGGCTTGAAGAGGTTGCCCATGAACCGGTAGAAGAATCAAAACCTGATCTCCTGGCTGAAAGTGGCGTAACCTGGACTTCTTATCATACCAAGTCTTCATCTTCTCCTGAGCAGCTCCTAAATTCTCTCTCGCCAGTTGTAAAGCAGTGGACAGCCGTTCTTTGAACTTCATCACATACTCCAGCAGGTTGACGTCACCTTCCTCTGACAGCCAGCATTCCTTGAGTAACTTAAGGGGTCCTCTTACTTCATGGCCAAACAGTAGTTCAAAAGGTGAGAAGCCCAGTGATTCATTTGGAGATTCTCTTGCAGCAAACACAACAAATGGAAGACCTTTATCCCAGTCTTTCTGATGTTCCAAACAGTATTTCTTGAGCATCGATTTGAGTGTTTGATGATATCTCTCCAACGCTCCTTGGGTCTGGGGATGGTAAGCTGAAGACGTGATCTGGGTGATGCCCAACTCTTTCAGAGACTGCTTGAAAACATTCGACATGAAATTACTTCCCCGGTCTGACTGTACCTCCTTGGGCAGACCAAACTTTGTGAAGAACCCTAGCATTTCCTTTACCACGTTCTTTGCTGAGATATTTCTAAGTGGAATGGCTTCAGAATAACGAGTAGCCATATCAATCAGGGTCAACACATAAGAAAATCCTGAAGAAGTCTTAGGAAGAGGGCCCACAATATCCACCAACACACGGGTGAAAGGCGCCTCAAAAGGAGGAATGGGAACTAGAGGTGCAACCTTTTCGATCTGATTACACTTCCCCACAACTTGACAGGTGTGACAAGACTTACAATACCAGGAAACATCCCTGAAGATACCTGGCCAGTAGAAGTGTTTCAAAATATGTGCCATAGTCTTCCTCACTCCAAGGTGTCCTGCCAAACTGGAATCATGAGCCACTCTAATGATATCCTGCCTACAAACACGAGGGATGACAACTTGATGTACAACCTCCCATTCACAGTCGGCTGATGCTGTTGGGGGTCTCCACTTCCTCATAAGTACTCCTGACTTTACATAATAACAAGTAGAAGCACCAGCTGACTCTTCCTCACTGCAAGCAGAGTTAGCTAGACTTTTCAACTCAGAGTCAGCAACCTGCAACTCAACCAACTCTTGACGAGACAAATTATCAACACTACGGGGTACTGCCTCATTTGGTGAGTGGTCCAAATTAGCAAGAAAAGTGTCAGCTAGGATAACATCATCATCATTATCCTCTATATCACCAGTAACTTTAGACTTAGCCCTAGTGACAGCAGATGCAGGGAACACGTCAGGGACATCACAATCCTGGGCCGCAGCCACTGGCTCATTAGACAACTGAGGAGCTGGACACACTTGACTTCCACCAATATCATTTCCAAGTAAGAAAGTTACACCTGACATTGGGAGTGTCTCAACCAACCCAACCATAACGGAACCATTAGCAAAACCAGACTCTAAATTCACTCTGCACAGAGGGACAGAGAAGTAATTATTCCCTACACCTTGTAAGATTACAGTTTCATCAGAGGTATTAACATTAGAGCCTAGAACACTGGTCAGCATAAGGGATTGGCAAGCACCTGTATCACGATATATTTTAACTGATTTCCTGTCATTACTGTCCAGAGGACTGACAAAACCATCAGACAGGAAATTAGCACATGAACTCTTGAGAGTGTCACCCACGTTCCTGCTCAAAAGTGGAGCTCCATCCTGAGAATTTAAGTTACCCCTCAAAGCAGGTTCAGTTAACTCAGTTAAAGAATTCTGGGAACTCTCAAGAGTGGACACTAGACCAATTGACCGAACATTTAAAGACTCCTTTTTGTTCACATGACGCTGTCTCCTGAAACATTTCTCCGTAGTATGACCAAGCTTACTACAATAAGTACATTTACTTTTCTGAAATCTAGAGGTGAAGCTGGTATTTACTTCCTGAGAAACATCATCTTTATTCTCTTTCCTGTTACCTGTACTCTGAGTAGAGGCAACGTACTTACTCTCAGCTTTCCTTTTTTCTTTAGAATATCTCTTGTGAGTGAGAACATATTCATCAGCTAAAACTGCAGCATCAGACAAATTATCTATTCTTTTCTCATCAAGATATAGGCTTACATCTTTATAAATACACCTCTTGAAGTCCTCCAGCAAAATCATCTGCTTATATTTACCAAAATCAGAATCCACATTCTTAGAATTTAACCACTGCTCTAACAGATCTTTGATTTTTGCATACTCAACATGGGATTGCTTATCTTGATTGTAAGTTGTCCTAAATTTTACTCTATAAGCTTCAGGAACAAGCTCATAGGACTTAAGAATCAAGTTCTTAATTACATCATAATTATCAGATTGATCCTGAGGCAAAGATGCATAAGTTACTTGAGCTTTACCGGTGAGAACAGTTTGAATGTGTACTGGCCAATACTCCTTGGGCCAATTAAAACCTGTAGCTACTCTCTCAAACAACTGAAAATACTTTGTTAAATCAGATTCATTAAAAGGAAGGACAAATTTAACATTTTTAGCCACATCAAAATCATCAGAGCTAGATGATCCAGTACCACCTTGTTTCATGGTCTGCCTGAATCCTAGCAAGTTCAACTTGTGCCTGAAACTCAGCCTCCTTAGCACGAGCCTGAAACTCAGCCTCCTTAGCATTTGCCTGAAACTCAGCCTCTTGAATACGAGCTTTTGCCTGAAATTCAGCCTCTTTAGCACGAGCCTCCTGCAGGGCTAGCTGTAACTTAGCTAATTCAATCTGCGTTTGCTCATTTGGAGGAGTTACATTAAACAAGCTTTCATTAATCATGTCAACAATTTGATCTTTAGAATGATGAGAGCGAACAGCAATTCCCAATTGTTGAGCAACAAGCTTAAGTTCATTCTTTGTTCTGTTTTCTACATCACACACTGTTTGCACATTTGACAAAAAATCTTTGGCTTCATCAAGCATAGTAATAGTAGACATCATGAATAAGTAACAGTCACAAAATATGAAGCAATATCCTTATGATAATATCCTGAATATCCGGATATGAGGTGGCCAAATTTATGTTACGGAACAGAGAAAGATAATGTACACTTTAAGTGAGAATACTAAGAGTCACTACTGTCCCGTAAAGTTCCAGGTTCAAAACAAAAGAGTTAGGTAAAATTACAAGTTAAAGTTTAATGCTCAAACTAACAACAAAACATTCAGGACTCATAAGGATAATGTAATGGCAAAAAAACAGGTTAAATATATGGTTAACTGCAATAGCCTCTATTAACACGAAATTAGCAAGAGTAAATTTATCTAAGTCAGCCCTGATAAAATGAAAATACACTGGGTAATGCTCAGTTAATGCAAGATAAATTATTACAGATACAAACTGTTATTAATAATTGCTGACAATAAGAATCTTTACATAAATGACAAAACCTCACTAGGCCTACAAATTAAACTTATGCTACACTATACAAGAAAAAATGCAACAACAGTTATACTCAAATTACACAGCTGCTAGATGGTTGGAGACTTCCTGAGCACTCACAACAATAACTGTACAGGGGAGGACAGAGATGTGAACAAAATGAGGAGCAGATCTAAGTGGCAACGATGCAGAGACTGAGCTCATTATATAGGGGCCAGCAGAGCTTGATACAACTTGTAAGAAGGACGCGCAAATGAAGCCATGGGGACAAAGAGCTGACAATCCCGCTCTGAACAACAGAAAGGACGACTTTCTCTACTATAACGGTAGAAGGGGGGGACTGAGGCAGAACACGCTCGTGATCAAACATGCAGCATACTGTGCGTTAAAATTACACAAAGGATGATGAAATCATAGGCTATGTAACAATATATATATATATATATATATATATATATATATATATATATATATATATATATATATATATTGGGCCTACAGCCTAGGCCTTGGCCTAATTTGGACCAAAATTTAATCAGGTGATCAGAAGATCATAGCCCATCATCCCTGCAATTTTAGACAAGATAGCACCAGTAGTTTTTGCGTAAAGTTGTTAACAGACAGACAGACAAACAAACACAACTGAGTGAAAACAATACCCGTCTCCGAGCCCCTCCGGGGCGGGGACGGGTAACTAAAAGAAAAAAAAAAGTATCCTAGTTGTAGCAAATTGTAGTCTGCAAAGGAGATAATGTTTTGTGTTAGAATGGTTAGATGTAAATTTAGCTAACCCCTTGACTACCAGAATAAAAAACACATTAGTAAAGTAGTATGGTGGCTCCTATTACTCACTCGCACCTGAATTAAATCGTCTGGGGTAAATTTCCAAACTGATGGGGGTTTGACACAACCATCCACTCACCCCTTCCCAACAAGACAGTCTTTCGTAAGCTAAATGAAATCGTCTGCAGATAGGAGGGAAAGGATGGGGAACAGCGTCATGGGATTGAAGGAATGAGGGAGACAGATTGGTGCTGCTCTTCCTATCTCCCTCCTGCCCACACCAGTCCTCTCCCGCCCACAACAATCTTCTCCAGCCCACACCAATCCGTTCCCGCCCACACCAATCCGTTCCCGCCAACACCAGTCCCCTCCCGCCCACACTAGTCCTCTCCCGCCCACACCAATACTCTCCCGCCCACGGTAACCCTTTCCCGCCCACACTAATCCTCTCCCGCCCACACTAATCCTCTCCCACGTTGAATATCATCTCACCTCACAGTCTCTCGCTATACAGTAATGCTTCTTGATGACAGGTGTGGTGGGGGAAGGCAGGTGTGGGGGAGGTATAGAATGCAGGTGTGGTGTGTGAAGGTGTGGAAGGTGTGTGTGTGTGTGTGTGTGTGTGTGTGTGTGTGTGTGTGTGTACTAATCAACTGAGTAAGAGATTGTGCAGACCGATGTGGAGTGTGGGGAAGGTGTAGGGTGTAGATGTACGAGATGTGGACAGGTGTGGAGGTGTAGCATGGAGATCTGAGGTGTAGGGAACCAGGGATGGGTTGGTGATAAGTTTAGGACGTAAGTGTGTGATGTGAAAGTATGGTGTGATGTGTAGTGATGCAGGCTTGGGATTCTGCTTGTATTTTTACAGACAGTATTTCCTGGTAGCTGTCCATCATCATCATCATCATCATCATCATCATCATCATTATCACCACCATCACCACCACCACCACCACCACTCCCCTCTCCGTCGCAGCCGCGTATTCTAAAGTAAAGAGTCTGGAATGTGTGTGTGTGTGTGTGTGTGTGTGTGTGTGTGTGTGTGTGTGTGTGTGTGTATTCAGAGGCAAATTTTCCTCTTTCGTTGGCGTTCCTTCTACACACACACACACACACACACACACACACACACACACACACACACACACACACACACACACACACACACACACACACACACACACACACACTCCGCCCCTGCTTCACTGCATAATGACTTACAATTGCATAAGAATTTCATCATCATTTTTCACATTGCATGCTCAGAAATGTGTGTGTGTGTGTGTGTGTGTGTGTGTGTGTGTGTGTGAGTGTGTGTGTGTGTGTGTGTGTGTGTGTGTGTTTGCATCCAAAGAAAATTCTCCTAGTAGTTGTCATTCCTTCCACACACACACACACACACACACACACACACACACACACACACCACCTGAGACCACGCGAGGAGGGAATAAACAGAAGGAGTTGGTAGACGATTTGGGAACATCGGAAATGGAAGAATGAAGCTGTATGGAACTGTGTTAAAATATTTTGTCCTATGCAGAATGCAGATTTGGTCCATCGTTCGTAAAGACTTTTGATAATAAGAGAGCATCATCATCATCATCATCATCATCATCATCATCATCAAATATGACCTTAATAATAAAAGAAAATATTTACTCACTATCATAGAGTAAAAAATAAAAAAAAATGGATAGATCTATCCTTTTTTTACCACAACTTGGCCCAGAGTTTCGTCATTTTGTATTTTATTTCACGTAGATAAAAACCAAATAAGACAATACCACGGCCCTTCACCCTTTCCTTAGCACTTCTTCGTGACTAGCTTAATATTCTCAATCTGTTGTTATAAAAGAGCATTCAAGATAAAGAGATGTGAATATTAGGCCAAGTTAATGTAGAAAGAGTATAGTAAGGGAGCCTTCAATATCAGTTTGCCATACACCCAAACATTCGCTTCCTTTTCAAGAGCATGGGTCAGGAAGCTCCCTGTCACCTTTTCCTCAGCGATTTGTTTTTGAATCCGGGTGATTAACATCCTTTTGTACTTTCCTTATGCAGGTTATGGCGATATTAGAATGATTTAGGAAACACCGAAGAGTACAGTAGCGTATGGTAAGCTAGATAAATAGCTTAGGAAAAGGTGTTCGAGAGCTAGAGAATAGTGGCATCTATTAAGCTAGATAAATCGCTTAGGAAAAGTCGTTAGGGAGCTAGAGTATAGCAGCCTATAATAAGCAGCCTAAATCGCTTAGGAAAAGGTGTTAGGGAGCCTCCATACCGGACGAGAATACGGACCCTGGAGGTAGTCTACGTAGTGAAGACATATTAGGCAACAGTGACCAGTCCCTACTTCCTGAGCGGCATTATGTGAGTGATTTATCTCAGTCACCCCTCCTACGTATTGTAAATACTAGAGTCAGTCCTGTTAGAGAGCCATAACCCACTAAACCACCAGGCCTGTAGAAACAGAAATATTATTAGTATGAAAGAGTTTGGTGATGTGAGGACTTTGGTGTGTGTGTGTGTGTGTGTGTGTGTGTGTGTGTGTGTGTGTGTGTGTGTGTGTGTGTGTGTGTGTGTGTGTGTGTGTGTGTGTGTGTGTCAGGGAGGCTGCTAGGGCCACGAGGACGCATCACTCCGAGGCCAAGGGGGGCGAGAACCCTGCTTTACTTCCTTGTGAGGAGAAGAGACCGAGGATTTACACGGACTGCGCCTTTGAAACATTTACATAACAACACAGGCCCCCACCCACACCCACCCACCCTCCCTCACCTGCACCACCCTGCCCACTGCCATCCCATCCACCCACCCTCCACTCACCCATACCCTTCCTCACCTCCACCTCCCTCCCCATTCCCATCCAATCCCATCCACCCACGCTCACACCCACCCATACCCTCCCTCACCTCCACCCACCCACCCATCACCCACCCATACCCACCCATACCCTCCCCCACCTCCACCCATCCATACCCACCCACCCTCCACCCACCCAAATCCTCCCTCACCTCCACCCACCCACACCCAACCACCCACCACCCACCAATACCCTCCCTCACCTCCACCCCCCTGCCCACTGCCATCCCATCCCATCCATCCATCCACCCACCCACACCCACCCATCCCCTCCCTCCCCTCCACCCCCCTGCCCACTCCCATCCCATCCCATTCACCCACCCTTCACCCACCCATACCCTCCTTCACCGGACGAAAGTAAAGAGTTGTAATAAACGGAAAAGAGTCAGACTGGATAAACGTTAAAAGTGGAGTGCCACAGGATTCAGTGTTAGGTCCTATTCTTTTCTTAATTATATCAATGATATTGATGAAGGATTATGTTGTAAAATTTCAAAATTTGCTGACGATACCAAAATAGGTAGCAGAGCAGATACAGCACTGCAAAGACAGGCAATTCAGAGAGATCTTGATCGACTGTTCAACTGGGCCCAAGTCTGGCAAATGGATTTCAATATTAATAAATGCAAAGTGCTAAACATTGGCAGTAAAAATGTAAGAGCTACTTATAGCATGAATGGTATCCAGCTTAATAGGGTAAACCATGAAAAAGACTTTGGAGTTATAATAAAAAACGATTTGAAACCAAGCAAACAATGCACAGAAACTGTGAAAAAAGCCAATACTTTGATTGGATTCATAGATGGAGCATTTGAATGTAAATCCGATTATATTGTCCTCACTTTGTATAATTCCCTAGTACGCCCGCACTTGGAGTACTGTGTTCAGTTTTGGTCAAAGTATTATAAAAAGGATACCGAAAAGCTTGAAACAGTGCAGTGAGGGATGACAAAGATGATACCTAGATTGAGAAATAAACAGTACAAGGAACATTTAGAGGCCCCGAATTTATTTACCTTAACTAAACGGAGGTTACGAGGAGATCTAATTCAAGTATTCAAAGTATTCAAAGGACATGATAACATGACCGTTGATAAATACTTCACAGTTGATCACTCGAATTATTCTAGAGGCAATGGGCATAAAATAATTGGCAAACGATTCCAGTTGCATGAAGGTAAGCATTTCTTCTTCAACAAAGTTGTACATATATGGAATAAATTGCCCTCCAATGTAGTAAATTCTGATACAGTTCTGACCTTTAAAGGTCAGCTCGATAAGTTTATGAATGCAAATATAGTATATGCACAGACTAGGAAATGCACAGATAGCCCTGAGTTAACAGTCACTACTCATACTTTCGACCTGTGATGGGTTGTGAATCACTGAGGGTCCCTGTTAGTTAAGTGACCACCATCAGGATTTTTTTAATGTACCAGGGGTCACTGCTTCAGGAGGTGACTTGTGTGCTTGTCCCGCAAGGGAAAGCTCCTAGTCTTGATGGATTGAACGGAGCTGGGGCCTAATTGACTGCTGCCTACCTTAATAGCGCCAGGCAAGGCTGCCGCATCACCCCTGAACATCCACATTGTGCACTGTGCAATTTCCACGCTGTGTCTGCAGATGTCCCGTTAACTTAAAGTACCCGTACATGATGTCATGCATTATTTATTATTCGGTTATTCATTTTACTTTACAACTCTCTCTCAGGTTATTCATACATGTAGCTTATAGATAAAATATTATAGTATTACAGAAAGTAACTTTTCCATTTTAGCCTTTCGTATGAAAATTCCATGTCAGTTTTTCCATGCTGCATGGTGGTTTTTCTCACTTTTTCATACCAGTTTTAACTGGAGAGTTAGGAGGTGGTGGAAGCCTTCTTGCCTTACTATCCTTATCCTTCAGCATGTAGAGTTAGATCTCGTAGTCATAGTCTACCCTGTAACAAACAGCCTGGAAAGGACAATAAGGTCTGTTGCTGTTTACTTTCCTTTGTACTCCTTTGTACCTCCATCCCCCTCCCCACTCCCATCCCATCCCATCCACCCACCCTCACACCCAGCCATACTTTCCCTCACCTCCACCCCCCCTGCCCACTCCCATACCATCCCATCCACCCACCCTCCACCCACCCATACCCTCCCTCACCTCCACCCCCCTCCCCACTCCCATCCCATCCCATCCATCCACCCTCCACCCACCCATACCCTCCCTCACCTCCACCCCCCTGCCCACTCCCATCCCATCCCATCCACCCACCCTCCACCCACCCATACCCTCCCTCACCTCCACCCCCCTGCCCACTCCCATCCCATCCCATCCACCCACCCTCCACACACAAATACCCTCCCTCACCTCCACCCCCCTGCCCACTCCCATCCCATCCCATCCATCCACCCTCCACCCATCCATACCCTCCCTCACCTCCACCCCCCTGCCCACTCCCATCCCATCCCATCCATCCACCCTCCACCCATCCATACCCTCCCTCACCTCCACTTCTCTGCCCACTTGTATCCCCTCCCATCCACCCACCCATACCCTCCCTCACCTCCCCCCCTGCCCACTCCCATCCCATCCAATCGACCCACCCTCACACCCACCCATACCCTCCCTCACCTCCATCCCCCCTGCCCACTCCCATCCCATCCCATCCACCCACCCTCCAACCACCCATGTCTTCCCTCACCTCCATCCCCCTGCCCATTCCCATCCCATCCCATCCACCCATCCTCACACCCACCTGCCTATCTACCTACGTACTTACCTACCTCCCTTCGCCCACCCACTCCCACCCCTGCCTCCACCTGCCCACCCACATCTCCACCCCCTCCACCCCCACTCCCACCCACCAACCCAGCCTAGATTCACGACAACCTTTCTACTTTCTCGTATATGTAAAGATAACTTCTTTTCCGGCGTTTGTTTTGCACCTTTGAGTTATTCTATATCAACTTTTCCCAGTTCATATAAAAAAAAAAAAATCAGGAAAATTCTTTTATTTCATCCACGTAACCTTGCAAAATCCTGAAGCTGTACTCTAAACAGTTTTTTAGTTGTGAATTTTTAAAGTCTGGGCTAAAGGGATTTTTTTTTTGGGGGGGAGGTATTTTTTTTTTATCTGTGCATTCTAAGCATCACCATCTACTTGTTTCCTGCATTAATGACCTAAAATTTTCTAAAGACATTAAAAAAATACATGACTAATTTATAACAAATGGTCAGGTAAATTTTTGCTGTTCAGCTTGCAGATGTGAAAATTTATCAAGGCTATTTTTCTTTTTCGAGCAAGAATTACCTAGTATTAAAAACTCAATATCTCAGTCAATTTCCCATGATTTTCAGCAAAATTTTGCTTCTATGCAGTATTATCATTGTTCTATCAGACCTAGAAGATCCTGCATGAAAAATTGACTGCTGCAGAGATAGATAAATTTGACCTTGGAACTGAAAGACCGATCTGTTTTCCAGATTTTGACTCTTATTTCACGTAGCTCAGTGGCTCTACATTCTTCCCAGTAGCACTTCTTCGTGACTAGCACTATATTATAAGTGTTAATGTGGTGGTAACGCTTTGTATTCAAGACGGAGAGACGGCAGCTTTTAAGACAGGTTATATTGATGGGAGTATAGTAAGGAAATTGATAAAACAAAAAAGGAAGGAAGGATGGAGCTTAATTATGGGAACTTTGATCTTTTGGTCCTTTAAGAAATTCTTCTCTCTCTCTCTCTCTCTCTCTCTCTCTCTCTCTCTCTCTCTCTCTCTCTCTCTCTCTCTCTCTCTCTCTCTCTCTCTCTCTCTCATTTTTCTCCTATCCCCTTTTCACTTCAATCCCATCTCCTCCTTCCATGGTTCTCTATTTCCCCCTCGTTCTCCTCCTCGTTCTCCTCCTCGTCCTCCTCCTCTTCCTCCTCCTCTTCCTCCTCCTGCTCCTGACTAAATGGAGTTATTATTATTATTATTATTATTATTGTTATTGTTATTATTATTATTATTATTATTATCATTATTATTATTATTATTATCTGTGATTATTATTACTGTTGTTGTTATTGTTCTTATTGTTATTGTTGATGTTCCTTTCTTTAATATCCTTCCTTTCCTTGTTCCTTCACTTAATTTCCTCCTTCCATTCTCTCTCCTTCTATTCTTCCTCCTCCTTTCCTTCACTCTCCTTCCTTTCCTTCTTCATCCTTCACTTGGTTCCCCCCTTCCATCTCTCCTGACATCCTTCTTCCCTCTTCCTTTTTCCGTCTGCCTTCCCTCACTCTCCCTCTTTTCCTTCTTAATCCTTCACTCTCCCCCCTTTCCTCCCTCCCCCTAGCCTTTTCTTTCTCACCCTTCGTCCTTCACTTCCCCCCTTCCTTCACTCTCCATCCTTTCCATCTTCATCCTCCCCATCTCTCTCTCTCCTCCTATCTCTCCTTCTCCCTTCCTTGTCTGCACTTATCCATCTTCCCTTCTCCTCTTTTTCCTTCCTCCCTTTCTTAACCCTTCTCTTGCCTCCCCTCCTTGTCTCATATTCATCTCTTTCTCCCTCCTTCTCCCTTCCTTTATCATTCACTTTTTTCCCCACTTCCTTCTCTCTCTCCTTCCTCCTATCCATCCTTTCCTTCCCTCCTCCCTTCTTTCACTCCTTCACTCTCCTTCACCCCTAAAACCATAACCTCCTAAAAACATTCTTGATCATGTGTCAAGATTTTCTTTCTCCCTCCTTCTACACCCTTACCCCAAAACAACGCTGTTTTTTATCTTCAAAGAAAAGAATGATTATTAAAATTTGAGAGAGAGAGAGAGAATGTGTGTGTGTGTGTGTGTGTGTGTGTGTGTGTGTGTGTGTGTGTATGTGTGTGTGTGTGTGTGTGTTTCTGTGTGTGTGATCCCTTCTCACTCAAAGACTGGGTCTCTCTCTCTCTCTCTCTCTCTCTCTCTCTCTCTCTCTCTCTCTCTCTCTCTCTCTTATTACTGAATGGATTAATGAAGGATATACCAGACCCTTCAGTTCGAAACGTATCTATCTATGTATCTATATATCTGTCTATCTGTCTATCTATCTGTCTGCCTATCTATCTATCTATCTGTACCTATAGGCTATTTCTGCATTTGCCTTTGTCAGTGGCTGTTTGATCTTCCCTCCCTTCCTTCCATCCATCCTTTAATGACCTTGCTGAGAGTATAAATGGATGTTCTTTGGTGCAATATGCTGATGATACCCAATTTCTCCAGGCTGACACTATAAATAATCTCGAGGCTCTTATCTTCAAAACAGAAGGAACCTTACGGATTGCAAAACATCATTTTCTTAGAAATGGACTTACGCTAAATGAAAGAAAAACACAATGTATCTTCGTAGGTAATAGACGACTTCTATCACATATTCCTCCTAACACTGTCATAAATTGTTCTGGCGAACACATTTACCCGAGCACTAGTGTAAAAAATCTAGGTGTCTACATCGACAGATATATTCTTTTTGATGTGCATATTAATGAGTTAAGTAAGAAAGTCACGGGAACACTTATGTTCATAAATCAAATAAGTGAAAACTTTGATAAGTCAACCAGAAAAATTGTTGTACAATCTCTAGTTCTTAGCATAATAAATTACTGTATAGGTATATGGGGTACGACAAATGATACCTTACTTCACCAAGTTCAGAAATTACAAAATTTTGCAGCTAAAGTAGCTATTGGGGGAGCAAGAAATTACGACCATGTAACCCCCATTATAAAAGGAATTAAAGTGCTTAAAGATTAAAGATAAACATATTTTTGACAAATGTACCACTGTTTTTATGGCTGTCAATGGTTTTTATCCTGAGTGGTATCTAAAGTTGTCCACTGTCAGTGAAAACACAGCTAGTACAACAAGACAGCGAAATAACCTTTATGTGCCTAGAGCCAGAACAAACTCTGGTGCCAGAGCCATCACCATACTAGGACCCAAACTGTGGAATAATTTACCTACTGATATCACTCATTCCGGAAGCGTACATGTTTTTAAATCTAAACTTAAGAAGTTAATTTTAAGTGATTTGTCGTTGATATTATCATGTATCGAATATGACACGATTATTTCTGTTTGTGACTTTGTATACTGATTTTTAAGAATACCATATTTTATGGAAATAAATTATTTGAACTTTGAACTTCTTTCTTCCTCCACCCCTCCTTCTCTCCACCCTATTCCTCCTTTTCCTCCTCATCTTCTATTCCTTCCCTCCATCCATCCTCCTCTCATTTCACTGTCCCTTCCCGTCTTTTCCTTAAGATCACCCTATTTTTCCTCCGTTCTTCCCTCTCCCTACCCACCATTCCATCCTTCGTTCATCATCATCATCATCATCATCGTCATCTTTCTATCCATCCATTCACTTCCTTTCCCTTACCATCCTCACTCCTTCCCTACCTCTCAAAACCTTCCCCTCTTCCCCTCCATCTCTCACCCTATCCCCCCCCCTCCCTCTCATCTCCCTGTCCCGTCCCTCCCTCCTCCCGTCTCTCTCCCTGTTTCTTCCCACCCTTCCCTCTCCTCACCTTATCCCTTCCCTTCCCTCCCTCCCTCCCTCTTCTTCACCCTATCCCTTCCCCTCCCTCCCTCCCTCCTTTCCTCAGACATATCAGGCCAAGAGATTGATCACCTTCTCTCAAAAACCCTGACTCACTTTCTTCATGATGGTGAGGGAGATGGAGAGGCGGATAAAGGGTGATGATGATGATGATGATGATGGTGATGATGGTGATGATGATGATAATGATGGTGGTGGTGGTGGTGGTGGTGGTGGTGGTGGTGGTGATGATGATGATGATGATGATGGTGATGGTGGTGACGGTGGTAATGATGATGGTGTTGGAGTAATAATAATAATAATAATAATAATAATGAGGAGGAGGAGGAGGACGTACTTTAACATACAAACAAAAGACAACCAATCACTAACCCATGAACGCAAAAACAACAAAATCAAATTAAGGGAAGACAAACATAAATCAAGAAAAAAGAAACAAAGGCTGAGTTACGACAGACAAAACAAGCAAGAAAAAATCAACACACTACAGATCAAGCAAAAACTAAAGAATCAGCAAACAGAAAAACAAGACAATTAATTAAAAAAAAGACAAAGAAACAACATACCAGATAAAACAACAAAAACAAGCAAAGCAACAAAGCAAAACAATGGGACTGCAACACAGACAGACAGACAGACAGACACACACACACACACACACACACACACACACACACACACACACACACACACACACACACACACACACACACACACACACACACACACACACACACACACACACACACACACACACACACACACACACAGCCATTGATTGTTCGTGTACTAATTGGAACAGACGTCGAAACAAAGTGAACAAGGGACAGGGCTGAGGCAGACTGTGGACACGTAGGGGATAAAAATTGACGTACACAGTATATTCCTATATATATACGTACATACATACATGCATACATACATACACATACACATACATACCCAAACACACATACATACATGCAGCTACACACATACGCAAACACATACATACATATATATTGGGATGATGTGTATGTCGACGTAGGGTGTAAAAATGGATATATGAGAGAGAGAGAGAGAGAGAGAGAGAGAGAGAGAGAGAGAGAGAGAGAGAGAGAGAGAGAGAGAGAGAGAAGCCAATATTGGTAAAGGTATCAGGAGTGAGGCTGACTATCTCGCCTCACCACAGGAGAGCGACGTTGTGGCTGGAATCTTGTGGAAACTGGCCTGGGATGGGTGTGTGTGTGTGTGTATGTGTGTGTGTGTGTGTGTGTGTGTGTGTGTGTGTGTGTGTGTGTGTGTGTGTGTGTGTGTGTGTGTGAGAGAGAGAGAGAGAGAGAGAGAGAGAGGGCCACGAGCCATGAGCGGTATTAGCAGGCGAGAGAGGTATAGGGCGGGAGGGAGGAAGAGAGGGATGAGCCAGGAGCCATGGGAAGTGTAAATAAGAGAGAGAGAGAGAGAGAGAGAGAGAGAGAGAGAGAGAGAGAATTATTGTCGGAAAGAAAACGTGAAAGGAAAATAGTTGAGTGGAGGAGGAAGAAGAGGGGGAGAAGGAGAAGGTGGGAGAGGAGAAGGAGAAGGTGGGAGAGGAGAAGGAGAAAGTGGGAGAGGAGAAGGAGAAGGTGGGAGAGGAGAAGGAGAAAGAGAAGGTGGGAGAGGAGAAGGAGAAGGTGGGAGAGGAGAAGGAGAAGGTGGGAGAGGAGAAGGACAAGGTGGGAGAGGAGAAGGAGAAGGTGGAAGAGGAGAAGGAGAAGGTGGGAGAGGAGAAGGAGAAGGAGAAGGTGGGAGAGGAGAAGGAGAAGGTGGGAGAGGAGAAGAAGAAGGAGAAAGTGGGAGAGGAGAAGAACGAGGAAGATGACGACAAGGATGATGATGATGATGAGAAGAAGAAGAAGAACAAGAAAAAAGAAGAAGAAGGAGAAGAAGAAGAAGAAGAAGAGGGAGGAGGAGGAGGTAGAGGAGGGGGAAGAAGATGATGAGGGAGAAAGGAAAAGGAGGGGAAAGAAAAAAAAAAAAGATGAGAATGGAAGGGGGGAGGGGAGTGAAGGAAGAACAAAGGATAAAACACATGAAGAAGAGAAGGGAAACAGGATGAATAAAAAGAGAAAGAGAGGAAATGGGAAAAAGAGAGAGAAGGGAGAGACTGAAGGAGGAGAAAAGTAATGGAGGCGGTGGGGGGAGGAAAGAGGTGAGGGGGGAATGGAGGAGGGGAAAAAAAAGGAAGAGAGAGAGGAAAATGGAGAAAGAGAGAGGAGGGAGTGAGGATGCAAGAAGGGGAAAAATGAAAGAGAGAGAGAGAGAGAGAGAGAGAGAGAGAGAGAGAGAGAGAGAGAGAGAGAGAGAGAGAGAGAGAGGAAGAAATCAGCTGGAGGAGGGAGGGAAGGAGAAAGAACCAGGATGCCCTCGAGGTGAAAACAGAAAATATCAACTCGAGAAAAGAGAGAGCCAACCCAGGCCTTCACAAAACCTTTTATTACTGGAATTTTTTACTCGACGAAGAATATTTAAAAAAAATGTCTTTTTTTCATGCATCGAAAATAATCCATGTGTCAATAAGGGTAAAAAAAAAAATCCAGAATAAAATAACTAGAAAAATAGCCAAGAAAATTTCCAGAAAAAAATTACGAGAAAAATATGCCCAAAATATCTAGAAAAAATATCCAATAATAACGGAAAAAATATCGAAAAAAATATACAAAAAAAATATACAAAAATACAGAAAATGTCCAGAAAAATTATCCAGAAAAATGCCCATAAAAATGCCCAGAGAAGTCCATAAAAATATGCAGGAAATATCCAGAAAATTTTACAGAAAATGTTCATAAAAATGTCCAGAAAAAAAATATCCAAATATCCAGGAAATGCACAAAAAATATTCAGAAAGAATATGCAGGGAAATATAAAAAAAATAACAGGGAAAATATACAAAAAAATGTCCAAAAAGTGTCCAAAAAATGCCAAGAAAAAATATCCAGAAAATATCTGGTATTATCCAGAAAATATCCAGAAAATATCTGGTATTATCCAGAAAATATCCAGAAAATGTTCAGAAAAATGTCCAAAAGAAATCGAAATCATGTCGTTCAAAGTGTGATGAAAAAGTTGCTCAGACAACGAAAATATTCCCAAAATTTTATAAAGGCAAAGTTGCGTTAAGAATACTATCAAGAAAATGTAAGAAAAATCCAGAACAAATCTTGAAATGGATAAACACAATAAATAAATAGGAAAATAAAATAGAATCTCATGCAACGAAAATATTCCTAAATTTTAATCAAGGCAAAGCTGTCATAAGAAATAATCAAGAGAATATCAGAGAAAATCCAGAACAAGCTTTGAAATTAATAAATGAATAAATAAATGAAATAAGTAAGTAAAAAGGTTCGGAGTAACGAAAATATTCCCTGTCTTCCAGAAAATATAATTACCCTAAGAAAATTTGCAAGAAAACTTAAGAAAAACTATGAAGAGATCTTCAAATTGTTAAATTAACAAAATCCATAAGACAATTTATTCCGTATCTTAATAAAAGCAAATTTTCTTATATAAAGCAGAAACATTAAAGATATATGAGAAAGTGTACGTCAGTATTAAAACACACAAGCCCACACACACGAGAGAGAGAGAGAGAGAGAGAGAGAGAGAGAGAGAGAGAGAGAGAGAGAGAGAGAGAGAAATAGTAGTTGACTTGAAATAAAAATCAACTCAGGTTAAGAAAAAATAAAATTTTTAGTTTTCCTGTATTTGTTATACATATTTATTTATTTTAGCAAGAACTAACTCTGAAATGACTAAAGCCAAATTATTTACTTCACACATATTTGAGTTATCTCAGTTAAAAAGATAAAATAGTAAGTTATGAAAAAACAGGAAAAACCGACCGAAACGTGCCCCCCTCAAATATATATATATATATATATATATATATATATATATATATATATATATATATATATATATATATATATATATATATTAAAAGCTTTCATTAGTTAAATAAAAGATAATCGGACAAGAATCATGTATATGTAAAAAATTTTGTCAATAACGAGCATAGCCCGAAACTGCTTAAAGCATAATATTTCATTTTTAACCCCATTCCTAGTTATGCCTGTAAAAATGAGAATATTGAGTTACATGTAGTAAGAGGAATATAAAAGTAGTATAGCAGTAGTAGTAGTAGTAGCAGTGGTAGAAGATTGTAGTAGTAGTGGTAGTATAATAATAATAGTATTGTAATAATAATAAATAATAATTATAATTATAATTGTTATTATACTTAATAATAATAATGACAAAACAAGAAAACTTCCCATTAAGATGTGGCAATTTTAATTAGAATAAGGAGAAGAAATGATGATAATGATTGATGATGATAATAAACCTGAAGAAGAGAACGTAGAACTGTAGAAGCATTAGAGAAAGAGTGAGTGAGAATAAAAAAAATAGCAGATGAAGTGCCCACCATTCCGCTCGTCTCACACGGCACAGAAATACGAGAGGGAGTGATAAATATTTCTCTGAATGGAGATGAATATTTCTCGGCCAAGATTTATACATTTCATACGAGGCGGACAGATGCTCTCTCTCCCACGGGCAAAAAGGCTTTTCTGTGTCTTAACCCACGCCCTACGCAGTTTTATTATTCTGGTTTTTATTATTAAGGAAGTTACCAGGGTTTTGTGTTTTATAAGGGGATTTACTGGGTTTAATGTGGGTGTGGGTGTGGGTGTGTTGTTTTCTTGATGTGGGTATTGATTTTTCTTCTAAAGTGAAAATTTTCTTCTTTCAGTCGTATTTTTTCTTCATCTTTCTCTTGCCTTTTCTTTCTTTCCTCCTCCTCCTCCTCCTCCTCCTCCTCACTGGACAGATATTCTTCTGAGGTCAGTGGCTCCTTAACCCCTTTTCTTAACCCTCTCAAGACCACTGTATATCTACAGTAGTAATTATTCCCTAACATCTTTTCCTAAGCATTTTATTTGCTTATTACCCATTGCGATCCTCTTCTGTGTTACTTAAATCCCTCCAATATCGCAATACTCTGCTTAAATAATGTACAGTATAAGACTATATTAACCAGCCATATCCAAAACTAATTCGCCAAGGAAGAGGTGTTGGGGAGCTTCCTTAATCAGCGTACTCTCTAGCCTGTATTCTCGTCCTATGAGGTACCTCCCTAACACCTTTTTCTATGCGATATATTACATCTGAGTTACATGAATCCTTCCAGTATCACCTGCTCCCTGTACTTTCTTTGTACTCTCTCTCTCTCTCTCTCTCTCTCTCTCTCTCTCTCTCTCTCTCTAACGAAGAGGAAATGGAACCTGGACTTAGAAGCCTTCCTGAAGCCTCTGTTTATTAATTTACCTATTTCTTTATTTATGTTAACATTGTTTTTGGAAAGAGTTAATTTTGAAGTTTTCATTTACTAGCCTAGTGGAAAAAAAGAGCAGGAAAAAAAATGAGTTTTATTAATATTATGCATTTATACATTAACACTTATTATCCGTTAATAGCCTAAATTTACATTTCATAATGGGTGAGAAAGAAGAGAGAGAGAGAGAGAGAGAGAGAGAGAGAGAGAGAGAGAGAGAGAGAGAGAGAGAGAGAGAGAGAGACAGCCAGACAGACAGACAGACAGACAGATAATCAGACAGACAGACAGACAGACAGACAGAGAGGCATTATAACCAACAATCTTGAATAACAAATACATTCATACATTAATACTTTTGCGCCACACGGTAAAACAAAGGCACCAATGACAACACTGTATTTCATCCCATGTTTGACAGTGTTTGATAAATTTTGTATATTGTGTGTGTTTGCGTGTGCGTGATGAATGAATTTACCCTCTCTCTCTCTCTCTCTCTCTCTCTCTCTCTCTCTCTCTCTCTCTCTCTCTCTCTCTCTCTCAGCGTGGATTAAACAGGATATTTTTGTGATTTTCTGTGTTTTGCTTTTTATCATCGGTTGTCTCATAAATCTGCCCTGATTGTATATATATATATATATATATATATATATATATATATATATATATATATATATATATATATATATATATATATATATATATATATATATTGTTACATAGCCTATGATTTCATCATCCTATGTGTAATTCTAACGTACAGTATGCTGCATGTTTGATCACGAGCGTGTTCTACCTCACTCCCCCCCTCCTCCCTTATAGTAGAGTAAGTCGTTCTTTCTGTTGTTCAGAGCAGGATTGTCAACTCTTTGTCCCCATGGCTTCATTTGCGCGTCCTTCTTACAAGTTGTATCAAGCTCTGCCGGCCCCTGTATAATGAGCTCAGTCTCTACATTATTGCCACTTAGATCTACTCCTCATTTTGTTCACATCTCTGTCCTCCCCTGTACAGTTGTTATTATTGTGAGTGCTCAGGAAGTCTCCAGCCATCTAGCAGCTGTGTAATTTGAGTATAACTGTTATTGCATTTTTTCTTGTACTGTGTAGCATAAGGTTAATTCTTAGGCCTAGTAAGGTTTTTGTAATTCATGTAAGGTTCTTATTGTCAACCATCATTAACAATATTTTGTATCTGCAATAATATATCTTGCATTCACTGAGTATTATCCGGCTTTCTCATTTTATCAGGGCTGACTTAGATAAATTTACTCTTGCTAATTTCGTGTTAATAGAGGCTATTGCAGTTAACCATATATTTAACCTGTTTTTTGCCATTACATTATCCTTATGAGTCCTGAATGTTTTGTTGTTAATTTGAGCATTAAACTTTAACTTGTAATTTTACCTAACTCTTTTGTTTTGAACCTGGAACTTTACGGGACAGTAGTGATTATTAGTATTCTCACTTAAAGTGTACATTATCTTTCTCTGTTCTGTAACATAAATTTGGCGACCTCTTATCAGGATATTCAGGATATTATCATAAGGATATTGCTTGATATTTTGTGACTGTGATTTATTCATGATGTCTACTATTACTACGCTTGATGAAGCCAAAGATTTTTTGTCAAATGTGCAAACAGTGTGTGATATAGAAAACAGAACAAAGAATGAACTTAAGCTTGTTGCTCAACAATTGGGAATTGCTGTTCGCTCTCATCATTCTAAAGATCAAATTGTTGGCATGATTAATGAAAGCTTCTTTAATGCAATTCCTCCAAATGAGCAAACGCAGATTGAATTAGCTAAGTTACAGCTAGCCCTGCAGGAGGCTCGTGTTAAGGAGGCTGAATTTCATGCACGTGCTAAGGAGGCTGAGTCTCAGGCTAAGGAGGCGGAGTCTCAGGCTAGTATTCAGGAGGCACAGATACAGGCTCAGGCACAAACTGAACTTGCTAGGATTCAGGCAGACCATGAGTATCGCATGAAACAAGGTGGAACTGGATCATCTAGCTCTGATGATTTTGATGTGGCTAAAAATGTTAAACTTGTCCCTCCTTTTAATGAATCTGATTTAACAAAGTATTTTCAGTTGTTTGAGAGGGTAGCTACAGGTTTTAATTGGCCCAAAAGGTATTGGCCAGTACTCCTTCAAACTGTTCTCACCGGTAAAGCTCAAGTAACTTATGCATCTTTGCCTCAGGATCAATCTGATAATTATGATGTAGTTAAGAGCTTGATTCTTAAGGCCTATGAGCTTGTTCCTGAAGCCTATAGAGTAAAATTTAGGACAACTTACAAGCAAGATAAGCAATCCCATGTTGAGTATGCAAAAATCAAAGAAGATCTGTTAGAGCAGTGGTTAAATTCTAAGAATGTGGATTCTGATTTTGATAAATTTAAGCAGATGATTTTGCTGGAGGACTTCAAAAGGTGTATAAATAAAGATGTAAGCCTATATCTTGATGAGAGAAGAATAGATAATTTGTCTGATGCTGCAGTTTTAGCTGATGAATATGTTCTCACTCACAAGAGATATTCTAAAGAAAAAAGGAAAGCTGAGAGTAAGTACGTTGCCTCTACTCAGAGTACAGGTAACAGGAAAGAGAATAAAGATGATGTTTCTCAGGAAGTAAATACCAGCTTCACCTTTAGATTTCAGAAAAGTAAATGTACTTATTGTAGTAAGCTTGGTCATACTACGGAGAAATGTTTCAGGAGACAGCGTGATGTGAACAAAAAGGAGTCTTTAAATATTCAGTCAATTGGTCTAGTGTCCACCCTTGAGAGTTCCCAGAATTCTTTAACCGAGTTAACTGAACCTGCTTTGAGGGGTAACTTAAATTCTCAGGATGGAGCTCCTCTTTTGAGCAGGAACGTGGGTGACACTCTCAAGAGTTCATGTGCTAATTTCCTGTCTGATGGTTTTGTCAGTCCTCTGGACAGTAATGACAGGAAATCAGTTAAAATATATCGTGATACAGGTGCTTGCCAATCCCTTATGCTGACCAGTGTTCTAGGCTCTAATGTTAATTCCTCTGATGAAACTGTAATCTTACAAGGTGTAGGGAATAATTACTTCTCTGTCCCTCTGTGCAGAGTGAATTTAGAGTCTGGTTTTGTTAATGGTTCCGTTATGGTTGGGTTGGTTGAGACACTCCCAATGTCAGGTGTAACTTTCTTACTTGGAAATGATATTGGTGGAAGTCAAGTGTGTCCAGCTCCTCAGTTGTCTAGTGAGCCAGTGGCTGCGTCCCAGGATTGTGATGTCCCTGATGTGTTCCCTGCATGTGCTGTCACTAGGGCTAAGTCTAAAGTTACTGGTGACTTAGAGGATAATGATAATGATGATGTTATCATAGCTGACACTTTTCTTGCTAATTTGGACCACCCACCAGATGAGGCAGTACCAAGTAGTGTTGATAATTTGTCTCGTCAAGAGTTGATTGAGTTGCAGGTTGCTGACCCTGAGTTGAAAGGTCTAGCTAACTCTGCTTGCAGTGAGGAAGAGTCAGCTGGTGCTTCTACTTGTTATTATATGAAGTCAGGAGTACTTATGAGGAAGTGGAGACCCCCAACAGCATCAGCCGACTGTGAGTGGGAGGTTGTAGGCAGGATATCATTAGAGTGACTCATGATTCCAGTTTGGCAGGACACCTTGAAGTGAGGAAGACTATGGCACGCATTTTGAAACACTTCTACTGGCCAGGTATTTTCAGGGATGTTTCCTGGTATTGTAAGTCTTGTCACACCTGTCAAGTTGTGGGGAAGTGTAATCAGACCGAAAAGGTTGCACCTCTAGTTCCCATTCCTCCTTTTGAGGCGCCTTTCACCCGTGTGTTGGTGGATATTGTGGGCCCTCTTCCTAAGACTTCTTCAGGATTTTCTTATGTGTTGACCCTGATTGATATGGCTACTCGTTATCCTGAAGCCATTCCACTTAGAAATATCTCAGCAAAGAACGTGGTTAAGGAAATGCTAGGGTTCTTCACAAAGTTTGGTCTGCCCAAGGAGGTACAGTCAGACCGGGGAAGTAATTTCATGTCAAATGTTTTCAAGCAGTCTCTGAAAGAGTTGGGCATCACCCAGATCACGCCTTCAGCTTACCATCCCCAGACCCAAGGAGCGTTGGAGAGATATCATCAAACACTCAAATCGATGCTCAAGAAATACTGTTTGGAACATCAGAAAGACTGGGATAAAGGTCTTCCATTCGTTGTATATGCTGCAAGAAAATCTCCAAATGAATCAGTAGTTCAAAAGTTGTTGAACTACTGTTTGGCCATGAAGTAAGAGGACCCCTTAAGCTACTCAAGGAATGCTGGCTGTCGGAGGAAGATGACGTCAACCTGCTGGAGTATGTGATGAAGTTCAAAGAACGGCTGTCCACTGCTTTACAGCTAGCGAGAGAGAATTTAGGAGCTGCTCAGGAGATGAAAACTTGGTATGATAAGAAGTCCAGGTTAAGCCACTTTCAGCCAGGAGATCAGGTTTTGATTCTGCTACCGGTGCATGGGCAACCTCTTCAAGCCAAGTTTAGTGGTCCTTATTTCGTGGAGAAGAAACTCAGTGATGTCAACTATGTCATCGCCACACCAGATCGTAGAACAAGCAACTTTGTCACATCAACATGCTAAAGTTATATCACAGGCGGGACGAAAATAACCCAGTCTGCACTATAGCTGTTCCACCCGAGTCTGCAAGTGAAGTTCTCCTATGCAGCATGAGCCTGAGTGATAGTTTGGGGAAGAATCCTGATATCATGAATGATCTCCAGACTAAGCTTTCTCATGTACCTCCCTAGGAAAGGCAGGAGTTTGGGGCATTACTGCAGGAGTACCCGCAAGTGTTCCGTGCCACTCCAGGAAGAACCACTGTGTTGATGCATGATGTCGATGTTGGAGGCGCAAAGCCAATTAAATTGCCTCCTTACCGTGTGAACCCAGTGAAAGTTCCTCTTATCCAGAAGGAGCTTGGCTACCTGTTGGACCAGAAGATGATTGAGCCCTGTCAGAGCGAGTGGAGTTCTCCTGTCACTCTAGTCCCTAAGCCAGGTGGGTCACAGCGGCTTTGCATCGACTACAGACGTGTTAATCAGATAACCAAAACAGACACTTACCCTCTCCCTAGCGTGGAAGATTGCATAGACAAGATCGGAAAGGCTAGGTACATAAGTAAGTTTGATTTGTTAAAGGGATACTGGCAAGTACCTATGACTGAACGTGCTAGGGAGATCTCATGTTTTGTAACACTAGGAAAGACTTTTGCATGTTCTGTAATGCCATATGGTATGAAGAATGCACCAGCCACATTTCAGAAGCTCATGAATGTTGTAACAGAGGGTTTGGCAGGGTGTGTTGTTTATATTGATGATGTATTAATCTTCAGTGACAACTGGAAAGATCACCTATGCCATGTCAGTAAATTTCTTGAGTGTTTGGTTCAGGCTAATCTTGTAGCTAATTTATCAAAGTGTGAGTTTGGTCAAGCTAAAGTTCAGTACCTTGGGTACGTAATTGGTCATGGACATGTTGCACCACCAGGAGCTAAGGTTCAGTTTATAAGTGATCTTCCCAGACCTAAAAGTAGGAAAGAGCTACAAAGATTTTTGGGTATGGTAGGTTATTACAGGAAGTTTGTTCTTAACTTTTCAATTCTTGTATCACCACTTACGGACCTACTGAAAAAGGGAGTTAAATTTGTCTGGACCGATGACTGTGAATCCTCTTTCAGCAAACTTAAAGTTATCCTATTAAGTCAGCCAGTGCTCGCTACTCCAAATTTTGCTAAGCCTTTTAAGATGGCTGTTGACGCAAGTGATACAGGAGCTGGGGCTGTTTTGCTGCAAGAGGATGATCAGGGTATTGAACACCCTGTATCTTATTACAGTAAGAAGTTCACTCCACCTCAAAAGAACTACTCAACTATTGAGAAAGAGCTTTTGGACTTGATTTTGGGTTTACAACATTTTTCATTTTATTTGTGTTCTGGTTTTGACCCCATAGTCATTTATACCGACCATAACCCACTGAAATTCCTTAGTAAGTTTAAAGATAAAAATCAGAGATTGACAAGATGGAGTTTACTTCTTCAGGAGTATTCATTAGACATACAACATGTCAAGGGGAAAGAAAATGTTATTGCAGATTGCTTATCTACACTTTAGACATTGTTTTAGAGTAATAAGAAATTTCCTTTGTAAATTTCTTTTTCTTTGTGGGGAGGTGTTACATAGCCTATGATTTCATCATCCTATGTGTAATTCTAACGTACAGTATGCTGCATGTTTGATCACGAGCGTGTTCTACCTCACTCCCCCCCTCCTCCCTTATAGTAGAGTAAGTCGTTCTTTCTGTTGTTCAGAGCAGGATTGTCAACTCTTTGTCCCCATGGCTTCATTTGTGCATCCTTCTTACAAGTTGTATCAAGCTCTGCCGGCCCCTGTATAATGAGCTCAGTCTCTACATTATTGCCACTTAGATCTACTCCTCATTTTGTTCACATCTCTGTCCTCCCCTGTACAGTTGTTATTATTGTGAGTGCTCAGGAAGTCTCCAACCATCTAGCAGCTGTGTAATTTGAGTATAACTGTTATTGCATTTTTTCTTGTACTGTGTAGCATAAGGTTAATTCTTAGGCCTAGTAAGGTTTTTGTAATTCATGTTAAGGTTCTTATTGTCAACCATCATTAACAATATTTTGTATCTGTAATAATATATCTTGCATTCACTGAGTATTATCCGGCTTTCTCATTTTATCAGGGCTGACTTAGGTAAATTTACTCTTGCTAATTTCGTGTTAATAGAGGCTATTGCAGTTAACCATATATTTAACCTGTTTTGTGCCATTACATTATCCTTATGAGTCCTGAATGTTTTGTTGTTAGTTTGAGCATTAAACTTTAACTTGTAATTTTACCTAACTCTTTTGTTTTGAACCTGGAACTTTACGGGACAGTAGTGATTATTAGTATTCTCACTTAAAGTGTACATTATCTTTCTCTGTTCTGTAACAATATATATATATATATATATATATATATATATATATATATATATATATATATATATATATATATATATATATATATATATATATATATATATATATATATGTTGTGGTAGGTGGGGGCGCTCACCATCCACTCACTCGATGTACTGCTGCTCTCGTGTGTCTGCCCTTTCCTCTCCTCTTCTGTCTTTCTTTACTTCATTCTTTCCTCGTCCTTCTGCCTACGGGTGACTTTACACTCCCTCTTGTGTCTTTCTTTCTTTCATTCTTTCCTCTTCCTTCTGCTTATGGGTGACTATACACTGAGTGACAAGCCAAATGGTTTCCTGTACACTAGGAAACCATTTACTACGCTGGGTGGTAACCATATAACCAAATTATGGCACCTGGTGGTTTAGTGGGTAATAACAGCACTGCAATCGGATTGAGCCGGTGAAGGTTTATATCCAAGGGATGGTTGGGGTTATTGCTCATGTAATGCCACTCAGCGATGAGTGAGGCTGGTCACTCTCATCTTAAATGTCAGGACAAATTTGCCTAGCCCCGGGCTTCTACGCTTCTCATGGAGCAACGTTGGATTGGATGATGGATGGATGGATGGATATGTGTGTGTGTGTGTGTGTGTGTTCTTACTTGTGTCTTTACAGGAATGAGTCAAGTTCGTTCGCTCCTCATGGGGCAACGTAGGATTGGATGGTGAATGATGAATGTATCATACATATCTTTAAATGTAAGAATAGTTTTGGCACACACCATTTCATTCGATAGTGCATTCCACTGATCAATTGCTCTATTTGGGAAAGTGGATTTCCTTACATTTTCATCACCTCTCTTTTTATGTAGTTTTTTGTAGTGTCCTCTTGCTGATGCTTCCCCATAGGTTATATATTCATTTATGTCTATTTTTTCATCTGATGCAGTTATAAAGCATAATCATGTCTCTTGTTTTCCTTCTCCCTTGTATTGTTGGTAGGTTTAATTTTTCTAGTCTTTCTTCATAGCTCAGATCCCTTAGGCTTGGGGCCTATCTTGTACTGGCCCTTTGTACACCCGAAAGCACTAATTTCTCCTCCCCTCCCCCTCTAATAGCCTGAGTCGCGGCAAGTGGGTGACCGGGCAATCGAGCACTCCACACCCACCACCCCTCTCCCAGCCCCAGTGTAATCATTGTTGGTACACCCCACACCCACTGCCCCTTCCCCAACCCCAGTGAAAGCATTGTTGGACGGATGTGGAACGACCAGATCTGGTGATGTTACAGTGTGTTATGATTGTTTTTAAAGACACTCAAAACAAGTAGCGATAAAGTAAATATAGGCTTTTAATGTGTAGTATTGTGCTGTTATCCAAAACATATGGGAATGGCACAAAAACGATAGACGACCTGCAATGTATTATGTGTATTACCGGTATGTCCACTTTGTCTTATGGAAAAAGCATAGGACAGAGAAGGATCGTGGAAAGTTTTGTGCTCGAATGGTGTAGATGGTAAGCTGCTAGGTGCCGTCAAGAGTTTTTGTGATGGTGGTGAAGCATATGTAAGGGTTAATGGGCATCTAAGTGAATGTTCACGATCGGTGTGGGCGTGCGACAAGGTTGTGTGATGTCCCCATGGTTGTTCAGTTTATATATATATATATATATATATATATATATATATATATATATATATATATATATATATATGGGGTGATGAGAGAAGTAGAAATACTATCTATCTATCTATCTATCTATAGCCCGACGCCCTAATCCTGCAAAGGGTGGCCGCAGACAAAACGCCTCCAAGTCGCTCTGTCACCCACCACTTGACTCCCCTCCCCCCAACTCACCCCCCCCTCCCCCATATACCTCTCAACTCCATCCCTCCACCTCATCCTCGGTCTACCCCTCCCTCTCCCTCCCTCCACCTCACCTACATACACCCTCTTAGTCAGTCTTTCATTCTCCATTCTCTCCACATGTCCAAACCACCTCAGTGTATTTCTCCTAATCTTTTCAACCACATCCACATCTACCCCACAACGTTCCTTCACTTCTTCATTCGTCAACCTGTCCCTCCACGTCACTCCACATGCTCCTCTCAAGTAACTCATTTCCACTGCTCTCACTCTTGACTTGTTCCCCTCTTGCAAGGTCCATGCCTCGCTTCCATACGTCAGGGTAGGGATCACAATACCATCATGCAGTGACTTCTTAACTTCCATACTCACCTCCCTATTTCTCATCACTGCTTTCAGTGTACCAACAACCTTTCTTCCCTGCTGTACCCTTTCACGTACTTCATCCCCCAAAGTTCCATCCTTACTCATCACACTACCCAAGTACTTGAATGCACTCACATTCTCCATATCCTCACCATCCAACCTCGCTGCAAACTCTGTGACTTCATTCCTCTCAAACACCATAACTTTACTTTTGTTTACATTAACTTTCAGCTTCCTCCTCCTACACACTGTCCCAAATTCATTCACTAAACCTTGCAACTCCCATTCATCTTCACTCAACAATACTGTATCATCAGCAAACAGCAACACCGGAAGCTTCCAAATCTCACCCTCATTCATTAGGGCCACCCCCACATCCACTGCCCTACCTTGCACCTCCTTTACAACCCCATCCATATATATATTAAACAGCCATGGAGACATCACACACCCCTGTTTCAGTCCTACATTGAGATCAAAGAACTCACTCAGCTCACCATCCACTCGCACCGTAGCCCTAGCTCCCTCGTACATACTCTTCACAGCACTCAACAATTTCCCCTCCACTCCATATATTCTTAATACCTTCCACATACCTTGCCTATCTATTCTGTCATAAGCTTTCTCCAAGTCCATGAAGGCAGCATACACTTTCCTTCCCTTCTCTAGATACTTCTCCACTAAACATCTTAGAACAAATATCTGATCTACACACCCTTTTCCCTTCCTAAATCCCCCTTGTTCTTCTCCAACTAGCTCCTCTGTCATATGCCTAACACTATCAATGAGTATTCTACCATATATTTTACCAGTCACACTAAGAAGGCAAATACCCCTATGGTTACCACATACTTCTCTCTCCCCTTTTCCTTTGTACAGAGGAACAATTATACCTGATTTCCAGTCCTCTGGAACCCTTCCCTCTTCCCAAGCCAATCTACACAACTTCCATATCCACTCCACAACAATCTCACCCCCATACCTAAGCATTTCACCACACACTCCATCAATTCCTGGGGCCTTTCCCAGCTTAATCTTCTTCATCGCTTCCACTACTTCCGACCTACTGATCTCTTCCTCCCTCCTCTCATCTCTTCTTCTCCCAACCATTCCCCAACCACTTATACTCACACTGCTCTCACTCTCTACATTCAACAAATCCTCAAAGTGCTCCTTCCATCTCATCAATTTCTCTCTCTTCTCCACCAACAATCTATTATTCCTATCTTTCACTCCCCTACTATTTCCCCTTTCACACTGCCGTACTTTCTTTACCTCCTTCCAAAACAATTTCTTACTCTCCCTCCATTTCACACTCAGATTCCTCCCAAACTCTTCATCCACTTTCTTCTTACTCTCCTTCACCAGTCTCTTAACCTCCCTTCTCCTGCTCACATATACCTCTCTCTTCTCTCTCTCATCTTCTCCCCTACCTCTACTCGCTAACCATTCACCATATGCCTTCTTCTTTTGTTCCACAGCTCGTTTCACCTCATCATTCCACCATGCTGTCCCTTGCACACCCTTGCATCCCCTCCTCACTCCACAAACCGCCTCACACGCTGCGCTTATCTCTTCCGTGAATATCTTACATACGTCTTCCACCCCTTCCATCTGCTCTAGCTCATACCTTCCCAATCTTTCTTCCACTATGCTCTTATACTCTGTCATTTTCTCACTATCTTGCAATTTCTCCACTCTTCTCACAGGAGCTGCTTCCTCCTGTCTTCCCCTTCGTCTCCTCAACCACTTTCTTTGCAGCTCTACCTTGGCCATCACTAAGTGATGGTCCGAGACTTCATTCCCCCACCCTCTCCACACCCTTGCATCCAACACTTGTCTTCTCATTCGCTCATCCACACACACGAGTAATGGAAAGAGGAATGGCGTTGGTAATGAATGGTGATGGATGGAATATCTCAAATTTGTTGTATGCTAATGATGCAGTACTGTTTGCAAATACCGGACAAGAACTTGGTAGGCTAGTGCAGAATTTTGCTGATGTCTGTGAGCGTCGTGCCTTGAGAGTAAATGTAGAAAAGAGTACGGTGATGGTTATTGAGAGAGAAGGTGACTTCCAGTGCAATGTAACAGTGAATGGAGAGAGACTGGAATTCGTGAGAGAGTTCAAATACCTGGGTACAGTGATAGAAAAGAGAGGAAATGTGCAAAAGAAGTGAAAAGTAGAGTGTCACAAGGAAGAAAAGTAGCTGGTGCAATGAAGGCCTTGACAATAAACAGAGGCTTGAGTGTTGCAGCTGCACGAGGCTTACATGAAGGAGTGTTAGTGCCAGCTTTAACATATGGATGTTAGACTATGGTGTGGCACGAAAATGAAAAGTCAAGAGTAAGAGCATTGGAGATGGAACTGCTGAGGAATGTATGTGAAGTACAGAGGGCGGATAAGATACGAAACAATGTGATTTGTGAAAAATGTGGAGTGAGGAAGTCGGTGGACACCAGAATCGAAGAGAGTGTACTGATATGGTATGGTCATATAGAGAGAATGAATAACAATAGAGTGGTGAAAAAGGTATGTCTGAGCGAATTTGAAGGAGGGAGGAGGTTAGGTAGGCCAAGGAGAAGGTGGAGAGACATGGTGGATGAGTGTGTGGGGAAGAGAGGTTTGGAAGTCGGTGAGGCTAGGGAACTGACAAGAAATCGAGCTGGTTGGATGAATGTTGTGAGGAGAAGTGCTTGATCAGGGATTTGGGACTCCTTTATAACGTGGCAGCATCCGGATTGACTCTGTCGGATACGTTTATGTGAAGCTACAGAATG
Source organism: Coenobita brevimanus (assembly GCF_032717465.1). NCBI lineage: Eukaryota > Metazoa > Arthropoda > Malacostraca > Decapoda > Coenobitidae > Coenobita > Coenobita brevimanus. The sequence goes on from NC_137069.1 coordinate 21,308,026, forward strand.
TGGTGAATGTTTTTGGCGTATCCGATAGAGCCAGGATGCCGAGGGCTTGAATGATGAGTGAATGAAAGCGTGGCCCATTGGATTGGGCAAATTTGGGCTGTCTGGACATTGCTACTCCTCACCCTACCCTAGAGTAGGAAAGGAGGTCCGGATGATGATGATGATGTCTATATATTTACGTCTTATATTATAATGTTACAAATAAGTATAGTATTGTAAACAACATCTGTTGCAAGATATGATGCCTTTTCTCATTCATTCTCGCTGCCACCTTCACCACCTTCCTTTGGGTTCCTATCTCCATCAAACGCTTCTCTTACCCTCTCATCCCCCACTCTCAAGCTTTGTTTATAAACCTAGATAATGGTGAAATGATCCATCAGATATTGGTCATATTAATAATATCATACACCTTTGTCTTAAGCATCAACAAATCAGTAACATACAATACTTAGGTATACTTGCCATCTGTTTCATCCTGTTGTACTCTGTTACGTGACATACCCACTGTATGCTGGCCCTTGTGTTACAAGGACATATGGTTGTTATCGTTAACACAGGTTATATGTGGTTTTGGACGTCCATTGATTCATACTAAAGTGGCAGTTTAAGCCTTGCGTTGTAAAGGGATAAGGTTTATGTTCCTGTCATTACTGTATAACCAAACAAATCAGAGATCGGCTCTGACGAAACACAAACTCTCTGCTTTAACTTAAATATTCTGACCTCTTGTCACAAGAGTGACATAGTGTCACTATTTATACGACTGACCCACATTCAGTCGTATACATAATGACATTGTGTCACTGTTGTGACAAGAGGTCGGAATATTTTCGTTAAAGCAGAGAGTTTGTGGTTCGTCAGAGCCGATCCCTGATTCGTTTCATTCATCCAGTAATGACAGGAACATAAACCTTACGTGTTAATAATCTAAGGCTTAAGCTGTCACGTTAATATGAATTAATGGACGTCCAAAACAACACATAACCTGTGTTAACGATAAACAGCCATATGTCCTTGTAACACAAGGTCCAACTCGCAATGTGTATGTCACGTAACAGCTATAACAGAATGAAACAGTTGGCAGGTATACCGAAGTATTGTACGTTATTGATTTGTTGGAGCTTAATATAGAGGTGTTTGATAATATTAATATGATTAATGCCTGACGAATCATTTCCTCATTATCTTAGTTTATGTTGGCAAAGGGCGGGAGTGGGGGACGTGAGGGTAAGAGAGACGTTTGGTGGAGACAGGAACCCAGAGAAGAGTGGTGGAGATGGGAGCGAGAATGGATGTGAAAAGACATCATATCTTTCAACAGAAGTTTTTCACTGTACTATATTTATTTGTAACATTATGATATAGGACGTAAGTATATAGACAATAACACATAATACATTGTAGGTCGTCTTTCAGTTTTGTGCCTTTCTCATATGTTGTGGATAATAGCACAGTTTCACACATTAAATGCCTTTATATTCTTTACCCCTACTGGTTCTGTGTCTATAAAAACAATCATGACACCTTGCAACATAACCAGTTTTGGCCGTTCCACATCTATCCAACAGTACTTACAATGGGGTTGGGGTAAGGGTGGTGGGTGTGGGGTGTTTGATCTCCCGGTCGCTCACTGGCCACGACTCCGGCTACTGGGGGGGGGGAGAAATTAGTGCTTTCGGGTGTACCTTTTCAGTCTTATCTAACGGTGTGTGCTTTTCGAGATGTGGATTCCAGATTACAGATGCACACTCCAGGGTCTGTCTAATGAATGATGTCATTAGCTTTCTCAGTGTGTCTTCATTTATGTATGTGAATGCTACCCTCACATTAGCAAGGAAAGTATACATGTTCGGTACTTTTTCATTGATGTGGTCAGCCGGAGTTAGTCTGTTATTGATAATCACTCCTAGGTCCTTATCCTTTTCTGATATGTGTAGGGTTGAACTTCCTAGCTTATAATACCAACCTGGTCATTTTGCACTTTTACCAAACTTTAATACAGGACATTTGTCCACACTGAATTCCATTGGCCTTCTACCTCTTCATTTGTGTTTTTTATTCAATTCTTCATGTAGTTCTTTGCAAGAGTCTCTGTTTGTAATTCTCCTTTGTGTTTTTGCATCATCAGCAAAGCATTTAGATAGCTTCCATTTCCAGTGTTGCTGCCAATGTCATTTATATATACCGGTTCTAAAATCATAATTGGTGCCAGCACTAAGCCCTGTGGGACTCCACTGTAGTCGCAGCACATGACTCTAAGGTTGTCATTATCGTACCCTGGCAACCTATCATTCAAAATGTGTCTCCGATTTCATATCATATTATACAAGAATCATATTATTATGCATGAATGTATTATACACAAATATTAGTATACACGAACATACAGAAATTACATGTCTCACTTGATACACAAAATCATAAGCACTTTTGAATGGTAGGTTGTCAGGGCATGATAATAACAACCTCAGAGTAGCGCGATGCGACTATAGTCACTTCCCTCAATCATGAGTAATTGCCCCTTAGTACAGTTGTGATTTCCCATCTTTTTTAAATAATCTTGCATCCAACAGCACAGATTACCTTGGATTCCTCCTTGATGGGACAGTTTCCATAGAAGTCTTTAGTGTGGTACTCTCTCAAATGCCTTCTTGAAATCCAAATAAATGTTGTCTACCCATCCTTCTCTTTTCTGTAATGTTTCTGCAACTCTGTCATAGAATCTGTCATAGTAGTTTAATATATTAGTAACACCTGATTTTCCCTTTCTAAAACCAAGCTGCCTTTCTTTTACCATATTGTGTTTTTCCAGATGATTTACTCAAATTTTTCTTATCAGCATTTCTAATATCTGTATCTTACTTACGACGCTGGTCAGTGATATTAGTGGATTTTATCTATTCCTTTCTTAAAGAGGGGAGCAATGTTTGCTTTCTTCCATATATCAAGTAGCTTGCTTTGTCTTAAGCATTCCTTGAATATTGAATGTATTGGTCCTCTTAACCCTTCTGCACATTCATGTAATACCCAACCCGAAATCTCGTCAGGACCATTTGCATTTCCTTTGTCAAATTTACTTATCTCTTCTTGGACCTCTTGTGCCGAAATACGTACATTTGTTAACCCCTACACCGCGGGCATGTTTACCGATGTTTTGCGTGTGCCGCGGGGTTATTCGGACTCCGACAGACTCTCAAAAAATATTTGCCAAAAATCAGTTATTAGTCCTAGAATATTAAAATTAAATATGCTTATGGCACATACCTTCAGCTTTCTGCTGGAATGTTTGTTGAGCCTTCGTCTGTTACCGTAGGACTTGTGGAAACCTCTGAAGTTGGGTAACGAAGTCTCCACTTTACACTTCCCGACAACCCGTAATATGATTACCACAGCCAGATATTAACACTATAAACACTACTCTATGATTTTCAAGTAGTTTGGGATCCATACTCCCAAAAAAAACCCACTGTGAAAGCAATGAAAATTACGAGCGCGTCTGACCCTCGCACTGGCACTAGTTCGCTCTTGGTACTGTCATGTATTATTCATAAAACCCCTCACACTTTATATTTCTATTACTATATAACACTTATATATATCTACAGTCTTTATCCATAAGTTTCCTTCAGTAGTATTAGTTTCTTGTCACTGTAGGGATTCAATTTCTTTCAGTAAAATACGTAGCATTCACTTTCTCGTCCTGTATACTAGCATTGAGAGTGAATGTCACTTTCATCTTTACTCTCATAACTCACAGCATTCAGACATGCTAGAGTGAAACTTTCACTTTCATTACTCCTAGGGTATATACTCGTATTCTTATAATACTACTCATTAACATTTCTATTTACGTTCTCTATTTTATTTACGTTATTTACATTTCTATTTTATTTACACTGTGTTATGCACTGTCACTTGAAGTAACTTATAAAACTATTTTCCATTGTTCACGTATATTTACATTCATTACTTTCACTTGCTGTTTACACATTATTTACACATTATTTACAATTCCACTTGCACTGTTTTACTCAATAGAAAGATCGTAGTCACTCTTTTATCAATTGTCAGCCCTTTACCTCTTTCCACACGAGGTTTAGTAGGGGGTAAAGGTCACAGGGCCCTTTGCATGGGGATGAAAAAGTCCCTGAAGTCAGCAAGAAGAAACATATGTACCCCCACTTCGGAAGATGAGAGTAAACTGATAACGGAGGGCCGGGGTAGAGGCCTACTTAGGGGATATTCAGTGCTACCAATGTTAGCTCTTGAAACAGCTATGTCTAGCACTGAAATGATTGGCAGGAAATCTAGACAATACATTATAAATTAGGTAGTTCCAGGTGAATGTAAATATCACTTAGGCTTCTCCCTTCCCTCCTTACATGTATATTTATTACGAAAATAGATTATACGGCATATTTCAAGGGGGAAAAAACAACGAAAATTAGCGAACGAGTGCACGTGAGGTGTTGTCAGGTGATAATTAGCCAATTCCAGGTGTATGGCACTCTCACTTACCTTATTTCTTTCTTGTATATATTATTTGGTATAAGAATAGGACATAGGGCTTATTTCAATGGATGAAATCAGTGAAAAATTCCAGGGAAGATTTACTTAGCGTAGCACGGCCGGGCAGGCGAGAGGATAGGGTAATGGAGGGGGGGTAGGGAGGGGAGTCAAGAACGGGGAGAAATGGCTAAATTGTCAACAATGGATGGGAGTACAGATGAGATTAGGAGTGCTGACTAGTGTTGGACATTGGCAGTACTTATAGATGATACAAGCCCCCACTTGGAAGCCCGGGTGAATTCAAAATAACACAGAATCACAAAATCGACGCCCCGCGGTATAATCCCTTGCTCCCAAGCGTCACGAAAGTGACGCCCCTCGGTTAAGGGGTTAAGGCCGGACCACCTTGTAGGGACCGTAAGGTCTGTGCGGTCTGTGTATCTATGTATATATATATATATATATATATATATATATATATATATATATATAGATAGATAGATAGATAAATAGATACACACACACACACACACATATATACAGTATATATATATATATATATATAGAGAGAGAGAGAGAGAGAGAGAGAGAGAGAGAGAGAGAGAGAATCAGTTTCCAAGTGACATAGACACGAAGGAAAGTGGGAGGAGCCATATACTGGGGGCGGAGTAAGCTGCATATGAGCACACTGTTTGAGTCTCTACACTGTGGGTAGGACTGCAGGCCACCTCTCTACCGACTGAGTCACCGCTTCCCCCGAGGGTGGAGAAGAGAGGAAGATAGATGGATAATTAGACAGACAGACGGATAGAAACATAGAGAGAGAAAGACAGAAGCACACACACACACACACACACACACACACACACACACACACACACACACACAGAAAGAGAGAGAGAAAGTGAGAGGTGTAAAAGAAAGTGGGTTTATCGGTGTAAGTTAGTGCGTCAGTGGGGGCCATGCAATGGGTCAGCAGGCCAGGGAAGGAAGGTAGGCCAGTGGAAAGGTGTAAATTCATTAGACCTGGTGAGTGCTTAAGTCTGCCCACGTAAACTTTGTAAACGGTGCTGGCTGATGCTTGTGGGGGTGTAGGGGTCGAGAGAGGTTTGTGGGGTGAGGGGAGGGGTTGCAGAGGGGTGGAGTGGGATGTTGGGTGTGTGTATATTAAGTAGTTTATAAAGCAGAGTGAGAGAAGAGTTCTGGACAAATGTGTAAGTGTGCATGGAAAAGTTTGGAAGGAATGAGAGAGTGTTTTTATTGGTGATATGAATGGTAAAGTAGGGAATGTGAAGGTGGATGGTTTAGTTAGTGAGTGGGGTGTGCCTGCTGAGATAGATGAGAATGGCAGTTCGTTAGTGGACATTTGTGCCGGGAGGGGGTTGGTGTTAGCCAATACCCTCTTCAGGCATAAAATGATCCACAGGTATACATGGCGAGTGATGAGAAGAGTGGGTGGTGAACTGAATGAAAGGAAGGCAATGATTGATTATGGGTGTGTGGATGAAAGAATGTGAAGATGTGTAATGGATGCAAGAGCTTATAGAGGTTGGGGGGAATGGACTTTCTGACCACTACTTGGTGGTGGCCAGAATCACAATCCAAGTAAGAAGGAGAAATAGAAGAAGGGAAGGACAGGAGGAAGGAGTAGTTGCAAGGAGAGTGGAAAGGTTACAAGAGGATGAGAAAAAGGCAGAATATAAGAGAAAAGTGGAGAAACGTTTGGGTAAATATGAATTGGAGCAGATGGGGGACATGGAAGGTGTGTGCAAGATATTCACAGAAGAAACATGTGCAGCTTGTGATGTGGCGCGTGGGGTGAAGAGAAGACGGATGGGGGTGCAAGGAACAGCATGGTGGAATGAAGAGGTGAGACAGGCTTTGGCACAAGAGAAGAAAACAAACAATGAATGGATGAGAAATAGAGGCGTGGAAGAAGTTGAGAGGCGGGAGAGAGAGTTATATATAGAAAGGAAGAGAGAGGTAAAAAGATTAGTAAGTGAGAGTAAGAAGAGAGTGGATGAGGAATTTGGAAAGAATTTGAGTGTAAAGTGGAAGGACTGTAAGAAAATGTTCTGGAAAGAGGTGAAGAGAGCAAGACAGGGTGGCAGTGAAGTTAGTGGGGGAATGAAAGGTAAAAATGGTAAATTACTATTAGAGAAGGAAGAAAAAGTGAGCAGATGTAGAGAACACTTTAAGGAATTGTTGAACATAGAGATGGAATTATACGAGTATAAGTGGCTGGGGAATGGCTGGGAGAAGGAGGGAGGGGAGAAGACAGGAAAATATCAGTAGGATAGAGGTTGTGGAAGCAATGAAGAAAGTCAAATTGGGGAAAGCCCCAGGAATTGATGGAGTGTGTGGTGAAATGCTCAAGCATGGGGGAGAGATAATAGTAGAATGGATGTGGAAGATGTGCAGATTGGCCTGGGGGGAAGGTAGAGTCCCGGAGGATTGGAAGTCAGATATAATTATTCCCTTGTACAAAGGGAAAGGGGAAAAAGAAGTGTGTGGTAATCATAGGGGCATTTGTCTTCTTAGTATAATAGGAAAAGTGTATGGTAGGATACTTATTAACAGAGTTAGAGAAAGAACAGAGGAATTAGTTGCAGAAGAACAGGGAGGCTTTAGGAAGAGAAGAGGTCGTGTAGCTCAGATATTCATTCTTAGAGCTTTAGTGGAAAAGTTTCTACAGAAAGGAAAGAAGTTGTATGCGGTATTCATGGATTTAGAGAAAGTATATGACAGGGTGGATAGACAAAGATTGTGGAAAGTATTAACAATATGTGGATTAGATGGGAAGTTGTTGAATGCTGTGAAGAGTATGTATGATGGAGCTAAGGCTGCAGTGCGTGTGGATAGTGAACTGAGTGAATTTTTCTCTTTGATGGTTGGGTTGAAACAGGGACGTGTCATGTCTCCATGGTTGTTCAATCTGTACATGGATGGGGTAATACGAGGTAAAAGAGATACAAGATGGGGCAGTGGATGTTGGAGTGGCCTGAGTGAGAAAGGGAAGTGTTTGGAAACTCCCTGTACTGTTGTTTGCAGATGATACTGTGTTGTTAAGTGAAGACGAAGCGGAGCTGCAAGGCTTGGTGGATGAGGCTGGGAGAGTGTGTAAGAAACGGAATCTAAAGGTGAATGTAGGGAAAAGTAAAGTGATGGTCTTTGAGAGAGGTGAAGTCAGTGAATGTACAGTGAGGGTGGATGGTGAGGAAATGAAAAATATGGGTATGTTTAAGTACTTGGGGAGTGTGGTGAGTAAGGATGGAAGTTTGGAGGGTGAAGTGCTTGCAGGGGTACAACAAGGACGAAAGGTTGATAAGAAAGCAGCGATTAGAAACAGGAAAGTGAGCATGGAAGTTAAAATGTTACTATATGACAGTATTGTGATAACAACTCTAACGTGTGGAAGTGAAGCTTGGACGTTGCTAGAAGGACACAGGTCAAGAGTGAGAGTAGTGGATATGAGTTATTTAAGAGGAGCCTGTGGAGTCACATGCAGAGACAGGGTGACAAATGAGGATATAAAGGAGCGTTGTTATGTGGATGTGGATGTGACAGGAAGCGTTAGGACGAACACACTGCGGTGGTTTGGCCATGTGGAGAGGATGGAGGG
>NC_137069.1:21321159-21344113 GCF_032717465.1 Coenobita brevimanus
CAGTGCCTCACCCAGCAACTCTGGGATCCAATGGGATATATATATATATATATATATATATATATATATATATATATATATATATATATCTATTTATATATATATATATATGCGCCTCTGTTGTACTGTGGTAAAGCCTGCGTTTTCGTACACTGGAGAGCGAGGGTTCGCTCCCCGCCAGGGTAATAAACTTTGGGAGCGTTCTCCTGGCCACTTACTGCTTCGCGGACACAAGGGGTGCTGTGGTTGAACCAGTGTCCCATACTGTAAAGTATGCTTGCTCCCAGTCGGCTTGCGCGGGCCGACTACACTTGCTTCACAGACTACACACACATCCAAAGCCACTCCAACACTACAATTACACTTACAAGCACTTCTCACCCTACATACAATCTCTAACAGACAGCCTAAGCCACTTGGTAGAGATACATTGGCTGTATCGTCCCGACTTCTGTCGGGATTGGCCGGTCCTGCAGTGGATACTCAAATGGCTGATGATGATATACAGAGAGAGAGAGAGAGAGAGAGAGAGAGAGAGAGAGAGAGAGATCAGTATTTACCCATAAACTGTGACCGATTCTTCAAACTTTTTTTTTTTAATGAAATTTTCGAGGCACCCATTAACCAGTTCCCATTTTCTGTATCTCCCAGTTTGCAATGGAGGACGAAGCCATGTTGACGAAGCCATTTCGATACTTTATTGCCATTATACCTTCTTACGAGTATTATACCTTTTTTTCCTCAATATTACAGCGTATTTTAATCAGTATACTCTACATTTGTAGCATATTTTCCACAGTATACTTCACGATTTTACTTCAGCTATTAATCTACATTTTCTCTTCCTCCAGGTTAGCAAGGGGGGACTTTAGCAGCTTGGAGTCAACCACATCTGTCACCAATTCCAGATAGAGTAGATCCCGGCAAAGAGAATATCAGAGAGAGAGAGAGAGAGAGAGAGTACAACATGGAGGCCTAATTCTACTGAGGTCAAACCAACGTAAGAGTGACTGAGGACGAGGGTGAGAGAAAACGTGTGTGTGAATAATAAAACTGGCTGAGTGAGAACGAAAAATTAGGAAAAAGTAAGCAAGAAGTGAGAAAATTGGTGAAATGAAGATAAGTATGTGTGAAAATGAGTGAGAAGGAAAGTGGATTTAAGAAAATTAAAGTTTAAAGAAAATGGGGTTAGAAATGAGAGTTTAAGGACAACTTCGTAAAAAAATATTGAGAGAGAGAGAGAGAGAGAGAGAGAGAGAGAGAGAGAGAGAGAGAGAGAGAGAGAGAGGGAGAGAGAGACGGGGAAAAGAGGGAGGGAGGGAGCGAGCGAAAATTTTAAATGTGTGTGTGTGTGTGTGTACACATTGTAGGTGGACCGAAGGGAAGAAAAAAAAAATCAACTAAAGAAAAGTCAGCTACCCTGGGATATTGTGAAACTCCTCTCTCTCCCCTCTCTCTTAAACTCCCCAATCCCCCCCTCCATCCCTTTAACTCTCTCCTACCCCTACCCCTCTCCCCTTCCCTCCACCCAGAGATCCGCTGAGCCCACCTCTGTAAACACGAATACCATCCCAGATAATGTAGTTACGCCGAGTTATACCGGCAAGTAATTCCAGGTATAAAATTTTTGGCGACTCCTTGCTTGTGTTTTCGTGGCGCCTCTAATTTACCCATTCTCGACCTCTATCTCTGTCCCTTCTCTGTCTCCTGTCATTCTCTTTGTCTCCGTTTTTCTCCGTGTCTCGCTGTGTGTGTGTGTCGTTCTGTGTGTTTCTTTGTTACTGTCTTTCTGTTTCCTGTCATTCTTTTTTCCTTGTTTTTCTCTGTGTTTTCATGGTGGTTGTAACTTTCTCTCTCTCTCTCTCTCTCTCTTTTCTCTGTTCCTGTCATTCTCTTTCTGTTTTTCTGTGTGTCTTTCTGTGTGTTACTACCATTGTCTGTCTCCTGTCAATCTTTTGCTTTCTTTTTCTCTATCTTTCTGTGTGTTTTCATGGTGGTTGTAACTTTTTTTTATGCGAGGAATCCAGAATGAAAAAAAAAAAAAGACAAATAATGTGACAACCACTTCACATTTCATCCTCCCTCCCCCACCTCCCCTCCCTCCTCTCCCTCACCCCATCCCCCGCACCATCGCTCGTTCACCCACCCACCTTCCCTTCTCTCTCTGGCCCCTCCCTCTCAGCCTCTCTTACTCTGATATGACTTGCCGCGCATAAAGGAGCCAGTCTGAGGCACGGGGTACCGAAGGATAGGTGATTATTTATGACCACGACTGTAGAAGCTGACAGAAAAAAGCGAATTAGTTTACCAAGGCAGGGTATAAGCACAGAAGCACAGTTCTTGAGGACAACAGGAGGGACTCCATCAGGCCCATATGCCTTGTTAGTACTGAGGCCAGTGATGGCAGAAAATACATCAACTGAAGAAATTTTTATGTCAGCCATGAGGAAGTCAGAGGGGGGAAGTGATGGAGGAACAGCACCGGAATCCTCTGAGGTGGAATTGAAGGAGAAAGTCTGAGCAAAGAGATCTACTTTATCAGTAGAAGAAACAGCTACAGAGCCATCACAGTAGAAAAGAGGAGGGAAGGATGATGATGTAAAGTTGTTAGAAAGGTTTGTGGCAAGCTGCCAGAAGGAGCGGGAAGAATTCGAGTTGGAGAGTAAGAGCATTTAGTACGGGTGAAATTATTGTTAGCAGCGCGAAGAACAGACTCAGGATTCAGGGCAAACATAAAAATAATGTGATTCAGGGATGGGTTGGCTCTGGTACCATTTGTAGGCCCTCTCCTTGTTCCGGACAGCATTAGAACAAGCGTGATTAAACCAAGGCTTACCCCATCTCTGCCTCTCTGTCTCTTCTCTGTCTCTTGTCATTCACTTTCTGTTTTTCCTGTGTGTCTGTCTCTGTCTTTTTATTCCTTTCTGTCTTTTTCTTTCCCTGTCTTTGTGTTTTTATGGTGGTTGTAACTTACCCCTTTTCCGTCTCTCTCTCTCTCTCTCTCTCTCTCTCTCTCTCTCTCTCTCACACACACACACACACACACACACACACACACACACACACACACACACACACATTGTTGTATGTCTCTGCTTTTAAAGTCAGTCTTTCCCTCTGTCTCTGTATCTGACTTTTTTATGTAACCTCTCTCTCTCTCTCTCTCTCTCTCTCTCTCTCTCTCACACACACACACACACACACACACACAACAACCCTAACACACCACCTAATTATTACCATTACATTTAAAGCGCCATCTAATTTAAAATCCCAGTAAGTAAGGCCTTGAAATAAAGTGCTTCCTTTCAAGTGCTATTTAATCTTTACCAGTAAAAATAATGCGAGTAAAGTCACCATTCCACAATTATTTAGAGTGGTCTGAAAATAGTGCTCCACATGAAATAGCTGTTGGTATCGTATATGTTGCGTGGACTGCTCATCCTGCTGGTATGGGCACGGCAGTGAGAGTAGGGAAAATAATGATGCCGAATAGAAGTTCCCACAACACACGAGAAATAGTGAAAGTAATGAGTTATATATGGACAGCCTTGTATATTAATTACAGTTTTCTAGTCACGAAGATGTGCCGTGGAAAGGATGGGTTGTATAGACGCATTAGTCTTACAGGACCTCCTTGGCAGCGATGCTATACTCTTTCCACTTCAACTTGGCCTAAAAGTGCCTTCACCTCATCTTGAGTGCTGAGTTGTAGCAATAGATTAACGTAAGAAAGTGGTGCTGTCACAAAGAAGTGCTGTGAAAAGGATATAATGTGTTTTCTGTCATTGAGTCACGTGAAATATGTTGCAAAAGGACGAAAATCCGGGTCAAGTTAAGGTGAGAGGAGTATAGTCACTGAGTCTCTCTCTCTCTCTCTCTCTCTCTCTCTCTCTCTCTCTCTCTCTCTCTCCTGATTAGTGTTAATGTAATTATTTTAGCTCGCCCAAAATTGCAATAAATGCCAGACACCAAGGAAATTTTTGCAACACTGCAACTTTAATTGTGAGTTATGTTTCTCTGCAATGATCTCTCTCTCTCTCTCTCTCTCTCTCTCTACATATATATATATATATATATATATATATATATATATATATATATATATATATATATATATATATCATTATCAGCCGTTTGAGTATCCACCGCAGGACCGGCCTATCCCGACCGATATCGGGACGATACAGCCAATGTATCTCTATCAAGTGGCTTAGGTGTCTGGTAGAGATTGTATGTAGGGTGAGAAGTGCTTGGAAGTGTAATTGTAGTGTTGGAGTGGCTTTGGATGTGTGTGTAGTCTGTGAACCAAGTGTAATCGGCCCGCGCAAGCCGACTGGGTGCAAGCATAAGTAAGCAACACTGGTTCAACCACGGCATCCCTTGTGTCCGCCTATGTAGTACAGGGCCGGGTGAACACTCCCAAAGTTTATTACCCAGGTGGGGCGCGAACCCTGGTTCACCCGTGTACGAAACACACACTCTACCACTGTACCACAGAAGGTCCATATATATATATATATATATATATATATATATATATATATATATATGTTTGTAACCTTTTTGTAGATATTATATAATATGTAAGTAGTATGTAAGTAGTTGTAAGTAGGATCCAAGTAGGGCGTCAATGCTTGTTCAGTATGTTATGGATGACATATGAGTCATGACTTCCAAGTCGCACCGCTTCTCTCTCTCTCTAGCCGGTGGGAAACCGGCGATCAGTAGCAGTTCAAAAGGGTCTGGGGTAGGACATGCAACTGTCCACCCTCGCTGTATATTGATTCAAGACTGTGTTTAATATATTGTCAGAAAACTACAACAAGACTTTGCCTTTACCTGCAAGTGACGTAAAGGGGGCCATCGACAGTTTTAACATTTGGTGGAAAGCGAGTGGGATCATAGTGAATTACGTCTTCTGTGGGCCGGTTTTGCTGTGTCTGTCTTCCCACGCTACTGTCTGCTGCTCTTCCCACGACGACACAGGCTATCTCCGTCCTAGCCTCCAGCCCTGTTTGCAGTCTTGGTGTGGAATCGTTCTGACAGTTTTGATGTAATTTTGGGAATTTCCTCCACATCAACGCCCCCACCTACCACCAAGCCACCACAACCAGTGAATCACGCAAAGCTCCTGCTCCTATCAACCTACAACCTGCCTTGCCTGCCTGCCTGTGTTCCTGTCCAGCCTGCTGTAACGGTTAGTTTCAGCCCCCCCAAACTCAACCCCAGACCCCACTCCAGGAAGCAGCCCCCAACCGCCACCCGACGCCGTTACGTCATCGTTTACCCCACCCACCACACACACTGACGTCACCCAGGGAGCGTGGCCAGTCACACCGAGCTACGTCACAGTCTCCTGCTCCTATTAGCTTCTTTTTTTTTTTTTTTTTTTTTTTCCGGCTTATCAACCATTGGGGCCGAAGCCCCTGGTTATTAAGGCCATATATATATATATATATATATATATATATATATATATATATATATATGTATATACATTTAAACATATATATATATATACATACACACACACACACACACACACACAGGGATTCAATCTAGGCGGTCGTGTGACACCGGCGCTCCGTACCAAATCATCATGGCCAGTGGCATTACCTAAATAGTATCTTTGTATGAGTCAAGCTCAGTACCCGGTTAGACTAAATGATTGTTCATTATTAAAAGGAAAAAAATAATAAGTTTAAACAAGACTGGTACAAACAGGAAATAGAACCAAGACGAAAGAATATGCTGAGTCATCTCTGAGGTTTGTTTAGACTACAACAACACGGAGATTGTAAGTACATGCTTTGCACTTTAAGTATTGCAAAATGGATACATACTTTAGTAAAGCAAATTTGGAAAAGAAAAGGGATAAAGGTAAAAAGCAAAATGATGATTTCTACCAAGAACTGGTTGAAGTAGAGACCCACAATAGTCTGGTTGAACGTGTAAACAAACTAGAAATGGCTTTCAAAAATGAAATTGATGAAATAAAGAAGCAGATGTACTTGCAAAAGGAAGAAATAGAAAAACTAGGAAGGGAGGCCAATAAGAAAGACAACCATCAGTGAACTAACAGTGAAATTGAGTACACTTAGGAAGAAAATGAGTGAAATGGCAAGTACAGTAGTCAATCACGAGAGTGTTATGGAAGAGTTCAAAAATGACACAGAGACAATTAGGCAAGTTAGCAGTCTTATTGACCAGAGCAGTGATATTGAGGAGAAGATAACACAAGTGAATGAAGCTGTGCAAAGCTACAAAAATGATGTAGAAACCACGTATGCTGAAATGGTGAAAGTAAAGAAAGACTTAGAAACAAGGGTGGAGGAAAAAAGCATTAAAAAGGAGGTGAAAAGAATAATCCAAAACAATCCAAAGTTAGTCAGAGATTCAGTAGAGATAAACAAATCAATAGTAATCACTGGTATAGAAGAGGAAGAAGTTAAAAATAAGATCACAAGAGACAAAAAGGAGATGGCAAATGTAATGAGCTTACTGAAAGAAGTATCAGAGGAATTCTGTAGTAAAGACATAGAGGAACACAAAAGGTTAGGGAAATACGAGAAAAGCAAGACAAGACCTCTAAAGGTGACTTTCCAGAGTGTAAACACCGTGGAAGAGATACTAAAAAATGCAAAAAATCTTCAGGAAAAAGAGGAGTTCAAAAATGTATGGATAAAAAGATGCCTAACACAAGAGGAACTGGAATTACTGAAAGAGAAAAGGGAGGAAGCAAAAACAAAAAATGAGGGAAGATCAGAAGAGGAGAAGAAAATTTTTTACAAAGTAACAGGATTGCAGGTACGAAAGTGGTACACAAACAGGATGGAAGAAAAAGGAGGAAGGTAGTAGAACCATGTCATGATAAGTATATAAACAAGATGATAAAGTTGATGTACTCAAATGTGGATAGAGTGGTATCTAAATTACTAGAGATGAATGATTATGTCAGAGAAAATGAACCACAAATAATATGCCTAACTGAAACAAAATTAATACCAAGGATATCAAATGACATACTAAACTTAGAGGAATACAATATATGGAGAAGAGACAGTTATTTAAAAAAAGGAGGAGGAATTATAATATTAACTAAGAAAAATCTAAAAGTCAAAGAAATAGAACTAGATATACCATCACAAGTAGAACTGATTGCAGTAGAGATCGACACATCTGAAGGTAAAGTAATTGTAGCCAATTTGTACATGCCACCCAGATCAAACACATGGGAAAGAGACGAATATGAGGACCTGGCAGAGAGTACAATTCAGAGTGTAAGATCATTGCTACATAAAATGGAAGAGAAATCGGAAAGAATTATACTAACTGGGGACTTCAATACAAATATAAATTGGAATACTCTAGATATAAATAGCCAAGAAAGCTGTTGGGACCAAAAGCTCCTGGATCTCGTACAAGAGTTTTTCTTAACGCAACATGTGAGGGAAACCACCAGAAAAAGAGGACTTGATGTACCTTCAGTGCTAGATCTAATATTTACAAGGCAAGAAAATGATATTGACAGTCTAATATATCACCCTCCACTCGGCAAAAGCGATCATGCAGTACTAAATTATAACTTCAGGATAACATATGACATAATAAACAGCAATGATAGTTACAAAAAGAGCCTAAACTATAAAAAGGGAAATTATCAACACCTAAAGAAGTATTTCTTAGAAGTTGATTGGGAAAATGAGCTTAGAGGACAAGATTTAAATGCTGTATATAAATATTTTTGTGAATTTTATGAAATAGGAGTCCAGAAGTACATCCCACAGCACAAAGAAGCAGATAAGAAAATACAGAAATGGTTCAATACAGAATGTAAAAAATCAAAAGAAAGAAGAGATTTGTTGTGGAATAGATACAGAAGACACAATAGTGAAAGGGCGTATAATAATTACAAACAGGCAAGAAACGATTATACAAGAATAAGGAGAGAAGCCCAAAAACAGTTTGAGGAGGATATAATAAATAAAAGTAGTGATCAACCAAAGCTTTTTTACAGCTATATCAGAAGCAAAACTAAAGTAAAAGATATAATACAATCCATTACGGACGAGGGAATCACTTATACACAAGAGAAAGATATTTGTGAAGCACTAAGTAAGAATTTCCAATTAGTTTTTACAGAAGAAAAAAATTTTGAGAGGGACTATGTGGAACACGCATGTCCACACATACTACCAGATATACAAATAGCAGAAAAAGTAATACAGGAGGAGTTAAGTAGATTAGACAGAGGAAAAGCAAGTGGTCCTGATGAAATTTCATGTTGGGTATGACGAGAATGTGCAAAGGAGTTAAGTAAACCATTATTTTTAATTTTCAAGAAATCCTTGAGTCAAGGTAATCTACCTGATATTTGGAAAAAAGCAAATATTGTCCCCTTATTCAAGAAAGGAAATAGACAAAATCCACTCAACTACCGACCAGTATCACTGACCAGTGTTGTAAGCAAGGTATTAGAAAAACTTATAAGAAAAGCTTGGGTAAATCATCTAGAAGAACAGTATGATAACAGAAAGACAGTTTGGTTTCAGAAAAGGAAAATCATGTGTTACTAATCTGTTGAGCTACTATGACAGAGTAACAAACACAATACAGGAAAGGGAAGGATGGGTGGACAGTATCTATTTAGATTTCAAGAAAGCTTTTGACACAGTACCACACCAAAGACATTTATGGAAACTGTACCATCAAGGAGGAATTCGAGGCAAACTATTTTGTTGGATGCAAGACTTTCTCATAAAAAGAGAAATGAGGACAGTACTAAGATGAAACTACTCATCATGGAAAGAAGTGACTAGTGGAGTACCACAGGGTTCAGTGCTGGCACCAATCATGTTTTTAGTGTATATAAATGATATAAACAGTAACACTGGAAATGAGAGCTATCTGAATATGTTTGCAGATGATGCAAAAATACAAAGGAGAATTACTAACACAGACTCTTGTAAAGAGCTACAAGATAAATTAAATAAACTTCATGAATGGAGTAGTACATGGCAAATGGAATTCAATGTGGACAAGTGTCATGTAATCAAGTTTGGTAAAAGTGGAAAAAGACCTGATTGGGATTATAAGTTAGGAAATAAAACCCTATACACATCAGAAAGAGAGAAGGACCTAGGTGTGATTATCAATAACAGACTATCTCCGGCTGACCACATCAGCGAGAAGGTACGGAACATGTATACACTGCTTGCAAATATGAGAATAGCATTCACATACATAAATGAAGACATGCTAAGAAGGATAATAACATCATTCATTAGACCAACCCTGGAATATGCATCACTAGTCTGGAGTCCTCATCTCAAAAAGCACATAGACAAGATTGAAAAAGTTCAAAGGGCCGCTACAAGATGGATACCAAGCTTAAGGGACCTAAGCTACGAAGAAAGACTAAATAAACTGAATCTTCCAACACTACAGGAGAGAAGGAAAAGAGGTGACATGATAATGCTATATAAATGCATATTAGGAAAGGAGAAAATAGACATAAATGATTACTTAACATATGGAGAAGCATCAGCAAGAGGACATTGCAAAAAACTGCATAAGAAGAGAGGTGATAAAGACGTAAGGAAATTCAGTTTCCCAAACAGAGCAATTGATCAATGGAATGCACTACCGAATGAAATGGTGTGTGCCAAAACAATTCACAAATTTAAGGATATGTACGATAAATATGGTTTAAGACACGGGACAGTACGAGCTTGACTCATTCCTGTAAAGATACAATTAGGTAAGAACAATTAGGTAAGGTAAGAACACACACACACACACTTCCATGCATACATACAGACACACTTTCATGCAAACGAACATATATATATATAATAATTTTATTTTTATTTATTTTTTTGTATTTTTATTTTTTTAAATTTTTTCTTGGTTTTATATTTTTTATACCTTATATTATAAAGAAAAACTAATCTAAAGACCCTAAAACTAATCACCTAACAGAGAAATCGCTAACCTATACTAAATCCTACAGAGACAAATAGCTAGACCTACACTAATGGTAAAAATACCTCGACTAACAGAACACCATCGACTGCAGATATGTAATGCCTTTCTACATTACATACCTGCACTCATCACCTGGTGACTGTCAGTCGAGGCACAGCCTAATATAGGGGACATCAATATATGAAAGGGAACCAGACGAGTCAGGAACATTTCTGTATACGTCAGCTGTCGTCCCTATTTAGAATAACTTAAGCAAGATAATAGAATGTATTTACATAATTTGTACAAAAAGTGAAGAACCTCGCCCAGCAGACCACCATCGACTGCAAGTGCCCAATACCTTCCTATATTGCACACTTGCACTCATCAGCTGGTGACTGTCAGGCGAGGAACTTGGCTTAATGTAGGGGACATCTACATTAGAAATAGATCGGTGGGAGGAGGAACTATTTAAAATATGTCAACTGTCAACCCTAATTAATATTACAATATATACATATTTACCGTTGATAAAAACCATAACCACACAGTAAAAAAAGTCACATCACTCTGATCAGTCCAGTCTCTCTCAAGAAAGCCATCAATTTATCAGTCATAACAATGTCCCCATCACCCAGGATGGTGGAAAGGGTGAAGGGGACATCTACTGCTCCACAGCAATTTATAAGTGAAGCACGTTCACGAATAAATCGCCGACAGTGCAGGATGATATGACTGATAGATAACACCGCATTACAGATGTCACAGTGCGGTGGGAAGCGTCTTTCCATATATGGTTTTATGTGGGTTAAAATGATGGCATTGAGCCGTAACCGTGCCAACACTTTTTCTTCTAGGCGACTGGGACGGTTGGCAGTGTCCCAGTCGCCCAGGTACGGCTTACAAGTTGGAATATTTGGTCTGGTCCACTGACCTTGCCACGGAAGATTTATTGATTTCTTTCCGAGAGATAGACTCGACCATAGATCACGAGGAACGTCCCAAGTCTCCTCGAGCTCTACAGCCGACTTTGCAAGTAAGTCAGCCTGCTCATTGCCGTAGATACGACAATGACCAGGCACCCAGATCAGCGTGAATGACTTGTTGCATGAATGCAATTTATTAACGATGCGGCCCTGGATCTCGTGAGAGTCCGTAGTACAAGATGCAATTGCCTGAAGGGCTGATTTTGAATCTGAAAATATGACAAATGAGTCATGCCTAGAATTGAGAGCATAGTCTATGGCTTTGTCAATAGCAAAGAGTTCGGAGGTAAACACAGATGTATGAGTCGGCAACCGATACCTAAGAGCACATTCAGTCGACCACACACTGGCACCCACACATTCACTCGACTTGGAGCCGTCGGTGTACAATTGATGGGACCCCAAGTGACGAACAATGATGTTACGAAACAAGTGGTGGACCTCCACCTCCGGCGCCTTGGCCTTTGGTGCTGGGAGCCATGAGACATCCACTGTAAAGCCGGGTGGCTCCCAAGGCGCTATCTTTTTAAACACCAACTTGTCACAGTCACTGGGGTCCACACCAAGCTCCTGAGTCAGTAAGTGGAGGCGAACGGCAAGTGGCCGACGCACCCCCCGCAGAAGGTGGTGGTATTGACGCAGGGGGGTACAGGCCACATTGCCGATATTACTTTTCCTGAATGTCCTTATGCCATAGGACAAGGCCAGGTGGTCACGGCGAATACGGAGGGGAGGCACATTCGCCTCCACTTCCATATGAGTCACACAGTTACACCGGACGGCTCCAAGACACATTCGCAAACATTTATTCTGTAACACATCCAATCCTTTCAGCGTGGCATCGGATGCCGAGCCATGCACCTGTGCGCCATAGTCTAGCTTCGATCGAATAAGGGACTTACCATTAATAAAGATTTTCTCTCAGCACCCCAGGTAGTACCCACTAGGTACTTGAGGACATCTAACAGTTTATCACAACGAGCAAGCAAAGTATTAACATGAAGTTTAATCCTAAAAATTTTACAGAATTTTGAAAAGGTACCGCCTGATTATCCAAAGTTAAGCACAAATTAGGTGCGTTATGATTAGTGAAGACTATAGCGGCACACTTACGTATGGAAAACTTAAATCCCCACTGCGAGGCCCATTGGTGGACGGAGTCAAGGGCTGCTTGAATCCGCCCAGCCGAAAATTGTGCATTATGGGAAGAGTGCCATATTGCACAATCGTCAGTGTAGAGCGAATATTTAAGATTCCTCGGGATGGGAGCTGATGACAGAATATCATTGATCATAATACTAAATAAAGTAGGACTAAGCACACTTACCTGTGGCAACCCGTTTTCCTGGATAAATATATCCGATGTTACGTTATGGGGCAATTTGACAGAGAAAGTTCTGTCCCTTAAGAAATTTGAAATAAAAACAGGCAAATTTCCTCTTAAACCATAAGCATAGAGCTTCATTAGTATACCGTGTTGCCATGTCATATCATAGGCTTTATGAATGTCCAAGAACACCCCTATCATGAATTCTTTATTGGCAAATGTCTTTGCAATACAGTGCTCCAAATTCATTAAATGATCTAGTGAACTTCTGTATTTACGGAAGCCACATTGTTGATCATTTAACAAATTCTTCGACTTTAAAACAAAAAGAAGCCTATTGTTAACCATACGTTCCATGACCTTACATAGACAAGAAGTCAACACAATAGGACGAAATGAAGTGGGATTCATAAGACGACCAGCCTCTTTGGGTATTGGTATGACGTGCGCAAAGTGCCATGAGTTTGGGAAAGTTCGAGACGCCCTAATCTCATTGTACAGTGCTAACATCTTAATCAGGTTGTCCTGATTAAGATGCTGGATCATACCGTACGTGATGGTGTCTGGTCCAAGGCTGGTGTCTTTACAGGATTTAAGGGCAAGGAGCAGTTCATCTAGCGTAAACTCTTTGTGGGAGTCTACGTCTTCTGTGGCAAAGTCTAATATCTGTAGCTCAGCCGTGCATTTATGATGTTGAAAACGTTGGTCATAATTGGCTGAGCTACTTACATGAGAAAAACTCCTGGCGAGGATGTTAGCAACGTCCACGGGCTCGTCATAGATGTTGTTATTAAGCTGAAGGGTGGTGATTGGAAAATATGGGCCTTTATTATTTAATATTCTTATAGTGGACCAGACTTTACGTAATGGTGTTGTGCGAGTCACCGTGGACACAAAGGACCGCCAGGAGTCACGTTTGGCCCTTCTTATTATTCTCCTTGCCTCAGCCCGTGCCTGTTTGTATGCAATAAAATTTTCCTCAGTGGGCTGACTATCAAAAATCCTGTATCTCCTATTGCGTTTTCTTAATGCTTGTCGGCAATCCGGCGTCCACCAGTGCTCTATGCTTCGCATGAACTGTAGAAGTCTTGGGAATAGCAGCCTCAGCTGCATGTAATATGGAAGTAGTTATATTTTCGACCTCAACATCTATGGTCTCCCCAGATATGTCTAAATTGACGATCCTTGAGAAGGATCCCCAATCTGCTTTCTTATAGTTAAATTTTGGAGGTGGAGGGGTCCTGGAAATGATGTCGCGTGTATAAGAAAGACAGATGGGTAAATGATCACTTCTCAAGGAGTCGTCATAAGGGTCCCATGAGAGATCTTGATGTATGACTCAGGGGAGGCCAAAGATAAGTCAATGGCCGAAAAGTGTTAGCCAGTACGATCATCTACACGAGTCGCTCTACCATCGTTCAGAAGACAGAGGTTGGACTGTAGTATTAGGTTTCGGCTACTTGCTCCCCACGACCATCAATCCCTCAAGCTACTCCCATTGATAGTGATGGGCGTTAAAATCGCCCAACACTAACTTATTTCCAGGCAGATGTTCAACTAGTGAATTTTAAAGCATCACTATCAATGGGAAGTCATGTGGAGGACAGTACATGAGAGCAAATAGACAGATACGTGTTATTAAATTTTACTTCTGCACGTGACCGCTTCCAGAGTATAGAATTCAGAATCACTTCCGTTTGTGGGTGTGATTTGTGTGTGTTAATGGTAACTCCGTGACCTTCATATCTTCTATATGAGTGGTAGTAAGTTTGAACCTGTGGAGGATCAGGATGATCCTCCAGGCACGTCTCCTGTAAACAACAACAACGTCTGGCTCTGTGTATTGACAGCAAGATTGCTATATCTTGTAACTTATTCCCAATACCTCTACAATTCCACTGTAATAGGAGTGAATGCACGCGGGTTTAAGATTTCCAAGTTGGGGTCCAGTGTAAGCTTCGTCTTTTTGTCGCCCACCAGTAGGTGAGCGACTACGTGGGACCTATCCCGGTGTTTCTTACTCATGGAAACCTTCATATTCTCATCAATGACAAGGTTCCCAGACTCCACCTCGAAGAAGAGCTGTTCTTTCTCTCCTCGCTGGACCAGGAGCTGGGAAGGGACATGAGGACGTGCCGGCTTGGTGAGGGGAGTGGTCAGATTAATCTTATCAGACTTGTCGGGCTCGATTTGGCCGCACCTGGACTGCGAAGGAGCAGCGGCAGCCTGAGAGTAAGAAGTGGCGACAGGGATGTCTGCAAGAGAGTTGGGAACTGTACAGAGGGTCTAGATCTAGAGGTAGGGCATGTGGCATGTGGAGCGAAGGTAAGGTCAGTCTGTGTCTCCATGGTGCACATCACAGGACGGGACAATGACAACCGCCGATGCATAGGAGACATTAGGCTTGGGAGTTGAATGCAACTCCTTCACCTTCTTCCTTGCATCGTAAAAGGATATGCCCTGTGTTGCCTTCTCACTGTGCAGACTCCTCTTTCTCCCTCCTTCCACTTGGGACAAACCCTCGAGGAAGTGGAGTGAGTACATCCTCTTGCAGTGAAAGCAGCATTCAGTCTTGGACGTACAGGTGTCAGGCAGAGTGACCTTACAAAGTTGCGCACTTCTAAGGCACAGCAATGTTGGAAGCTCCGACAAGCCTTTTCATGGTGTCCATAGAGTTGACACTTTGCACAACGAAGGGGGGTTCGGGATGTATGGTCTGACATTTACTATTTCATATCCCAACTTTCACATTGGTTGGGAGAGATACCTTTCTTCCAAAAGTCAAAACAACAGTTGCGTGTGTCTTCGTCCTTATGCCTTCCGAATATGTTGTGATGAATCTGGCCTCTATTACATCTTGCTGAGGAAAGTTCCGTACGATTTCTTCCTCCTCCATAAGCACAAGATCCCTGCAGTGTGATAACACCCTTGCAGGAATTCATGGCGTGCGGGATCGTTGTTTGGACATCGTGACAGTGGAACTTCCTCAGTTACAGCAAATCCTTGACCTGGGCAGAATTCATGCGGAGTTTTAACGAGGTCTCCACCTGCAAGTTTTTTCATTTGTTCCACCACTACCTGCATTTATTAACCCATCAATCACCTTCTCTGATGATGAAGGGATTGAGGCTGGACAGGGAAGTGGAACTCAACCGCATGGAATCTGTACAAACTCGGCGTTTTTTACATTGATGTCAAGGCGGGTACGGTTCAAATGTTCAGTCTGGGGGGCAGTCCGGTCCGGGTAGCAGTTGGGGGTCATCAGGACTACCTCCCCTCTGAAGGGGGGAGGCAGCCGTGAAGCGTCCGCCATAGTTGTTACCACTTCCCCGTGAGAAAGAGAGAAAAACAACCAAGGGAGAAATTGCCCGGGGAAAAAACACCTAGTCTGAGATTACCCTCTCAAACCACTCGGGAGGACGCGCCTGTGTGTGACTCATACCCCAGAGCGATCAGTGGGGGTACACTTCAGAGGTGAGTAAGGAAAGGCATTGTCAGTAATTAAATATAGACACCTACTCTATCTATTCAAGGCCAGGGAGGAAAATGAGGTTTAGCTAACCTCAACTTTATGGAAAAACGCCTTAGTGGCAGACAAAACAAAGCTAACGCCGGTAGGAGGCAACCTGCAGCTAGAGTAGGAGCCAGAGAAACACGTCTAAACGCTCCATTTGACCTATGCATGAAAGTCCATTAGCTTCTCACCGTGTCTGCCCAGTGGTGATTGCCATCACCCATGACGCTCTACGGACACTTCCACCCAATCACGAGGAGAGAGAGAGAGAGAGAGAGAGAGAGAGAGAGAGAGAGAGCTGCACTCCAGTGACGTCACGGACACTTCCACCCAATCACGAGGAGACGAGAGCCTCACTTTTCTCCAGCATTCGGACAAGACCACATCTGACTGCTAAAGTATTTCTTACCTGCATTTTCATGTAATTCCTCATTCCATCACATTGATTAATCCCTTCTCACAGAGAAGCCAAGTTCTCTCTATAGACTGTGATATTTTCACCATTTACTCTCATATATTCATTGGTATTTTGTCCCCTATTTTTCATTGTCAGAGTTTTTCGTTCCTTATTCACTCCTACTTCATCCCATTTTCTCCCACCTATACTTAGCTAAAATAGCGCATTTATTTTCACCCACACCAACGTATATAAATCATTTCGTCATAGATTGCTGTGCTATTTTTACATATTTATTCTCATTTATTCATCCATTTGTTCATTTGGTTTTATTTGCTTACTTCCCACTCTGTTAATGTCCTTTTTTAAAAGTGGGTAGATCTCTCACCCATTGAATCTGACGGTAAATACAGATAACGCTGTGTATGTAATGATAATGTAAATCCTCGCAGTGGCAGAGTCTTATACTAAACTAAACCGTAAGTTCCCCTACCTGTTTCTACTACACCTTTTTACTCCTACCCTACAGTAAATCCAGATATATTAACTCCAGATACTCCATCATCTTCTCCAACTGACTCTCCCGAAACCACTCAGTCTTCTCCACAGTCTTTATCCCTCCCTACTACTACACATACACACACCACTACCGCTACGACACACTTCCTTTTCTCCCACACCCCCGTCTCAGATCAGCCACCGTGCCTACTTCCTCACCTTCGCGGTCTCACCCTCTTTCTTACGATGGCGACTCAGAACCCTCTCAATTTCCTCCTCACCCTATATATTTAGATGATGTGAATAGACCCAAATATACAGGAGAGGACAGTACTGTTTCGATTTACGACTTCCTCAGAGAGGCTCAGAAATGACCTGCATAATCGCCAGATTGTCAGTGAACCCTTCAGCGTTTCCATACCTTCTCTGTTGACTTCACCAATGGGCAGACTGTCATTAGGGAGCTGCTATTCGTGCGGGGCACTTCGAAGATTGTCAAACGTTTGGACACGTTTAGCCAACGACCTGGTCTAATACCGTTACCAACATTCCGACCTGTGTCCCTTATAGGATTAACTAACTTCCTCAAGCCAAAATGCAGGAAGACATGAAGGCACATCCCCAACATGCAAAAGTAATTGAGGGTAAGCCGCTACCATGGAGAGCGTATTTAACTAGAGTTGTGCCAATTATTCCGTGGTACTCAATGGCAACAGAACACAACGGGGAGATCATGATTACATTAAAACACTTCTGCAGATTTGTTCGGTTACTTTAGATTTCTCAATTGGCTTTCGGACTCCCAAAAACAAATAGCACTACAAGTTGGTTTTAAACCAGGAGACAAAATAATGGATTTAGGTAAAATAATCTGTAGAGAGGTCAGGAAACAGACTTCAATTTTTCATTAATCGATTCTTGAGTTCACCCTCTCCCTCTGCAGGGTGGTAACGCGAGAGCACTTCACACACCAGCATCACTTCATTTGATTCCTCTTGTTCAGCCGCCAACGACAAGAACCAGACCTAGTAATCGGTCCCCCACTTAATATCGTTCACCTTCTAGCGGTCGTGACAATTCAACTCTGCGACGAAGCAAACAACTCTTCAAATTCCGGTGCTGGCACTGCGGTAATGGTAGGTCATAGAGAGTCTGAAGCTGTGCATACAAAGAAAGACGCTTTCGCTCACGGGAACGCCCGCGTGCACCTTCGTGGTCCCAACGCCTAACTTGCAAGTACCATAAGAATAGCACAACTCACTCCACGGACGAGTGTCGTTACTCTAAGAGCCACAATGGGGGGGAAGACGAGCGCTCGGATTGGAGAAATATAACCTAACAGTAGAAGATCCGCCGGGTGTCTGAAAATAAGGCAACAGAAAATCATCCTCCCATTCATCAGGTAAGACCTGGTATAAAACATCTTCAGGCTTAGTCATTCTAGGGATGGAAACAAAGGGGCACAAAGCTCTTTCTTTATGGACAGCAGATTCTATGGTAAATCTAATCTCAAATACCTCTTTAAACAACATTAGGAAAATAACTAAAAGAGTTGGGATCCTCGAACCACCTGACATTCGCCTATGCGGTGTGGATGGCTCAGAATTTCAGGTCAAAGGAAAGATCACACTAGAAGTACAACTTGATAAAGCTCTTAAGACCCTTTGACGTAAAGCTTCATGTCACTAATGATCTTAGGTATCCAGCGGATACTCCCTATTGGCTTTTCGACAATGGCCCAAGAAGCCATTACTCTCCTCCCTGCTTCTCGTTGTGTACATGTCTGCGGTTTCCTCACACCTAGTATGGAATATCCACGTCCGGTACTTTCCCAAACTGACTCAGTTATTAAGTCTCACAGCGATTCCAACAGTAGTCAAGAGTAACCAAATGCACACAATAACGTCATTACCTGAACAGCCTGTGGTACACTACCATCTAGTACTACATCCTCTGAGCATTCATTTACAGATCGTATCAAATTCTCTAACAGTGGTACACTCAGCCGACTCAGACAGGTCTCCCATTTAACTACCTCAGATAGTGTGACTGATGTTTCACAACACGCAAAGATAAGACGTGCAGTAACAAATCAGTGCACAATTTTGTTGTTGCACAAGTTTACCAAAGTCTCTGTTCGTGTTGTGGGTGCGAAAGCAGTAGTGGATGTACTAACATTACCTGAGACGTGTTGTAAGGAATGGCTTAGCTAGTGAGTCAGCGTTAGAACCGTGCTAGAGGATGATGATGCTACTTGTATATTGGGTAAACACAACAAACGCCGCTTACACCTTACGAACGGGAACTCAGATTGGCGATTTCTTGGTATACCCAGCGGCCGTACGTGTGTGCCAGGACTTCCCATACCCTGTTGCTGATGTATGCTCAGTTGCTCAGTCCACCAATATTCCATCTAATCTTGATTCTCATGTGAAACAAAGTGATTTCCCGGAACAACGACATCAATTAATTAATCTCTTGTGAGACTATCGCGAAGTAGTAGCCCTACCCGGTGAGAATATGGGCAAAACAAATTTGGTAAAGTACAATATTACAATACAGCCAGGTGCTCAGCCAGTATACAGTATATTCCTGCCTACCGTTTACCACAAAGCCAACGTCAACAAGCCGATCGTCTTATTCAGGACATGTTGGATAATGAGGTCATTGAACACTATGATAGCCCGTGGAACAGCCAACTATTTCTGGTTCCAAAGAAAGATGGTGTGAGCGCGACCAGTTATAGATTACAGACGCGTGAATGCACTGACAGTCCCGGACAGATTTCCACCCTGTACTCACTAATTTGCTGGAATCCTTAGGCGAAAACAATTGTGTTTTTTCCTCCTTGGATCTTTTAAGTGGTTAATGGCAAGTCGAGATGGACGAATCATCTCGTCCTATCACCGCCTTCATTACTCCATCCGGTCATTACCAATTCCATAGACTTCCATTCGGTTTGAGAAATGCACCTTCAGCGTTCATGCGATTAATTCATACAGTTTTCGCCGGCATGATAGGTCACCTAAGCCTTTGCTTACCTAGATGATGTCATAATCGCCATTCACTCGATGGAGGAACACTTAGAAAAGTTAGCTGAAGTGTTCAGCTAGACTCAAACAAGCTGGACTTAAGATCAAACTATCAAAGTGCGGACTTCACGTAAGAAACTCCAATTCCTAGGACATGTTGTTGACACTCACGGAATTCACACATCAGATGACAAGGTTAGAGCCGTGACGAATTTCCCAACTCCAACCAACAATCGACGCTGTAATGCAGTTTCCTCGGTCTCAGTGGGTATTATAGAAGGTTCATAAAATCGTACGCCCAGATAGCTGCTACTGCTAACAAAATTGGCTAAAGAAGGATGCGCCTTTTGTGTGGGCTGATGAACAGGCAACTGCATTCACAACACTAAAAACTGCTCTAGCACAATCACCAGTTTTGGCATTCCCTGATTATTCTAAACCATTTCTTCTCTGTACTGATGCTTCTGGAGTAGGCCTAGGTGCCGTTCTCATGCAATAAGGACTCCGAAGGAAAGTAAACGTGTCATTGCCTATGCTAGCCCTGTGCTAAACTCAGCGGAAAAGAATTACAGTGTAACTCACTGGGAAGCCCTTTGCCGTGGTCTGGTCCCTAAAACATTTCCGACATCATCTACGGATATCCTGTTCACATCCAAACTGACCATTTTCCCTTATGTGACTTGTTTCCGTGGGACGTAACTATACCGGTCAACTTCAATATTGTGCAGTCATCAGAAGTTGACTATAATCCGACATTTGAATACGTTCCTGGAAAATCCAATGTCGTAGCCGATGCCCTCTCACGGCACAAGCTGCCAAAGTCTCAACCAGTTGCGACGTAAACTTAGCGTTCAATTAAGACACACCACGTAGGTTCCAGCGTGAGGACCCCCTATGGTCACAGGTCATATATTTCCTAGAGTCAGGCAATGATTCTTCTTCGCTAAAGTTACCAGTCCCTGTATCTGCCTTCTTCCTCAACAATGAATTGCTTTATAAAAACTCAGTACTGACAGGTAACAACGTACCTCATCGCGAAGTTAAGCAACTAGTCATCCCAACAGATTTCTGCATCTTCGCTGCCCTCCATTTAATCCACGACACCCCTCATGCATCACACCCCTGGCAAAGACAGAAGCTAGCGACAAGCACGTCTGTCATATTATTGGCCCACTATGTGAAAGGATATAGAAGCGCAAGACTGCGATGCATGTTTATCATGTGCCCGTCACAAGGGGACAACCAGTCAACCTGCTCCTATACTGGGTAGTACCCAGTATCATCAAACCTTTGGCAAACTGTCTCTCTCGATCTTCTGAAGCTGCCCTGCCAGAATCTGGCTTCATTCATCTCTTAGTGGCAGTCGATCATTTCTTTAGATATGTTATCTTAGTTCCATTGCGTGAAAAGTTCGCTAACGCAGTAGCACATGCCTTTATTAATTCAGTTATTTGCCCTCTTTCACAACAATTGGTAAAGTAATTTTAAGTGATAACGGGTCAGAGTTCAATAATTCAGTTCTGGAAGAAGTTTGTCTTCGATACGGAATTAAGAAATGCAATATAGTGGCCCATCATCCAGCCTCGAATGGCCTAGTAGAGTGCCAGAATAGAAAGATATTGGAGAGTCTGCGCTACATAGTGGGAGATCAGACTTCAACCTGGGATGAGTGGATTCTGCAGGTAGCTGGGTTTCTGACACCTAATCCATCAATAATTCAATTGGGGAAACACCATTCTTCATCATATATGGCTTTGACAAAAGACTACCTTATTCACTGTCGCAATCCAAGCCTGATCCGATCTACGACTACGATAACTATGTGCGAGGCAAACGTATCCAACTTCCAGAAAATTCATAAAATATGTCTGTGATAATCTGGCCCCTTACAAATGAGGAGATGGCATGTAACCAACATGCTGCTGTTGTTAGGACTCCATATTATACTGCAAATCATAATAGATAGATAGATAAATAGACAGATAGAGAGACAGATAGAAGCAGGAAGTCGGATGATGAGAAGGTACTGTGTCTGCAAGAACTGAGCAATGCTAAGCATGCTTACACACTCTTAACTCAAGGAATGCTTTATAGGCACACGACATGCCTAGTGACCATACACACACATACACACATACTCACACACACAGGCTTGTAGAACTTTCCAATCACAGGGAACACACGTGATACGACTCCTGTTTCACCAGAATTGTAGGAAAGAGAGCTCAGAAGGAGAGAGGCCATAGAAGCGGTAGGGTGTAGGGAGGAAGGCTTAGCAACTTGGAGAGAGAGAGGGATAGGGAGATAGGCCAGTGGACCTCTATTTCTATACTTCGCTCTGTGTGAGAGATCGTGTTAATATTTCCAAGACAAATAAAAATAGTCCCATACTATTCCTTTTACCTCTCCTGTCATTGAGTGACAAATGGGAAAGAAGATTATCTACTTACAAAGCTACTCAAGTATAACAACCGCTCGTCCACAAGTCTAATATATATAACTTCTCGACAAGTAATTACAAAGTCCTTTTTTTTTATGACACTGCCACAGATATTGCCATCCAAGTAGGTGACTTAGTTTTTGCCCTAGATCATGACAGAGAATCAAAACTAAACAGTAACTTCTTGGGTCCCTTCCGCGTCATATCTCGTAAAGGTAATAAATTCGAATCAAGAGATCCGCACGAGGCAGAGACGACATGGGTGCATGCAGATCATCTCAAACGTGCATCAAAACGCATAGTCTTGGAGGAACCACTAAGAGAGACCACACCCCCACAACAAATTCCTACTCAGCCTTCTTCCTCTTCTCTAAACCTTCCTTCTGAGATTACTATTCAGCCTTCCCCTACACTTAATGACTATAGTGCCAAGTTGCGTTCTGCCACTAAGTCTCTTGCATAACATTATCATCTCATACTGTCGTTAACATCTGTATCAACATCACCTCTATGATCACCTCATTTTAATTAGGAATCGACATCCCAATGACACATTTTTGTACCAACTCTACCTACCCATCTGCTGGAAATTAGATTATATTCGTTATCAGTTCAAGCATCTTCAAGATTCCTTCCCTCACCAAACGCCTGTGGGTCGCTCACGAGTGAAACGTGGACTTTTTGATCTTTGGAGGAGAAATCCCTGGTGGATTATTAGGTGTAGCGACCAATTGTGAAACTTCTGGTTATAAAAAGGACTTATTCCAATTATCCAATGCCATCGAGTCCCA
>NC_137069.1:21344213-21438357 GCF_032717465.1 Coenobita brevimanus
TCTGTTATTTATCTATCTTTCCATCTATCACTGTCATACCTGTAATCAGAGGCATGGTAAAAATTTAAAAATTCTCATTCCCAATACCATTTTCTTTATAACACTATTTATTCACATTAAAGGGAACACTTTTAAAATTCAGACTCCTTTCCACACGAGCACTCATTTGATCTTTAATATTATAAAAAGTCGCTTAATTTTGAAATAACACTAGAGCTTGATTTTTTAAAGTAAATTTATTGGTAAATATTTGAGAATTTTCAAATAGGCGGCTTAGAAGGAAAGTTACAGTCTTGGTGTTTTAATATGTTATAGAGATATTTTTTTTGGTGGTAGGTGATGGCGACCATCATTCACTCACGATGTAGTGCTGCCTACTTTTTCCTTCACCTTTATCATTCTTTTCCTGTCTCTACCCTCCTCTCTTCCTATTTCTCACCATCGTCCACTCACTTGATGTAGTGCTGCCTACTTTTACCTACACATTTATCATTCTTTTTCTATGTCTGCCCTCATCCCTTCTTACTTGGCACCATCATCCACTCACTTGATGTATTGGTTCCTGTTTCTTTCTTCACATTTATCATTCTTTTTCTGTGTCCCCCTCCTCTCTTCTTATTTCTCCCATCTTTCTTGTCACATTTTATTGCTTTTTCCAGTTAGCTTTACATTGAGTGACAAACTTATTGGTTTCCTGTAAGCCAGGAAACCATTTACAGCGCTGGGTGGTAACCATAATTATAACCAACCCAGACGCGTTCCCTACGTGTCAACAAGTGGATTGGCGGAGGGTTAGTGCCCCTCCCCGTTAAACAACAAGCTCAAAGACAAACGGCCACCCCTTACCGGATTATGGCATCTGGCGATAGATAAATAGACAAGTGCTCGAAGGGCCCCTCGCACTTGCTCCTGCGGTGGGCTGTCGCGTTTATGTGCTGTGCTAGTGTAACGTTGTCACTTGGATTTTTTGCAGCTAACCAGTTGATCGTGTTATTTGCAGCTTTGGGAATGGAACCCAAGTTGTCCGAACGCAAGTCCGAAATATACACACAGCTACTGCTATAGTACATTAGATGTAGCTGTGGGCAATAAAATTCTACGGAGATCCTATGCCGGGCGCCAGGAGTGGCTTTTTTTTTTTTTTTTTTTTTTTTTGTCATAATGTGATCGCTCATTAAATATAGTAAGTTTTTCAATTGTGATGGGACCAAGTTTTTTCACATCAGCGAATTTTTTGCGATTTTTGTGCCAATTTTGGTGCGATTTGAATGTGTAGTTTCGACTGGCCAAAACACACCCACACCCACCCACACACACACACACACACACACACACACACACACACACACACCAAGACACACACACACACGGCTACTGCTATAGTATATTAGATAGATAGACAGATAGTTCCAAAGAAGCATTTGACTTTGGAATAACGTAATAGGTACTTCATCTCGATATGCCTCTATATTTACAAACTCTATATTGATGTAACATAATTCTGTATTTCAGGCTGACAAAACAGAGATTGTGGTACAAAGACATTGCAAAACGAGAGAAAGAGAGAGAGAGAGAGAGAGACAGACAGACAGACAGACAGACAGACTGACAGAAAAAAAATAAAAATTAATGTCAAGAGTGACTTTTGCATCTTCCTGTACTAATTCATAGACAATATCTTGCTCAGGTACCCATCCCAAAAGAAAAGAAAAAATTGAAATAGTGAATGGAAGGCATAAGTTGTCTATGAAAAGAGAGAGAGAGAGAGAGAGAGAGTAGGATGAGGAGGAGAGAGGAAAGGGAGAGGAGGAGAGGGAGGGGAGAGGCAGGGAGTGGAACAGTATGGCGGGGCAGGGTAGTGTGAGGCAGAACAGGGTGATTTTGGATAGGGTGAGGCAGGTAGGATGACGTAGGACAGGGTAAGGCAGGGTTACATGTTGCAGCGCACGATAAGGTAAGGTAAGGCGAAGCACGGTAAGGGAAGCAGAGTAGGGGAAAGAAGGGTAGGGTGAGGTAAGAGTGAGGCAGGGCAGGGCAAAGGTGAGACAGGGTGAGGCATGAATAGAGAGAGGGAGGGGGCGCAAATCCCCTCCAGTCGGCACTTGTAGGAGTAAGAGGGGAGTGGCCACAATCTGGTTACCTCTTGTGTAAGGCTTCCCAATCTCTGCTCATCAAGTGCACATCATTTATTCACACACACACACACACACACACACACACACACACACACACAATTTAAATATCACCACTTGTACGCTAAGACCCACTGCCCATAGCTCATACATGCTATGGTTGTCTCATTCAGAACTGTTTTGATGGTATTAGCGGTGTTTGTGTGTGTGGAAGACCAGTAAAGATTATTAACCCATCCAATATAATATCCTATTCTTGAGAGCCTCCTTCTGTACTATCCTTGTCATATTCTAGTAGTTTAGTCACTGTCTTGAAGGAGCTGCCTAGTGTGGACCATCTTGTCCTGCTGCAGTTATCCTCTCTTGTTATGTTCTTGTGTTCTTGGTATATTTTTGTTCTGTTCTTCTTATATCTTTGTCACATTTACATTATTGTATTTAAGTTCTGAACAAATTTTTATAATGAAAAGGTTAATGAAAGAGTCCAAAAAAAAAAAAGTGTCTGGTTTCATTATACATCGTTCATCCTGGCAAAAAAACTTCAATCTCTTTTAGCTCAGTTGAGACTTCTTTGACTAGTAACAAAGGAGACTCATGCCTATCTCATAACCTGATCTTCGAATTTTATACAGCCACGACTTTTTGCTTAATAAGGGGTACTGGGCCAGTTCTCTCAGGTGAAAACGAACTGACTATAGCCTGAGTCACCCACCCATCCATCCATCTTCCTATCCATCCATCTTCCTATCCATCCATCATCCCACCCACCCTTCCCTCCATCCACATCCACCCATCTATCCATCCATCCATCCATCATCCTACCCACACTTCCCTCCATCCACATCCATCCATCATCCTACCCACCCCTCCCTCCCTCCCTCCACCCCTCCATCCATCCATCTTTCCATTCATCCACCCATCCATCCATCATCCCACCCACCCCTGCCTCCCTCCCTCCTCCCTCCTTCCCTCCGTCCATCTATCCACCCATCCATCATCCCATCCACCCTTCCCCCCCTCCCTCCACCCTTCCCTCCATCCATTCATCCATCCATCCATCCATTCATCCATCCATCATCCACCCATCAAATCCCACCCATCCATCATCCCACCCATCATCCCACCCATCCCTTCATCCATCCATCTATCCACACATCCATCCATCATCCCATCCTTTATTGTCTCATCAGGTGTGTAGGAGGGCAATATACAAGAGAAATCACTACACATCGTTTACTTTAACTTGGCTGAGATTTTTGTCCTTTTCCAGCTTATTTCACATAGCTCAGTGGCAGAATAAGACAATACTACGGCTCTATGTCCTTCCCATAGCACTTCTTCGTGACTAGCACTTTATTGTAGTACTGATCTATGACGATATACAGTACCGAGGCTCTACATCTTTTTTCATAGCACTTCTTCGTGACAAGCATTGTGCTCTAGTGTTATTCGTTAGTTACAGTTCACTAGTAGAAAAACACAAGAGCTGTATATCCTTCCCATAGCACTTCGTGACTAGCACCATATTCTATTGTTGATCTAGTGTTACAGACAGAATACAGTACTTCGGCTTCACATCTTTTCCGTAACACTTCATCATGATTAGCACCATCGTGTTAATTGTTACAGTTTAGTGGCAGAAAATGACAGTATTAAGGATGGGGTTTTGTGGGGTTCAGGGATGTGGTGTGTGGGCTTAGTGTGGGTAGGAGAAGGAGTGTGGGTGAGGTGGGGGGGGGTGAGATTATGGGGTTTAAAGGGGGGATGGGGGTAGGGGTGATGAGGAGTTGGGGTGGGGTGGGGTAAAGTTATGGGGTTTGGGGTTTTTGGTGTGGAGTTTAAAGAGGGGTCGGGGTACGGATGGAGGGTTTGGGGTGGGTGTGGTGGGGAGTGAGGGTGGAAGGTTGGGATGGGGGATTGGGGTGGAAGGTTGGGATGGGGGATTGGGGGTGGAAGGTTGGGATGGGGGAGTGGAGGTGCAGAGAAGGGCGGGGCACCTGGACTTATTGCACACTCTTGCATAATGGACCATCAATTGCAAAGTATGAAGCTTGGTATTAATTCACGTAGGATTTCGTTCCAGTGAGAATGAAGAGGTACTGTGTGTGTGTGTGTGTGTGTGTGTGTGTGTCGGTATCTTTAATTTATCTAAATTTACTTTTCCCATTGTGGACATTTATTTGTCAAACCCGCTTCCCTGCCTTACCCTGCCTCAACCTACGTTGCCTTATCCTACTCTGCCTCACCCTTCGTTGCCTTATCCTACCCTGCCTCACTCTACCTTGCCTCACCTTGCCTTCCCTTACTCTGCCTCACTCTGCCTTGCTTCACTTTTCCCTACATCGTCTCACCTCGCCCTGACACCCTACCCTGCCTAACCCTGCTCCTGCCTCACCCTACTTTGCCTTACCCTACCCTGGCACCCTACCCTGCTTTGCTCTATCCTACCCCACCCTGCCCTCTCTCTCCATCCTTCCTTACCCTACTCTGCCTCACCTTAACCAAACCCACCTTGCCCTGCCTAATGCTACTCTGCCTTACCCTGCCCTGTCTCACTTTCCTTTACCCTACCCTGCCATGCTTCACATTGCCTACTTCAACCTACCCTGTCTCACCCTGCCTTGCCTCGCCTTACCCTACCTCACCCTACCCTGCCCTGCCTCACCCTACCCTGCCTCACCCCGCCTTGCCTCACCCTACCCTGCCTCACCCTGCTCTCCTCGCCCTACTCTACTTCACCCTTCCCTGCCTCGCCTTACTCTACCTCAACCTACCCTGCCTTATCTCACCCTATCCAGCCTAACCTTCCTTACCCTAACCTGCCTCACCCCACCGTGTCTCACTCTGCCTTACCCTACAGTGCCTCACCCTGCCTGCCTCACACTGTCCTACCTCACCTAACCCTGCCTCACCCTACCTTGTCTCACCCTGCCTAACCCTGCCTAACCTTGCCTCAACGGTCAACTATTTTCTAAGTTTCCATTTTGTGTTTTCCTGTTTTTCCTCTGTATAATATTTCTCTAGAGTTTCTCCTGCATTATAAGTAGTCGTCTGTATTCAGGTTTCCTCCGATGTTTTCTTTAATAGTTTTTTTTTTTTGCTTCTGTCTTGGCTTACACACACACATACACATGTGCATTACATAAACACACACACACACACACACACACACACACACACACACACAACCAGTGTTGTAGGTCACGAGACCAGTTTGATGTGGTCTTAGTCTTGATCTTGGTCTCGTTTGATGTGGTCTTGGTCTTGATCTTGGTCTCGAAGCTCCTGGTCTCGGAGTTTTGGCTCGAGACCAGGTCGAGACCAGCATTACAAAGTGCATCGTGGCGTGGGGAAGGTCGGGATTTATGATCATACACGGAGAAAAATCATGGCTGATTCGATTCACGGCACGCCATGCAGCGTTGTACTGTCTATAGATACTGCCTGGCTAGCGCTACGGTGATGATGCATGAGCTGAGCCTTACGAGCGCCGATAGAGTGCGTGCGAGTCGAGAAAGCTTGCATGACGTGGCCATTCTCGCAGTGATAATGTCCGTTTGCACGTACGCATGTTTGCAGCTCTGTTCACCTCCGTGTACTTCATATACGTGTATGGTGTATGCAATTCCCGCACCCTTCGTACACGTACACCACAGGTTTAGTTTGCTCGGAAAATGTAATCACAAAAATTTCAATTTTTTTTTTTCTTCATGCCAGTGAAGCAATGAAATCAGAAATATGCTACCTAGATGTTATTTTTTTTTTTATGCGAGGAAGAAGGAACCAAAGGCCATGAGCCCGCAGTAACAGTTCCCTCCAAGAGAAAAACATAATACAATAGAGAGCCAAATTCAAGATCCGATCATTTTGAGATGCCTGGACACACTGCGTTTGAAAGACTGGAGATCATAGGCAGCAGGAAATACAAACAGAGGGAGACAGTTCCAGAGCTGACCTGTTCCATAAATGAAAGACTGGGAGTAACGGTTAACTCTTGCATTAGAGAGTTGGACAGAAAAAGGATGAGAGTTTGCTGCCAGACGGGTGCTACACGCCCGTCGTAGAGGTGGAGGAATGCAAGCAGATAGTTCAGAGGAGCAGTGACCATTAAAGTAGCGATAGAAAAGAGATAAAGATGCAACAGTGCGGCGAAGAGACAGAGGTTGAAGGGAGTCAGTAAGAGGAGGAGAGTTAATGAGACGAAAAGCCTTTGACTCCACCCTATTGAGCAGAGCTGTATGTGGGGAGCCTCCCCACACATGAGAGTTGTACTCCACACAGGGGCGGATAAAACCCCTGTATAGAGTCAACAATTGTGCAGTGGTAAAGAAAGAGCGGAGTCGGCTTAGCACACCCAATCTCTTGGAAGCAGATTTTACAAGAGATGTAATATGATCTTTCCAAGATAAGTCCCGGAGTAAATGAAACCCCAAGCATGTTCAAGGATGATGCAGGATTAAGCTGAATATTATTAAACATTAGTGGGTATACCTGTGGAAGATTTTGTCGGGTTGATAGGTGTAAGAACTTAGTCTTAGATGCATTAAAAAAAACATATTATTTTTACCCCAGTCAGAGATACAAGCCAAGTCAGACATTAGGTGCGCCATAGCCTCATCCCTTGTTTGTTGAAATAACTGTTCAGATGGGCGTTGCGGGAACCGAATGGAAAGGTGAAGGGTGGAGTCATCAGCGTATGAGTGGATAGGGTTAGATGTACAGCTTAGAAGATCATTGATGAATAAAAGGAAGAGAGTTGGTGATAGGACAGAGCCCTGAGGAACGCCACTGTTGATAGATCTAGGAGAAGAACGATGGCCGTCTACAACAGCGGCTATAGAACGACCAGAAAGGAAGCTAGCGATGAAGGCACAGATAGAAGGATAGAAACCGTAGGAGGGCAGTTTGGAAATTAAAGATTTATGCCAGACTCGATCGAAAGCCTTTGAGATGTCAAGTGCAATGGCAAAGCTTTCGCCAAAGACTCGAAAGAAGGATGACCAGGAGTCTGAAAGGTAGGTGAGAAGATCGTTAGTTAAGCGTCCCTGACGGAATCCGTACTGACGATCAGAAAGAAAGTTGTGATAGGAAAGATGCTTTAAAATTTTTCTATTGAGAATTGACTAGAAAACTTTTTGAAATACAGGACATTAAAGCAATTGGACGATAGTTGGAGGGTTGGGAGTGGTCACCCTTCTTTGGGACAGGCTGGATGAGAGCAAACTTCCAG
This sequence comes from Coenobita brevimanus, assembly GCF_032717465.1. Lineage (NCBI taxonomy): Eukaryota > Metazoa > Arthropoda > Malacostraca > Decapoda > Coenobitidae > Coenobita > Coenobita brevimanus. The sequence goes on from NC_137069.1 coordinate 21,351,576, forward strand.
CAAGAAGGAAAGGTACAAGTTGACAGACAAAGGCGAAAGAGTTTGTCTAGGCAGGGTGTAAGCACAAGCACAGTTCTTGAGAACAACAGGAGGGACCCTATCAGGCCCATATGCCTTGTTAGTACTGAGGCCAGTGATGGCAGAAAATACATCAACTGAAGAAATTTTAATGTCAGCCATGAGGAAGTCAGAGGGGGGAAGTGATGGAGGAACAGCACCGGAATCATCTAAGGTGGAATTGGAGGAGAAAGTCTGTGCAAAGAGATCTGCTTTATCAGTAGAAGAAATAGCTACAGAACCATCAGAGTAGAAAAGAGGAGGGAAGGATGATGAGGTAAAGTTGTTAGAAAGATTTTTGGCAAGGTGCCAGAATGAGCGGGAAGAATTTGAGTTGGAGAGTTGAGAGCATTTAGTATGGATGAAATTATTTTTAATAGAGCGAAGAACAGACTTAGCACGATTCCGGGCAGAAACGTAAAGATGATGTGATTCAGGGGTGGGTTGGCTCCGGTACCTTTTGTAGGCCCTCTCCTTGTTGCGGACAGCATTAGAACAAGCGTGATTAATCCAAGGCTTTCTTGCGTTAGTCAAAGGATATGAGAAAGGAATGTATGCTTCCATGCCCGAGAGAATAACCTCCGTAATGGGCAAGGCACACTCAGATGGCTCCCGGCCATGGAAGCAATAATCATTCCAGCGAAATTGAAAGAAGTACTGCCTGAGGGCCTCCCAGTCCGCAGCTCCAAAATGCCACAGACGACGTTTCCCTGGAGGGTCCACAGGCCGTACCGGAGTGATAGGAGAGGTTAAGGTAATAAGGTTGTGATCGGAGGAGCCCAACGGAGAGAAAAGATTAACAGAGTAAGCAGAAGGATTAGTTGTGAGGAAGAGGTCAAGTATGTTGGAGCTCTCTCCAAGGCGGTCAGGGATACGGGTAGGGTGCTGTACAAGCTGCTCTAGATCATTAAGGATAGAAAAGATGTAGGCTTGTTCACCAGGTGGATCAATGAAAGGAGAGGAGAGCCAAAGGTGGTGGTGAACATTGAAATCTACTAGAATGGAGATTTCAGAGAAAGGAGAAATGGATTGAATGTGTTCCATCGTAGAAGTAAGATAGTCGAAAGAATTTTTTGATAGTCAGTAGAATTAGGGGATAAGTAAACAGCACAGATATATTTAGTCAGGAGAATGACAGGAAAGCCGAAGCCAGAGTTTAGAGAATTCAGAAGAATCGAGTTCAGGAACACGAGAGCAAGATAAGTCGTTGCGTATATATACACAACAGCCACCTTTGGCTTTGAAATGAGTATAAAGAAAGTAGGAGGATACAGAAAAGGGTTTGCTGTCAGTTGCCTCAGACAGCTGAGTCTCAGTTAGAAAAAGAAAGTGAGGTTTAGAGGAGGAGAGGTGGTGCTCAACAGAGCGAAAGTTAGAGGAAAGGCCGCGAATGTTGCAGAAATGAAGAAGAAGAAAGTCAGACATTTCCTCCCTTACAGGGGTGTAGCCAGGATTATGGAGCGATGGGGGCCAAGTCAGACATCAGTGGCTTCCCACCTTTCAAGTTATGACCCTTCAGAGCTTCGAAATGGCTATCACGGAGGCCTGTAGTGACTTCTGTGACCCTTTTAGAAGAAATCAGAATATTTTCTAATTTTTCACAGCCACCCAAGTATTTTATACAACTTATTCACCTATGAGCGGGGGGCCATGGCCATGTGGCCCAGTGGCGTTTCTAGCCCTACTAAAGTGGGGGGGCCACCTGGGGGCCGATAAATCATCTGTAGGCTACTAGCAAGAAGGACAGTGAGCAGACTCGAATGAGGGTCCCTTTCAAGAGGGAATGTTAGTGAAAACTGTTCTCTTAAAGAAATAGTGGGTACGACCGTAAGAAATATCTGGAGCACTTATGGAAGTAAAATATATATTTTATATTTATGAAAAATTTTTGCTTCCCACCTCTGTATCCCGAACCCACTTCGGCCTCTTGTGTAATTATCCTGAAGAGTAGGTAGTTCCTCTCGACTGCTCACGAGAAACGAAAGATGATATGTTGTGTATGGAACGTTTGGGCACGGGTAAAGCTTGGACAGAAGTGCGAAAATTAGTCTTCAGAAAACCAGCTTTCGCGAAAGGAAGATGCAGCTATACATGAGTACGATGGCACTGACAGAGTATGCAACACTATACATTATAACTTCAAAACTGTACTTTCAAAAGTATAAAAACTTAGAAAACTTTCAAAAGCTGTAACATCGGTGTGCAGGGCCGTAGAGAGCTATGACCGCGCCCTGGGGTGCCTGGAAAACGTTTGACGCAGGCCAGAAAAACAAGCAAAATTGTCACAGTCCTAATGTGAGCCCTGGTCCCTTCATACTCTTGAGTTTTGGCCTGAGAATTATCCCCATTGCCCTCTTCTCTCATTCATTCTTCTTGGTAATTTTCCCAGAAACTCCTCGACCTCATTCAACTCATGTGCGACAATCAACTTAATTTCGTTCAAAAGGTGTTGAGTATCGCATCGATACATAATCTGCAGCTGAGTGCACTCACTCGAGGGGCTGAGACGCATGTGAAAACTGACCAGCAGTGCAGCACCTGCAGGCTGCAGCTACTCTTCATTCATTCAGCAGACACATAAATTCTTGGTCTTGGTCCCGGAGGCCTGGTCTTGGTCTTGGTCTTGGTCTCCCAGGATCTGGTTTTGGTCTTGGTCTTGGTCTCGGACGGTCTGGTCTTGGTCTCGAGGTGCCTGGTCTTGACTACGACGCTGACACACACACAGATAGATAGATGGATGTAGTAGAAATAATTTTGAAGATATGTCAAGAGGGAGGAGAGTTTGGTCGAATGTGTGTGTGTGTGTGTGTGTGTGTGTGTGTGTGTGTGTGTGTGTGTGTGTGTGTGTCTGTGTCTGTGTGATGGTCTTTTAACTCCATTCTGAACACGTTTGCTACTCTACCACACACCACACTGACACGTCCATAAACTGTATTTTTGCATGTGTGTGTGTGCGTGTGTGTGTGTGTGTGTGTGTGTGAGAGAGAGAGAGAGAGAGAGAGAGAGAGAGACTGCGTATGTCTGTGTGGGTGCAATGTATGTGCGTGGATCGGAAGGTAGGTAGGCTGTGTATGTATGTATGTAGATAGGTATAAATGTACGTTTTTCCACCCTCACACACACACACACACACACACACACACACACACTAAAATACACATCCACGTCAGGCGATAAGAATGGCTAGAATTTTACGGGCTCCGAATTTCGCTTACCCCTCTCGTGGTAGGCACAACTCTCGCATTCTTTTCCCCCCGCCAAAACCAGACGATTTTATTCAACTGAGAGTGAGTCGTAGGAGCCTGAGAGAGAGAGTCGTGGGATTTTGAAGTGTTTTTGACTTCGACTTTGCCCATATTCCTGTCGGTTAAGGAAACTCCCTAACACCTCTTCCCAGTCGATTTATTTTGTTATTCCACATCGTTTCTCACGAAGTGGAATCTTAGGCTAGGTCTTGTCCGTCCGTCCGTCCGTACGTCCATTCGTCCGTTCCACGCTGGATCTCTGAAACAATTTGCAGTTATTTTCTCATATTTGTATGACTGGGGAACCAAATAGGAGGTTGATGCCCGTCTTTTCGAAATTTTGAAAAGGTCCTATATGGCCGAGTTAGACCAATTTTCTATTTTTGAGACCTTAAATCCTTTATCTCCTTTCCGTTAACAGGTTTACAGGCTGTGATAAACTTACATAGGAAGTCATGTACAGTCAGTCTAAACATGATGGCAGATTTGACCTGTGACCTTTCCTTCAAGGTCATCTGAAAGGTCGAATGTCAATTTGCACGAATGATGTTATGAGTCGTTCCAATATTAATTTCATCATATTTACTGGGGATTTTAGTACATGTGGCATTGACAGACTCCGTCAGGTGGAATCCATTTTTCCCTTGGGATGAACCAGTTTATAAGTAAGCCAACACAGATATCAGCAGCAATAGTAGATCTGCTATTCACCAATCTCAAAAGGTCCTCACGATGCTACTGTTCCGCTGTATGTTACTGATCATCATATGATTTTCTTAGGATTTTAAATTATTGATGAATATTATGATATATTTAGATGTTTACAAAACAGTTGTAACAATGAATAAATTTGCATAATTATTTTCTGACTTAAAAAATTAATGAACTACATAAGCTATCTATCTGTATACCTAGGCTGCTTCCCCCCAAAAAAAATGTGGGAACCAAGACAGGACGACACACTCCCAGTTTACTCATCCACACACACATTCACTCGTATCTTAGTCCCAAGGGGAGAAGAGACCGATCCTCACCGCATTACACCACACGAAGGTCAACTGCACTGTGCACTCAACGACATCTGCAGCAGGACCCGACAGCAGAGCTGGTTTACTCCTGCCACATCAAAATGGACCCAGCCCCTTTCCCGCACCTGACCTGATCAGCTGATCAGACAGAATGCAGGAGAATATCCCCTCAAGGCCGCATCACCATTTATTCATTCACAATTTCTCTCCATTCATTCCTATCACCCTCAACCACTCTTCCATGCTCTACAGACATCCCTCCCGCATCTAACGTCCTCTTCACACTGTCCATTCATCCTATTCGTGGTCGTTCTCTCAGTCTTACGTCCCTCACATGCGATCCAGTTATCTTCTTCACCAGTCGCTCATTATCCATTCTCTCCCTGTGGCCAAACCATCGCAACATACTCTGCTCAACTCGATCAGCCATCTCCCACATAACTCTAGTTCTCCTCTGCACTACATTTTTTCTCACTCAATCCATGCGTATCACTCCACACATACTCCTCAGACACGTCATCTCCATTACATTCAAGTTTTTCCTCTCTGCTACACCCATATTCCATGTTTCAGTTCCATATAACGCAGTCAGTACCACTACATCCTCATGCAGCCCTCTCTTTACATCCATTCTTAGTGAAGGACATCTAAAAACTTCTTTCATTCCTCCAAGCACTTCAATCATTCTAAGCTTCACCTCAACATTTAATCATCCATCCACAGCAACATGTGACTCTAAATACTTAAAACGCTCTACCTTCTCAAGCAATTCATCATTCAAAACTACGATCATTTCCCTACCGTCTATCAACGTCGTACACTTCATCACTTTACTCTTATTCCGATTTACTCTCAATTTCCTCCTTTCACACACCCTTCCAAACTCCTCTACCAACTGACCCAATCTCTCCTCCGAATCAACTACCAGTGCAGTACCATCCGCAAACAGCAGCTGATTCAGATTCCACTCTCTACCATCAGCATTCATGAGACTCAAACTTCCACCTAACACTCTCTACATTCACCTCTCTTACAACACCATCCGTATGAATATTAAATAACAAAGGCGACATCACACATGCCTGCCGTAGCCCCACTCTCACGGGAAACCAATCACTCATTGAATTTCCCACTCTTACACACTCTTTACTATTTACATAAAAACTTTTCACTCCTTTTAGCAACCTACCATGAAGTCCATACAATTCCTAAACAGTCCAGAAAGCCTCCCTATCAGTTCCATCATACTCTTTCTCTAAATCCATAAATGCCCAAAACACATCCTTACCTTTCGCTAAGTACTTTTCACACACCTGTCTCACAGCAGACACATGATCTACATATTCCCTCCCTCTCCTAAACCCACACTGCTCATCAACAATCACACCCTCTGTACCCTCTCTAACTCTCTTGATCAACAAACACTCTACCATACACCTTGCCTACAACACTCAACAGACTTATACCTCTTAAGCTATAAATAGTACATTCATACTTATCACCCTTACCTTTATACAATGGAACCAGACGCACATGCCCAGTCAACTGGTATCATACCTCTCACAAAACACACATTCCACAATCTTACTAACCACTCAACAATAGTCGCTCCACCACCTTTCAGGCATTCCACAGCACACCCATCCATACCTGCAGCTTTCCCTGCTTTCATCTCCTTTGCTGCCTTCTGCATTTGCTCCATCGTGATCAAAGAATCATTCAGCTCTCCCAACACATTTATTCCTTGCACCCGTCCATCTGCCACAGTCTCAGCCTCCCTTTCCTCCTCTACATTTAACAATCTTTCAAAATACTCTGCCCATCTCTTCCGTACTGCATCCATCTCAGTTAACATCCTTCCATCATCTGTTTTTACTCGCTCTTACCTCCCAGACTCTCCCTTTTGCACCCTCTTTGCCTCCTTCCAAAACATTTTGTTTTTACTACATAAGCAAATGTTAAAGATATTTAGAATATGAGATAAATTAATGAATATATATATATATATATATATATATATATATATATATATATATATATATATATATATATATATATATATATATATATCATTTCCTGTGGCACCCTCGGGGATGCATAGGGCCTCGATGAACTCACACCACCACATCCTATCTTGTGCCAACTCCTCAAGATCTCCCCAACACTCATCTCCAGCTTCCCGTCTCATTGTCCTCACCCACGTCTCTTTTGGCCTTCCTCTACCTCTCCTACCAAGTGCCACCCACCCTGGTGTACCTCGTACTATTCCCTGTCTCCTGTACACATGTCCTAGCCACTTCCATCGAGAGAATCTAACATATTCATCGATCGGCTGCACTCCCGTTATTTCTCTAATTCTACTATTTGGTATCCTTTCCCACCACTTAACTCCTAATATTCTTCTAAGTGCTTTATTTTCAAACACCAAGAATTTATTTTCCATAGTCACTGTGCTGTACCAAGACTCGTGTCCATAAATTAAGATACTCCTAACCATTACCTTATAAAGTTTGATTTTTGTATGCACAGAGAAATTGTTATTATTCCAAATATTTTTAAGCATTCCCATTGCCTGATTTGCCTTCTTTAACCTTTCCTCGAATTCAAAGTTCAAAGAACCATCCTTGGCTAAATAAGTACCTAAATATTTAAACCTATCAACTTGCTTTACAACCATACCTCCAATTACACATTCCTGTGCATTTTCCATATTCATATTGATTATTTCAGTTTTTCCACAATTAATAACCAAACCCACCTTGCGACCTTCACTCACCAAACAGTCCAACACTCTCTGCATCTCTTCTGGCCCATCACAAATCAAAACTATATCATCTGCATAATCTAAATCCAAAAGTTTCCTGTTCTCTCCCCAAAGTATACCTGCACCGGTTTCTGTTCCAACGCGTTTCATAATGTAATCAATGACCAATATAAATAGTAAAGGCGATAGAACACCACCTTGAATTACTCCTGACTTGACTTCAAACGAATCACTCAGACAACCATCAACTATCACTTTACAAAATGTGTCCTCATGCATATTCATAATGACCCTCACAAACTCCTCTGGTATTCCATAATGTCTCATGATCTTCCCCATAGTCTCTCTCGAAACACTATCAAAAGCCTTTTCAAAATCAACAAAACAAAGACTTAACGGTACTCTCATTTCATTAACTTGCTGCATCAAATGCCTAACTATAAAGATCTGATCATTGCAACCACGTCCCTTTCTAAAACCAGCCTGTTCATCCCTCAGAATACCCTCAACCACCGGCTCCAACCTATTTAACAACACTCTACTGAAAACTATCAAAGCTATCGGTGACAAAGAGATTCCCTCCAATTACCACATTCACTCAGGTCTCCTTCTTCGGAACTTTAACAATTACACCATTCTTCCAAACTGATGGTAGTAACCCCGTCACCCATATCTTATTGAATAGCTTGGTCAAGATCATTATTAATCTATCCCCCTCCACTTTAAACATTTCCGGAAATAAACCATCCTCCCCTGGTGCCTTATTATTCTTTAACTGTTTTACTGCTTTCTCCACTTCTGCAAGCCTCAACTCTCCTGTTTCTATATTTAAATCTTCCTGAGCAGACGGTATATCCTCTACTGGTGGTATTGGTCTATTAAGAACTGTCTCAAAATGCTCTTTCCATCTATTTTTAATATCTCCATCTTTGGTCAATAAATTTCCTTCCCTGTCTCTAACTGGTATTTCCTTGCGTTTACCTGCATTACCACTCAGTTCTCTAATCGATTCATATGCTATTCTTTGACTCTGTCCATCATTTTTGTTTATTAAGATTTCAGTCTCTGCAACCTTTTCTTCCACACATCTTCTTTTATCTCTCTTAGCTAACCTTCTTATTTCTGAATTCAAACTCCAGTACGCAGCTCTTGCTAATTCAATCTCTCGTTCATCAACGCATTGCATCTCACTCCTCAATTTAGCCTCACCTCTCTTTTTTATCATATCCCACGTTTCCTCTAATATCCATTTCTTTCTCCTGAATCTATGTCTCCTTCCAATCGTACATTCAGCAGTCTCATGCAAAACTTTGTTCACATCCTCCAACATCTCATCTACACTTCTCTCCCCCTCTTCCAACGTTTCCAACACCAAAAACCTATTTCTGCATTCTAATCTGAATTCCTCCTTTTCTTCTCCTTCCCTTCTAAGCTTAACAATATCGTATCTACCAACACCAGATTTTTCCTTCTTCTGATTTTTAAGTTTAAACCTTATTTTTGCAATGCTGAGTTGATGGTCACTACCAATATCCGCTCCCCGTTTAACATGAACATCTAGCAGAGAACTTCTATGCCTCCTACTGATAGCAATGTGATCAATCTGATTTTTATATTTTCCACACGGCGACACCCAAGTTGTCTTGTGTATATTGCAATGCTGAAAGAGTGTGCCCCCGATGACTAAGTCATTTGCTAGACAGAAGCTTCCAAACCTCACTCCGTTTTCACTCATCCTACTACCAACTCCCATCTTACATATATATTTATATATTGTGAAAAATGTTGAATAGTTCTGGTAAACAAATCGGGGCCCTCTTTCTGGGCACTGAAAAGTGAAAAATATTTAATGTATCCAAGTCGGTATCCCTGCCGGGACACCGCTATGCAAGAATTTTCTGGTACACAACTCGTAGGGTGTTACCTTTCCCTAAAGTTGTCTAAGTAAATTAAACAAGTCTCATAGAGTTAGGCGAAACGTAAATTAAACTTAGCTCACCTACAATAACTATCTTCTATCTCATAGCTAATCCCCCCTTGAATTGGCCAATTCGTAAAGGTTACTTAGCTAGTGAAGAGGGAGTGATTGTTAACCGATGACGATGAGGCTGCTTGGTGAAGTTGCTTGAGCAAGCAAGCGTCCTAATGGTGCTTCTGTGCAACCTAGCTTGAGAATGACTAGGAACAAGGTGCTAACTCCACGAGATCTAGGAGCAGAGTGAGTGAACGCGGCAAGCCCCAACTCTTCATTGAATTGTGGGTTGCCAACTCTTATTTAATTACAGTACTAAATACAGTTATATTACATCATGATATGTACAGGGCAAATCTAACAAATTAATCTTAGTTTTACTTAAACTAAAGTTAGATCAAATATTCCCTTTAACTGTGTAAATATCTTAATTTCACATCTGCCTTAACAGGAGAATCTTTCCCTGCTTGCCACGTCACCTAACGGCAGACGCAGTTTAGGTCAGTGGAAAATTCCACATAATTACATGTATTTACAAAGTACAGTTGTCCACGGGGGTTAAATGCAGTAGCATTTAATTTATCAATAACAAGAATTATTAAAGAGAACGTCATTTCTGGGTTATTAAAACTGCTTGAACAATTAACAACGGTCTCTATTTTTCCTCTGCCTTTAACCAGGGCTAACTATGATAAATACAGAGAGTGCGACTGCTCTGGGGGAAAATATTTCCCACAGGTTTGGGGCCGGTGGAAAATGATACGCTGTATCATGTAATATGACCCTTAGCCAAGAGTTCCCTCCATAGTTCTCGAGAACCTTGTGCTGCGGCCCTACTAGGTCGCGCTTCTTGACCCGTTTGATCTTCACCATCCTCTGGATTCGGAGTGGCTGCTAACTCAAGAGGTACCAGTTTATCAATAATTTTTATACTGGTATGTCCCCTGCATTTTATTTTTACGAGTCTCAGCACCCCTTCAGAATCTGGGTGTGTGGAGATCACTTTAGCTAATGGCCACTTGGATCTTGGCTGTTCAGTCTTCACTAAGACCACATCTCCTATGTTAATAACTGATTTGTTGCTGGCAGCTTGAGCTCCATAAAACCTCTCGCGTAGGCTCAAAAGATACTCTTCGCTCCAATGTCTATTCCAAGTATCCAGCACCCTTTTCAGACGTAGATATCCCTCCCGCAGATGTTGTCCTAAATCATTATTTTCTATGTTAGGATCATCAACTTCTTCCTGGATATCCACACAAGGCATCGGATGGAGCTTCCTGCCATATAACATGTGAGCCGGTGTTAAGGCCTCTAGCGAGTCGCTAGTGTCATCTTGATAAGTCAAGAGTCTATTATTAATCCTGGTTTCAATTTCAGTTATTACTGTTCTTAAATCCTCTCGTGATCTTAGTTCTATGTAATGTTTTCCTCAGGCAGTTCTTGACAAAACCAATCATTCTTTCGGTAAATCCATTTGCCATGGAGTTCTTGGAGCTGTGAACTGCCAGATACAATTTCGGATTCCCAGCGCCGACTTAACCTTTGGGTCGTTCATTATGTTCAACAGTAAGGGTGCTGCTTCAACGAAATTAGTTCTGTTGTCGCTTATTAACTTCCCAGGACAAGACCTTCTAGCAGCAAATCTGCGAAAGACATTGAGGAATGTCTCAGAGCTTAGGTCTTCCGCTAATTCTAGATGGACTGCCCTTGTGTAGGCACAAGTAAATAAACAAATGTAAACTTTATGGGGAGTTTCCTCTCCGTAACAGTTATAGCCCCTGTGTAGTCCACTCCCTGTTATATGGAAGGGCCGACTTATGTTCACCCTAACCTTCGGTAGGTCTGGTGGTCCTGGGTAGATATAAGGTCGCTGCTCATACCTCCTACAAATGATGCAGTTTTTGAGATATTTTTTAATAACCTGTCTACCTTTAGGAATCCAGTACCTTTCCCGAATTTGGGCTAAGGTCTGCGGTACACCTCCATAGAGAGTGGAATCATGAGCTTCCTTTATAATAAGTTGTACAAAGCATCCACTCTTAGGTAATAAAATGAGATGTTTGGTTTGGATGGGCAAGTCAGCCTTTACCAATCGGCCTCGACATCTTATCAGACCTTTTCCGTCTAAGAACAAGCCTAAATTCTTCATCAGCTTATTCCTTTTTCCAGTGTCTTGGCCTAAAAGTTTATATATTTCCCCGTAAGAATTTCTTTGTACTCTTTTCATCCAGTATTCTAGGGGATCTAATTTCTGAAACCCCACCTTCTTATTCAAAAATTCAACAACCAATTTAGTGGTATTTAGAAGTTGTCTTATCGATGAAAATCGGCTGATGTCAATTACTTCTGGCTCAGGTACTACAGGATCCAAGTTCACTACACTAATCTCAGCAATACTGTACTGTTTCTGTTCAGGCCAATCCTTAGTGAGTAACCATTTAGGACCTTTAAACCACAAATTATCTTTGATCAGTCTCCTTATGGTCGAACCTCTCGAGAGCAGATCGGCTGGATTTTGTTTGGAGGACACATGCATGAAATTAAATTTGGAAGACAGCTCTTTAATAGTCTTCACTCTATTACGGACGAAAGGAATTTTGCTGTCTTCCTTCCCTATCCAATAAAGACAAATCTCACTGTCAGTCCATATGTAAATATCCTCTAACTGAGTATCAAGAGTAATGGTTATATACCTGGCCAATTTAGTTCCTACTTCTATGGAAGCCAATTCCATTTGAGGTAGGGTTCTTTTCTTTTAATTGGCGCAACTCTGGCTTTGGACATAATAATCTTACTATCCTCTCCTGTTGCGCAATAAGCTACTGCTCCATAGGCCCTTTGAGAAGCATCACAAAATATGTGTAAGTGCGACTTCTCATTACTGTTTATTTTCCTGGGAATACATATGCTTGATGTAGTTTCAAACTCCTTTCTAATCTGTTCCCATTGTTCCATATATGTCTGACCCAATTCAGTGTCCCAGTCTAACTTTTCTCGCCAAGCCTCCTGTACTAAACATTTGCCCTTAATAACTATAGGACTGACAAATCCTAATGGGTCAAATAGCTTGGAAACCTGACTTAACAAGGACCTCTTGGTGAGAGTGACATCAGAGAACTTAATTGGTTTCAAACTTATTACATCAGCTGTTGTATCCCAGTTAAGATCTAACACATTTTGAATTTTGGGAATGTCAGAATCTGGATAGTCCTCTTGTATTTTATTCCTCAAAAGCGGTGAATTTGTATTCCAGCTCTGTAACGGCAAATTTGCCTTCCCACATTCGGAATTGGCTACTCATGAGCCTTCAAGGCTTCCGATTCTGTATCAGCAACACCTTGCAAATTATCCATATAAAAAGCCTGCCCTATTTCTGGACATTTGGCATTTTCAAAATGATGCTTTAGAGTGTTGCAAAGTAGGAAAGGACTAGCACAAGAGCCAAAGAGCACCGATCGGAAACAGTAAGCTTTCAATGGACTATCCTCATTTTGAGGATCATGAGGCCAGAGGAATTTTGTAAATTTCCTATCCTCATCTCAGTCCTATTCTGAGAAAAGCCTTACTAATGTCTGCTGTGTAAGCGTAAGGTTTCTCTCTAAATCTTAGTAACACATTCCCTAACTTCTCTGTTAGTGTAGGTCCGGAGTATAGGCAATCGTTCAAACTAGCTGATCCCTTGGACGCTTTACTACTACAGTTGAATACTATCCTTATGGGAGTAGTTACTGAATCCTTTCTTACAGCATGATGTGGAAAGTAGTGTCCTTCTTTGTGGTTAACAGGGTATTCTACCTCTTCTATAAATTTATTCTTCAATTGATCCTTTATAATATTATCGTATAGGGTCAGATGTTCTGGTTTATCTCTCAACTTTCTTAGAAGAGAATTTAACTGAACTTTAGCTGCTTGGTAATTTGTTGGTAACTCTGAATGGTGTAGTTTCCATGGAAATCCTACCCAGTACTGTCCATCCTTAAATTCCACAGACTGATTATACAAGTCCAATGTTATTTTATCTTCAGGGGTTGGTTCCTCAGAGTGTATACCTACACTGTCTAGGTCCCACAGTTTGTGTACAGGTTCAATATTTTCATCCAACAAGTCATTTATCTGAGTAGGTTCTAATTCTGCACCTATTCTAGCTACCATCAATGACTGTGTGGGGGTAACAAAGACTAAGTCTACTAGTTTGGCCTCTCCTTTAACTTGTTTTGGAAAAGGCAACTGACCCATAATAAGGTTACCTCCTGGACTCTTGAACATCTGTACCTTATTCCTTTTGAAAGTCCTATGTAGGAATCTTCCACAATAATCAGAACCAATTATCATTTTTATGGGACCCACAGTATCTGATTCCACATTCTGTTTAGCCAACTTTATCCCTGAGCTTTGTAGATGATCAGAGGTTTCCTTCAATCCCTTTATGTATATACTTGTCTCCATAGTATCAAGCACAGCTGCTGTTATGCATTTATATCTGCCTAATTGTATTACAGGTCTAACTAAATCAAAAGACTGAGCCTTCCTAGTTGTTAAGAATCCTGTAATGGCTAGATTTACCTTGCCGATAACTGGTAACTTTAATTTCTCCACAATGTCTGCAGAAATGAAAGTTTTCTGAGCACCCGTATCAAACAGGGTACATACTAATTGGTTTCTATTCTCAAACAATACCTTCACATCTGCTATTGGTACTGCAGCTGGCATTACTAATGGAACATTCCCTTTTGCAATTGTCATATTGACGCTTGCAGGTTTAGGAACCTCAATTTTCATCCTAGGGCATAAAGCACTATGATGATCTTTTTTGCATTTAAAGCAAAGATTTAATTTAGTCTTACAGTCCGCGGCAGCATGTTCGGAGTTCATACAGATTATACAACACCCCAGTTCCTGAAGCTTCCCTACTCTAGAAGCATAATCAGGGTACTGTTAACAAGATGCACTGGAATGTTGCTCACCACAAAAGACACAAACTTTCCTGTCTTTTACCATGGAAGGTGTTATTTCCTTAATATCCTCAGCATGTCTATTCCTTATCTTTAATACTTTATCCTCGGCCTTTGTGGAGCTAAGGAAAGTACCTATCTCTTCTTTAGGCACATACTTAGTCCTCTCTGACTTAACTTTCCCAATCAGTTGGTTAATGGTTTTTTTCTTTACTTCAGTCTTCTGTTTGACCTCAGTAGTGTTTAATGTTCCTTGCAAATGTTTACAGAGTTGCATCAAGCCTTCCTCAATCTCTTCACAGGAGAAATTATCCTTCTGGTACCTACCATACAAAGCATCCTTGGTTTTCGGTTGTAGCTTTAAGGATAATTCTTGAAAGCACCCAATCTGATGTCTTAATATCTTCGTAAGTACCTAAGGCCTTTAAATTACAACTTAGTGCAATTCTAAATTTTTGCAAGGAATCAAAATTGTGCCTAGGCATGGGTAATTCTATTAGAGCCTTTACTAAATGATTTATAACTTGCTCCCTGTCTTCGTAATTTTGTCTAAGGATGGTCAAAGCCACCTCATAATTATTTTCTACTGGTAATTCTTTTATCAGTTGATATGGTGTTCCTTTGACCTGTCCTAACAAATACGTAAGTTTGGTGACTTTAGGGAGATCTGTTCTATCGTGTACCAAATATTTGAACTGATCCCAGAAAGATTTCCAGTTCTGCTCTCCATCAAATTCCGGAAGCGTTATTTGTGGTAACACAGCTCTACTCTGCTGTGCCACAACTTGTGTTTCCGCGGCAGTGTCAGCTAATTCTGACTCTAGTGTCTTTACTACAGTTAAGTATTCTTCTAATTTGTCTTCAAACTTCGTAGTTTCTGACTCTAAGAGTTCCTTATTCTCAGCCTTTACTATAGCCGCTTCTAAAGTTAAGTAACTCTCTTCGTACTTACTCCATCGATCTTTCAGGATATTTAGGAGACGATTTATTCTCTCCTTGGACAGAGGTATTTGGTCCAACGACTGGTTACAATGATTTATGGCTCTAGTTACCCATCCTGCCTTACTACTAGAAGATCTTTGCAATAAAGAAACAGACATGTTGACGGAGTTCTAATTTAATAATTTAATTATGAATTCCAACCACAAATTTACCTCAACTTAGTAATGATTTGATTATTTTAAAATTTGAAGAGGGTAGGGATTAAGTCCTCATTGTGCAAATTATCCCCTCTCCCAATTTCGTAATATTCATTACAGCTCAGCTAATTATTTAATTTAATTTTGAAGAGTGTAGGGATTAGGTCTATAATTTCAACCTATCCCCCAGGGTTATTAAACCTCTAGGGTTTTATTTCATCCCCACACTCAATTGCCAAAACACCCATATTCCCCGAGCTCAGAATTAATTACCTCAATACTCCATAGGCCCACCCATAGCTTGTACAGCATTGAACTCTCCTTTCTTATGTTCTACATAATTTATAAATTTTTGCAGAACCGCTTCCATACCATCATGGTTCCAATGTATACCATCAGCTTTCAACATTGCTTGGAAGGGCTTGGCATTAAAATGTATGAAATCCCTTCCCTTCCTGGCCCATTGCAACTTTCGGTTTACAGCTCTGCTAATTAATTTATATGTTCCATAACAAACTGGAGAGCCATATGGCAGGTTCCTTGGCTCGAGGAGGGTTATAGGTACTGAGGATTTACAAGAGCCCTCTATGGCTCCTACCACTGCTAAAATATTCTCCACAACTTCATTGACCTCCACGTCCTCATGGATATCATTTCCTCCAAGGAACAGGACCGTACAGTCATGCTCCCAGTCTAGTACGGCATTCAGCCTTTCATCTTCAGAGAAAAAGCTTGCCTTTCCTCCCGGAGCTCTGTAGACACGTACGTCCACGTCTTCCACTTCAACCGAACGTGGTAGTAAACTGTGTCCCACAAAGGCAACTTTAAACACATTCAGCGCTTCGGCACACATCGGTTTTCCTCACTCGGTCGGGGCACCAAAATTGTGATAAATGTTGCATAGTTCTAGTAAACAAATCGGGGCCCTCTTTCTGGGCACCAAAAAGTGAAAAATATTTAATGTATCCAAGTCGGCGTCCCTGCCGGGACACCGCTATGCAAGAATTTTCTGGTACACAACTCGTAGCATGTTACCTTTCCCTAAAGTTGTCTAAGTAAATTAAACAAGTCTCATAGAGTTAGGCGAAACGTAAATTAAACTTAACTCACCTACAATAACTATCTTCTATCTCATAGCTAATCCCCCCTTGAATTGGCCAATTCGTAAAGGTTACTTAGCTAGTGAAGAGGGAGTGATTGTTAACCGATGACGATGAGGCTGCTTGGTGAAGTTGCTTGAGCAAGCAAGCGTCCTTATGGTGCTTCTGTACAACCTAGCTTGAGAATGACTAGGAACAAGGTGCTAACTCCACGAGATCTAGGAGCAGAGTGAGTGAACGCGGCAAGCCCCAACTCTTCATCGAATTGTGGGTTGCCAACTCTTATTTAATTACAGTACTAAATACAGTTATATTACATCATGATATGTACAGGGCAAATCTAACAAATTAATCTTAGTTTTACTTAAACTAAAGTTAGACCAAATATTCCCTTTAACTGTGTAAATATCTTAATTCCACATCTGCCTTAACAGGAGAATCTTTCCCTGCTTGCCACGTCACCTAACGCGCAGACGCAGTTTAGGTCAGTGGAAAGTACCGCATAATTACATGTATTTACAAAGTATAGTTGTCCAAGGGGGTTAAATGCAGTAGCATTTAATTTATCAATAACAAGAATTATTAAAGAGAACGTCATTTCTGGGTTATTAAAACCGCTTGAACAATTAACATCAGTCTCTATTTTTCCTCTGCCTTTAACCAGGGCTAACTATGATAAATATAAAGAGCGCGACTGCTCTGGGGGAAAATATTATTGAAAATATATATATATATATATATATATATATATATATATATATATATATATATATATTGTTACGGTTGCGCCAGCCCGGGGCTGTTACAAAAGATAACAAGGTAGTTTTAGATGATCGGCCTCCACTGCGTTGTAAAAATAACGCAGACCCCGGCACTCACACTCCGTAAACTATAGAAAAACTGCGCAACGGAAAAAGTACTTAAATACGCAACACTCTGTACTTTGATTAACAAACGGAACAGCCTACCTATGGATCTAGCCTACTATCGTCACTACCGGAAATAATACCGCCCGAGACAGTCTACAGGAACACCTCCCACTTATTTCCGGTGGTGACGAATTACTACTTAACCCGTGTCCAAGGGGGGACGCAGTTAATGGCTCACGATAGTTCTCACTAACCTTGTGCAAGGAGATGGGATTGAATTGTGTAGGGGTTAGGGGTGTGTGTGTATGTACGTGTGTTGGGGGAACGTTAATTAAGGCAGCGAGAGGACTACGGTGAGCCAGACTGGCCCTCCAAAGACAACAAGGTCACAAAATCAAATAAAATAGCTACTTCCCTCAGTCAGCAAACAAAAGAGTAAAAATAAACTTAAACGAAAATGCCAGCTTGGCACAAAAATGACTGGGGAGAGAGAGAGTGTACCAACACCCGATAATGAAGCTGGTTGGGAAGACACTGTGCTGATGCCAGGCCCGCGCGCAGCCAAGCGCGAACGCATGAATCAGATTAATTAATAAGGAACTTAAATTCGTGCCCCTCTCTCTCTACAATGAATTGGTACTTCTAATGCAAGCAAAACATCATTAAATATACTGGTAGCTCACATAAGACAATCAAAATAATCAAATGCATTCTCAGCATAGTATTAAATAAAATTGCCCTCAGTGGCAGGAACAAAAGAAACAAAAGAACTTGTAACACTCGCTAATTTAAACTCCGCGAATGACACGGATACTGCATAATCCCCTAGCCCAGCTGTAACGGCTGCACCCGTGGGAACGGACAGGCGGACAGCGTAACACACCCTTCCCCAGGGGAAAATTTTGAGCCCTGGATCAAAATTTTCGAATCAAAACCCTGACCCCTCCCTGGATAAATAATCAGCAATTACGTTATCAATCCCTTTAATATGCCTAACTTCTAAATTGTACTCTTGCAAAAGCAAACTCCAGCGGGTCAAACGCTGGTTCTTAAATTTAAACTTGTTCAAAAACTGCAGGGGATGATGGTGTGAATAAATCTTGATCACAGGGCCAAAAGGGGGCAGGTAGACAGCAAAGTGTTGCAGGGCCAGGATAATCGCTAATAACTCCTGCTCTATGACGGAATAGTTCTTCTGGGCTCTATTAAACTTCTTTGAGAAGTAGGATATGGGATGTTCAACCTGGCCCTCATCCGGCTGCATCAACACTGCTCCTACCCCTACTCGGCTAGCATCAACTGCCAGCACAAAAGATTTGTCAAAATCTGGTGCACGCAATATAGGGTGGTGGCACAGCAGAGACTTAACAGTAGTAAAAGCTTGCTCACACTCGGCTGTCCACTGCCACTTCTTATCCTTGCGCAATAAGTCAGTAAGAGGGGCAAGCACTGTGGAGTAATTCCCAATAAATCTTCTGTAATAGCCGATCATGCCCAAAAATCGCTGGAGGGCACGGCGACACTGGGGTGCTGCAAAGTTGGAAATGGCATCCACCTTAGCCCGAGGTGGAGCCACTTGCCCATGTCCTACAACAAATCCAAGGTACTGGCCCTTAGCACGTACGAACTCGCACTTGTCCAAGTTGACTACTAAGCCAGCTTCCTCCAACCGCTTAATGAGCATTTCCACATGATCAAGGTGCTCCTCCCACTTGGTGTCATACACAATGACATCATCGATGTAAACGACACAATTAGGTATGCCATCCACCACTTTATCCATAAGCCTCTGGAAAGTGGCTGGAGCATTCTTCAGTCCATAAGGCATCACCTGGCACTGATATACTGCACCACTGACAACAAAGCTAGCCACTTGTTTAGCCCGTTCCCTCAGCGGGACCTGCCAGTATCCTTTTACTAAGTCAAGTTTGGTGATATAAGTGGCATTTCCCACCTTGTCCACGGAGTCATCGACCCGAGGCAAAGGATAAGCATCGGTCTTAGACTGTGAGTTAACCTTCCGGAAGTCCGCACACAACCTAACCTTCCCATCTGGCTTCGGCTGCAAGGTAACTGGTGAACTCCACTCACTGAAACTCCTCTTGATCAATCCATGGTCCAACATATACTTGATCTCATTATCGAGAGCTTTCTGTCTGATAGGGTTGATGCGGTAGGGAGCTAATTTTACAGGCTTACTATCCCCAACGTCAATGTCATGAGTAGCCCAAGTTGTCAATCCCGGTGAATCTCCAAAAACTTTCGGATGTTTCCATAATCTGTTGCACAGCTCTTCTCGCTTTACTGGATCAAGGTGTCGCAATTTCTCCACCAGAGCTGCATAACCATTGCCCTCCCATAGGTCAGCTGGTAACATCTCACCACGACTAAGCACTTCCTCCTGCTCCTCCAACTCACTACCAACCGCCAAAACTACAGGAGCGCTCTTATCCCTGGTTCCCTCAACGTCCACTCCAAAGTCACCTTCCAGGGACTGTGGCTGTAACCCTGGTCCACCACTCACATCACCGGCACCAACAGCTCCCTCCACAGCACGTTCCTTTGATGCCACGTCCTCCCTTCCCCGTCCTTCACATCCCAGGTGAGAGACATCAGCAGTCATCCCACAATGAGAATCAACTGGGCGGTAGTATGGCTTCAACATATTAATGTGGCACAACTGAGTACTCTTCCGCCTATCTGGGGTAACAATTAGATAGTCAAGTTCCCCAACTCTCTTCTTCACAATATAAGGACCACTGAATCTAGCCACCAGAGGTTTTCCTTGCATGGGCAGCAGTGCCAAAACTTCATCTCCTTGCTTAAACTCACGACTTCTGACCTTCTTATCGTAATGAGCCTTCATTTTCGCTTGAGCCCCGATTAGATGGTCACGGGCAAGCTCTAAAGCGCAATGCAGTCTCTCCCGAGTGCAGCAGACATAGTCAAGCATGGATTCCTGGTTGCCAGATTTGTTGTTACTCCAGGCCTCTCGCACCACATCCAAGGGACCACGAACTCTGTGCCCAAACACTAACTCATTGGGTGAAAACCCTAATGACTCAGTTGGTACCTCTCTCACTGCAAACATAACAAAGGGTACCGCTAGGTCCCAATCCTTTCCACTATCATAGCAGAAGGTGCGCAGCATTGTCTTTAAGGTCTGATGATGCCTTTCCAGGGCACCTTGTGACTGCGGATGGTAGGCACTGGACAAAATGTGCTTGATGCCCAACTCTGTCATTGTCTGCTTAAACAAATTAGATGTAAAATTCACTCCACGGTCTGACTGCAACTCCTTGGGCAGGCCAAAATGAGTAAAGAACAGGATAAGTTGCTTGACTACTGACTTCACCTGCATGCTTCTGATTGGTATAGCCTCTGGGTATCGCATTGTAGCATCCATTATGGTTAACAAATACTTGTTTCCAGCAGAAGTAGGAGGTAAAGGGCCCACGATATCAATGATTACCCGGGTAAACGGAGGTTCAACTGCAGGAATGGGGGTCAAAGGGGCCATAGGAAGAACTTGATTAGGCTTGCCCACTATCTGACATGTGTGACAGCTCTTGATGTACGCAGCAACTTGTCCCGGCATACTTGGCCACCAAAAGTTATATCTTAAGCGCTGCACTGTCTTTCTATTTCCCAGGTGACCTGCTAAAGGTCCCTCATGTGCTAACTGTATTAACGGCACCCTATACTGCACAGGCACCACCACCTGCACTAGCTCACCCACTCCTCCATCCACCATGGCGCCAGTGGGCGTCCATCGGCGATGTAAAACATTGCCTTTAATCAGGAACTCCTCCTTACCACACTCCATACTTCTTTCTTCCCCTACTCGAGCAAACAAGGGCTTTAATGTTACATCCTCCTGTTGCTTCACCCTCAATTCTGCTGGCCCAACACCCGCCAGCTCTACTGAGGACTGAGATAAGGGACTGGTCGGGACACTGGATTGCGAAGGGCGATCAATCTCAGCGCCACCTCTAGTACACTCGACAGGGTGAGGAATGTCAAACTCCACACTGACATCATCATCACCTCTACCCTCAATAGTGACACTCTGTTCCTCAGGCGCATTTGACGGTGGTCCTGCATCCCCGCAGTTGACCCCAGCGTCCTGAAATTCTTCTAATTCAGTTGGTGGGCTGGGTTCAGTCTCCACACAGACACACTCAGCACCACCTCTAGTGTCCTGAGTGGGAAGTGGGGCGGCGCCCATGCACGCATTCCCACTCTCCTCACCCACCACAGCAACACTCTGCTCACTAGGTTCCTCCATTGGTGGCCCTGCCTCATCACAGTCGACCCCAAGAACCTGTGACTTCGCCAGTTCTTCCTCCCAGGCTGCAACCTGTGCTATAGATCTTGTAATTGCACAGACTGGGAACATGGCTTCCACTTCTGCATCAACTTCAATACCAATTTCTGGGGCGTCAAAACACTTCTCTGCCACAACAACTGGTGGGGGAAGAGATGGAAATACTTTCTCCCCAGCCAGGTCGTTCCCCAGCAGAAAATCAACCCCCTCTACTGGCATTACATCAGCAACAGCTACTTGAGCTGCGGCTTGAACAATGGGGCAATCGAGTTCCACATGAACATAATCATAGTATTCATCTGCGTTCATGCCTCTACACAGCACATACTTCCCTGAGTTTACAGGCCCTCCAGTCACGTTTCTGCACACAGACTGTTGTGCACCGGTATCACGAACCACAGTAACTGGATAACTGATCCCATGAATTTTCACTGTGCTGTGACACATAAAAGGTTTACACCAGTCTAGGGACGATTTCTGAGGCAGTTCATCCGGAGGTGGCGTAGCATGTTGGGTAACTTTTTCAGCCTGAGCTGGCAGCGAGCACAGCCGGCTGCACTCCAGCTTTCCACAGACTTCTCCCTCACCGTTACCACTCTCCCAACTCCTCTCGTTCGCCTGACTCGAACCTACAATTAGTGCCACTGGTTTGGCATTTTGGGAGGCCTTCCACTTAGGGCAGTTAGGCTTGATGTGCCCACTCTGCAAAAGTAACAAAGTAGCTTCGAACTGGATACAGGGCTCTTTCTCCCTGAATTCCTTTTCTCCTCTGTACTTCCCTTGGACTGATTCATGGGAGATTTATCCCAGGCAGGACCACTCACAGTCCTCTCCCTGGAATGCTGAAAATTAGCATACTTGACCCCCATACTCAGCAAGGCCAACACCCGGTCATCAGCCCACGTCGCTGCTTCCTTCAAGGTCTTAAATCTCTTCTCCCTAATTTTAACACCAATTTCTTTGTCAGCCATGTTGGTAAAATGTTCCATCAAAAGCAGTTCACGCACCTCGTTATACGAAGTGGCGCTCTCACTCAGCAACCACTCGTCTAACGTCTCCTCCAGATACCTGGCATAGACCATATAGGTGTCAGCAGGTCTTTTCCGAGCACCACGGAACAACAACCGATAAGCCTCTGGTCTAAGTTCATATGCTTTAAGAATGGCTGCTTTAAATTCATCATAATCATCTACATCCTCAGGGCTCATCCTATTATACGCTTCCAAAGCTTTTTCCTTCAGCACATTAGATACCAAGCCCACCCAGCGCTGCCTGGGCCACTCAAACTCTCTAGCCTTCTTTTCAAACCTGACAAACCACTCTGTCACCTTCAACTCATCAAATGCTGGCACTAATTTCAGACTCCTTGAGAGCCAACTCTCCCTATCATCTGCACGGCCTGAGGTTTGGGTATCTGAAGTAAACCTTTTAGCAGTCACCTCCAAGCGAGTCTTCTCCAGCTCAAATCACATTTTTTCACGCTGCATCTCCATCTCCATCTCATCTTTCTCTCTTGCACGCTGCATTTCCATCTCCATCTTTTCTTTCTCTCTTGCACGCTGCATTTCCATCTTCATCTCGTCTTTCTCTCTTGCACGCTGCATCTCCCTCTCTTCTTTCTCTCTTGCACGCTGCATCTCCATCTCTTCTTTCTTGCACGCTGCATTTCCATCTCCATCTTTTTCAACTCCAACTGCAACTGAGCCTCCGGTGACAAGACTCCAGGGTATATGGGAGTGAAGTGAACAACTCCAGGGAAAGCACTAGACATACCTGGGGGAACTGCTCTAAACTGGCTCGGCGGCATCATAGATGGTAATGGTGGGGTAGCGAAACGAGGCAGCTCGGCACCATAAACTCAGGGCTTACACGGGGAGTACCTTTGCTATGTGCCTCTCGTTGTTCCATACTTTCCATATCCACAGGTGACTCAGCATGTACGCCTTCTGGTGTAGACACGCGTGACTCCATGGCGACAATAATGGCAGTACTGAATAATGAAATACTAATGCTGACTGAGAAACTACACACACATCAACTTCACCTCAAAGCACAGAGAACGCCAAGGTAACGATATCCTAGCAAGAAGAAGGTACTGTTAGGATATCCTGGCGAGGTCGCCACTGTTACGGTCGCGCCAGCCCGGGGCTGTTACAAAAGATAACAAGGTAGTTTTAGATGATCGGCCTCCACTGCATTGTAAAAATAACGCAGACCCCGGCACTCACACTCCGTAAACTATAGAAAAACTGCGCAACGGAAAAAGTACTTAAATACGCAACACTCTGTACTTTGATTAACAAACAGAACAGTCTACCTATGGATCTAGCCTACTATCGTCACTACCGGAAATAATACCGCCCGAGACAGTCTACAGGAACACCTCCCACTTATTTCCGGTGGTGACGAATTACTACTTGACCCGTGTCCAAGGGGGGACGCTGTTAATGGCTCACGATAGTTCTCACTAGCCTTGTGCAAGGAGACGGGATTGAATTGTGTAGGGGTTAGGGGTGTGTGTGTATGTATGTGTGTTGGGGGAACGTTAATTAAGGCAGCGAGAGGACTACGGTGAGCCAGACTGGCCCTCCAAAGACAACAAGGTCACAAAATCAAATAAAATAGCTACTTCCCTCAGTCAGCAAACAAAAGAGTAAAAATAAACTTAAACGAAAAAGCCAGCTCGGCACAAAAATGACTGGGGAGAGAGAGAGTGTACCAACACCCAATACTGAAGCTGGTTGGGAAGACACTGCGCTGATGCCAGGCCCGCGCGCAGCCAAGCGCGAACGCATGAATCAGATTAATTAATAAGGAACTTAAATTCGTGCCCCTCTCTCTCTACAATGAATTGGTACTTCTAATGCAAGCAAAACATCATTAAATATACTGGTAGCTCACATAAGACAATCAAAATAATCAAATGCATTCTCAGCATGGTATTAAATAAAATTGCCCTCAGTGGCAGGAACAAAAGAAACAAAAGAACTTGTAACACTCGCTAATTTAAACTCCGCGAATGACACGGATACTGCATAATCCCCTAGCCCAGCTGTAACGGCTGCACCCGTGGGAACGGACAGGCGGACAGCATAACAATATATATATATATATATATATATATATATATATATATAAAAGAAAATCAGTAACAAAATGAAATATTTAGAGAAACAAATGTAGATGTTGAAAGAGGTGGCTTTTGTAATGGACGGCCAGCACAAACATCTTAAAGTCCTGGAAAATATATAAACACCCTGTTCATTTAAGTTCACTTAGACTGAAAGACAGAGATAGAAGAATAGCAACTCTAACAACAACAGTAACAGCATGCTCAAAACACCTATACAAGCCTGTTTACCTGTTCTCCATATAATTGACTGGGTTGGACTAGCACAATACAGTGATTCATCAGCTCTTTCCTTCGAATTGGATTATAGTCTCTGTGGCACTTGTTCATGACCCCAGACTGTCCTTTTCTGTATGATATATAAATACTTACAATATCGCCACACTTGCATAAATGTTGTACAGAAGGATATCAATGTCCAGCCGTATCCAAAAATAAAACGCTAAGGAAGAGGTGTTAGGGAGGCTTCTTAACTGACGAGAAGACGGGTCAGTATCTAATACAGTACATCTCCTTAGCAAAGTATGAAGAGCTACTTATTTCCTCCGTTTCTCTCTCTCTCTCTCTCTCTCCTTCGATTATTTTTTTACTTTCGCTAACTTTGTTTTGAGAAAAGGACATTACATTTCTCTTTTCTTCGTCTTCTTCAGGCTGTGATGGCGGGTCGGTGGCTATGGGCGGTCCTTTCTACCCTGCTGGTCACACTGCCACTGCTACTAACGCCGGGTAAGTAAAAAAAAAAAAAAAAAAAAAAAAAAATTCCTAGCTCTCTCTCTCTCTCTCTCTCTCTCTCTCTCTCTCTCTCTCTCTCTCTCTCTCTCTCTCTCTCTCACCTGCGTCCAAGATCCAGGTTAATGGGAGGAACGTTAGCTAGTCTTGTTTTTGTTCTGGAGATTGTTGTTAGTGAAGAACTTTTGGAAATAACAGTCACGTACTTAATAATAAAAAGAATTATTTCCTGGCGGTATGCTTTGCTGGTCCTACCTCCACTTCACCCCCATCCCCTCCCTCCTCCCACTCCATCCCAACCTCACCCAACCCCACCCCACCCCACCCAACCTAACCCAACCCAACCCCGTCCCACCTCATCCCACCACCCCCCACCCCACCCTACCCTACCCTCCCCTACCCCACCCCACTCCACCCTCCCCATCCCATACCATCCCATCCCATCCCATCCTATCCCATCCTACCCCACTTCACCCAACCCCGACACTCTCGACATGAAAACACCCTCACCTGTGTGGGGCTCGAACCCACCTCGGCACTGTAGTCCTAAAAGATGTGTGGCCGTCACGCAATTATGACCTTTTTCCTCACACACACACACACACACACACACACACACACACACACACCTATTGTCTCCATCCTTTTAAACGCAGTGTGTCCAGGCATCTCGAAATGTCCGGAGCTTGAATTTGCCTGTCTTGTTATTTTGTTTTTATTTTCTTCTTGGAGGGAACAATCGTGCGGGCTTCTGGCCTTTGGTTCCTACTTCCTTTCAAATAGATCTGGAATAAATTTTCTCTGGCTATTGTTTTTATTTTTTTTCTTGGACAAATCTGCCGGGTCGGCCTTTGGTTTAAAAAAAAAATGTGGAATACCTGACCTTCTGATCGATAATCTTTAAAATAAATGAAAATCGCCTGGGTCAATAAAGAAAAAATATTAAAAATTATTAAATACGCCACCGAAAGCAAGGAGAAAAATAAAAAATCCTTCTAACCAGGTTGAATATCTATGAACCTCCATGATTATAATTTTTTTTTTTTTACGTTTACGAGGCAGTGAAACAAACTATTGAATCATGCTGTATATATTTTTTCTCATGTTTTAAGATTTCGAAATTGGTAATAAGGTCCATACAGGGGGTGAAAAAATTTGGAAACTTAGAGGTGTGAAAATTCCTCTATATATCATTCCTTTATTTCCTCACTAATTCGCTTCAAACATGGCATCTCTCTCTCTCTCTCTCTCTCTCTCTCTCTCTCTCTCTCTCTCTCTCTCTCTCTCTCTCTCGCTGAGGTATCGGAGTTCAGGTATAGGTATTTTTGTTCCTTCTTATTCCTTAACATTTTTACTTAGGCGATTTAATCACCCATCAGCCATAAACACACACATACAGTACTTAAACACACACACACACACACACACACACACACACACACACACACACACACACACACACACACACACACACACACACACACGGCAAAAATATGGGATGCAGGCTAACCACATCTTACGGGTACAATTGTTCCTTAAATTTCCCCCATTGATTTTTTTTTTTTTTTTTTACTTTCACTCACTCTGTTTTGAGAAGAGGACATTACATTTCTTTTTTCTTCGTCTTCTTCGGACAGGCTGTGATGGCGGGTCGGTGGCTGTGGGCGGCCCTTTCTACCCTGCTGGTCACGCTGGCACTGCTGCTAACGCCGGGTAAGTTAAAAAAGCATTTAAAAAAAAAATGAATTAGGTTCCTGTGACTCTCTCTCTCTCTCTCTCTCAACCAGTTTTCACGGCCATCAGTTTCTGAATTTTTTTTCACCCCCCTATATGGACCTTGTTACAAATTTCGAAATCTTAAAGAATGAGAAAACTACACATACTGCATTATTCAAAAGTTTTCTTTCACAGCCTCATCAGCGTCAAAAAAGTTCATGGAGACAAAAATATTCAGATTGGTTAAACGGATTTTTATTTTTTTTCTCTTTGGTTTCGGTGGCGTTATTTAATAATTTTCAACATTTTTTTCTTTGTTTACCCATGCGATTTTCAGCACTCGCCCCCGCCCCGGAAGGGCTCAGGGACGGGTGTTGTTTTCACTCGGTTTGTCTGTTTGTTTGTCTATGTCTGTGTTTGTTATCCGTCGGTCTGTTAACTTTTGGTGCGATTGTGACTAAAATTAAAGGGATGATGGGCTATGACCTTCTGATCACCTGATTAAATTTTGGGCCAAATTTGGCCAAACCCCATGTTGTCGGGCCAAAGAATGTAAAATGAATTTTTAAAAATCGTTTTTTTCGCCATAACTCCTTTCAAATTCGTCACATCGACATAAGACCAAAACTTAAAGGTGCATCTTTCATATCTGCATCCAATAACATGTCTCATTACATCAGGGGAGTAACCCCCCTCCCCCCAAGTTAGCGGTAATGGGGTCAATGTCAGGTGGGTCGGGCCTAAAATTTCAAATGGGCATAATATCGTCAATTTTCACCCGATTTACTCCAAATCTGATATGTGACATCTTTGACTAGATATCCTGTTGTGTTTATACGGCAGAACTTAATTGACTGCCCGGGCCGGGTTTGCTATACTTTGGCACCGCTTCTTGTTTATTTTAGAATTTATCAGTCTGGATGTCAGGTATTCCAGATTTTTGTTTATACAAGGAAGAAGGAGCCAAAGGCCCGCCCGAAAGATTCGTCCCTCATTAAAAAAAATAATAATAATAATAAATAAAATAAAAAAAACAATAACCAAAGAGCCAATTTAGTCCAGATTATTTTTAATGGAAGAAGGAACCAAAGGCCACAAACTAGCAAGACTGTTATGAAAACAAAATAACCAGATAGACAAATTCAAGCTCCGTACGTATCGAGATGCCTGGACACACTGCGTTTAAAAGACTGGAGATCATAGGTGTGTGTGTGTGTGTGTGTGTGTGTGTGTGTGTGTGTGTGTGTGTGTGTGTGTGTGTGTGTGCGTGTGTGTGTGTGTGTGTGTGCGACAAGAAAAAAGTCATAATTACGTGACGGCCATCTTCTAGGCCTACAGTACCGAGGTGGATTCGAGCCCCACACAGGTGAGGATGTTTTGATGTCTTGATGTTATTAGGAGAATGAAAGTGTCTGGGTGGGGTGGGCTGGGGTGGGGATGTGGTGGGGTGGGGTGAGGTTGTTAAGCGTAGGGTAGGGTAGGGTAGAGAGGGGTAGTGTAGGGTGAGTTAGGGTGGGTTAGCTGGTGTGGGATCTGGGGAGGTAGGGGGTGGGGGTGAGGTGGGGGTAGGACCAGGGAAACGTACCCCCTGAATATAGGTCTTGTTATTAAGTACTTGTGTGTTTTTTTCCCAAAGTTCTCCAACAACAATAACAATAACAAAATCCAGAACAAAAGCAAGACCATCTGACGTTCCTCTCATTAACCTGGTTCTTAGACGAAGGTAAGACAGACAGACAGACAGATGTTTAAAGTAATTTGAAGACGTATTACAGGAAGAAACGAGAGAGAGAGAGAGA
This sequence comes from Coenobita brevimanus, assembly GCF_032717465.1. Classification (NCBI taxonomy): domain Eukaryota; kingdom Metazoa; phylum Arthropoda; class Malacostraca; order Decapoda; family Coenobitidae; genus Coenobita; species Coenobita brevimanus. The sequence goes on from NC_137069.1 coordinate 21,380,403, forward strand.
GAGAGAGAGAGAGAGAGAGAGAGAGAGAGAGAGAGAGAGAAGGGGGGGGGAATCGCCGCATTGTAGTCGTCAATCATGCACCAGCCCGATGTGTTCCGGGCACAGATTCGAATCCCAAAGAGTATGAGGGTAATGGAGTAGGAGTAAAGATAGTCTCTCTCTCTCTCTCTCTCTCTCTCTCTCTCTCTCTCTCTCTCTTTCTCTCTCTCTCAATTTAATGAAATTATCTGGCTTTAGCTGGAATAGGATACTAGAGAAGGCGCAACAATAAGAGGACTTAGAGCAGTATTCTCGTCCATTCATATCCCCTTTAGCTTCTTACGTCTCTTTAATGTCGACATGCTTGAATAACACACAATACTATTTTAGCGGTGCAGATTCAGAAATAAACCGGTAAGGAAGAGGAGTTAAGTAAGCTTTCTAACCACACGAGAATGCCGTCCTTGGTTTCTCCCATCCTTTCTTCATCATCACATACTATCTTCATTTTTCCTTAACACTTATTTACAATGAATTATTTTTCTACCTTGATGCATTAACAGTCTTCATTTTCCTGAACATTTTATTTACAAATGACTTATTTTTTTACATGAACGCATTTACCATCTACATATTCCTCAACTCTTATTTACAACCGACTTTGTTTTTATACATTCATACGTTTTCAACGTGACAGTCATTCATACTACGAATCCCCAAACTTAGGTGTACTGGCTTTTTATTTTCTTGTTTTTGCTAATAATATTTGTCTTGTCACATTGATTACGCTTGCTTCTAAAAATAATTATTCTTTTTATGTCTGTATTTCCAATCATTTTTCAGGATTTTTTTCATTTTTTAGCTCTGTCCTTCTGTTACATTCTTATATTTTGCAGTATATTCCAAAACAGTTCCCTGGATTTTGAGGTGGCCTCTCTCTCTCTCTTTCTCGTAAGTGAGTGGTGAGTGAATCGACATTATTTCTTGCTTTTGTTTTAATTTACTGCAGTGCCAAAGGCTTAACAGTACAATAGGTTTCTTTGGACTATAATGGCATTAATTAAAACTCTCTCTCTCTCTGTCCATCTCTCTCTCTCTATCTCTCTCTCAAACATACGTACTGTACACTTTAATTTCATTCTTCAGCTGACGTAAACAGACAGTTTTCCACGCTGGTAATCAGGTCTACTAATGTCAAAGCGAACGGACCAGAAAATGACGCCGACCAGAGCTAAAACGACGCTACCTTTCACCTCTGTTTGTCGTACGTTCCCCGTCTTTCCGAGTTTGATGTGATTTTGTTGCGTTTTATCTCGTTTTGTGTGTTTTTTATACCACCAGTCGAATTTCTTGTAACTAGAATATTTTTTGATGATGCCCAGTTCTTTACCATATCACCTCTCACCTCTGTTATGTCCTACGTTCCCCGTCTTTCTGAGTTTCATGTGATTTTCTTGCATTTTTTCTCGTTTTTATGCGTTTTTTTTATATCATCAGACTAATTTATTATAACTAGAATATTTTTTGATGATGCCCAGTGTTTTACGATGCCACCTCTCACCCCCCGATGCCGTACGTTCCCTGTCTTTTTGAGTTTTATGTGATTTTGCTATCTTTTTTCTGGTTTTTCTTTGTGTCCTCTATAACACCAGACGTATTTATTATAACTAGAATATTTTTTGATGATGTCCAGTGTTTTACGATGCCACCTCTCACCTCTGTATTTTCCACGCTCCCTGTCTTGCTGAGTTTTATGTGGTCTTCCTGCATTTTTTTTTCTCGTTTTTATGTGTTTTTTTTTTTTTTATATCACCAGACGAATTTATTATAACTAAAATATTTTTTGATGCTGTCCTGTTCTTTACGATGTCACCTCTCACCTCTGTGTTTCGTACTTTCCCTGTATTGCTGAGTTTTATGTAATTTTGCTGCATTTTTTCTCGTTTTTTTTTGTGTGTGTGTGTGTGTGATTTTTATATCACCAGACGAATTTATTATAACTAGAATATTTTTTGATGATGCCCTGTTCTGTACGATGTCACCTCTCATGTCTGTTATGTTGTATGTTCCACGACTTTCTGAGTTTTATGTGATTTTGCTGCATTTTTTCTTGTTTTTATATGTGTGTGTTTTCTTTTAATACCACCAGACGAGCTTCTTATAACTAGAATATTTTTTGATGATGCCCAGTGCTTTACGATGCCTCCTCTCACCTCTGTGTTTCGAACGTTCCCCGTCTTTCTGAGTTTTATGTGATTTAGCTGCATTTTTTTCTCGATTTTTTTTTTTTATACCTCTATAGACGAATTAATTATAAATTGATTTTTTAACGGTGTCCAGTGCAATAACGATGTCACCTCTCACCTCTGTTTATATTCCCCGGTGCTCTGATCTTGTTTGAATTAGCTACTATTCCTTTCTTTCTTTCTTTCTTTCTTTTTGTATTTGTATGTGGATAAAAGCGTGTGGAGACAACAAGAGTTTAGCGATGCCGCCTCTCACCTCTAATTGTAACACGTTTCCCGATGGTCTGTGTTTATCTGAAGTCGCTATGTTTGTTTCTGCTGTGTGTGTGTGTGTGTGTGTGTGTGTGTGTGTGTGTGTGTGTGCATTTTCGTGTATTTTTGTGTGAAGCATTTCCAGTGACGAATTTGGATACAACCCTGGACAGTCGTAGCCTTGCCTCTCCCACCTGTCATCATTTCCCCTGGAGAAAGTCCGCGCCAGATCCATTTTCCCTACAGCTCAAAGGACATTAAGGACAAGGCAAGGATAATGAACGTGACCTTACATCGTCCTTCGACCATATACAGTAAGCCATTGTTTCGACTCCCCTGACCCTAATATGACCTCTCACCCCATTCTCCCTCATCCTAGCCAGCAGAGGAAAGTGAGAGGCAGAGGAGGTGAAATATTAGGCGAACTTTTATATCTGTGGGCAGAGAATTATACCAAGCCTCTCGCAGCTTAACAATAATAGCCAGCAGAGGAAAGTAAGAAATAAAAGAGTTGAAATATTAGGTGACCTTTTTTTAGTCTACGTTTATACTCTGCGTGTGACTCTCTCTCTCTCTCTCTCTCTCTCTCTCTCTCTCTCTCTCTCTCTCTTACCCAAATTAAGAGAAAGAAGACCCACTTTCTTTTCTACCTCTTTCTCGGCACACACACCATGTCACATAATCAAGCAGCCAAATATACTCAGTGACTTAATTGTTTGCCTTCATGCTTGTGACCCCGCGTTGCAAAGAAATGAAGCGGATGATTGTCATGTGCAACTCAACTAATTTGCATTTCGCCCCAGCACACGCACACAGAGAGAAGCAAGCGAGTGCGCGCACGCACACACACACACACACACACACACACACACACACACACAGAACAGTAATAAGCTCCTTTAAAATTCCTCTGCACAATTACTTCGAAAATCGTCTTTTAGTAGCACAGAAAAATTAACGTTAGTATAATCATCATCATTATTATCATCATCATCATCATTATCATCATCATCATCATCATCATCATCATCATCATCATCGTCACCATCATCATTATGATTATTATCATTATCATCATCATCACCATCATCATCACCATCATCACCGTCATCATCATCATCATCATCATCATCACCGTCATCATCATCATCATCAGGCTGTCAGACTAATGCGGAACAAAGGCCTCCCTCATATTTTTTTTCTGGCATCCTGTTCCATCCAGTCCCAGCAAATCACCGAATTATATATAGGTTTCGGTTATTCATTATTACAGGGATCTTACCACCTAACAATAGCAAGAATTAGTAACCAAGGAGACGCGCCACCGTGTTTAAATAGCTAAAATAATCAGAATAAATTAGAATATTCTTACCCATGCGTATAATTCCTGGGAATTGTAGTACTGTATCTGTAATCGCAGGCGTATCTGAACGTGCACCCGGTGGACTGCAGGCCTAAGATCCTCTCCTCTTGCAGTCCACCATCCTTTCAGTGGGCATGGAGAGGGGGAGGGGAGGTATGCTTCTATAACCAAGCTGCAGAGCCATGTATACTCGTTTTACTCTAACTTGGCCTAAAATTGCCATCTCTCCATCTTGAATTCCAAATTGCAACAACATATTAACACAAGATTATGATGCTAGTCACGAAGAAGTGTGATGGAATGGGTGTAGAGTCGTAGTATTGTCTTTTCCAGTTACTGACCTTAGCGAAATAAGTTACGATAGGACGAAAATCTGGGCCAGGTTAGTGTGAAAGAACTATAGTCATATGGGTGCCACCGCGAGAAGGCTTCCACTCCAGCACCAGACACGCCATGCAGTATATCAAGGTGTTTATTATTTTGTACTTTTAAATTATTTTGTTCTAAATTATTCTAACCTTAGCTTTTAATCCCCAAGCCCTAAGGAGAAATAAACACGTGCAACCTGGGCGTGTGTTACAGAGCCTTGCGTGTGTTGCAGAAGGCGGAATCTCCTTTTCTCTGTCAGGCGCTTAATTCCTCCCTTTGTCCTTTGCAACGAGGTAAAGGGCCCGGCTTTCTCGACCAGCAGTTTGCATTTACACTGATCCTTGTGATTATCTGGGCAAGGGGTGAGACTGCTGTTTAGACGAAGGCAGTTTTTATATTGTGTTAGGTGGAGATGGGGGATAGGGAGGAGGATGTGGAAGTGGAGGGCTAGGGTAGGAGTGGGGGTGGGGATGGGGGTGGGGGAGAGTGGGTGTGGGTGAGGGCTGGGGGAATGTGTGTGGAGGGGATGAGGGAGTGTGTGGGGGGAGATGGGAGTGTGTGTGTGTGTGTGTGTGTGTGTGTGTGTGTGTGTGTGTGTGTGTGTGTGTGTGTGTGTGTGTGTGTGTGTTGTTACGGAACAGAGAAAGATAATGTACACTTTAAGTGAGAATACTAAAAATCACTACTGTCCCGTAAAGTTCCAGGTTAAAAACAAAAGAGTTAGGTAAAATTACAAGTTAAAGTTTAATGCTCAAACTAACAACAAAACATTCAGGACTCATAAGGATAATGTAATGGCAAAAAAAAAAAAAAAAAACAGGTTAAATATATGGTTAACTGCAATAGCCTCTATTAACACGAAATTAGCAAGAGTAAATTTATCTAAGTCAGCCCTGATAAAATGACAATACACTAGATAATGCTCAGTTAATGCAAGATAAATTATTACAGATACAAAATAATATTAATGATAGCTGACAATAAGAACGTTACATGAATTACAAAAACCTCACTAGGCCTACAAATTAACAACTTATGCTATACAGTACAAGAACAAAATGCAATAACACTTATACTCAAATTACACAGCTGCTAGATGGTTGGAGACTTCCTGAGCACTCACAATAATAACCATACAGGGGAGGACAGAGATGTGAAAAAAATGAGGAGTAGATCTAAGTGGCAATAATGCAGAGACTGAGCCCATTATATAGGGGCTGGCAGAGCTTGATACAACTTGTAAGAAGGACGCGCAAATGAAGCCATGGGGACAAAGAGTTGACAATCCCGCTTTGAACAACAGAAAGAACGACTTACTCTACTATAACGGTAGAAGGGGGGAGTGAGGTAGAACACGCTCGTGATCAAACAGGCAGCACACTGTACGTTAGAATTACACAAAGGATGATGAAATCATAGGCTATGTAACACCTCCCCACAAAGAAAAAAGAAATTTACAAAGGAAATTTCTTATTACTCTAAAATAATCTGTCTAAAGTCTAGATAAGCAATCTACAATAACATTTTCTTTCCCCTTAACATGTTGTATGTCTAATGAATACTCCTGAAGAAGTAGACTCCATCTTGTCAATCTCTGATTTTTATCTTTAAACTTACTAAGGAATTTCAGTGGGTTATGATCGGTATAAATGACTATGGGGTCAAAACCAGAACACAAATAAAATGAAAAATGCTGTAAACCCAAAATCAAGGCCAAAAGCTCTTTCTCAATAGTTGAGTAGTTCTTTTGAGGTGGAGTGAACTTCTTACTGTAATAAGATACTGGATGTTCAATACCCTGATCATCCTCTTGCAGCAAAACAGCCCCAGCTCCTGTATCACTTGCATCAACACAGTGGTTCTTCCTGGAGTAGCACGGAACACTTCTGGATACTCCTGCAGTAATGCCGAAAACTCCTGCCTTTCCTCGGGAGGTAGATGAGAAAGCTTAGTCTGGAGATCATTCATGATATCAGGATTCTTCCCCAAACTATCACTCAGGCTTATACTGCAAGGGAGAGCTTCACTTGCAGACTCGGGTGGAACAGCTACAGTGCAGACTGGATTATTTTCGTCCCGCCTGTGATATAACTTTAGCATGTTGATGTGACAAAGTTGCTTGTTCTTTCTACGATCTGGTGTGGCGATGACATAGTTGACATCACTGAGTTTCTTCTCCACGAAATAAGGACCACTAAACTTGGCTTGAAGAGGTTGCCCATGAACCGGTAGCAGAATCAAAACCTGATCTCCTGGCTGAAAGTGGCGTAACCTGGACTTCTTATCATACCAAGTCTTCATCTTCTCCTGAGCAGCTCCTAAATTCTCTCTTGCCAGCTGTAAAGCAGTGGACAGCCGTTCTTTGAACTTCATCACATACTCCAGCAGGTTGACGTCATCTTCCTCTGACAGCCAGGATTCCTTGAGTAACTTAAGGGGTCCTCTTACTTCATGGCCAAACAGTAGTTCAAAAGGTGAGAAGCCCAGTGATTCATTTGGAGATTCTCTTGCAGCAAATACAACGAATGGAAGACCTTTATCCCAGTCTTTCTGATGTTCCAAACAGTATTTCTTGAGCATCGATTTGAGTGTTTGATGATATCTCTCCAACGCTCCTTGGGTCTGGGGATGGTAAGCTGAAGACGTGATCTGGGTGATGCCCAACTCTTTCAGAGACTGCTTGAAAACGTTTGACATGAAATTACTTCCCCGGTCTGACTGTACCTCCTTGGGCAGACCAAACTTTGTGAAGAACCCTAGCATTTCCTTAACCACGTTCTTTGCTGAGATATTTCTAAGTGGAATGGCTTCAGGATAACGAGTAGCCATATCAATCAGGGTCAACACATAAGAAAATCCTGAAGAAGTCTGAGGAAGAGGGCCCACAATATCCACCAACACACGGGTGAAAGGCGCCTCAAAAGGAGGAATGGGAACTAGAGGTGCAACCTTTTCGGTCTGATTACACTTCCCCACAACTTGACAGGTGTGACAAGACTTACAATACCAGGAAACATCCCTGAAGATACCTGGCCAGTAGAAGTGTTTCAAAATGCGTGCCACAGTCTTCCTCACTCCAAGGTGTCCTGCCAAACTGGAATCATGAGCCACTCTAATGATATCCTGCCTACAAACACGAGGGATGACAACTTGATGTACAACCTCCCATTCACAGTCGGCTGATGTTGTTGGGGGTCTCCACTTCCTCATAAGTACTCCTGACTTTATATAATAACAAGTAGAAGCACCAGCTGACTCTTCCTCACTGCAAGCAGAGTTAGCTAGACCTTTCAACTCAGGGTCAGCAACCTGCAACTCAACCAACTCTTGACGAGACAAATTATCAACACTACGGGGTACTGCCTCATCTGGTGAGTGGTCCAAATTACCAAGAAAAGTGTCAGCTAGGATAACATCATCATCATCATCATTATCCTCTAAATCACCAGTAACTTTAGGCTTAGCCCTAGTGACAGCACATGCAGGGAACACATCAGGGACATCACAATCCTGGGACGCAGCCACTGGCTTACTAGACAACTGAGGAGCTGGACACACTTGACTTCCACCAATATCATTTCCAAGTAAGAAAGTTACACCTGACATTGGGAGTGTCTCAACCAACCCAACCATAACGGAACCATTAACAAAACCAGACTCTAAATTCACTCTGCACAGAGGGACAGAGAAGTAATTATTCCCTACACCTTATAAGATTACAGTTTCATCAGAGGAATTAACATTAGAGCCTAGAACACTGGTCAGCATAAGGGATTGGCAAGCACCTGTATCACGATATATTTTAACTGATTTCCTGTCATTACTGTCCAGAGGACTGACAAAACCATCAGACAGGAAATTAGCACATGAACTCTTGAGAGTGTCACCCACGTTACTGCTCAAAAGAGGAGCTCCATCATGAGAATTTAAGTTACCCCTGAAAGCAGGTTCAGTTAACTCAGTTAAAGAATTCTTGGAACTCTCAAGAGTGGACACTAGACCAATTGACTGAATATTTAAAGACTCCTTTTTGTTCACATCACGCTGTCTCCTGAAACATTTCTCCGTAGTATGACCAAGCTTACTACAATAAGTACATTTACTTTTCTGAAATCTAGAGGTGGACCTGGTATTTACTTCCTGAGAAACATCATCTTTATTCTCTTTCCTGTTACCTGTACTCTGAGTAGAGGCAACGTACTTACTCTCAGCTTTCCCTTTTTCTTTAGAATATCTCTTGTGAGTGAGAGCATATTCATCAGCTAAAACTGCAGCATCAGACAAATTATCTATTCTTTCCTCATCAAGATATAGGCTTACATCTTTATAAATACACCTCTTGAAGTCCTCCAGCAAAATCATCTGCTTAAATTTACCAAAATCAGAATCCACATTCTTAGATTTTAACCACTGCTCTAACAGATCTTCTTTAATTTTTGCATACTCAACATGGGATTGCTTATCTTGCTTGTAAGTTGTCCTAAATTTTACTCTATAAGCTTCAGGAACAAGCTCATAGGCCTTAAGAATCAAGCTCTTAACTACTTCATAATTAGATTGATCCTGAGGCAAAGATGCATAAGTTGCTTGAGCTTTACCGGTGAGAATAGTTTGAAGGAGTACTGGCCAATACTTTTTAGGCCAATTAAAACCTGTAGCTACCCTCTCAAACAACTGAAAATACTTTGTTAAATCAGATTCATTAAAAGGAGGGACAAGTTTAACATTTTTAGCCACATCAAAATCATCAGAGCTAGATGATCCAGTTCCACCTTGTTTCATGCGATACTCATGGTCTGCCTGAATCCTAGCAACTTGTGCCTCAGCCTCCTTAGCACGAGCCTGAAACTCAGCCTCCTTAGCATGAGATTCCGCCTCCTTAGCCTGAGACTCAGCCTCCTTAGCACGTGCTTGAAACTCAGCTTCCTTCACACGAGCCTCCTGCAGGGCTAGCTGTAACTTAGCTAATTCAATCTGCGTTTGCTCATTTTTTTTTTTTTTTTTTTAATGCGAGGAAGAAGTTACATTAAACAAGCTTTTATGCGAGGAAGAAGTTACATTAAACAAGCTTTTATGCGAGGAAGAAGTTACATTAAACAAGCTTTTATTAATCATGCCAACAATTTGATCTTTAGAATAATGAGAGTGAACTGCAATTCCCAATTGTTGAGCAACAAGCTTAAGTTCATTCTTTGTTCTGTTTTCTACATCACACACTGTTTGCACATTTGACAAAAAATCTTTGGCTTCATCAAGTGTAGTAACAGTAGACATCATGAATAAATCACAGTCACAAAATATCGAGCAATATCCTTATGATAATATCCTGAATATCCTGATAAGAGGTCGCCAAATTTATGTTACGGAACAGAGAAAGATAATGTACACTTTAAGTGAGAATACTAAAAATTACTACTGTCCCGTAAAGTTCCAGGTTCAAAACAAAAGAGTTAGATAAAATTACAAGTTAAAGTTTAATGCTCAAACTAACAACAAAACATTCAGGACTCATAAGGATAATGTAATGGCAAAAAAAAAAACAGGTTAAATATATGGTTAACTGCAATAGCCTCTATTAACACGAATTTAGCAAGAGTAAATTTATCTAAGTCAGCCCTGATAAAATGACAATACACTAGATAATGCTCAGTTAATGCAAGATAAATTATTACAGATACAAAATAATATTAATGATAGCTGACAATAAGAACGTTACATGAATTACAAAAACCTCACTAGGCCTACAAATTAACAACTTATGCTATACAGTACAAGAACAAAATGCAATAACACTTATACTCAAATTACACAGCAGCTAGATGGTTGGAGACTTCCTGAGCACTCACAATAATAACCGTACAGGGGAGGACAGAGATGTGAACAAAATGAGGAGTAGATCTAAGTGGCAATAATGCAGAGACTGAGCTCATTATATAGGGGCTGGCAGAGCTTGATACAACTTGTAAGAAGGACGTGCAAATGAAGCCATGGGGACAGAGTTGACAATCCCGCTCTGAACAACAGAAAGAACGACTTACTCTACTATAACGGTAGAAGGGAGGAGTGAGGTAGAACACGCTCGTGATCAAACAGGCAGCACACTGTACGTTAGAATTACACAAAGGATGATGAAATCATAGGCTATGTAACAGTGCGTGTGTGTGTGTGTGTGTGTGTGTGTGTGTAACCTGTGGCAGTGTGAGAAGAAGCAGTGTAATGTATTGGGGTTTATTGTGCCGTCCGAATATAGCAAACATGTTAGCCTTTCCCCACCCTGACCCGGCAAGGCGTAACATTGGCTCGTGTGTGTGTGTGTGTGTGTGTGTGTTAAAAATTTGTAGGTCAGAAATTAAGGTCATGACGAAACATCAACTTTGAGATCTTTGACCTATCCTGCTTAGACCTACCTTAGTTTTTCATGAACCATCCCAGAAGCGTTCCACTAAATTTGGTTATAATCGGGGAAAAAATATTCTTCTTAGCATGGCCAGAACCATTTTTACAGGGTCGGACCTGTTCTCACGGTGGAAATGAGAATAGTTCCGGCCATGAGATAACAAACACTTTATATTCGATCGTAACGAAAATTGGTGGTGTTGCGGGCAAGCCCTTGACGAAACTTACTAATTTTCAAACCAATAAGCAAAATATCTAGGTTACGATGCGAAGTCAATTTTTGGGTTGCCCTGTAACCCTGGTGTTTCTCTGATCAATCTCATATCTAGAGAAATTTATCGTGTACAGTTAATAAACAGTTACGCCGATTTTGGTTAGTGTTTGTGAAAAACTCTGCGTTTCAGCAAGGCCGGAACTTTTATCAAGAGACTGGAACTATTTTCATGGCGGCCGTGAGAATAATTCCGGATTTGATTTTATGAATGATATCCATCCGATTTTAACAAGATTTGGCTCAGATGGTAAACAGTAACCCCTAACGAAACCCACACATTTTCAGCTGAGTATTACAGAAATCAAGATCACAATGCGATTTTCCTTGTTTTTCCTACAGGTGAAGCTCTGGAGTACATTTTCTTATCCATTACCTGTTTGCATGTGTTATCTTCATGTTTTATGTGGCCTTATTTTCCTATTTTCCCATGTAATTTTCTTATTTTTTCTACGCTGTTACTCGTCCTTAAGCAATAATGTAGTTCACATTAGTCGTATCAGTTTTAGTGTCATATCGATTTTCCTGCCACATTTCCCCATTTTCCTATCCGATTTTTCTTATTTTTCTCACACAAGACTAAACGTAGTGTGTGTCGTAATAAGATGCTGCACTCACTTTGATGTAAAACTTCATATCATTCGTTTCTGTTTTAGTTTCGTGTTATAATTTTTCCTGCGTTATTTTCTTTATTGATTTTTCTTGTTTGACTCACGCAGGGCTAAGACTGGAATGTTTCTTATACAGCTGCTCGCCTCCAAACAAGTTCCCACCACCACCACCACCACAACCACATTATTCCTGATGTTCTACCCAATTTTCCCATCTTATTTTCCTCATTTTCTTCATACAGGACTAAGATTGGAGTATTTCTTATATTGCAAATCGTCTTCAAGCAGCAGCTCATCATCATCATCATCTCCACATTTTACCTGATGTCTTACCTAATTTTCTTACTACATTTTCCTCATTACTTTCCTCGAATCATCATCATCATCATCCTCACCACATTTTTCCTGATTTCCTACCCAATTTTCTTACCATATTTTCCTGATTTCCTGCCAAATTTTCTTACCACATTTTCCTGATTTCCTACCCAAATTTCCTACCTGATTTTCCTCAATTTCTTCCCCCTCAGGCTTCAGCGTGGAGTGTTTCTTTGCAGCAGCTTGCCCCAAATATAATCATCGTCATCACATTTTTCCTGATTTCCTACTAAGTTTCCCTACCCAATTTTCCTCATTTTCCTGCCTCTCCAGGCCTCAGCGTGGAATGTTTCCTCTGTAGCTACTCTCTGCAAATCACAATCATCATCATCATCATCACATTTTTCTGATTTCTTACTCAATTTTCCTACCCAATTTTCCTACCTGTTTTCCTCATTTCCCTGCCCCTCCAGGCCTCAGCGTGGAGTGTTTCCTCTGCAGCTACTCTTCCCAAATCATCATCATCATCACATTTTTCCTGATTTCCTACTCAGTTTCCCTACCCAATTTTCCCAGCTGATTGTCCTCATTTTCCTGCCCCTCCAGGCCTCAGCGTGGAGTGTTTCCTCTGCAGCTACTCCTCCCAAATTACCATCATCATCATCATTATCGTCACATATTTCCTGATTTCCTAGTCAGTTTTCCTACCCAGTTTTCCTACCTTATTTTTCCTCCTTTTCCTGCCCGTCCAGGCCTCAGCGTGGAGTGTTTCCTCTGCAGCTACTCTCCTCGAAGCAACAGCTCGAGGATAGACGGCTGCATGGACGCCAACTTCACTGAGGAGCAGATCGAGTCCGGATCCTGCGACTTGGGCTGTGAATCGGTGACCGTCTACGATATTAATGGTGAGAGTGGAAGCTAGCTCTAATTTCTCTCTCTCTCTCTCTCTCTCTCTCTCTCTCTCTCTCTCTCTCTCTCTCTCTCTCTCTCTCTCTCTCTCTCTCTCTCTCTCTCTCTCTCTCTCTCTCTCTCTCTCTCTCTCTCTCTCTCTCTCTCTCATTACCACTCGATGCATCATATCCAGTCACTACCCCCATTCTGTTTACATCATCTCACCAAAAAAGAAACATCCTTAAACTTTTTTTCCTTTCTCATGTTTTCTTTCTCTTTTTTTTTTTTTCTGCATTTCTGAGTTATGAGTTTAATTAACCACTCTCGCTTCAGGTTTATAGGTCACTGAAAACCTTTAAAAATGCGTGAACGACCGGTGGACTTTAATTTTCTTTTGTTATATGCCGCTCGATAAACGGCAGAGTGGTATAGATTTAATTACTGGTACTGTATTTTTTATTTTAGGGCAAGGGTTGGTTATTGAAGACGATGTGATAAAGGTAATAATAATGATACTAGTACGTATAGTAATAATAATAATAATAATAATAATAATCTATCTATCTATTGCCAGAAAATTAATCCAGTAAAGGGTGGCCACAAACAAATCGCCTCCATGTCGCCCGATCCCCCGCCATTTCACTGCCATGCTCCCAGCTCACACCCCCCTTTCTCATATTCCTCTCCACTCCATCCCTTCATCTCATTTTTGGCCTTCCTCCTGCCCCTCCCCCTCCACCTCACACACTCTCCTCGTTAGACTCTCACTCTCCATCCTCTCCATATGGCCAAACTACCTCAATGTGTTTCTCCTAACGCTTCCTGTCACATCCACATCCACACCACAACGATGCTTCACTTCCTCGTTTGTCAGTCTGTCTCTCCATGTGACTACACATGCTCCTCTCAAATAACTCATTTCCACTGCTCTCACTCTTGACTTCTGTCTCTCCAACATGGTCCAAGCTTCACTTCCATACATTAGAGTTGGTATCACAATACTGTCATATATTAACTTTTTAACTTCCATGCTCACTTCCCTGTTTCTTATCACTGTTTTCAAGGAACCAGCAACCTTTCTTCCTTGTTGTACCCTTTCCAGCACTTCACCCTCTAAATTTCCATCCTTACTCATCACACTACCCAAGTACGTAGACACACTCACATTTTCCATTTCCTCCTCATCTAACCTCACTGTACATTCACTGACTTCACTCCTCTCGAAGACCATAACTTTACTCTTCCTTACATTCACCTTTAGATTCTGTTTCTTACATACTCTCCCAAATTCACCCACCAAGCCTTGCAGCTCCCCTTCGTCTTCACTTAACAACACAGTATCATCTGCAAACAACAGTACAGGGAGTTTCCAAACACTGCCCTCTCTCATTAGGGCCACTCCAACATCCGCTGCTCAACCTTGTATCTCTTTTATAACCCCATCCATATACAGATTGAAAAACCATGGGGACATGACACATCCCTGTTTCAGTCCAACTTTCAAATAGAAAAATTCACTCTGTTCACTATCCATACGCACTGCAGCCTTAGCACCCTTATACATACTCTTCACGGTATTCAGCTACTTCCCATCTTTTCCATATATTCTTAATACTTTCCACAATCCGTGACTATCCACCCTGTCATATGCATTCTCAGAGTCCATGAAGGCTGCATACAACTTCTTTCCCTTCTCTAGAAACATTTCCACTCTAGATCTAAGAAAGAATATCTAATCTACACAGCCTCTTCCCGTCCTAAAACCTCCCTGTTCTTCTCCAATTAATTCCTTTGTTATTTCCCTAACTCTGTTGATAAGTATCCTACCATATATTTTTCCCATTACACTAAGAAGACAAATGCCCCTGTGATTATCACATACTTCTTTTTCCCCTTTTCCTTTGTACAGGAAAGTAATTATACCTGACTTCCAATCCTCCGGGACTCTACCCTCCGCCCAGGCCAATCTGCACATCTTCCACATCCATTCTACTACTATCTCTCCACCATGCTTCAGGATTTCACCACACACTCCATCAATTCCTGAGGCTTCCCTATTTTAACTTTCTTTATTGCTTCCACAACTTCCATCCTACTGATTTCTTCCTCTCTTCTCACATCTCTCTGTTTGCCAGCCATTCCCCAGCCACTTATACTCGCATTACTTTCATTCTCTATGTTCAACAATTCGTTTAAGTGTTCTCTCCATCTACTCACTTTTTCTCCCTTTTCCACTAGTAATCTACAATTTTTATCTTTCCCCAGCTAACTTCTTTGGCACCCTGTCTAGCTCACTTTACCTCTTTCAAGAACATTTTCTTACATTCCCTCCACTTTACTCTGAAATTCCTTCCAAATTCCTCATCGACTTTCTTCTTACTCTCTCTTATTAATCTTTTCACCTCTGTCTTCCTCTCTACATACAACTCTCTCTTCCGTCTCTCAACTTCTTCCACACCCCTGTTTCTCATCCACTCACTATATGCTTTCTTCTTTTGTGCACAGCCTGTCTCACCACTTCATTCTGCCATGCTGTTCCCTGCATCCCCTTCCGTCTTCTCTTCACCCCACACACCACCTCACATGCTGCACAGATTTCTTCTGTGAATATCCTGCACACACCTTCCACTTCCCCAATCAGATCCAATCCATATTTACCCAATCGCTCCTCGACTTCTCTCTTATATTCTGCCTTTTTCTCATCCTCTTGTAACCTTTCCACCTTCCTTGCATACACTACTTCCTCCTGTCCTTCCCTTCTTCTGCTTCTCCATTTCGTTTGAACACTGATTCTGACCACTACTTGGTGGTGGTCAGAATGTCCACTCCTCCAACCTCTATATACTCTAGCATCCATCACACACCTTCTCATCCTGTCATCCACACACACATAATCAATCATAATAATGGTAATATTGCTACAGTACTGCCAACACTGCTGTTGCTTCTTCTACTACTATTACTACTACTACCACCAGTACTAGTACTACTACTACTACCACTACTGCTGCTGCTGTTTCTGCTACTACTACTACCACCACTACTACTACTACTACTACTATTATTATTACTACTACTACTACTACTACTATTATTACTACTACTACTACTACTACTTACTACTGCTGCTACTACTACTACTACCTGTTATACTACTACTACTACTACTACTACTACTAATAATAATAATAATAATAATAATGATAATGATAGGAATGATGATGATGATGATGGTTATGATGAAGAAGAAGGAGAAGAATGATGATGATGATGATGATGATGATGATGATGAAAAAGACGAAGAAGAAGCCTAATGCCCCAATAAAAACCTTTCATAAATCATAAACGAGTAAAGGTAACAAATTCATCTTTATTATACCTCTTAGATAAAGTATTTAAGCTTTCCAAATTCGTCTCTTGCTACAGTCATTTGAGATTTTAACGTACTCGGCTTGAATAAGGTTTTTCGTTTATCATTTTTGTTAAGGAGAGAGAATAAATTTTGGCGTGGTAAGAGAGGAATGGAGAGGATTATAATTAAGGATCACATAGAGAGATAAAGGTGTCACATGGAGAGATAAAGGTGTCACATGGAGAGCTAATGGTGTTACATGGAGAGCTGATGGTCTCACATGGAGAGACAAAGGTGTTACATGGGGAGATAAACGTCTCACATGGAGAGATAAAGGCCTCACATATGGAGAGATGATGGTCTCACATGGAGAGATAAAAGTGTCATATGGAGAGATAAAGGTGTCACATGAAGAGGCAAAGTGTCACATGGAGAGACAAAGGTGTCGCATATAAAGATAAAAGGGAGCTTCCTGGATAGGGAATAGAGGAAAGTAGAGGATATAATCAGTACAGTCCAAAAGCATAAATGGATGTGGGCAGGTCACGCCTTTCGTAAAAGAGATAACAGATGAACAACCAGGTAACTGAGTGGCAGCCCAGAGATGGAGTGAGAGGAAGAGGCAGACTGAGAACGAGATGAAGTGATGGAGTGAGAGGAAATGGCAGACAGAGAACAAGATGGTGAGATGGAGTGAGAGGAAGAGGCAGACAGAGAACAAGATGGAAAGATGAGATGCGGAGATTTGCTGGGATTGGATGGAACAGGCTGACAGTAAATAGGTCAGAGTGGAGAAAAGTGAGAGGCTTTCGTCCTGTTTAGAATGATGGTGATGATGATGATGATGATGATGATAATAATAATGATAATAACGAAGCCGATGACGTTGATGATGACGATGATGATGGTGGTGGTGATAGTAATGATGACGATGATGATGATGATGGTGGTGGTGGTGGTGGTGGTGATCATGGAGATGGTGATGATCATGATGATGATCATGATGATGATCATGATGGTTGTGATGACGATGACGATGATGATGACGATGGTGATGGTGATGGTGGTGATGTTAATGGTGATGATGATAATGACGATGATGATGATGATGGTGGTAATGGTAATGGTGGTGACGATGATAATGATTATAATGATGATTATGATGATGAAGATGATGATGATGATGGTGATGGTGAAGTTGGTCAGTATGGAAGGGAAATACACATAAATATAACATCCGTAAGTAGTTCTATATGTAAGTACTGATAATGAAGCACAGCCTAGAGTGGATATGTTAATAAGCTTAAGTAGACTGGCAATTATTGTTGGTTGGTCTCAAAGTGGGTTAGTGTATTAGGGTAAGTAGGCCCTCTGGTAAGTAGACAGACATGCCTTGGAGTAAGCCAGTGAGTATATTGGTATAAGTAGGCCACTGTGTAAGTAAATTAGTGTGTGGCGGTAAGTAAGCCTGGATGTATGTTAGCATATCACAATGTAAGTAGGTTAGGTTATCAGTTTGGGTAGGTTAGTATATCAGTGTATGTAGGTAAGTATATCAGTAAGTAGGTTTCTGTATCAGAGTATGCTACCGTAGTATATCAAAGAATGTAAGTAGGTTCAGAGTAAGTATACCTCCAAGTAAGTAAACAAACAAGTGTGGGCGTAAGTAGGTTAGTATATCAGAGTAAGTATGTAGGTTAGTATATCAGAGTAAGTACGTTAGTATATCAGCGTAAGTAGGCAGTGTTTAGCGTGGGTTGTATCACGTTGAGCATATTAGGGTCATGGGCTGGAGTCCGCAGGGAAGGCTAGACATACATACATACATACATACATACATACATACATGTGCACCGTGGACTGTTAATACTGGATACAAGGGGGATACAAATATGATACATAGAAGATACATGTGTGATACAGGACATACACATACATACATACATACGTACATACATATACTTGGCTACACCAGATGAATACAAGAAATGTGGCGAGGATACATACATGATACATGTACAGTATAATACATGTCACACACATGACTTTTGTGTGTGTGTGTGTGTGTGTGTGTGTGTGTGTGTGTGTAGAAGAATAAACTTTCAAAAATATTTGGGAAAATTTACGAGAACAATAAAAGTTAACTACAACTTCTTCAACACTGCAGTGTCAACATATTGGAAAGTTTTACCTTGACCTGCCTTGACCTACCTTGACCTGCCTTGTCCTACCTTGACCTACCTTGCCCTACTTTGACCTGCCTTGATCTGCCTTGACCTACCTTGTCCTACCTTGACCATCCGTGACCTTTGACTTAAAAAATTGACCACTTATGGCCTCACTTGCACCAGGACGTGTTAATATGACCAGGAAGTTTTATGCAAAATGCAGTGAATTTTTGACAGTTTCAAGGACAGTTTTATCATGCATTGAGAGAGAGAGAGAGAGAGAGAGAGAGAGAGAGAGAGAGAGAGAGGGAGAGAGAGAGAGAGAGAGAGAGAGAGAGAGAGAGAGAGGAGTGAAATATAGAGTAAAGAGTAGACAGAGGATGAGATAGAGTGGAGAGGTATATGAGAGAGAGGATGTGTGAGTTGAGGGGAGGGCAGCGTAATGGCAGAGGACAGGGCGGCATGGAGGCGATTTGTTTGTGGCCACCCTTTACGGGATGAAGGCGTCTGGCTATAGATAAAATAGATAGATAATAAAAATCCAACGAATTTCTAAAGAACATTTTTATAAGTAGCTCTAAAGTAACCTTCTATAAAGTAATTGTAATATAAGGAGATAAAGAAAAGATAAAGAGATAAATTAAATATATAAATGAAATACTGACAACAAAGTAATAATAACGTTAGTTCAGCAAATAAATTACTGACCAAACCTTCAGTGATTTTCTCCCTTTGATTATTCAGGCAAAGTGTTGTTCATGCAGATTGGCAGCACATTACCTATGCATGCTGAGTCTCTCTCTCTCTCTCTCCCTCTCTCTCTCTCTCTCTCTCTCTCTCTGGATAAAGTTTTATTTATCAGTAATGTACTTAGTAGAGGTAGTCAACAGATTAGTATATGTGTTTGACTCTCTCTCTCTCTCTCCAGTTTACTGATATGTGAGTAAGAGACTGTCTTGAGATTAATGTTGACATTATCTCCTATTTCTGTCTCCATTTTCTCCTCTCTCTCTCTCTCTCTCTCTCTCTCTCTCTCTCTCTCTCTCTTGTAATATTAAGCCCGGACCACCTTACAATCGTCTGTGTGGTCCATAGATCCTATTTAAACTGCTTTGGCGATTTTTAACACCTTTTCCTTACCGATTTATTCCATGCATGGCACTCATGATTCTCTTATTTGCTGCAATCCATATTAAAAAGAGGTAAAAAAGCATGCCAGCAAATATTAAAAGCGCAATATGCAAAATAAATCGCTAAGGAAGAGGTGCTAGGAAGCCTCCCTATAATCTACCCCTCTCCTTTTATCCCCAGGGGAGATCGAGAGCTTCCACCGAAACTGCGCCACCAACGACACCATCATGACCAACACGTGCGAGACCTACACCACCCGGGTCCTCATCCGCCGGGTCTGCTCCTGTGACTTCTCCTACTGCAACTCAGCCTCTAGTCTACGGTGGACGGGGCTACTAGTGGCGGTATCTCTAGCGGCGGTTCTCTGTCTGGGGTCTACCTGACTCCCCCCTGATATTAACTTCTCCATTTTCCTTTTCCCTATTTCGCTTTCTCTCTGCATTGACTATCCTTTTTCTTTCCACCCTTCTGCACGAGTGTTCCTGTTTCTCTCTCTCTCTCTCTCTCTCTCTCTTTTTCTTCCTGGTCTTTTTCCTCCCTAGCGGTAGTTAAGTCTGGGATTTACACGAGGCACCCTGTAATGTAACTTCCTATCTATCTATCTATCTATTGCCAGACGCCTCAATCCCGTTTGGGGTGGCCACAAACAAACCGCCTCCAAGTCGCCCTGTCCCCCGCCATTTCACTACCCTGCTCCCAACTCACACCCCCCTCCCTCATATACCTCTCCACCCCATCCCTCCATCTCATCCTCGGTCTCCCCCTCCCTCTTCCACCCTCCACCTCACTCACATACACTCTCTTCGTCAGTCTTTCACCCTCCATCCTCTCCACATGGCCAAACCACCTCAGTGTGTTCCTCACAACGCTTCCTATCACATCCACATCAACACCACAACGCTCCTTTATATCCTCATTCGTCAGCCTGTCTCTCCACGTGACTCCACAAGCTCCTCTTAAATAACTCATTTCCACTGCTCTCACTCTTGACTTGTGTCCTTCCAACAACGTCCAAGCTTCACTTCCGTACGTTAGAGTTGGTATCACAATACTGTCATGTAGTAACTTTTTTACTTCCATGCTCATTTCCCTGTTTCTTATCACTGCTTTCAAGGAACCAGCAACCTTTCTTCCCTGCTGTACCCTTTCAAGCACTTCACCCTCCAAACCTCCATCCTTACTCATCACACTACCCAAATACTTAAACGTACTCACATTTTCCAATTCCTCACCATCCAACCTCGCTATACATTCACTGACTTCACCTCTCTCAAAGACCATCACTTTACTCTTCCCTACATTCACCTTTAGGTTCCGTTTCTTACACACTCTCTCAAACTCATCCACCAAGCCTTGCAGCTCCCCTTCATCTTCACTCAACAACACAGTATCATCTGCAAACAACAGTACAGGGAGTTTCCAAACACTATCCTCTCTCACCAGGGCCACTCCAACATCCACTACCCTACCTTGTACCTCTTTTATTACCCCATCCATGTACAGATTGAACAACCATGGAGACATGACACATCCCTGTTTCAAACCAACTTTCAAAGAGAAAAATTCACTTAGTTCACCATCCACACGCACTGCAGCCTTAGCACCATCATACATACTCTTCACAGCATTCAACAACTTCCCATCTACTCCATATATTCTTAACACTTTCCACAATCCTTGTCTATCCACCCTGTCATATGCTTTCTCCAAATCCATGAAAGCCGCATACAACTTCTTTCCCTTCTCTAGAAACTTTTCCACTAAAGATCTAAGAATGAATATCTGATCTACACAACCTCTTCCCTTCCTAAAGCCTCCCTGTTCTTCTCCAACTAATTTCTCTGTTCTTTCTCTAACTCTGTCTATAAGTATCCTACCATACACTTTTCCTATTATACTAAGAAGACAAATGCCCCTATGATTACCACACACTTCTTTTTCCCCTTTTCCTTTGTACAAGGGAATAATTATACCTGACTTCCAATCCTCCGGGACTCTACCTTCCTCCCAGGCCAATCTGCACATCTTCCACATCCATTCTACTACTATCTCTCCCCCATGCTTCAGCATCTCACCACACACTCCATCAATTCCTGGGGCTTTCCCCGATTTAACTTTCTTCATTGCTTCCACAACCTCTATCCTACTGATTTCTACCTGTCTTCTCACCTCCCTCCTTCTCCCAGCCATTCCCCAGCCACTTATACTCGCATTACTTCCATCCTCTACGTTCAACAATTCCTTAAAGTGTTCTCTCCATCTGCTCACTTTAGTCTTTCGATTTCTCTAAGGTTTCTCTGTTTCCTTCTCTTTTTCTTCACGACTTCTTTCTTTCTTTCTTTCTTTCTTCCCTCCAGGATCTCTTCGTTTCTATGGGGTAACTCCTTCTCTGTGATCTACCTGAGTCTCGCCTACTGTACTTCTCTACTTTTTTTTCTTTTTTTTTACCAGTCCCGTTTTCTCAAACTTTCACTGTCTTTTAACTCAAACTTCGTCATTTATTTCTGCGTTTTCATTTTTTTTAAATCTCTAACTGGTGTTCTCATGAGTCTCCCTTGCCTCCAGTTTCTTTGGTTTCATCTAAGCTTTTTTTTCTTTCTTTCAATATTCCTTTTCTCCTCCCTTCATTCATTTTTTTTCCTCTCTCTCTCTCTTCTTGTCTTCCTGTCTCAGCCTTTTCTTTTTCAGATACAGACCTCAGTCATGGATTTGCATGAGTTTCCCAAAAGGTTTACGTCTCTCTCTCTCTCTCTCTCTCTCTCTCTCTCTCTCTCTCTCTCTCTAAAAGAGTGCTCATTCATCTTTCCAAAACCCATATGAAAAAGACCGCCCACCCAAGTGATTGAGAACTAGAAATAGAGAGAGGAATTGGGAAAGAAAATAGGAAGAAAAATAAAGAGAGGAATTAGGAAGGAAAGTAAAGAGAAACTGGCAAGGAAAAATGAAGGAAAAAGGAAAAATAGACGCAGTGGAAAGGTAAAATAAAGAGAGGAAAAGAGATGAATTGGAAATGGACAATAGAGAGAACTGGGAAGACTTACAATTGGAACACTGGATCAGAGAGAGAAATGAGCCAAAAAGAGATATCTGAGATGAAATGAGCCAAGTCAGCCATGTGAGAAAAGATGAGCCAAATCGACGATGTGAGACGAGATTTGAGATAAGCTTAGTGAGCTAGAATAATTAAAAGCAAAAGGGCCTTGCAAAGACTGAAAAAAAAATGGATCAGAGAGAAGTGAGCCGAGGTTAGAAGAGATTTGAATTGAGATGAGAAAAGTGAGATCGTCTGTTAGCTAGAATTCCAGGACAACGTTAAAATCTGTAAATCTGGATGTCTGGAAGCATTACAAATGCCGGAGCTGTGAATCAGAGAGCAGAGGTGAGATGAGATATAAACTGAGAAAAGTGGGATCGCGTGTGAGCTAAAATTATAGAAGAATGAGAAACTATGGAATGGTGAAAAGATTAAAATTACCAGAATACTGGATAAAAATTTTGAAATGAGCTGATATGAAAGAAGAATGGAGATATGCTGAGGAAAGTTAAGTTAGTTGAGCAAAACAATTAGAGCATAGTAGGATCTGAAATACTGGAATGTTAGAAAGCGTGAGTTAAGTAGGTTAGCTGAGTAAAGAAAATTATATAAGATATATCTATGAGAAAGAAAGAGAGAGAAAATGAAGAATTTAAATCTAGAGTCTTGGGTCATAGATGAAGTGTGAGTTGAAATAATTTGAGAAAGTAATGTTTAATGTACTTGATAAATCCAAAAGAATATGAAATTGGATATCTAAAATCCGATGAGTGAATTAATGCGAGATGTATCATATATCAGAGTGAAAAAGAATATAAAATTGGAAATACGGCAGCCTATGAGTAAAATGATGTACCGTATGTAGAGTTTAAAAATGAAAAAAGAAAGAAAGAAAGAAAATGAACCTATGCAAATCAATGGGTAAATTTATATGTATTTTAGAGTTAAAAAAAAAAAAAACAATGTCAAGAAATCAGGAAATTCTGTACGGTAATGGCTGGAAACACTGATCATATAGTTGAGGTGAGCTGAGGTGAAATAAAACTTGACGTGAGATGAGTAAAATGAGAGAAGTGTGCTAATTGATGTGAGAAATATTTGTGCGTCTGCGAGAAAGGAAACTCTGAAAACATAGAGGCATAGAGAGAGAGGGTTGAAGTTAGCTGCGATGAATGAGGTGAAGTGAAAAGTTGAAAATGAATGAAGATGAGCGAAGTGACATGATTTTCCAGATTTGAAAAAATAGTAAATAATATGAAGAGACTGAAGCAAGAGATAGGAAGTTCAAGACGAAGAGGGTGAAGTGAGGGAAAGTTTTAAGATGAATGAATGAAGGAGAGAATGGTAGGGAAGTGCAAAGAAGTTCTGAGATGAAGTGTCTATAGGTTGAATGAGGTGAAATGAAGTGTAAAGAAGTGAGGTGAGGGGAGACCATGCTTGAAATTTAGTAACAGGAGGCTAAGGGAAGTGATATGAAGTGAATAAAAAAGAAAAATGAGGTGAAATAAATTGTAATAATGCAAGGTGAAAGGAGGAAAGGCTTGAGATGAGGTGTATAAAGCAAGGATGTTTAGGGAGAAAAATGAAATTAGTAAACAATAACGGGACATGAGTAAAAATTTGTGAAAAAAAAATATTTGTCAGTAAAAATTATAAATACAGGTAGATGAAGTGAGGGAAGAGACATGAGGGGGGTGAAGTGAGATTGATACCCCTTCACCCCGATGGCCTGTATATTCTTGCTATCTCCGGACGGTTTTATTCAACTCTTCTATACTCCTTTCCCCCTAACCTGGCCTAAAAAATTGCCGTCCTGTCATCTTGAATCATGAGATGTGGATTAGATTATCACTAGAATATGATGCTAGTCACGAAGAAGCGCTATAGAAAGAGTACAGAGCGTTAGTGCCGCCCTAGTCTCTAAATTATCCTGCTAGCCACGAAGAAGCGCCATGGAAAGGGTACAGGTCCGTAACACTTTTTATCCTACCACTTAGTCATGTGAAGTAAATATAAAACATAATATCTGAGGTGAATTAAGGAGTTGAATGTATTGTTACTTTCACTATTTTTTTAACTGCTAAACATCTCTTCCTTGGCCCAGTAAAACCGTCTGGAGGTAGCAAGATATATATATATATATATATATATATATATATATATATATATATATATATATATATATATATATATATATATATATATATATATATATATATATATATATATATATATATATATATATATATATATATATGTATATATATATATAATATATATATATATATATATATATATATATATATATATATATATATATATATATATATATATATATATATATATATATATATATATATATATATATATATATATATATATATACAGAGAGAGAGAGAGAGAGAGAGAGAGAGAGAGAGAGAGAGAGAGAATTCGATCGCCCATTGAATACTGGAGGAAGATTTTTTTCTTCATATCAGTCTGGCCATTTCCAGACGATTTTATACATCTTTAAGACAGACCTTTTTTTTTTTTTTTTTTTCACCGGAGGGGTTAGATAAACAAACCTCTTCAGTACGGGAGGCCTTTTCCCAGAGCTGAAAAAATCGTCTGGAAGCAGCAAGAATAAAAAAAATCCTTAGAGTGAGAGATAAAAAAAAAAATCTGAGTAGCAGGTTATAGGTGGATGGACAGGGACCTAAGATTTGTAACGGTAGGATGATAAAGCCTTGGAAATATTCAGTTACTCGGTCCCCTTGTCTTTCTCGCAGAATTAATCCTATTTTCAGTATTTTTTAATCGAGACGAAGATGCATTTGACAGGTTGGTGATGAATGGCAACATGTCCGAATAACATATTTACTAACCCAAATTTCCCTCTCAAATATATGGTGTCAGTTAATAACACTGATGAGTAAAGAGATTATGAAGTAATGTTGCACCCACCCTATCATTACCAACCTGTCAAGTGCATCTTCTCTTAAAAAAAGAAAATGACTATACTTATGGCAGGTAATTTATTGTAAGTCTGTGAATGCATGTAAAGAATTCAGATGGTTGGCAGGGAAATATTTGTCTTAGGAAAAAGAAAAGAAGGTCCTCCAGAAATTATTAGGTAGGGTTGCTTGAATTGGAGTTTACTGTATGTCTTTTCCATTTTTTCTTGCACATATGGAGTGTATTCACCTTTTTAAGGCTGATTACATGATCAGTATTGAAGTTAGGTGCTGAATCGTGGCCACTAATGATTGAAATCTAGGTCAAAGGTCAAGCTAACAACCATTCTGATTTAGTGGGGTAGTTAGAGGGGTGAGTAATTTGACAAGACCATCTACTACAGAGTGTCACTTCGGCACAATAATTTAAAAAAGGAAAATTCTTGGAAACAACACCACTTTGAAACACCACTGTGATATACGATTGTGTCGGGGAAGGCAAACAACCAATTCCCTTTGATTGGGATAGTTAAAGAGATGAGTATTTCGACAACACCATTAATGCAGTCACTTCAGCACCATGGCTAAGAAAAAGTGTCATTCTCCAAGACAACATCACTCTGAAACAAGCTTCAAAGCAACATTGTGGTTCGAAGTACAACAGTTCAACACCATGCTTCCAAGCACCATACTTCAAAACAACACCACACTTCAAACCAACAAATCATTTCAACGCAACACCACACTTCAAAGCAACACCACACTTCAAAGCAGTGCCACACTTCACAGCAACGCCACACTTCAAACCAACGCCACACTTCAAACCAATGCCACACTTCAAAGTAACACTTCATTCAGACCTGATTATGTAAGCCAGTCTTTTACTCGATGAGTCTGAGTGCAATAATGGGTTGTTAGAGGCCCAGGCTCATGTCCTTTCACTATTACATGAGTGAGTTATTGCCTTTTATATTGCCCCATTTATTAGTGGGTGATGGTGATGATGATGATGATGATATATTTTCCCATTTATTAGTGGGTTACATTAATGATGATGCTGATAATGATATATTTTCCATTTTATTTGTGGGTTAGCATGTTGTTGATGATGATGATGACTCTTGATAAGAGTGTTTTGTGGTTTTTATCTCCTGAGGCTGCTTTACAGGATGCCTTTTAAAGTACTGTGTTCAATCAGAAGAAGGAAGCATTGCTAGAAGATAGAAGATCGAAGTACTGACAAAAGACAACTCGTAATCTGGTTCTCCACATAAGCAAACTGAACCACTACTCCTTCTTGAGCACATTATTCCACTGAATTAAATATTTTGGCATGTCCACCTGATGCACTTATGCCTGGAACATCTTAATTTGGGGGGGAGGGGAGCATCCTTTGAAACAGTATGAATTGAAACAGACTTCATATCAATGCTTCAGATCAGCATAAAGTTTCGAAACACTGTACGTCAAAACAACAGCATGCTTTGAATCAACACCAAGCCTCACAAGAACAGCTGTCTTTGAAACAACATAATGCTTTAAAACACTCAAAAACACGATACTTTATAACACCGTAACTTCAGAACAACACGCCCAGTAATGCTTCAGATGACTCTGCTTCAAAACTGTATCAGGAAAGCCATCAAAACAACGTAACTTTAAAACAATACACCCAGTAATGCTTTGTAATACTTCAGTACATCATCCTGCTTTGAAACTGCATCAGGTAAGTCATTCAGAACAATGTAACTAAACAACACACCCAGTGATGCTTCATAACATCACTTTGCTAGGAAATTGCAACAGGTAAGCCATGGAAACAAAGTAACTTCAAAACAACACACCCAGTACTGTTTCAGAACATCGCTTAGATCCGAAACTTCGCCAGGTAAGCCATCACAACAATATATTTTTTAAACAACACACCAAGTAGTGCTTCAAAAATTCTGTGCTTCAAAACTATATAAGGTAAGCCATTAAAACAACATAACTTCACAATAAGCCCAGTAATCCTTCAAAAATTAGGTGTCTGGAAACTACATCTTGTGAGCCAGCCTCAGTTTTGTTTGCCCACCACCATTTTGGCACATCACTCCCCATGTGGGAAGCCGTCCACTTAACCCTTTCAGCACCAGGACGTCCTTCATTCTTGCTGACAACAGACGATTTTGTTCAGCCTGGGATGGGACCTCTAGTATGATGGGAGGGGTTACTATTACCTGTACTCGTTTTACTCTAACTTGGCCTAAATTTGTCAACTCCCTATCTTGTTTGTTGAGTCGTAACACTAGAATTAGAGTAGGATGCTAGACGTAAAGAAATGCTATGGGAAGCATGTAAAACAGGATTATTGTTTACATCTAACACTGCTCTTTATATGAAAACTACAAGAAAATCTGGGCCAGGTTAAAGCGAAAGAGTTATGGGTGTGAAAGACATTACTCCTAATTTATCTGTGTGAGAGAAGAAGTCAACAGAAGAAAATCTGCCAAGTTAAAGTGAAAGAGGTATAGCTGTGAAAGACATTGTTCCTAACACCTCACCCATCAACCCCTCCATCATTAGAGGCCAAGCTTAAGGAAATGGTCTGATAGCAAGGGTGAAATTCGTATGTCCTGGTATTGAAGGGTTGAATTTTACTTTCCAGTTCAAAGAATCTCACAGAGGATGCCCGGCGTGAGGTTAGCCCCTTCACCCCGAGGACGTCTTTTATTTTATTCTTGCTACCCTACACTTTTTTTTTTTTTTTTAAAGAGATGTCAGGTCATAATAGGCAATATTTAACCCCTGCAGTTCGAATGACAGTGCTAATGAAGGACGTACGGCAGATAAAAAAGTATCGGTACACACTTGACGCGAAACAATTTGACAATATATACGATAACTGCAGGAAAATGCCCGATGATTATTTATTACGCTGATACACCTGCTTTCAGAAAGTTGACACATAGCACCCGTGACAGATTTCGAGCCATTATAATTATACGCATAATCTGATGATAATGGATTAATTTTCTTGAGAATTCACAACCTTTATTGATCTTTTTTAAAATTCACCGTACCCCTCGTGTGCGATACTTTTTTTTTTTCTTATTGCAATGCCCTTTGTTTAAATAATGGACTCTTAATGGGCATACATAATTCCCACAGCGCCTAAACGCCTCTGCTGATTTTAATAATCGCCTGACTATGAGAGTAAAATATGAAAGACGACGCAGTAGTCAAGGGGTTAGGGCAGTGATTCTCAGTCTGGGGAGCATAACAATAAACATAAATATTATCACTTATTTTTACCTGACTGAAGAGAATATGCGTGATGTCTCTTTTATCAAAATTAATATCTTCTGGCTACATTCCTAAGTCAAACAGCTTTATTGTTTATTACTGTTTGTGGGGATCTGGGCGAGGGGGAAATAAAACTGAAGGGACCACTAGGAATGTGATGGATGTCCAGTGAGGGTAATAGTAGTAATAGTAATAACAGTAAAGATAGTTGTAAAAAATAGTAGTAATAGTAATAATACTGGTAATAGAAGTAGTAACACTAACAGGGGAAGTAAAGCAGAGAATTACTGGGGTATGGGCTAGTGATCAGCTAGTCATGCTATAGGCTATAACAAATGCTCGTGGGCCCTTCGGGCCACTCACACTTGCTCCTGTGGAGGGCTCTCACGTTTATATGCTGTTCTAGTGAAACGTTGTCACTTGGATTTTTTGCAGCTAACCAATTGATCGTGTTATTTGCATCTTCGGGAATGGTACCCAAGTTGTCCGAACGCAAGCCCGAAATATTTTTTTTTTTTTTTTTTTTTTTAATGCGAGGAAGAAGGAACCAAAGGCCATGAGCCCGCAGTAACAGTTCCCTCCAAGAGAAAAACAAAATACAATATAGAGCCAAATTCAAGATCCGATCATTTTGAGATGCCTGGACACACTGCGTTTGAAAGACTGGAGATCATAGGCAGCAGGAAATACAGACGGAGGGAGACAGTTCCAGAGCTGACCTGCTTCATAAATGAAAGACTGGGAGTAACGGTTAACTCTTGCATTAGAGAGTTGGACAGAAAAAGGATGAGAGTTTGCTGCCAGACGGGTGCTACGCGCCCGTCGTAGAGGTGGAGGAATGCAAGCAGACAGTTCAGAGGAGCAGTGACCATTAAAGTAGCGATAGAAAAGAGATAAAGATGCAACAGTGCGGCGAAGAGACAGAGGTTGAAGGGAGTCAGTAAGAGGAGGAGAGTTAATGAGACGAAAAGCCTTTGACTCCACCCTATTGAGAAGAGCTGTATGTGGGGAGCCTCCCCACACATGAGAGTTGTACTCCACACAGGGGCGGATAAAACCCCTGTATAGAGTCAACAATTGTGCAGGGGTAAAGAAAGAGCGGAGTCGGCTTAGCACACCCAATCTCTTGGACGCAGATTTTACAAGAGATGTAATATGATCTTTCCAAGATAAGTCCCGAGTAAATGAAACCCCAAGCATGTTCAAGGATGATGCAGGATTAAGCTGAATATTATTAAACATTAGTGGGTATACCTGTGGAAGATTTTGTCGGGTTGATAGGTGTAAGAACTGAGTCTTTGATGCATTAAAAACAACCATATTGTTTTTACCCCAGTCAGAGATATGAGCCAAGTCAGACATTAGGTGTGCCACAGCCTCATCCCTTGTTTGTTGAAGTAACTGTTGAGATGGGCGTTGCGGGAACCGAATGGAAAGGTGAAAGGTGGAGTCATCAGCGTATGAGTGGATAGGGTTAGATGTACAACTTAGATCATTGATGAATAAAAGGAAGAGAGTTGGTGATAGGACAGAGCCCTGAGGAACACCACTGTTGATAGATCTAGGAGAAGAACGATGGCCGTCTACAACAGCGGCTATAGAACGACCAGAAAGGAAGCTAGCAATGAAGGCACAGATAGAAGGATAGAAACCGTAGGAGGGCAGTTTGGAAATTAAAGATTTATGCCAGACTCGATCGAAAGCCTTTGAGATGTCAAGTGCAATGGCAAAGCTTTCGCCAAAGTCCCGAAAGGAGGATGACCAGGAGTCTGAAAGGTAGGTGAGAAGATCACCAGTGGAGCGTCCCTGACGGAACCCATACTGACGATCGGAAAGAAGGTTGTGAAAGGAAAGATGCCTTAAAATTTTTCTATTCAGAATTGATTCGAAAATTTTTGAAATACAGGACGTTAAAGCAATTGGACGATAGTTGGAGGGTTGGGAGTGGTCACCCTTCTTTGGGACTGGCTGAATGAGAGCAAACTTCCAGCAAGAAGGAAAGGTACAAGTTGACAGACAAAGGCGAAAGAGTTTGCCTAGGCAGGGTGTAAGCACAGAAGCACAGTTCTTGAGAACAACAGGAGGGACCCCATCAGGCCCATATGCCTTGTTGGTACTGAGGCCAGTGATGGCAGAAAATACATCAACTGAAGAAATTTTAATGTCAGCCATGAGGAAGTCAGAGGGGGGAAGTGATGGAGGAACAGCACCGGAATCGTCTAAGGTAGAATTGGAGGAGAAAGTCTGTGCGAAGAGATCTGCTTTTTCAGTAGAAGAAATAGCTACAGAACCATCAGAGTAGAAAAGAGGAGGGAAGGATGATGAGGTAAAGTTGTTAGAAAGATTTTTGGCAGGATGCCAGAAGGAGCGGGCAAAAAATTATACGGAGATCCTATGTCGGGCTTCGGGAGCAGCGTTTTTTGGTCAAAATGTGATCGCTCATTATAGTAAAAGCTTTTCAATCGTGATGGGAGTAAGGTTTTTCATATCAGCTAATTTTTTGCGATTTTTCTGTGCCAATTTTGGTGCGATTTGAATGTGTAGTTTCGGCTGCCCAAAACACACACACACACACACACACACACACACACACACACACACACACACACACACACACATTACACCGCTCGCTGGTGCAGTGGTAACGCTCTCGCTTGCCAGCTGGTGGACGGGAGTTCGTGCCTCGCTCAGGTTGCAAAAGTTTCACTGATGAAGTGGGTGGTTACTGTCCCCCTTGAGCAAGGGGACGGGTGTGTGGGTGTGTGAAGGTCACACCCTTGCCCTTAGATCGGACTATATGAGCTCTCAGCTCCCTTCCGGGAGGGTAAAAGCTGACGATCACGACCATCAAGTGATCCTGAACAACCCGGTGAATTACACACACACACACACACACACACACACACACACACACACACACACACACACAAAGCTACTGCTATATTATATTAGATATTTTGAAGGGGAAAGCTGTGTGTGTGTGTGTGTGTGTGTGTGTGTGTGTGTGTGTGTGTGTGTGTGTGAGATGTAGCAGTAATAGGAAAGATGATGTTAATAAGAAGAGATTATGTTAATAGGGTGAGGTTAATAGGAAAAGACAAGTGATCGTGGGCCCTTCGGGCCCCTCGCACTTGCTCCTGCGGAGGGCTCTCATGTTTATGTGCTGTTCTAGTCCAACGTTGTCATTATCGGCCGCCAAGGCGACATCGAAGGTTACATGATGGTCCGTTTATGTGCTGCTCTAGTCTAACGTTGTCACTTGAATTTTTTGCAGCAAACCAATTGATCGTATTATTTGCAGCTTCTGGAATGGGACCCAAGTTGTCTGAACGCAAGTACGAAATACACACACGGACACACGGCTACTGCTATAGCATAATTATTTTAGTTGTAGCTATGAGCAAAAAACTCTACGGAGATCCTATGCCGGGCGCCGGGAGCGGAGTTTTTTTGGTCAAAATGTGATCGCTCGTTAAATATAGTAAAAGTTTTTGAATCGTGATGGGACAAAGTTTTTACATATCAGCGAATTTTTTGCGGTTATTGTGCCAATTTTGGTGCGATTCGAATGTGTAGTTTCGGCTTCCCAAAACACACACACACACACACACACACACACGGCTAGTGCTATGGTATACAGGATTATGTTAATAGGGTGATGTTTATAGGAAAAGATGACGTTAACAGGATGATGTTCATAGGATGGGATGATGTTAAGAAGAAGAGATGATGTTACCATGTATGGGAAAGATAGGGTTTTTCTAAGTAATATTTAATCGTCTGGGGGTAGCAAGAGTATAATAGGAAAATGCGTCATCGGCGTGAAGAGGTTAATGGTAAGGGTCGTGTTCTAAGTGGTTATGGAGGTCACTTAACACCTTTTCCATAGCGATTTATTCTAAGCGTTACCCCTGACTATCGTCCTGTATATTATTGCCTCAAACTAAGTCGATATTCAAGAGATATATATTAAAAGAGATAATTGAAGAGATATTAACAGAGATTATTAAAGAGATATTTAAAGAGATTATAAATAACAATGCTAGGGTATGATAGAATAAATCGCTAAGGAAATGGTGCTGCGACATCTACGCCACCTAGACTGCGGCCCCTTATGTTCTGCTACGGGAGCCTCTTAAAAGCAAGAGCTTAAGTTGCGTCCGCACCAGGTGCTCGCGGGTGCGGGAGAGGGTTTGCCATCATTGTTAGCCATATATCGACGTAACTTGAAGGCTGGTTGTCCCATAGACATGTTGACTGAAAAGCCATCGTATTTTTACAGGTATTAATTTTCCCTAGAGAAACTTTCCTTGGAGTTTTTCGCTCATCTTCCAGTAATAAAAAAAATGGGGAATAGAATTTTTGATCACATTGTCTTATAGGAAAAAAGAAATAGAGTTTTTCTCTCATCTTCCCAACTTAAAGTAAAAGAATAGAAGTAGAGTTTTTCGCTCATACTCCTGTTATAAAAAGAAATTATTAGAGTTTTTCGCTCATCTTACTGTGTAAAAGGGAAAAACTGAGGAATAGAGTTTTTTCTTTCGCTCATCCTTCCATTATAAATAATAATAATAGTAATAATAATAATAATAATAGAAGAGAAAGATCGAAACCATCTCTAGGAAAGTGAATAAGCGTAATCCATACAAGGGCTACCTTCGATGCACACGGGAGGGTGCGGACGGGAATTTATAGGGTTATAGTGATAAAGATTTCCCGCCTGTACCCGTCCTCCCCCCTACACTCACCCGCACCCCAAACTTCTAGTGTGGAAGCGAATTGCAATGCTTATTGGGGAGATTTTTAGGACAGTACAGTCATGGATTTCATTTTCATTTATTTATTTATTTTTACGGGTGCTTGAGAGGGACGCCTACACGTGGTGGACCCGATACAAGAGGGTGGTAGAGCTGCCCGGTTATACAAACATCCCTCCGTTTCCTTTCCATCTTCCGGAGAGGTGGATAGTAGACTGCAGAATAACAAACTTCAACCTGCAGTCCACCGGGTTTACGTTCAGAGGAGTCTGGGGTTTAATTACTACTGCTGCCACCACCACCACTACCACCACTATCACTACCACTGTCATAAAAGACTTTGTGGTTCCTTTGTGATTGAGTTATATATATATATTGTGGACGAGCGGTTTTTATATCTTGGAGAGGTAAAGAATAGTATGGGACTATTTTTATTTGTCTTGGAAATATTAACAAGTCTCTCACACAGAGCGGAGTATAGAGTCCCGCTAGCTATTTCTCTGTCTTGCTCTCACTCCCTCTCTCTCTCTCTCTCTCTCAAGTTGCTAAGCCCTTCTCCCCTTCGACCAGCCTCTTGTATCGCTTGTCCCCTTCTGAGCTCTCTTTCCTAAATTCTGGTGTAGCAGGGGTGTGTCACGTGTGTTCCTTGTGAGTGGAAAGTTCTAGCAGCCTGTGTGTGAGTATGTGTGTATGTGTGTGTATGGTCACTATGGTCAGACTCAAATATGAAGTCCGTTTGGGTGGGGCCCGAGAGGGGATTTCCCTCTCTACAGCTCTGCCGCATCAACCCCAGTACCTATCTCTCTGTCATATGTCAGCTATTTACTATTTGAAATTGTATATTAAATATTCTGTACTTATTAAATATATTAAATAAGGCTATATAGTGCTATGAATGTGTTGCTTTTTAGGATAATAGCAATGATTTGTATAAATTCCACACCACGTGACAACGTCGCTTTCCGACGTTGCCAGAGGTCAAGGACACCCACCTCAGACTACAGGTGACCGGTCACTTCCTCCCTGATCCCCACCCACGATGGCAGCTACTGCGACTCGCTCTCGTGTGCTCCACAGTCGGGAGAAAGTATTTTCTAGAAGAAAGATCAGAGCGAGGACTTATGCCTACTGGGGAAACCTCTTTAAAAAAAAAACGCGCCAAGACTTTTACCTCAGTGGTGGTGTGGAGAAAAGGTCAAAACAATATAGAAGAAAACACAACTTATAACTATATAAAAACTTTCTCAATCAACTGAGAGAGAGAGAGAGAGAGAGAGAGAGAGAGAGAGAGAGAGAGGAGGTTTGGCAGAGCTGTAGAGAGGGAAATCCCCGCGCGGGCCCCACCCAAACGGACTTCATATTTGAGTTTGACCATAGGTCTTTGTTCACTGTTGGACTGCTGACAACTAACTGCATCATCTCCTTACTGGCTACTTCGTAATCTGTCGTCAGCTTTTCCTCAGTGTAACTTGCAAGCTCATTTCCTTTTCCCAGGCTCGCATAGGGCTGTCTATCTATCTATTTATCTATCTATCTATTATGATTTGTAATTACAGTATAATACATTGCTCGGTCACGCGAAAATGGCGTACCATCGACAGTTAATAGTCCTAACATATTAATACACATTATATATACATTATAATGAACTTATGAGCAATTAAGTGAAATACATAATATTGTAAAAGTAACATAATTGTATGAATATTGTATACATATATTATTCATAGTAAATAGTGATTATTCAGTAATATTACATTTTAAACAAGTTGTATACATATTTGAATAAATGCATTAAAGTAAATTATTTAACTGTAATACAGTATGTACTTGGGTTATTATAGTGAAATGCATACATGCAAGAATAAAAAATAGTTTAAAATTAAGATTATGGTAAGAGTTATTAATATTTCATTTAAAGATAATGGTACTGGTCTGCCATATATGGGTCATTCTTCTTTGTATTTTTTTTTAATATATATATAATTAATACTATATACAAAATATATACACTTCATTCAGGGTGGTTAATCGTGATGTTAACTCTCCCCCCACTAAATAATGACTCCAAATTAGCAATTCTTGCATGCATTCTGTGCATTGCGAACAGCAGTACTGCAACTACAATGCAGACGATTATAAAGACAGTAGGTGCTGGGCTATACACATAATATGGGTTGAACATACTCAAACTCAAATCTTCCCAGGGCTTCATTGTTTCATTGATCAGCTGTATAGTTTCAAACTTAGGTGAAGTCAGCTTAATACTTGTGCTCATGTTTAAGTTCATATCAGGCAGTGGGTGGAAATGTTTGTGTGTATGATTGAGAATGGCGTAGTGATTGATGGTGGATAAAGTAGACATGGCTGGTGTAAATACCGCACAGTAGTCTGGTGCTATGTATAATCCTGATGCTGAGGTATGAGATGGTGGTATATCTGGACAGACTATGTAAACTGATGTGTTATGAGGGAAATAAAAAAACTGTGAGTGTCCAATGCGTTGATGGTGTACAAGTTTATCTGGAGCAAAAGTGAAGTTGCAATGATGATGAATATTGTCATTTCTGATGATAGCCATTTCACAAGGGACTGTATCAGTAGGCTGAAACGTGAAAATGTACGCAGGACAAAGATGAACAGCATGTAAGGATGTGCAGCACTTTCGTTCAATCGTTGACTCACTTGCGAAAGTGACATTGTCCCGTCTCTTGGAGACCATGATAAGTTCAGTGTCTGTGTTGATGTTGATGATGACCAAAGTGTTGTTATTTTTATAGGGGAAGGGGTGTATTTGGTATACTGTGAACAGGTCTTCAGTGATGAATGGTACATGAACTACCACTGATGTTGGTGTTAGTGTTGCTTCTAAATACGGGTAATATTGCATAATTTCCCTACTGCGGAACAACGGCTTCAATTTATGTTTATGTATGCCTTGACTAACTATCTGACGTAGCTCATGAACTGGGAGTAAGTCATTTGTGATCTTGCCATCACCAGCATTCGAAATTCCTTGCATAAGTGCCCTGAAACGATCTCTAGTGTTCTCTAATTGTAGTAGAATCGTGTCAATATGTTCTGTGATGATGGAGAAGTGCTGGAAAAGAGTAACGTTTCCCTCTAATTCATTTATTTTATCTACACTCTCGAGAGCTACGTTTTCTGCTTGTTTCAGATCTTTCACAATTGTCTTCATTGCTGAGTTCTGTCCTGTGATGAATTTATCTTGGTATGTTAGTACCTGAGCTATCTTATTAAATTTGTTGTTTATTTCTTTAAGGTCATCCTCTGTAGCCAATCCAAAGATGTTCCCAAGAACTGCGCCGCCCAGGTCGAACAAACCGCGCTTTTGGCGAGTACGTGTGATGTTGTTCCTGTCGCTCAGTACCTCCGTTCCATAAGATGGGAGATCTTGGATCATGACGAGCATAGTTGACTTCGCCTGTTCTAGTTTCCATTTCACTAACTTCACCATTTCATTCACTTCCTTGGTGTTATGTGCTTGTGAAACATAATTTCCTATCATGAAGTCCAGAGTTCGCATCGGCGTCGCAAGTCTGTCTAGATAAGTAGGTAAGTCATACAAGTAATCTAGACTTATTTCAGTACTCATGACGTCCTTAACGATTGTAGTCGTGGCCGTTGAGCTATGAGGCATCCTTGTCGTACTATATGTTTGGGGTCTAAGTGCGCATATCCTCTTGCTATGTAAAGGAGAATCCATAGCATAAGTCCCTTCATCGTAACCTACCGAAAAAAAAAATCTATTAATTTCCTATAATGCTGTGGTCGATGATAGTGATGATGTGCGTTACGGTTGATTGTTATTTCATTTATAGAAGGAGTTTAAATCGATATTTAATTCTCGTAAATGATGTACTGTAAATTTTATTGGAACAGTTGCACCTATGTTCGATTGTTTGGTATATGACCTGAATGTCTTTTTGTAATCATTGTTGTGTTCTTGCTTGGTTTCTTGAGGTACGTTCACCTGTTCGGTTGTATCCGAGGCTGAATAATTATGTGATAATTCCCTTGAAACTCGTTTTAAATGGTCAATATGAACTTGTTTTTCCTCGCCACTTGAAAGTGACTTAATTAAAACTTTGTTTGCTTTTATGTTAATTACTCTGTATGGGCCCTCAAATTTTGGGGATAATTTATTGTCTCTCGTATGAATGACTCCGTAAACAATGTCTCCTAAGCTGATAGGTGAATCTTTTGCCTTCTTGTTAAATGCCTCCGTCATTTCTTCCTTGGACATCGTTAATTGTTTTTTGACTCTTTTGTGAATGTCCTGGAATTCACGTAAACGGAGTTTAGAGTAATCATCGTAATTGTATATAGGCATGCTGTCACCTTCTAGGAGCTCATATGGTAATTTTTTATCTGTGCCATATATAATGAAATGTGGTGTGTCACCGATGGATTTATTTATAGACCCATTAATTGAGGCCTCTACTCTGGGAATCCAATCATCCCAGCTTGCATAATTTTCACTGAGAATGTGTCGTAGCACATCTAATACCTTTTTATTTTGTCTCTCTACCAACCCATTCGATGCTGGGTGATAGGCCAAAACGTTAACCTTTTTGATGTTGTATTGTTTACATATTTCTTGTAAGATCTCAGAATTAAATTCTCCTCCATTATCACTTATTAGTACCTTTGGGGTAGTAAAGCGACATATTACATTATCTGTTATTGCCTTTGCTACTGTCTCTGCTGTCTTATCTTTAATTGGAGCTAAAATGACATAACGGGAAAAATGATCCGTTGCTACGAATAAGTATAGGTTACTATTGTATGATAATGGCATCTTGAGTAAATCAACAGCGACAACGTCCCATGGTTGATGTGGTACAGGGTAATTACCCATCGGTGCAGGTGTGATTGGGTATCCTTTGTGTTTCGCACATGATTCGCATCTGTCTATATGATTGTTTATATCTTTTCGTAATGAAGGCCAGTAATATAATAGCTGGGCTTGGTTGAATGTCTTATCCTTTCCAGGATGTCCTGCATGTGGGCTGTCGTGTATCAGTCGTAATACTTGGGGTATCATGTCATTAGGTACTACCAACTGGTTAGTATTTCTTTGGCGTTTTGGTTGTTTAGAGTTAATTTTGTATAATGTATTATTGACCATTGTGAATTATTCAAGTGGGACATGCAGTTTGGGTAATTGTATGTCATCTCCACTTTCTAACTTGTATATTACTTTAGACCATATTGGGTCAAGTCTTTGTGCCTTTGCGATATCCTCGTGGTTTGGGATATTTCCTTTGAGATCTAACGCCGCGACCTGAATTGTGTTCGGGTTCCTAGATAATGCGTCAGCTACTATGTTCATTTTACCTTGTATATAATGAATTTGTACATTGTAGTTTTCAACTGTACACTTCCACCTTGCTCTCCTCCCAGAAAGGAGTTTTTCTTTAAACATACCCACCAGTGGTTTATGGTCGGTGAATAAGTGGATTTCGTAACCATATACCAAATCTCTAAACTTTTGTAATGCAAAAACCACTGCAAGTGCCTCTAAGTCTGTAGTGCAATAATTTTTCTCCGCACCTCTTGTTTGTCTGCTGGCAAATGCAATTGGTTGATTCTTTCCTCTTTTATCTTCCTGCATCAGTACAGCCCCTAATCCTCTAACTGATGCGTCTGTACAAATAAGAAATGATTTTGTGTAATCCGTATATGCTAAACAAGGTGCATTTGTTAGTTTAATCTTTAGATTGTTAAATGCTCTTTTTTGTTCTTCTTCCCATTGGAATACAGCATCTTTTTTGAGTAGTTGGAATAGAGGGAAGGCTATATGAGAGAACTGTGATACGAATGACCTATAGTACCCAGCCAGACCTAAAAATTGTCTAACTTCGTCAGTCGTAGTGGGTTCAGGAAAATCTCTCACTGCCTGTATTTTGTCATCAGTAGTGTGAATACCATCAGAACTTAATTTGTGGCCTAAGAAATTTATTTCCTTAAAGCAAAATTTGCATTTAGAAAGTTTAATTTTTAATCCAGCATCACTAAGCTTTTGTAAGAGTAAGTCTAATTTCCTGAGATGATCCTTAATATTCTTCGTTGTGATTATAATATCGTCAAGATAAACAAATATTCCTTGTCCTAAAATTCCGGACAATACGTAATTCATAAGACGCTGGAATGTGCTGGGGCTGTCCTCAGTCCCATTGGCATTCTTGTATATTGATAATGGCCTCTGTTTGTTGAAAAGGCAGTGTATTTACGTGACTCCTGAGATAACGGAATCTGATAGTAGCCGTTTAGGAGATTGATGGTCGAGAATATATTATTCTCAGGACCAATATTCTGTAGAACATCGCTTAGCAATGGCATGGGAAATCTGTCTGGGATTGTGTGATTATTTAGTTTACGGTAATCTACTACCGCACGCATTTCTCCATTTCGTTTGGGCACGAAGAATAGGGGGGCATTCCAAGGGGAGACTGAAGGCTCAATAATTCCAAGTTTTAACATTTCATCGACATACTGATTTGCAAGTGTACGTTGGGAGTGTGGTATGCAGTAAGCTGGTACGAAAATTGGTGGTGTTTCTGGGTGCACATTAATCATGTGATTAATCAAGTTAGTACACCCTAATTGTTCTCCGGGCAATGCTACGGTGTCCCTGTGTGTTTCCAGCAGGGTTAACAAATCATTTTCTTCGTTAAATTCACCTGAGTGAATTAACCCGCCCCGTCCCGACCACTTTTTGACCACTGGTACCCCCCAATCCCGACCATTTTTCGACCCTTTGTTTTTTTGCTAAAACTTTCGCTTTTGGTGAGAAACATCGAAAATTCATAGAGAAATCGCTCACCTGAGGTTTAAAATACTCATTACAGGTAGGAGAGCCTCCTTACCTTACTGGGTTTTCTATCAGGCTGGCACCAAAGAAAACGAGTTCTATGGGAGGATAACTATTTCACACCACTCATAAACGGTATTTATTTATTTACTGTTACGAATTTATATGTAGTACAAGAGTATATTGGTTTTCAAGCAGTAATATAGGCATTATAAGCATTGTTTCACTCACTAATACTTGACCTTTTTTTGCCACATTACCTGATCATCATTTCTAACTGTTTCTTCCTCTAATGCTATGTAAAGTTTGTCCTCCACATTGTCATTGATTGGGGAATCACTCTGGCCCTGAATTTCGTACCGTGGCATGACATGGCTATACTGGCCAGGTCACTGATAACAGGTGAATTGCTGAGAAAAGGGCATGGAGGGGGGGAGGAGGAGGTCATGCTGGGTAAGGCATTGTCTCTGCCTGGCATCTTGTTGAGGAAGGTGTCACGTGTATACGTACCAAAAATGACTCGCGAAAATTGAAAATTGTGGAAATTATGAACCTTGCAATTGCAGGACGTTGAAGTACGTCCTCGGGATTAGCTGTGACAAAACGTGAGGATGTGGAAGTACGTCCTCGGGACGGCGCGGGTTAAATTCTCTTTTATTCTTTCTCTATCCGTAGATTTTATCTCACTTGTTACTCCAGCTATACCTATTTCCTTCACAGGGGCGGGACATTTTTCAATATTAACTATGCAAGTTCCCTTTTTCAACTGAACTTCCCCATTCATGTGGTTAATTATGAATATCTGAGTTTGCCCTTCGTCGTTCGTATGACATAATGCGTTTTCTACTGACAATCCCTTTACTTTACATAATTCTTCTAAGACAAGAACAGTACTATTCCGTAATTTGCTCTTTATGGTAACCTTCATGTATGAATTAGGTGGTATAGCTAAATCATTAGTGAGATGGGCTGGAAAAATTGATAAATCAGTACTGTTATCTGGGACACTAATTCTGGAGGATGGGGTTGATGGTGCGAGTGGATCTATACACTCATCTGTTTGTGTATGTTTGTTTAAGCCTTTAATATTACCAACTCTTTTTGGCTCTCTTCTACCAATCGGTGAGGGCTCTGAAGTTATTTTCTCTATGAATTCATTATCAAAGTCTATTCCATTCATTTGTGGGAGTATAGTTATGTTCTCAGCTCTCATGGATCTTAAGCCCAGTAACATATGAGCTTTAATTTCTAAGTTTTCAACGATATAGAAAAATGCAGAGAATGGTCTTGTAGTTTCTGTGAAACTGAGATTTAATCTTATCATACCCTTCACTGTAATCTCTTGTCCATCTACTGTGTATAAATCTAAATCAGCTTCATCCAGAAAAGTTACTTTCTTTTTATTTTTAAGAATTCTATTTAGTTCTTCATGTGTTATTAAGTTCACTGGAGAGCCTGTATCTAAAAATAAGGAAACGTTTTGATCATCACATACAGCTGGTATCAAGATACACTCATTTCCCAACATGCCTTCTATGTGAAGTTTAGCCTTGTTCTTCTTTACGTTTGTTCGTTTTTTGTCATGACTTGGTCTTCCCCCGATTTGAACATAGACACAATTTTTTTCTACTGTTTTGCAATCACTAGTCCAGTGCCCTTGGTATCTATGATGCCTACAGTAAGGACCAAATCCTTGTGTTTTTTGTTTGTCCTCTTTTGCCTTGATAAAGCATTCATACCTTGTGTGTCCTGGTTTTGCACAATAATGACATAGAATGGACCTATCCCTTGACTGTGACCTACGAGGTGATTTCCCATAAGAAGTGTTGTTTATGGCGCGAGACCTGCTCGGGCTGCGCGAAAACTTATGAAACTGCCTGTAGGAAGGCGTCTGGGAACGAGGTCTAGGCGTTTTTGTTTGTTTGGGCTGCCTCATTTCTGGTCGCGATCGATTTTGTTCTCTGTTTGGGGTCGGTGTAGATGTTTTCACAGCTGATACTGTCTCAGGTACCCTGATTCTACCAGAATGTGCATGTGTGTCGACCACACCTGCTTTACTGCACTGCATCTCTACCTCGTTCATTAATTCTAGCAAGCACATTCCTGGGGTGTACGCGATCGTCTTGGCGATCTTAAGGGTCCTATCAGGTAATTTACACAAGGCAGCTACATAACCAATGATGTCCACGACGAGGTCTGGGGACATCTTTCCATCATCTGTTATCCAATTAGAATTCTCCAG
The DNA here is from genome assembly GCF_032717465.1 of Coenobita brevimanus. Lineage (NCBI taxonomy): Eukaryota > Metazoa > Arthropoda > Malacostraca > Decapoda > Coenobitidae > Coenobita > Coenobita brevimanus. The sequence goes on from NC_137069.1 coordinate 21,422,839, forward strand.
AGTAGCTAACAAAGTTCTCTTGATTGTGGAGACATCAACAGTTATTTCACTGAGCACATGGTTTGTAGTGTGCTCCCTTACAAGATCTACAATATTATGTAATTCTGGAATTATACCTGGCAAGAAGTTCATACCTCCAGAAAATTTTTTCAGAAATTCAGTTTTAAATTCATCATATGTCCTAGCACGATGGAGCTTATCTGAGCGCAATAAATTGCTTGCTGGACATCTTTCCTGGCTTATGCAAGATGAAAAAATAGCAATTTTCTCTTGTTCATCTAGTATGTGGCGCTTGATGAACATTTGTTCACACTGACTGACTAATGAAATGACATCAATGCGATCTTTGTCTGTGCCAGAGAATTTTGGGGCAGTTTTATCCTCGTGATACACAAACACGTGAGGTGTGGTTGTTAGATCAGCGGTATTTGTTTCTTGATCCATTTTTAATGATTGCCCTGTTAATTCAACTTGGACGTGTTTATCGTTGTGTGAGGGAATGGTGGAATATGTATGACCGGACCAGTGAACCCTGTTAAGTATATTGGCATATGTGTGCAAGGCAGCGGCAAAGTCCACACTCTCTATGTCAGAGGGGGTTTCCCACTCATCATCTGAAACTCCCGTATTTGTTTCTTTATCTTTAGTGTGTGGTGAGGTTTGTACAAGGGGTGGACTGCCTTGAGGCTCTCTTAATTGTGAGTCTGATGTTGTGGCAATTTGTGTGTTATCTGGTGTGTTGCCTTGGGGCTCTCTTAATTGTGAGTCTGTTGTTGTGGCTAATTGTGTGTCATCTGGTATTAACGTGGGTGGTGGCGAAAATATTCCTGTCATTAAGATATGGTGTTATGAAATACGCCTCTTGTTTGTTTATGTCCTAGCAAAATAGATGAGTAAATAAGTTGAATATAGCTAATTTTAGCACTGAGAAGAAATGAGCAAGTATAATTTTACCCACTTGATACAGATCGTAGAGGTGTGTCGATACAAAAGTCGATCTCGGAAGAAAAATACAGGTTTGATTGAAGATCTCTTGATAATTCTAGTGGTGTGTTGATGGATGATATTACTCAGGAAATTCCATGGCCTGGTGTTTGTGGTGGTGAACGGCTGTCCCAGGCAAACCTCAGCATAGAACATCGAATTTCCAACTTAACTGTGAAAATAAATGAGTATGAGTAGGAGCTATGTGAATAATGAGTAATGAGTAGTGGGTGAGAAGTGCCTGGTGTCAGTCACACGTTGCTTGGCATGGCAGACTCGCGTTGTGATGTCATCTCAGCACATGGTGACGTCGGCTTCCCACACTGGTAGCTGTGGTGAGTCAATGAGTAGCGATGAGTAACTTGAGTGAAGACGGGTGAGTAAGATGAGTTGTGAATATGGACTTGGTGTTTTGCTGCATCGTCTTGACCTCTGGGTCAGCATAGGCGTGAGAGAGTGGTGGGGGATTGTGTGCTTGTTGATTCGGTCTTTCCTCTTCTTTACTTGCTTTGTTTTATATTCTTCTTCTTGCTGCTTGAAGTTACGTGAAGATTATAGAGTTGTTTTGTAGGCTGTATTTTGTAGGGATTCACTGTAGAACTGAAGCTAATCTTGTAGAGTCTTGCCTGCTTTTGTAAAAATTTGCTTTTAATTCGGAGACGATGTCCGTAGATTCGCTGGTTCGTCGTAGAAGTTGCAAGATCGTATCAATATTTTGTTAAATTACTTGCAAGGCGTCGTGTGATCCCTTCACCTCTGCATCAGCATGATGATCGGGGAGACGGAGGGGGCTGGTTGGAGAGAATACTGTCAGGAGCTGGTTGTGTTGTTGGTTGTGAGAGGTATTCGTTTTTGTTTTCAATCTTGATATTTTGTAGGAATTCAATGTTGATTCGTAGACGAGGTTCGTATACGTTCGCTGCTACCAAATGTCATAAAAGACTTTGTGGTTCCTTTGTGATTGAGTTATATATATATATTGTGGACGAGCGGTTTTTATATCTTGGAGAGGTAAAGAATAGTATGGGACTATTTTTATTTGTCTTGGAAATATTAACAAGTCTCTCACACAGAGCAGAGTATAGAGTCCCGCTAGCTATTTCTCTGTCTCGCTCTCGCTCCCTCTCTCTCTCTCTCTCTCTCTCTCAAGTTGCTAAGCCCTTCTCCCCTTCGACCAGCCTCTTGTATCGCTTGTCCCCTTCTGAGCTCTCTTTCCTAAATTCTGGTGTAGCAGGGGTGTGTCACGTGTGTTCCTTGTGAGTGGAAAGTTCTAGCAGCCTGTGTGTGAGTATGTGTGTATGTGTGTGTATGGTCACTATGGTCAGACTCAAATATGAAGTCCGTTTGGGTGGGGCCCGAGAGGGGATTTCCCTCTCTACAGCTCTGCCGCATCAACCCCAGTACCTATCTCTCTGTCATATGTCAGCTATTTACTATTTGAAATTGTATATTAAATATTCTGTACTTATTAAATATATTAAATAAGGCTATATAGTGCTATGAATGTGTTGCTTTTTAGGATAATAGCAATGATTTGTATAAATTCCACACCACGTGACAACGTCGCTTTCCGACGTTGCCAGAGGTCAAGGACACCCACCTCAGACTACAGGTGACCGGTCACTTCCTCCCTGATCCCCACCCACGATGGCAGCTACTGCGACTCGCTCTCGTGTGCTCCACAGTCGGGAGAAAGTATTTTCTAGAAGAAAGATCAGAGCGAGGACTTATGCCTACTGGGGAAACCTCTTTAAAAAAAAAAACGCGCCAAGACTTTTACCTCAGTGGTGGTGTGGAGAAAAGGTCGAAACAATATAGAAGAAAACACAACTTATAAGTATATAAAAACTTTCTCAATCAACTGAGAGAGAGAGAGAGAGAGAGAGAGAGAGAGAGAGAGAGAGAGGAGGTTTGGCAGAGCTGTAGAGAGGGAAATCCCCGCGCGGGCCCCACCCAAACGGACTTCATATTTGAGTCTGACCATAGGTCTTTGTTCACTGTTGGACTGCTGACAACTAACTGCATCATCTCCTTACTGGCTACTTCGTAATCTGTCGTCAGCTTTTCCTCAGTGTAACTTGCAAGCTCATTTCCTTTTCCCAGGCTCACATAGGGCTGTCTATCTATCTATTTATCTATCTATCTATTATGATTTGTAATTATAATACACCACTACCACCACCACTACCACCACTACGACCATCACCACTACGACCACCACCACTACTACTACTACTATTACTACTATTGCTGCTGCTGCTGCTGCTACTACTACTACTACTACCACAAACCACTACCACTACCACCACCATCACCATCACCACCACCATCACCACCACCCCTACTACTACTGTTACCACCATCATCATCACCACCACCATTACTACTACTACTAGTAGTACTACTACTGTACTGATACTAATACTGCTACCACCACCACTACTTCCACCACCACTACCAGTTTTCAGACACAGTTAATCTAACCTAACTAAACTGTCTGGATACTGAGACAAAAATAGCGTCCTTCGTGCGAAACAAATGTACACACAACACATATTCAAAAGGTAAATAAGAATTGAATTCTGAGAGAAGTTTATTGGAAGAAAAAGTAATGATTTTATGAGACACATATAAAATCGCCACTTTTTATTTATTGTTTTTGTCTTAATTTTTTTCATAGTCTAAAAACTTCAAATTTCATAAATGTTCGGTCCTAAAAATTTCTGTGCTTGATGTGTCTTGTATAATATATTGATAGATTTATCGTCGTCACTGCCACATCTTATACCGTACTCTCGTTAGCTTCGTTGTCTGCCTAATATCTCTTCAATGCTATACTCCTTTCACTCTAACATGACCTAAAATTGCCATCTATGCATGTTGAATATTCAGTTTTAACATTAGATTAACAGTAGAATCTATAATTGGTGTTAGGCTATTGCCTTATTTGTAACAGTAGATTAACACTAATAATATGCCCTAAAAATATCATCTCTCCATCTTGAATGCTCAGATGTAACAAATGATTAGCACTAGAGTAGGATGCTAATCACGAGGAAGTGCCATGGGCAGGAAGAGCCATTGCATTATTATCATTATTAATTATTATTATTATTATTATTATTATTAGAGTAAGCCGGTGCAGGTTTATATCCAAAGGGTGAATTGAGGTTTATTACGTAACGTCACCCACGGATGAGTGAGGCTGGTCACTAATCTTAAACGTCAGGACCAAATTGCCGAGCCCCGGGCTTCTACGCTCCGCATGGGGCAGCACTGGATTAGATGATGAATGAATGAATGGATGGTTATTATTATTATTTTATTTATTTTTTATTTATTTTTTTTCCACTGACCTACGTGAAAGAAGCCACAAAATGGATAAAAATTGGTCCAAGGACTATGGCATAATTTTACATATGAGTTGATAATATTCTCTTGTATCTAATTATTTTTAAAAAGTCTATAAAAAAAGAAAAAAAAACATGATTAAACTATCAATTAAGAAAAAAGAGACAAAGGTGTATTATGCCAACTAAATCGCTCAGGAAGAGGTGTTAGGGAGCTCTCCAAGCTCACGAGAATACGGTTTTAAGACGACGACTACACCTGAAAATCAAAACCACGATCAGTAGCTTAAGGAGAGAACAGTCCACTTGCTGTATTATTATTATTATTATTATTATTATCATTATTATTATTTACTAAACCCCTGTATACTGAGTCCTCGTTATTAGTCGCACTTTATTGTACCTTCTTCACCTCCAAGATTTATTATTATTATTTTTATTATTATTATTATTATTATTATTATTATTATTATTAATTAAGCATGTTTTGCATTGGATCCGCCTTATTAGCATTTTTTTTTTTTTACTTTTTTATGCATTTAAAGTGCATGAAACTTGACTTTTAAGAATAAATTCTTTTATTATATCTGTTTTTAATCAATGTCCATCTTATTATTTAGAAAGATTGTTTATCCAAGTTTTCAGAGTCAAAGTTTCCACCTTATTCTATTAATTTACCTTAAAAAATTTTGATCCTGAATAAAATGTTATTGTGGGTCTTCTAGGTGAAAATTAGGACTGAAATTATTGTCTCCCTTAATAACCCTCGTGTGATCGATAAGCGTATTATTATTATTATTATTATTATTATTATTATCCTTCTCTGCAGCCCCATAATGCTGAATTGACACAAATCACTAATTTACAGCACCAAATAATAATAGTAATAATAATGATAATAATAATGATAATAATGGAGAGGATGGAGAATGAAAGACTGACTAAGAGGGTGTATGTAGGTGAGGTGGAGGGAGGGAGAGGGAGGGGTAGACCGAGGATGAGGTGGAGGGATGGAGTTGAGAGGTATATGAGGGAGGGGGGGTGAGTTGGGGGGAGGGGAGTCAAATGGTGGGTGACAGAGTGACTTGGAGGCGTTTTGTCTGCGGCCACCCTTTGCGGGATTAGGGCGTCGGGAAAAAAAAAATATATATTATTATCATTATAATGCTATGTTTTAAAATCGCACCAACGACTAATATCAATTCACAGCACCAAATAAACAACGACAATAATAATAATGATAATATATGTTTATGTACCAACGACTAATAGCAAGGACTTCTTTATTAATACCACCACACCAGCAGGTACGGAGTGCTCTGACCTATGCCATAAAATCAGTTCACTCATTTTACTTTGTCATATATTTTAGTATGTGGGTAAGGTGGGCTGGGAGCACGGCAGCACATAGGAAAGGGCAAAAGGGCTGGATTAATGGATGTCACGGGGTTTTTAATTTAAAAGCAATATTAAAGGATAATGTTCAATAATACTGAAGAGCAGGGACAATGAATTGTCTTGCTAAAATCAAGCAATGATTATGGTGGCTTGCTTCACCGATTCTCTCAGAACAAGAATTTATAAACTTTCTCAACAGTACACAGCAGAGACTAATTACTCACAATTGCTGTTTATTAGTACTGTTAGCCTCTGGAGAAAGTGACTTCACCCCTGACAATAAATAACTAATAGTATTAATAATATCAGGTTCTTGCTGATGCGTTAACTCCTAGAAGACACAACGGATTTTAAGCTTAATACAACAAGACTGGCCTAAGTACCAGTTATGAATGGCAAAGCGTTTATGCAAGCTAGGAGCTAATAGAGAAATAAGCTTAGTATGGAGAAATGAAACACGAGTTTACATTACATTAAGCTCGAGAAAAAGAACTGTTAAATTTATTGATTACAAAGAAATAAATTTAACATTACATTTCAAAATGAATTCAAAATAAAGAGATCGCACTCACTCACTCACTCAGAAGCTAAATTCTTACGCCTAGGAAAACAACATGCGGCGCAGCCGGCCAGCATGTGAGGGGAACAGCACACTTAACTAAACTCTTAAGTCTAGGAAAGCGAAAAGAAAATACTGGTCAATGTAGTGTATCACCAAGGAAGGGTGGGAGCTTGGAAAACTGTAGTCTAGTGGAGTCTGGGTGCTAGAAGACCTCTCTCACTCTCACTACTGGAGCACAGACCCACACTCCGTCGTGACAGACAAAAGACTGATTCAAATACGATGTTGGGGTAGGATGCCCAGGCCAGCCGGAAGAAGGCGTGGCCAACGGTTGAGGCAAACAGGGGCGAACTATATAGAAACAATAATATCGCTCAGTAGAGCACTTAATGACGTGCATTAGAACGGTCACTTTTTAAACAGTGAAGAATGTTCTGAAAAAAGTATACCATCGAAATGGAGAGAGAAACGGTTGACTGAACGATACACAGTGAGTTTTCCACTAATAGTTTGTGGTTTCTCATAAAAGGAAAATGTTGCGAACTTGATTCATGACAATGGAGATGTAGATTATTTTTGTGTGAATTTTTTGAAAAGTAGATTTTTTTATGGAATGTTCAGAAAGTAAATGATTTTTTTTGAGATTTTCGAAAAGTATATGATGTTTTGTGAAACGTCAAGATAGTGGACATTTTTAATGTCCAGGCGGTGGAGTTTTTTTTTTTTTTTTCTTTATGTTGGGAAAGTAGATTATTCGTTATGGAATGTTGAAAAATAGATAAATTTTATGGAATGTTCAAAAAGTAGATGATTTTTTGTGAAATGTTTGGAAACCAGATAACTTTTTTAATGGACTATTCGGAGAGTGGTGTATTTTTTAATCCCATGTGCGTACATTGTGTTAATTTTGGATATACAATAATACAAAATGATAAATATAAATTCAGCAGGGGAAAAAAGGAAGTAGAAAAAAGAATGGTTAAACTATTTGGAAAGTGGATAATTTATTTTATTTTATTTTTTTTTTTTGTTCACGTGCGTGGATTGTTTATTTTGAGTACCAGTATACGATAATAGTAAATAATAAACATAAATTTAGTACTTTAACAAAAAAATGAAATTTCGGGAAAAATTATTTTTTTAAATGACTGCCTGCTAAAATTGTTTTTACTTTGATAATGTAATATTAATAATAAGATAATAAAGTTGCACTCGATATGTGGAAGTAGTGATGGTGGTAAGGCAAGCACTTCAAGTTTAGAAAAATAAATGGAAAGGTTGATGTGTTATGGAAATGGAATATTATGTATGTCCATTTGCTGGATCTGTGTTTTGTTTCAGGATACAGTAACAAAAATATTTAATAAAATCAGCATATGGAAATAGCAAAGGTGGTAGGGTTAACATTTTCAACTGAAAATAACTAATGGAAAGAGTACCATGTTCAGAAACTGGATTATTAATATTGCCCACGTGTAATATATAAAATAAAAACAAAGACAAATCCATTTATGTGGCAACAGGAAGGGATGATAAGAATTGTATACGATATTAGAAATGTAACTTTATTAATCCAATAACCGAAATTAATGTGAAAAAATGGATTATTAATTTTGTCCAAGGGCAATAAATTTATCAAATAAAAAAAAATTCAGTATGTGGCAATATGCAGGATGAAAAGATCAGTACATATGGAAAGTACATAAAATAAACCAGTAAATTAAATTACTTATTGTGAAAATAAAATGCATTATTAATTTTCTCCAGGAGCAGAAAATAAATATAAATATCAGTATGTGGCAATAGCGAGGGGCAAAGCGTAGCATATTTGGAAAGTAGCTAAATTAAACTCAATAAATTAGTTACTGTAAAAACAGAATGATAAACACGACCTTACCTGTGAGTATTATCATCCATCCATTTAAATAACCATAGCAATGTGAGACAGGATACATGTTACAGAATTTCCTCCCCATGCCTAAGTGCAGTGTATTTTTTGTGAGTACTTTTTTGTCATTATTAATTCTTTTAATGTCATGACTTTTTAATAATTATATTCTTGCTACCTTCAGACGATTTTCTTCAGCTTTGGAAGTTCTGGTTAGTAGGGGTAATTTTTAACCCCTTTAATACAATTTTTTTCTATTTAAAAGAAGTTTGGACACAAAAGGAATAAAACATGGAAAATAATAGACTGAAAGAATAAAGTCCATGGTAAATGCAAAAAATTGCCAATTATAATGCTGTTACCTACAAAGCTAAATTGACAGTTTCCACTAATACAAAGGACCAGTTTAAGGGTAGAGTGGTCAGTAATCATTTTCTTATAATCCCTTCAGTGACAGAGCTGTTTACCAGGTTAAAGATAACTTGTCCAGCGGTAATAAGAATAGAGATATGGTCAAGTGAATTGGTGTTAAAAACTTTTAAGAATCACAGTTGTAGTTATAGATACGACACATGAGCTAGTGGTGGTTATAACTGTGAAAGGATAGTGAAAACTGTGAAGAGGTACTGAAAACTGTGAAAGGGTGGTGAAAACTGATGAAAGGCTGGTGAAAATTGAAAGACTGGTGAAAACCGTGAAAAGACTGATGATAACTATGAAAAGTTGGTGGAAAACTGTGAAATGATAAGAAACAGTGAAAAGCTGGTGAAAACTGAGAAGGAATGGTGAAAACTGTGAAAGGATACTGAAAATCGTGACAAGAGAGTGAAAAACTGTGAAAGGGTCGTGAGAACTGTGAAAGGTTGATGGTGTTAGGATTTGGTGATAATCATGTGTGATATACTAGAGCAGCCCACCTCGCCCCCCCTTTCACTATACTGTTTACTTTAACTTGGCCTAAAATTGCCACCTCTCCCCATCTGCGAAACGCCTAGCTGTAACAATAGAATAAAATACAGTGCTAGTGACGAAGAAGCGCAGCATAAAACATGTAGGAGTCGCTGTAGCATTGTCTATTGTCATTGAACTACAGAGAATGTTGCAAAATGTTGAAATATTTGGCCAAGTTAAGGTAAACGCACTATATGTACAGTTTTGATAACACCCCCACCATTTAAATGATCCTCTTTTTCATACAGTGTCATAGGTGAGAAATAAATAGATTTTATATAAAGAATACAGGTTTGTAATAGCTGTAAAAGAGTGATGTATGTAAAAATTTATGTAATATATTAAATAAAGATGATTATTCTCCCTTTCTCCCACCTCCCCTTGGTTACCTGGTCAAGGGAAGATTTATGTGTCTCTCCATTTTTCTTTAAGTCGATAAAATTTGATTGAATGTCATTAAAGATAGTGTATTTTTACCCTTAGAATGATTCAGTGACTGCTTGAGTTTATTATTATTATTATTATTATTATTATTATTGTTAATAATAATAATAAAAATAATAATAAAAATAATAATAATAATAATAATAGTAATAATAATTATTATTATTATTATGCTCTGTCTCATACCAATCAGTGTGTGTGTGTGTGTGTGTGTGTGTGTGGATGAGTTAAGTGGGAGTGTGTCGTCCTGTCTCGGCTACCCCCCTTTCTTTGGGGGAAGCAGCCTAGGTATATAGATAGATGGATTATTATTATTGATGTTATTATTGTTACCATTATTATTATTACTGTTGCTGTTGTTGTTGTTGTTACTGTTACTATTATTATTATTATTATTATTATTATTATTATTATTATTTAACGCCATCTTTCTATCTTTATAACAGGAATGGTGATGGAGAGGGATGCCTTCACCTGGTGGCACTGATGTAACAGACGGCTTCACTACCCAGTAACACCAACATACCTCAACTGCCTATCCCCCGAAAAAAGGATGATGGACCAAAGAGGAGGGTAACATCATCCTGCAGTCCATCGAGTTCGCGTTTTGATGAGCCTGGGACCAAAGTAACATAAATAAATAAGGTACATTCATTGTGACAGGTAGCTACTTCTGAAACCATATATGGAAAAACGATTCCCACGGCACTGTGGCATCTGTGATGCGGTGTTATCCATCAGTCATATCATCCTGCGCTGTCGGCTATTTATTTGTGAACGTGCTTCATTTATAAATTACTGCGGCGCAGCAGATGTCCCCTTCACCCTTTCCACCTTTAGTGTGAATTTCTTTTAGTTTGAGTTTGTTATAGTATGAGTTTGTTATTGTATGAGTTTGTTTTACTGTGAGCTTGTTTTAGTATGAGTTTGTTATAGTATGAGTTTGTTTTAGTGTGAGCTTGTTTTAGTGTAAGTTTCTTTCAGTGTGAGTTTGGTTTTAGGGTGAGTTGGTTTCAGTGTGAGTTTGATTCAGTGTGAATTTGTTTCAGTGTGAGTTTGTTTCAGTGTGAATTTGTTTAGTGTGAATTTGTTTTAGTGTGACTGTTTTAGGGTGAGTTGGTTTCAGAGTGAGTTGGTTTCTGTGTGAATGGGTTTCAGTGTGTGTGTATGTCAGCTTCTTTCATCGTGTTTCAGTGTTGGTCAATGTGCTTCAGTATATCTGTTTCAGTATGAAGTGTTTCTAAACATGCTAATGTTATGTTTTAGTTTCTTTATGGGCATTAATATAATCATAGCACATTATGTAACACAAATATGTAATAAGCAGGTGTCTGGTGCATCAGGAAGAGAAAACACTAACATTCTTGGCCGTAGACCATCAAGGATTACAATACACAGGATGTATTAGCTCACGTGGCGGAAGCGTGCTACACACACACACACACACACACACACACACACACACACACACACACACACACACACACACACACACACACACACACACACACACACACACGTCAGCCAGCCGGAAGCAAGCCAGTAATATAAAGAGATTCAGAAGGAATAGGACGGCAGAAGGAGGCAGGAGACTGGAGAAAGTAGGAGGTAGTAGCATGGAGAGATTAGCTGTCACTCTGACTCAGTGGGTCACATCACTCTGTCCGTCGCAGGGATAGGCAGTGAACAATATAACTGAACAATATAACTGTGTCACAATATAAGTGTGTCACAATAAAACCCCCTTAACCCCAGAGTGGTTTTACCTCACCTTCATTTATGATACCATCTCCACTCTACCCAACGCCTCACGACGTTACTGGCGACAGAGGTGCTCCCTCGCTAATCTACGAACTCTAAGCTACGACTGTTATTCGCTCTACATTTGGCGGCAGCAGAAATCTACGATACTCTACGATACCAACATCGGTGGCAACGATTCTCTGCTATATCCACTTATTGGCACTGGTGATACCTACCTACCTAGATGCCCACCTACCTACCAATCTACCTGTCAACAGCTTCAAGGAGGGGTGAAGGAGGGGATGAGGGAGGGGTGAAGGAGAGGATGAGGGAGGGGATGAAGGAAGGGATGAGGGAGGGGGTGAAGGAGGGGGGGAAGGAAAGGGGAAGGCGAGAGTGACGGAGGGGGTGAGGGCGGGAGGGAAGGGGAGGAGGGACTACACACAAGGCCTTTCTGTATTACGCAACAACCTGCAACACACGTCAATTCCCTTGCAACATTCATGATATACTCTGTTCACTCTAACTTGGCTCAGAGTTTCGTCCTTTCGCTGTTAATTTCCATTTTGCACAGTGGCTGAATATAATAATATTACGGCTTCTCCATCCTTTCCCTAGCACTTCTTCGTGACTAGCACCATATTTTCCTGTAAAAATCTTGATAGTCTATTACAGTTCTATATCCTTTCCATAGCACTTTTTCATGACTAGCAATATATTCTTGTGTTTACTCTCTTGTTACGTCTCGAGTATTCAAGCTGAAGAGCTGTAGCAATTATAGGCCAACTTGAAGTGAAAAGAGGACATTGAAGACGGTTAGGGGGATAGTGGTGTGGATAGGGAAGATAATGATGAAATTATGGTGATAGTATCGCTGTTGATGATGATGATGATGATGATGGTGGTGGTGGTGGTGGTGGTGGTGGTGGTGGTGGTTATTGTGGCGGTTATGATGATGATGATGATGATAATGATGGTGATGATGATAAACAAGACCCACTCAGTGACGCAGTAGAATTAATGAGGGTGGTGTTGGGGGCCTTGGGTGGGGGGGAGGAGAGGGGGAGGAACTTTTTGCACAAAATGCTCTCTTATTTATTCAGTTCTCTGCAACTCTCTTTACCTTCCTCATCCACCCTCTCTCTCTCTCTCTCTCTCTCTCTCTCTCTCTCTCTCACACACACACACACACACACACACACATAATTTATACCCTTTAGCTACATTGCGCTGCTCTTAGCCGAAGAAAATCAACTGACTATTCCCGGAGAAAATACGGTACAAAATTCTTAATATTCAGGAAAAACTATACTCTCTTTATTTTTTCCTCATCCATAGGGGCTGCCAAATTCACCATGTGTTCCCAACCGTGTCACTCACTCTCGCATTGTTAGTGAAAAATTTTGATTAGTGAAATACGGCAAGTTGCGACAACAGAGTTTTATGGACATCACACCCGGGGCGGGTGGGGGTGGGTACTGGTGTGCATCTGGGGCATATCTGAGGTGGGTGCAATGATAAATTGGGTGTCTCTACGGTGTGTTTGAGATCTGTCTGAGAGGTATTTCTAAAGGAAGAAGACACCGTTTTGGGAAATGTGTTAAGGTAGTGGATAGGGTTAGGGTAGGTGCGGCTATTAAAGGTTTCATTTTTTTCTTTTTGCTGCAGTTGGCGTCTAGGAACTGAATATGATTACCTATCAATGGTAGGAATAAAAGGAAAACAGCTCTTTGCAAATTCATAGGCATAACTCCTACAACACAAGGACTCAAATTATTCTTGCTACCCCCCTCAGCCCCCCACCAGCACCCCCACCCCCTATCCCCATCCCCCACTGCCCCACACCCCATCCCTTCCTCCACCCCCACAGCCCACCCACCCCACCCCACCTTCCCACCTGACCCTGCCTGACACCGGTGGGATCCACTCAGAAAGGCACCTCACCCACCACAACATGACTCCACCTCCACCTCACGACACTGACTTACTTTGGCAAATTTCGTTCTTCCGTTTTTAAACTACCCTCCTTCTTTCCTTCCTTCTGCTTTTCTTTCTTTCTTCCTTCCTTCCTTCCTTTCTTCCTTCCTTCCTTCCTTTCTGTCTGCCTGTCTGTCTGTCTCCCATCCTGCCTGTCTGCCTGCCTTCCTGCTTGCCTGTCTGCCTTCCTTCCTTCCCTCCTTCTGTCATTCGATCGTTCTTCCTTCCTTCCTTCCTTCTTTCTTTGCTATCCATGTCTTATTCTAGTACTTTCAACACTAGTTCACTTCATATTATGATTTCTTCAGCATCCTCACATTCCCCTTTTCTCCATCCTTCACTGCTACTACTCAATTCACTTTAACTAGGCTTAAAAATACCTCTCTCTCCACCAAAGTCTTACTGAGTTGTAACAATAGATTAACACTAGATTATGATCCTAGTCACGAAGAAGTGCTATGCCGAAGATGTAGAGCCAAAGTACTGACCTATTCTGAAATGTACTGGAAAGAAGCTGAAAACGAAAGAAAATATCTGAATTAAAGTGAATGAACTGAATGATGAGAAACTGAAAAATAGAAGAGAAAAAAGAAAACTATCTATATCCCGTAAGGGGTGGCTACAAACAAATCGCCTCCATGTCGCCCAGTCCCCTACCATTACGCTGCCCTCCCACAACTAAGAATGGAAAATGGGTAAACTGCATTCTACTAAACCAGATGATGATGATGTGATGATGATGATGATGGTGATGATGATACTTTCTGGTGCAAGAGGTAACCCCAAGCATGCCTCTCGCCTCTCCGGAGCACATACCGCATCGAAGGACTATTAATGTGACAAGGACAGCAGCCAGCCATACCTTTCCCCTGCCATCTCGTTGTTCTGTTATATGCCTCTTTCTCCTCTACATCCTTTCTCCTGCTGTCCCCCATAACTTCCCTCTCCCCCTCCCCCCCTTCCCTCCTCCTCATCTTTTCTTCCTTCTGTATCATCCTTCTTCTTTGTCTCCCTCCTCGTCCCTCTTTCTCATTATCTTTCCTCTGTTTTTTTTTTTACTCATTTTTCCTTCATTCCTTCCTTCGATTTCCTTCATATGTTCGTTCGTTCCTGTCTTCCCTTTCCACCCGCTTCCTTCTTTCCTTCCTTCCCTTCCTATTCCTCTCTCACTGCTCTTCCTCTCCATTCTTCTCTTTTTCCTTATCCCTTACCACCTTTCTTCTTCATATCCCTCTCCTTCTCCTACTATTTTCTTCACTCCCCTCTCTTCCTTCTCTTTCCCTCTCCCCACTCCCTTTTCACTTCCTTTTTATCCCTTCTCGCTACCCCTCCCTTTCCTTCCATCTTCTTCCCATTCCTCCCATCCTCTCTTCCTCCCTTTTGCCATCCTGTCTTCTCTCTCTCACTTCTCCCTCCCTCCTCCTCCCTTCCTTCCTGCTCCCACTTTCATCCTTCCTTTCATTTCCTTCTTTCCTCCCTTTCCCTCCTTCTTGCCCTCCTCTTCCTCTTCCTTCGCATCCATCCCCATCTCTCATTCTTTCTTTCTTTCATGCTTTCCCTTTATCTCCCCATCATCACCCCCTCCTTCCCTTCCTCCCTCCCTCTCTCTCTCTCTCTCTCTGCATCTCTTCTCCATCCCTTCACTACCCTCTTTCATTTGCTGTCAGCTTCCTCCCTTTCATGTCTCCCTTCCTTCCCTTTCTCTCCCTCATCCCCACTCGTTCTTCTTACCCCCTCCCTCCTTACTTTCTCCCTTCCCTCCTCCTAGTGTCCACCCCTTCCCCTCCCTCATCTGACCAGCTTATCATCCCCTTCCCCCTTCCCTTCTCTTCCTCCCTAAATCTGTTGATGTGGTCTCACCTCCCTATTTTCGAAAGGCTTTTGACAAAGTTCCACACAAAAGTCTCCTTCAGAAGCTAAAGGCACGTGATTTCAGCAGCAGTGTTCTTGGGTGGGTAGAAGATTGGCACACCGGACGAAAGCAAAGAGTTGTAATATATGGAAAAAGTAAGACTGGATAAACGTTACAAGTGGAGTGCCGCAGAGGTTGAGTGTTAGGTCCTATTCTTTTCTTAATATATGTAGTAATGATATGGACAGAAGGATTGTGTTGTATGATTTCAAAATTTGCTGATGGTACTAAAATAGGTAACAGAGCAGACACAGCGCTGCAAAGGCAGGCAATTCAGAGAGTCTTGATCAACTGTTTAACTGGGCCCAAG
>NC_137069.1:21438457-21468457 GCF_032717465.1 Coenobita brevimanus
TAATAATAAAAATAATAATAATAATAATAATAGTAATAATAATAATTATTATTATTATTATTATGCTCTGTCTCATACCAATCAGTGTGTGTGTGTGTGTGTGTGTTTGTGTGGATGAGTTAAGTGGGAGTGTGTCGTCCTGTCTCGGCTACCCCCCTTTCTGTGGGGGAAGCAGCCTAGGTATATAGATAGATGGATTATTATTATTGATGTTATTATTGTTACCATTATTATTATTACTGTTGCTGTTGTTGTTGTTTATTTACTGTTACTATTATTATTATTATTATTATTATTATTATTATTATTATTTTAACGCCATCTTTCTATCTTTATAACAGGAATGGTGATGGAGAGGGATGCCTTCACCTGGTGCGCACTGATGTAACAGACGGCTTCACTACTCCAGTAACACCAACATACCTCAACTGCCTATCCCCGAAAAAAGGATGATGGACCAAAGAGGAGGGTAACATCATCCTGCAGTCCATCGAGTTCGCGTTTTGATGAGCCTGGGACCAAAGTAACATAAATAAATAAGGTACATTCATTGTGACAGGTAGCTACTTCTGAAACCATATATGGAAAAACGATTCCCACGGCACTGTGGCATCTGTGATGCGGTGTTATCCATCAGTCATATCATCCTGCGCTGTCGGCTATTTATTTGTGAACGTGCTTCATTTATAAATTACTGCGGCGCAGCAGATGTCCCCTTCACCCTTTCCACCTTTAGTGTGAATTTCTTTTAGTTTGAGTTTGTTATAGTATGAGTTTGTTATTGTATGAGTTTGTTTTACTGTGAGCTTGTTTTAGTATGAGTTTGTTATAGTATGAGTTTGTTTTAGTGTGAGCTTGTTTTAGTGTAAGTTTCTTTCAGTGTGAGTTGGTTTTAGGGTGAGTTGGTTTCAGTGTGAGTTTGATTCAGTGTGAATTTGTTTCAGTGTGAGTTTGTTTCAGTGTGAATTTGTTTAGTGTGAATTTGTTTTAGTGTGACTGTTTTAGGGTGAGTTGGTTTCAGAGTGAGTTGGTTTCAGTGTGAATGGGTTTCAGTGTGTGTGTGTATGTCAGCTTCTTTCATCGTGTTTCAGTGTTGGTCAATGTGCTTCAGTATATCTGTTTCAGTATGAAGTGTTTCTAAACATGCTAATGTTATGTTTTAGTTTCTTTATGGGCATTAATATAATCATAGCACATTATGTAACACAAATATGTAATAAGCAGGTGTCTGGTGCATCAGGAAGAGAAAACACTAACATTCTTGGCCGTAGACCATCAAGGATTACAATACACAGGATGTATTAGCTCACGTGGCGGAAGCGTGCTACACACACACACACACACACACACACACACACACACACACACACACACACACACACACACACACACACACACACACACACACACACACGTCAGCCAGCCGGAAGCAAGCCAGTAATATAAAGAGATTCAGAAGGAATAGGACGGCAGAAGGAGGCAGGAGACTGGAGAAAGTAGGAGGTAGTAGCATGGAGAGATTAGCTGTCACTCTGACTCAGTGGGTCACATCACTCTGTCCGTCGCAGGGATAGGCAGTGAACAATATAACTGAACAATATAACTGTGTCACAATATAACTGTGTCACAATAAAACCCCTTAACCCCAGAGTGTCTATACCTCACCTTCACTTACGATACAATATCCGCGCCACCCAACGCCTCACGACATTACTGGCGACAGAGGTGCCTCGCTAATCTACGAACTCCTAAGCTACGACTGTTATCTACATTTGGCAGCAGCAGAAATCTACGATACTCTGCGATACCGACATCGGTGGCAACGATTCTCTGCAATATCCACTTATTGGCACTGGTGATACCTACCTACCTAGATGCCCACCTACCTACCAATCTACCTGTCAACAGCTTCAAGGAGGGGTGAAGGAGGGGATGAGGGAGGGGTGAAGGAGAGGATGAGGGAGGGGATGAAGGAAGGGATGAGGGAGGGGGTGAAGGAGGGGGTGAAGGAAAGGTGAAGGAGAGAGTGACGGAGGGGGTGAGGAAGGGAGGGAAGGGGAGGAGGGACTACACACAAGGCCTTTCTGTATTACGCAACAACCTGCAACACACGTCAATTCCCTTGCAACATTCATGATATACTCTGTTCACTCTAACTTGGCTCAGAGTTTCGTCCTTTCGCTGTTAATTTCCATTTGCACAGTGGCTGAATATAATATTACGGCTTCTCATCCTTTCCCTAGCACTTCTTCGTGACTAGCACCATATTTTCCTGTAAAAATCTTGATAGTCTATTACAGTTCTATATCCTTTCCATAGCACTTTTTCATGACTAGCAATATATTCTTGTGTTACTCTCTTGTTACGTCTCAGTATTCAAGCTGAAGAGCTGGCAATTTTAGGCCAACTTGAAGTGAACAGAGTACAGTGAATAGGGTTAGGGTGATAGTGGTGATGATAGTGATGATAATGATGAAATTATGGTGATAGTATCGATGATGATGATGATGATGATGATGATGGTGGTGGTGGTGGTGGTGGTGGTGGTGGTGGTGGTTATTGTGGCGGTTATGATGATGATGATGATGATAATGATGGTGATGATGATAAACAAGACCCACTCAGTGTCGCAGTAGAATTAATGAGGGTGGGGGTGGGGGCCTTGGGTGGGGGGAGAGGGGGGAGGAACGCACAAAATGCTCTCTTAATTATTCAGTTCTCTGCAACTCTCTTTACCTTCCTCATCCACCCTCTCTCTCTCTCTCTCTCTCTCTCTCTCTCTCTCTCACACACACACACACACACACACACACATAATTTATACCCTTTAGCTACATTGCGCTGCTCTTAGCCGAAGAAAATCACCTGACGTTTCCCGGAGTAAATACGGTACAAAATTCTTAATATTCAGGAAAAACTATACTCTCTTTATTTTTTCCTCATCCATAGGGGCTGCCAAATTCACCATGTGTTCCCAACCGTGTCACTCACTCTCGCATTGTTAGTGAAAAATTTTGATTAGTGAAATACGGCAAGTTGCGACAACAGAGTTTTATGGACATCACACCATGGGCGGGAGGGGGAGGGTACTGGTGTGCATCTGGGGCATATCTGAGGTGGGTGCAATGATAAATTGGGTGTCTCTACGGTGTGTTTGAGATCTGTCTGAGAGGTATTTCTAAAGGAAGAAGACACCGTTTGGAATGTGTTAAGGTAGTGGATAGGGTTAGGGTAGGTGCGGCTATTAAAGGTTTTCATTTTTTTTTTCTTTTTGCTGCAGTTGGCGTCTAGGAACTGAATATGATTACCTATCAATGGTAGGAATAAAAGGAAAACAGCTCTTTGCAGTCATAGGCATAACTCCTACAACACAAGGACTCAAATTATTCTTGCTACCCCCCCTCAGCCCCCCCCCACCAGCACCCCCACCCCTATCCCCATCCCCACCCCCACCCCCATCCCTTCCTCCACCCCCCCAGCCCACCCCACCCCCACCTTCACCTGACCCTGCCTGACACCGGTGGGATCCACTCGAAGGCACCTCACCCACCACAACATGACTCCACCTCCACCTCACGACATGACTTACTTTGGCAAATTTCGTTCTTCCGTTTTTTAAACTACCCTCCTTCTTTCCTTCCTTCCTTTCTTTCTTCCTTCCTTCCTTCCTTTCTTCCTTCCTTCCTTCCTTTCTGTCTGCCTGTCTGTCTGTCTCCCATCCTGCCTGTCTGCCTGCCTTCCTGCTTGCCTGTCTGCCTTCCTTCCTTCCCTCCTTCTGTCATTCGATCGTTCTTCCTTCCTTCCTTCCTTCTTTCTTTGCTATCCATGTCTTATTCTAGTACTTTCAACACTAGTTCACTTCATATTATGATTTCTTCAGCATCCTCACATTCCCCTTTTCTCCATCCTTCACTGCTATACTCCGTTCACTTTAACTAGGCTTAAAGCTACCCTCTCTCCACCAAAGTCTTACTGAGTTGTAACAATAGATTAACACTAGATTATGATCCTAGTCACGAAGAAGTGCTATGCCGAAGATGTAGAGCCAAAGTACTGACCTATTCTGAAATGTACTGGAAAGAAGCTGAAAACGAAAGAAAATATCTGAATTAAAGTGAATGAACTGAATGATGAGAAACTGAAAAATAAGAGAAAAACTATCTATATCCCGTAAGGGGTGGCTACAAACAAATCGCCTCCATGTCGCCCAGTCCCCTACCATTACGCTGCCCTCCCACAACTAAGAATGGAAAATGGGTAAACTGCATTCTACTAAACCAGATGATGATGATGTGATGATGATGATGATGGTGATGATGATACTTTCTGGTGCAAGAGGTAACCCCAAGCATGCCTCTCGCCTCTCCGGAGCACATACCGCATCGAAGGACTATTAATGTGACAAGGACAGCAGCCAGCCATACCTTTCCCCTGCCATCTCGTTGTTCTGTTATATGCCTCTTTCTCCTCTACATCCTTTCTCCTGCTGTCCCCCACCTTCCCTCTCCCCCTCCCCCTTCCCTCCTCCTCATCTTTTCTTCCTTCTGTATCATCCTTCTTCTTTGTCTCCCTCCCTCGTCCCTCTTTCTCATTATCTTTCCTCTGTTTTTTTTTTTTTACTCATTTTTTCCTTCATTCCTTCCTTCGTTTCTTCATATGTTCGTTCGTTCCTGTCTTCCTTTCACCCTTCCTTCTTTCCTTCCTTCCTATTCCTCTCCTCACTGCTCTTCCTCTCCATTCTTCTCTTTTTCCTTATCCCTTACCACCTTTCTTCTTCATATCCCTCTCCTTCTCCCTATTTTCTTCCTCCCCTCTCTTCCTTCTCTTTCCCTCTCCCCACTCCCTTTTCACTTCCTTTTATCCCTTCTCGCTACCCCTCCCTTTCCTTCCATCTTCTTCCCATTCCTCCCATCCTCTTCCTCCTTTTGCCATCCTGTCTTCTCTCTCTCACTTCTCCCTCCCTCCTCCTCCCTTCCTTCCTGCTCCCACTTTCATCCTTCCTTTCATTTCCTTCTTTCCTCCCTTTCCCTCCTTCTTGCCCTCTCTTCCTCTTCCTTCGCATCCATCCCCATCTCTCATTCTTTCTTTCTTTCATGCTTTCCCTTTATCTCCCCATCATCACCCCTCCTTCCTTCCTCCCTCCCTCTCTCTCTCTCTCTCTCTGCATCTCTTCTCCATCCTTCACTACCCTCTTTCATTTGCTGTCAGCTTCCTCCCTTTCATGTCTCCCTTCCTTCCCTTTCTCTCCCTCATCCCACTCGTTCTTCTTACCCCCTCCCTCCTTACTTTCTCCTTCCTCCTCCTAGTGTCCACCCCTTCCCCCTCCCTCATCACCAGCTTATCATCCCTTCCCCCTTCCTTCTCTTCCTCCCTAAATCTGTTGATGTGGTCTACCTCTATTTTCGAAAGGCTTTTGACAAAGTTCCACACAAAAGTCTCCTTCAGAAGCTAAAGGCACGTGATTTCAGCGGCAGTGTTCTTGGGTGGGTAGAAGATTGGCACACCGGACGAAAGCAAAGAGTTGTAATATATGGAAAAGAGTAAGACTGGATAAACGTTACAAGTGGAGTGCCGCAGGGTTGAGTGTTAGGTCCTATTCTTTTCTTAATATATGTAATGATATGGACGAAGGATTGTGTTGTATGATTTCAAAATTTGCTGATGGTACTAAAATAGGTAACAGAGCAGACACAGCGCTGCAAAGGCAGGCAATTCAGAGAGATCTTGATCAACTGTTTAACTGGGCCCAAGTTTGGCAAATGGGTTTCAGTATTAACAAATGCAAAGTGCTAAACACTGGCAGTAAAATGTAAGAGCTAGTTATAGCATGAATAATGTTCAACTTGATAGGGTAAACCATGAAAAAGACTTAGGAGTTATAATTACAAACGATTTGAAACCAAGCAAACAATGTACACAAGCCTTGAAAAAGCCGATAAACTGATTGGATTCATAGGCAGAGCATTTGAATATATATCCGATAGTATCGTCCTCACTTTGTTTAATTCCTTAGTACGCCCGCACTCGGAGTATTGCATTCGGTTTTGGTCACCGTTTTATAAAAAGGATATGGAAAAGCTTGAAAGAGTGCAGTGAAGGATGACAAAGATGATACCTAGATTGAGAAATAAACCGTACGAGGAACGTTTAGAAGCCCTGAATCTCTTTACCCTAACAAAACGGAGGATACGAGGAGATTTAATTCAAGTATTCAAGATATTCAAAGGACACGATAACATGGCCGTCGATAAATACTTCACAGTTGATCACTAGAATTACACTAGAGGCAATGGGCATAAAATAATTGGCAAACGCTTCCACTCGCATGAAGCTAAGCATTTCTTCTTCAATTGAGATGTAAATGTATGGAATAAATTGCCCTCCAGTGTAGTAAATTGTAATACAGTACATGCCTTTTAAGGTCGCCTGGATAAGCATTTGGCATCTAACCCCCAGCTTAATATGTTTACTCCTGAATAAAACACTTGCGTATGTATAATTTTATATTTAATTTTATTTTAGTTTTTTTAGAGCCAGGATCAATTTATTAAATGCAAATATAGTATATGCACAGACTAGGATATGCACAGAGAGCCTTGAGTTAACGGTCACGATCTGTGATGGGCTGTGGATCACTGAGGGTCCCTGTTAGTTACGTGGACACCATCGGGATATTTTTAATGTACCAGGGGTCACTGCTTCAGGAGATGACTTGTGTGTTTGTCCCTCATGGGAAAGTCCTAGTCACGGTGGAATGAACGGAGCTGTGTCCTGATTGACTGCTGCCTACCGTAATAGCGCCAGGCAAGACTGCAGCACCACCCCTGAATATACACATTGTGCACTGTGCAACTTCCACACTGTTTCCACAGACGCTCCGTCAACTCAACGTACCCGTACATAGTGACATGCTTTAGTTATTTATTTATTTGATTATTCATTTTACTTTACTACTTTCTCTTTCAGGTTATTCATACTGGTAGCTTATAGATAAAGTATTATAGAATGTAGCTTTTCCTTTTCAGTCTTTTCTATGAATTTTCCATGTCAGCTTTTCCATGCTGCATGGTGGTTTTTCTCACTCTTTCTTGCCAATTTTAACTGGAGGGTTTGGAGGCGGGGGGAGCCTTCTTGCTTTACTATCCTTATCCTTCAGCATGTAGAGTTAGATCTCGTAATCATAGTCTACTCAGTAACAAACAGCCTCGAGAGGACCAAAAGGTTTGCTGCTGTTTGGTTTCCTTTGTACTTCTTTGTACTCCTTTGTACTCCCTCCTCCTCGTTCTACCTATTCCCCTTGTCCCTTCCCCTCCTCCCTCCCTCCCCCGTACCTTACTACCTTCCTTCCTCTTCATTCCTCTCCTCACTCTCTTCTCCCTCCCCCCCTTCCCCTCCATTCCTCTCCAGACACTCCTCCCATCCCCCCCCCTTCCCATCCCCTCCCTTCTCCTTCCCTTCCTTTTCATTCCTCTCCACACTCTCCTCTCCCCCTCCCCTTCACCACCTTAGTTCCAAATCATATCATCCTCTATGCACCCTATCCTACTGCACACATATTCCATCTCAATTTCTATCCAAGCTCTCCATCCATTTCTATCACACACATAATTCCCCTTTATTTTCTGTCACAGTCTCTCCATCTCCCTCTATCTTACATGAATAATTCCTCAGTTTCTCTCTTCAGAATATCGCTGTCCGCCTAATCTTTTTCTTTTAAATTTTCTAGTTCTTTAATATATCAAAAAGTTATCCCTATTTTCATCGTTCTCTACGATCCTCTTTTCAATCTAACTTGGCCTAAAACTGCAATGTCCCCATATCGATTGCCGAGATGTAACAAGAGAGTATCCCTTGAATATGCTGCTCGTCATGAAAACACGTTATGGAATGGATGTACAGCCGTATCAACGACTTTTCCTGCCACTCTCCTACGTGAAACAAACTGCAAAAGGACGAAAATCTGTGCCAAGTTAGCGTAAGAAAACTATAGCCGTCCTCAAGTATACCCAACCTCCTTCCACCCAGTCTTACTCAGTTTAGGCTCCTTGTCAGTTTCTGTATTTCTGTTCTATCTAAGGCTCTTCTCAATGTCTAATCCAACCTACTTCCATCCTGTCCTTGTCAATTTAGTTCCCTTGTCAGTTTCTCTCCAACGTTTCTTTCAATCTGTTCTGCCTAATATCCTTCACCGCGTCTAATCCAACTTCCTTCCATCCTATCTGACTCAATTTAGTTCCCTTGTCAATTTCTCTCAGCGTTGGTGTCCTATTCTGTGCTATATAACGTCCTTCTCAATATTAACGTAAGTCTCCTTCTCTATATCAACCTAAGTCTCTTTCTACAGTATATATCTGATCCAACCTCCTTCCATCCAGTCCTTGTCAGTTTAGTCACCTTGTCAATTTCTACCAGCGTCTGCGTCACATTCTCTTCTATATAACGTCCTTCTCAATATTTAAGTTTCCCCATCAAATCAAGGATACTCCACACTGCTTGTTTATGCTCATGTCTTCACTGTTCTTCCTCATCCTAGCCCCTTCCAGGGTACCTGCTCTTTTCTTGACGTCTCTCTCTCTCTCTCTCTCTCTCTCTCTCTCCCCCCCTCTCTCTCTCTCTCTCTCTCTCTCTCTCTCCTCTTTCTTTTTCTCCAACTTTAATCCCAGTTTTCTTCTTACTTTTCTTCGCATTCATTAAGTATTTTCTCATCTCTGCAGCCTTCTCTGCCTCTTCTTCCCTCCACTTTTCCTTAATTTTCCTTCTATTTTTTTCCCCGTTCCTTCAATATCCTCTCTCCCTCTTCTCTCTCCTCTCACTCTTCTTCCTTCTCTTCTCATAGTTCTCGTTTTTTTCTCTTCTTCTCCCTCCCCATCCATTTTCTTTCTCCTTTCCTCTTCCTTTTCATTTCTATTTTCTATACTCCCCCTTCCCCCCATCCCTCTTGTTCCCTCTTGTTGATCACATCAATTCAATTTTGTTCATTTCCTCATCCCCTCCACCTGCCTCCCTGTCACTCCCCCAACCCTCCCCCCTCCCCCCCTCACGCCCCACCCTTCCCTTCACTCCCCATTCCCCACCTTCCTCCTCTTCACTCACCACTCCTCACCTCTCCTCCATCCCTTATCATTACCCTTTTCATCTTTCTTTTCTACTCCCCTATCTCTTTACATCCTTCATCCACATCCTAATCCCACCCACCCACTCCCCCCTCTCTCCCCTTCCCTTCCCAACCCATACATCCATTCTTTAACTTAACAATTTCTCTTTCCTCTCTCCCTTTCCCTCTTCCATCATCCTTCACTCTCTACTTCCCTCTTCCATCATCCTTCACTCTCTACTTCCCTCTTCCATCATCTCCACTCTCTCTGTACTCCCTCCCAATTTCCTTCCTCCCTCCCTCCCCTTCCTCCTCCCCAGAAGGCTGTCGGTCTAATATGAAGGTCAGTCCCTAGAGACACCACCCCGCCTGTAGCAGATTGTCCAGGCATCCACGTATATATATACACACACACACACACACACACACGACAGAGAATTGTGTTCAGTCTCGTACGTAAACTATCATGGGGAAAAAAAGTTGGTCTGTTATTCCACTGTATCAACCCAGGCCGTGTTCGTCACTTCCTTCTGGACGCATCATATAAAAAATAATCGCCTGGCCTAGAGAGAGAGAGAGAGAGAGAGAGAGAGAGAGAAGGATGTGATTCACTATTCTGAGGCCCCCAAACAAGGCCAGTATATTGGAATTTTAAGAACGGATCAATATGAATCTTCGTTCTTGCAAACTTTAGTCTGTCAGATATATGCTGCATTTGCGAAGCTCCTTGACACATGGATTTAAGGAGATAGATGCTGGAAATAAAATGATCCTCACTCACAGGCACAGTAATGAGTGGCCATCAATTGGTCATTTTTTACTGATACGATGACTATGCTGTGTTTAATAACTGGCCGCTTTTTTTTTTTTTTTTTTTTTTTAATTTCTGACTAACGCAAGATTATTTTTAGGGGAGGGGCTGAGGAATAACTTTCAGGAAGAAGGATTTATAAACAAAGCTTGCACCAATCAATAGTTAAAAGAAATCATTATTACGGAAAATCCAGCCATTTAAGTCTGTAAGGTACATTGAAAAATCCCTCCTATGTAACGCAGGATTCAGTTAAGTTTAAAGACTAAAGGACAGCGCTTTCAAAACCTGATGTGTGATTAAACTGTACTGAAATGTTGAAAATAAATGGCAAATTTCACTTAAATTGTTTCGTTAGTACCTAGAATTATGATATTACTCTGGGGCCTCTCAGTAGTGAATCACCATACTTCTGTCTATCTAATCTATTTATCTTTCTGTCTGTCATTCGGTCTGTCTGTCTATTGTATATGTCTGTCATTCTATATGTATGTGTGTCTGTCTGTATCTGTCTGTCTATATCTAGGCTAATCTGTCTTTCTTTCTTTACTGTATCTGAATATTTGTATCTATCTATCTATATCTAATCTGTCATTATCTATCTGTTTAATTGATTCTGGCTACTGCTTAGGAGAAATCCCTCTAAATTTACATATCTTAGATTATGGTATCCTTTCCCAGGGCTCGTACACTTGGGCACTTGGGGACAAAAATTCATCTTACATATTTTCAACTCTTGTAGTTCTGATTTTCCTGTGTTATCTAAAAGTCGTAAGCAGGGAGACAGAAGATTGGTGTGTGTGTGTGTGTGTGTGTGTGTGTGTGTGTGTGTGTGTGTGTGTGTGTTTTCATATTTTCCTGTACTCATCTCCGATCAACGTAAACAGCATCTGTGCCACAGAATAACAAAATCACCATCTCGTGCTGTTGCTCGCTGCACCCGTGACTCATTTACCTAATGGATTTATTCTAGCCATGAGTGACGCCGTGGCATCGTTCATGAGACTCCAAAAAATTATTTTGAGAAAATTTCCATAATAACATTGCTGCCTCAAAAATTGATCATATCTCTTTTTTTTTTTTAATTCCTAGCAGACATTTTTTTTTCTTTTAACTGGGTGGAGATTTTCGTCCTTTTGCTAAATTTCTTGCCTAAGTCACTGGCTGAAATGGACCACGCTACAGCTGTACGTTCTTCCAATACCACTTCTTCGTGACTAACATTGTATTCTAGTGTTAGTGTATTTGTTAAAATGAACAGGGCATAGATCTGGTAATCGGCGTTTTCGGGTTAGCCAAGTAAATTTTATTATTATTAATATTATTATTATCATTATTATTATTATTATTATTATTATTATTGTGTTGTTGTTGTTGTTGTTATTATTATTATTATTATTACTATTATTATTATTATTATTATTACTATTATTATTTGTATAATAATAATTATTATTATTATTATCATCATCATCATCATCATCATCATTATTATTATTATCATCAGGACCTCCTTTCCCATCCTAGGGCGAGGTGAGGCCTATAAGTCGCGGCGCGCGACTCTGAGATTGTTATTATCGTGCCCTGGCAACCTACCATTCAAAAGTGCGTCTGACTTCGTTTATAATAATTATGAGACGCATGTGTTTCGTGTATAATATGTTGTGTATAATAATATTCGTGTATAATATATTCGTGCATAATGATATGATTCGTGGATAATATGATACGAAATCGGACGCACTTTTGAATGGTAGGTTGCCAGGGTATGATAATGAAAACAGAGTCGTGCGCCGCGACTATAGCAACGTCCAGACAGCCAAAGTTTGCCCAATTCAATGGGCCAGGCTTCCGTTCATTCATCATTCAAGTCCACGGAATCCTGGTTCCATCTGATAAAATTACCCGATAGAGTCAGTCCGAACGCTGTCACGTTAAAAGGGGATGCCAAATCTGGTCATGTGCTTCACCGCACAAAATTCATCCAGGCGGTTCGATCTCTTGTCAGTCTCTTAGCCTCACCAACTTACTTATCTCTCTTCCTCACACACTCATCCACCATATATCTCCACCTTCTTGGCCTACCTGGCCTCCTCCCTCCTTCAAAATCGCTCAGATATACCTTTTTTCACCACTCTGTTGTCATCCATTCTCCCCACATGACCATACCATCTCAGTACACTCTCGTCGATTCTGGTGTCCACAGACTTCCTTGCTCTGCATCTTTCACGGATTATTATCATTATTATTATTATTATTATTAGTAGTAGTAGTAGTAGTAGTAGTAGTAGTAGTAGTAGTAGTAGTAGTAGTAATATTTTTAATATATATTTTTTGAGGAGGTATCTGTTATGAATCTGCGCTCCCTTCCAGCACTCACGATTATTTCCACTTGTGCCCTTCGCTTATATGTGTATGTGCTAGTATGTATGTACGTATGTATTTATGTATGGACAGGATATTTGAACGTACAGTATGTATGTATGTACTTTTGTATGTATATATGTATGTATGTATGTACAGTATGTATATCACCACCACCACAACCATTTAGCACGTTCCATCCACACAACCGCCATTCAGACCTAACTTAAGCTGACTATCCGCCAGCACAACTACCATACCCACAACCACAACTCACAACCACACCACCACCACTAACAACCACCACTACCACCACCACCACCACAATTACTACGGTACCACTCACAACCACACCATCCTCTCTATCAACCACCACAATCACACCACCATCACTAACAACCACCACAACCACTATCACCTCTGCCATCACCTCGGCTAACCACCACCACTCCCAGCCACACCACTGCCACCACAACTACAACCACTATCACCTCTACCATCACTACAGCTAACCACCACCACTCCCAGCCACACCACCACCACCACAACTACAACCACTCCACCACCACTAACAACCACCCCAACCACACCACTGCCGCCACCACCACACACTAGAATCACTCCGACGTGTAGCAAATGACGCTGACAATAGCAATGAGCTGGGCTGGAGAGGCAAGCTATCTGTCCTACTCAGATTCATTATGGCCCTCTCCACCGCCTGCATCCTCAGTTACTATCACTATCACCAGCCTCCCTTATCACAACCACTACATGTACCTTGCTTATCACTACCACTATCATCACTATCACCAGCCTCCCTTTTCACCACTGTCACCACCACTGTCTGTACCCTGCTTATCACTACCACTATCACCACCACCACTAACACTACGACTTTCACTACCACTACATGTACCGTGATTATCACTACCACTATCATCACCATCAGCACCACTACATCTCCCCTGAACACTCCAGTCTAACCTAACCTAACCTACCATACTCTACCCTAATCTACCCTACCTTTCCCTACCCTAACGTATCCTACCCTAACCTAACCAGAAGTCATCTCACCCACCCTAACCTAACCAGTCGTCACCTCACCCACCCTAACCTAACCAGACGTCACCTCACCCACCCTAACCTAACCAGACGTCACCTCATCCACCCTAACCTAACCAGACGTCACCTCACCCACCCTAACCTAACCAGACGTCACCTTACCCACCCTAACCTAACCTGTCCCAACCTAATCTTACCTCACTTCACTTAACTACTCCAGCCTAACCTAGCCTAACTTAACTAGACTTCACTTACAACCACAGCCACACAATCACTACCACACCATCACAACCACAACACCAATACCACACCACTACAGCCACAACACCACTACCACCACAAAGCAACCACAGCCACGCCACCACAATCCCCACAAAACAATCACAGCCACACCACCACAACTACCACAAAACACCCACAGCCACACCACAACCACAACCACACCACCACCACAACCACACCACCACCACTACTACTACACAGCCACACCACCACAATCACCACCAGACGCCCACTCCATCAATAAGTCGCCAAGGAGAAGGGGGCTACGTATCTGTGCCACTCGGTATCATTGTGGGCTCTACGGCATCAGCATCTTCAATTAACCATGCTATTCTCACGCCTGGTACGTCATGAGGAGGAGGTGTGTTGGTGACCAGAATATCCCGGTTAATTCACACACCATTGTTGGAGGACGACCTTGAGGATTGGGTGGTTGGAGGAGGACTTTGAGGATTGGGTGGTTGGAGGAGGACTTTGAGGATTGGGTGGTTGGAGGAGGAGCTTGAGGATTGGGTGGTTGGAGGAGGACTTTGAGGATTGGGTGGTTGGAGGAGGAGCTTGAGGATTGGGTGGTTGGAGGAGGAGCTTGAGGATTGGGTGGTTGGAGGATTAGCTTGAGGATTGGGTGGTTGGTCTAGGAGCTTGAAGATTAGATGGTTGGAGGAGGACCTTCAGGGTTGCGTGGTTAGAGGAGGAGCTTGAGGATTGAAGGCACTAAGGAGAGATATTTTGCGGTGATTAGAATGCCGGGGGGAGATTAGAGGGTTGGGATGTAATTAGGAACAAATTAAACAATTGAGAGGATTGGAGGGAAAGAGGTGAGCACGCTTGCTGGAGGAGGACCTTGAGGACTGAGGATTGATTTCACTGGAGAGAGGGATTTGGAGGTGATTAAAATGCTGGAGGGGGGATTAGTGCGGAGGGATTTCATCAGGAACGAAGCAAAACCTAAATGGAATGAAAGAAATTAGAATGTTGCTGTAAATTCCCTCACCCTTGTTGGAGGGGGACCTTGAGGATTGAGGTTTAGTTGCATTGAGGAGAGGGAGTTAAAGGTGATTAACATGCTGAGGTTCAACTGATGGGGGGATTAGAAGGTTGGGATTTAATTATTAACAAATGAATCGATTATGAGAATTGGCCAAGAATAATGGTGATCAGGCCGTATTCTCCATAGCACCTCTTTCTTCCCGATTAACTTTCAGAACTATTCATTAACATCCTCTGTTTTGCTTCTTCTATCATTTTAGTGTCGACATAGATTACATGAATAACACAAGAATATAGCAATGAAGCAGAATCATAAATTAATCAGTCAGGAGGAGGTGTTAAGTAATCTTCCTAACTGCACGAGAATACCTCCTCAGAAGACCCCAGTTAACACACACACACACACACACACACACACACACACACACACACACACACATATATATATATTTGAGGAACCTTGAGGATGAGTCGCAATGATATTTCTAAAGCTTTCGACAGAGAATGACACCGTTCCCTGCGGTCCAAACTCCCTTGCTATGGACTAAAATCTTTTGTTCCTCTGCTTTCCTCACATCTCAGAGGCAGAAAAATAAAAGTAGATGATGTATATTCCAATTTCCGCGCAATTGACGCCGGCGTGCCATAGGGATCAGTTCTGGTGCCAACCCTGTTCCTGGTTCATACTAATGATCTCTTATCTGTCACCCAAAATCCCATCCATTCATATGCAGATGACTTAACATTTCACAGTTCATTCACACTCAAACACCCATTCACAAAGTTTAATATTTCTAACCCTCAACTCAGTACAGCCATCTCGATAAAGCAAGGCTTATCTACGATCAATGAATGGGGACAAAACAATCTTGTCTCATTCAGTGCTAGTAAAACCAAATATATAGAATTTACTAATAGACAGATATTGCCAGATTGATATTTTACCTTCAATGTTACTAATATTCCCATCTCTAAAAGTACTGAAATTCTCAGCGTCTCAGTTAACAGTGCCCTCAGCTGGACCTCTCATGTCAGATCACTTGCTAAAACCGCCTTAAAGAAACTTGGATTATTGTACAGAGCCCGTAAGTTCTTCACTGACGAGCAGTTAGCTATAATTTATAAGCGTTGTGTGCGCTCTCAGCGTGAATATTGCTCACCCTTGTGGAGTGGATGTGGAGAGGTTGTATTAAAACAACTAGACAAATTTCATAACAAAGCCGCTGGAATTATTAATAACCCTGCTTAATAAATAAACTACCTCCCCTACAAGTACAGTAAGAAGAAATATTGCCTCCCTTGCATTATTTTACAGACATTTTTATGACAAATGGTCAGACGAAGTTGTGTCCATTGTGCCTTCCCTCGTGCTACACAGGCATCTGGTAGCGCTCATGACTGGAATGTCACTCAGCCATATTGCAGAACTGTCCATCAGAATTCTTTCATTCCCCGAACTGCGTCTCTCTGGAACTCACTTCCCCAGAGTTGTTTCCCTCCAAACTTCAACCTACAGCTGTTCAAGTCCAACTGTTGCAGATATCTTATAAACAGAGGACACCAGTAATCTGGTGTATGGATTATTTTTTTATTCATTTGTTTTTCCTTCCTCTCTTCTGTTATTAAAAAAAAAAAATGAGAAAGACATTAGAGAGGGAGAAGGACTTTGAGATTTATTTAAGAATGAAAGATCAGACATAATGAGAATGGCATTAGTGTTGAATTAGACGTTTGGATTTAATCACGAAGGTATTAAATCTTGAATATGTCGTTATAGAGAATTGGAAGATAAGGAAAATATGAAAAATAAGAAAAAGCACGTAAAATGAGAAAAGGGGTGAAAAAATAAGAAAATTATGAAAATGAGAAAAATGATAATAATAAAAAATAAATATGAAATATATGAAAAACTATGAAAAATTAGAAAATAATGAATAATAAGAAAAATGTTGAAAAATAACAAAAATGATGAAAATAAGAAAAATGAAAAATGAAAAATATGCAAATAAGATTAATGATGAAATGGGAGAAATCTGATGAAAAATAAAATGATGCAAAATGAGAAAAATGATGAAAAATGAGAAAAAATTTTAAAAATGAAGAACGAAAAATGAAAAATACAAAAAATAAGAAAAAGGATAAAACACAAGGAAAATGAGAAATATAATTGATGAAAAATAAGAAAACTATGAAAAATAAGCAAAATGAAAAATAAATTTGATGATAAAAAGTATGAAAACTAAGAAAAAATGAGAAATAAGAAATATAGTGAAAAATATGATGAAAAATATAGCATTTTATTTTGAAATTCATGTTAGAGTAGGGTTGGGGATTTACTTTATTTATTTATTTATTTTTATTTATTTATTTATTTATTTTTTTTGAGGGCAGATTAGGGGGAATTACAAAGTTGGATTTGAATTACGGTCGATTAAAAACCTGACTCTGGATCCGTGGCCACTGGCTAGAAAGAGTGAGTGTAACCAGAAAATCACCGTTAATCCCTGTCCATTCTACAGAGGAGACTTGGGGATTAATTGCACTGAGAAGGGCTGATTAGGGGTGACTAGAACTCGTATTACTTTGGAACTTAACTGAGAATCAATGAAACATCTTGGTCGAATGGAAGAAGAAATTTTATTTATTTATTTATTCATGTGTTTATTTTTAGAATCGTGCTGTTAATTCTTTGACGATTTGTTTGATAAGTCCTCGGGATTTAATTAAACTATGAAGAACAAATTGGGGCTGATGAAGATGAGGTATAATTATGGAGGAAGTAATTAGGAGTGTAATTAAGAAAGGAGGATTATAGTGAAGAAAGGTTATAAGAAAAAGGCAGTTAATTAGAAGTAACTTGCAGGAGAATGAGTCGTGAATTATGCTCCTTTCACCTTAACTTGGCCCAGATTATCGTCCTTTGGCAGCTTGTTTCACGTAGAACAGTGGTAGAAAAAAAAAAAATACTACGGCTCTACAGCCTTCCCATAGCATTTCTTCGTGACTAGCATCGTAGTCTAGTGTTAATCTCTCGTTACAACTCAGCATTCAAGACAGAGAGAACAACTTTAGGCCAAGTTAGAGTAAATAGACTATAGGAAAGACGTATAATAAAAAAAAACTATGGTACTATGGCTCTGCATCCTTCCCATAGCACTACTTCGTGACTAGCATCGTCTTCTGTTCTCTCAAGTCAGCATTCCAGATGGAGTGATGGCAATATTAGGCCAAGTTAGAGTAAAAGGAGTATAGTTATACAGAGATGGGCATATCGGAGGGTGATTAACAGGTCGAGATTAATTTATAGACAGTATCCCCTTTCATCCATTTCCATTCTCTCTCTATCTCTCCCTCTCTCTCTCTCTCTCTATCTCTCTCTCTCTCTCTCTCTCTCTCTCTCTCTCTCTCTCTCTCAGGAAGAAAGGAAATTTAAAAATAAGACATCAGAGTCTAGATCTCTCAGTGAAATTAAGTCATCAGAAATCATGCGTTTGGAACAGGGTCGCTTCTTAATTATGATCAGTTTAAAAGAAGAGAGTTTTGTGGACTAATTATTGGAGTGAAGGTGTGTCACGAATCAAATTCGCGACATTTTCCTTTTGTGAGAAACCACGAACTTTAGTGGAAAACTCACTGTATCACGTGCATCGTTCAGTTAACCGTTTCTCTCTCCATTTCGATGGTATACTTTTTTCAAAACATTCGTCACTGTTTAAAAAGTGACCGTTCTAATGCACGTCATTAAGTGCTCTACTGAGCGATATTATTGTTTCTATATAGTTCTCCCCTGCTTGCCTCAACCGTTGGCCACGCCTTCTTCCGGCTGGCCTGGGCATCCTACCTCATACATCGTATTTGAATCAGTCTTTATATGTCGCAACGGAGTGTGGTTCTGTGCTCCAGTAGTGAGAGTGACAGAGGTCTTCTAGCACCCAGACTCCACTAGATCTACAGTTCTCCAGGCTCCCACCCTTCCTTGGTGATATGCTACATTGACCAGTATTTCCTTTTCGTATTTTCCTAGGTTTAAGACATTAGCTTCTGAGTGAGCGAGTGAGTGCGATCTCTTTATTTTGAATTCACTTTGAAATGTAACGTTAAATTTATTCCTTTGTAATCAATAAATTTAACAGTTCTTTTTCTTTGAGCTTAATGTAATGTAAACTCGTGTTTCATTTCTCCATAATTAAGCTTATTTCCCTTATAGCTCCTAGCTTGCATAAACGCTTTGCTATTCATAACTGGTACTCAGGCCAGTCTTGTTGTATTAAGCTTTAAATCCGTTGTGCCTTCTAGGAGTTAACGCATCAGCAAGAACCTGATATCATTAATAGTATTAGTTATTTATTGTCAGGGGTGAAGTCACTTTCTTCAGAGGCTAACAGTACTAATAAACAGCAATTGTGAGTAATTAGTCTCTGTTGTGTACTGCTGAGAAAGTTTATAAATTCTCGTTCTGAGAAAATCGGCGAAGCAAGCCGGCATAAAGTAATCATTGCTTGATTTAGCAAGACAGTCATTGTCCCTGCTCTTCAGTATTATTGAGAATTATCCTTTAATAATTGCTTTTATTTTAAAAACCCCGTGACAATTGGCGACCTCATTCCAGGATATTAACTCCTAGCTCTAAAGCTATTCACGAGATAATACTCACTCGTTCATATTTAGATATTTATCATTAAAGTTATAGGCACAGACTTACTGGTGTTTACCGTTAGTTTAGCAAGTGAATTTCTGCTTTATTAATCCATAGAGTACTTAACTCTATTTAGTACTTTATTCTTGGTAACGCCAGACGATTTTATTCGCTCCTGGGAATTCGCCGTACCCATTGCGTTAATTATTGAGTCTTCCCAGTCATTTGCATTTTTGCTTTATTCTTTGCCAGTTAACTAGATAAGACTGGTCACCACTAGCTTGTGTCTGTATTCT
The DNA here is from genome assembly GCF_032717465.1 of Coenobita brevimanus. NCBI lineage: Eukaryota > Metazoa > Arthropoda > Malacostraca > Decapoda > Coenobitidae > Coenobita > Coenobita brevimanus. Next base: position 21,457,993 of record NC_137069.1, read on the forward strand.
TTACTTGTGTTATTAGCATTCGTTTGCGAAGCAGCTGTCAGTACTTAGTTTCGGCTTGCTTAGTAAATTAGCGTAATGGCTACCACCGTATTTTTACAGGAAGCCAAAGACCTGAGGCTTACCGATCCCCAGGAAATTAAAGAGTACATACTCTCACGGCATAATCAGGAGCAGCAGCGCGAGAATGATGCCCATGAAGAACGTAAGATTCAGCACGAATACGAGCGAGAACAGCGCGAATACGAGCGAGAACAGCGCGAATACAAGCAAGAACAGCGCAAACACGAGCGAAAACAGTGCGAACTCGACTTAGAACACGAGCGAGAACAGCATGAGGAACGAGAGAGAGAACGAGAACACGAACGTGCCGAACAAGAAGCACGCGAAAAACATGAATTTGAAATGTTGAAGCTCAAGCGAGATTCCTTGGCTTCAGGCACATCTGGTGCAGTTGGTCCAAGCTTCACTAGCGCTCTTCTTACACATGTCCTGGCGACCCCACGCATCAAGCTTCCTTCATACAAGGAAGGCGAGCGAATCGAGCCGTACATAGCTCGTTTTGAGGACATGGCAGACATGTATCAACTGGATGAGGCAGCTAAGCGGCTCCAATTTCTTAGTTTATTTGAGGGCCCTGCCCTCGATATTCTCCACAAAATTCGTGGAGACAATCAAACGTATGAGATAATGAAAGCTGCACTCATTAAGGCGTATGGTCTCACAGTAGACGACGCCAAAGTTCAGTTCATGCGAGCTCGTCTCCAAGACAAGGAGACAGCTGTTCAGTTCCTCAACCGTCTCACTGCTTACTTAGGTGAGTGGATGGAAAAAGATAAGACCCCTCACACGCTAGAGGGGATAATTGACCTTATACTGCGCACGCAGCTAGAAAAGTCGTGGCCTACTGAACTTGTGGCTTAGCTTAAGATCTGCCAGGTGGGAGATGCCAGCCAGATGGTGAAAAAGGCTGACGCATATTTCACTGCATACGAGTATCAAACTCGCAAGCAACATACCTGGAACAGAAAAGCTGATAAATCTGGGAAACCGTCTCAGATTGAACCCCACCAACAAGGCCATTCTCAGAATAATGGCCAAGGTCCAAAACCGCAGTGGAAGGACCAGGAGCAAAACACTCAGAAACCTGAGTGGAAGAGGTACAACAGGTACCCTAACCGGTAGCAGTATCAGCCACGCAACCGACAGTCGGGACCGTCCTTTTCACCACCAGCTCAAGTGAATAGGAGGCAGGAAGCAAACGCAGCCTTCATTCCTCAGCAGCAGCACGGTGGTCACGTCCCTACCAGTACGGGTACTCCCCCACAGTTCACTAGTCCCACAGTGACAGTGAACCCCCCTCCACAGATAGCCAATGTTCCATCTCCACAGGCAGTGAGTACAACCCCTCAAGTATCTAATTCTCAGGGCACCATGTTTGCTGCATCATTTATTCAGCAGCCTCATGAGTGACTAGCTGCTTCCTCCACAGGTGACAGTGCCTTCCTTGTTCAGCCAGGGTTTGTGGGAGACATTCCTGTGAAGGTCCTGAGAGATAATGGATCCTCAGGTTGCTCTGTCAAGCAGAGTTTAGTTCGGCCTGAGCAGTACACAGGTCGACAGATCCATGCAAACCTTATTGATGGATCAGTGAGATTGTTCCCTGAGGCATGTATCCAGGTGGTATCTCCATTTTATACTGGTACAACACTCGCAGTTGTCATGCCAGAACCTTTATTTGACCTAATCGTAGGTAACATCCCAGTGGCAAGGATAGTTGCACCGAAGATGACGCTACTCAGACTTCGGCTGCAGAAACACGAGCCATGACTGAGGCTCCAGATTGTGTCACCCCAGTGACCATTGAATTGCCACAAGATCTGATGTGTAGCCAAATTGTTGTTCAAGAACAACGTTCTGACCCGACACTTGCTGCCGTGCGAAAGAAATAAAAGGGTAGAGTGATAAAGTATTCACGGGAAGGTCAAGCCAAGTTCCTTCGTAAACAATAACGGCTCTACCGTGAGTCACGAACGCCCGAGGGCGAGGTTTGACTTCAGTTTGTCGTTCCCGCCAAGTACCGCCTAGCGGTGTTAGAATGGGGTCATTGTTCAGCCTCAGGAGGTCACCTGGGCAAAAGGAAGACCCAGGGCCATATCCGAGCTGACTTTTTCTGGCCAGGGATGGGACGAGAGATAGATAGTTTTGTGCGTTCCTGCACTGTGTGTCCATGTAACGCCAATCAGGGACATGTCCTTCCTGTGCCATTTGTAACCATACCTGTAATCTCTGAGTCAGTTGAGAGACATGGTAGTGGTGAAGTGGGTGCAGACCTGACGTCTCACCTGTTGGCCCCACAGGACACAGTATGTCCAGGGCCTGTACATACATATGTACTGTAAGTTAAGGGGGAAAGTTCGAGAACCCGGAGAGGTGACTCGAGGCTGTGTCTGCGGACACATGAGCCCGAGTTTGAGTAAGGATTCTCAGCTGCCCCGATATTGTATATACATGTGTTCTCTAGGCTAAAAGGGGGGAAGTTTGAGGACCCGTGTGCAGTCCGAGGCTGTGTCTACGGACACACGAGCCCGTGTTTGCACAAGGATTCTCAGCTCCCCGATATTAATATAAGTACCATAGGTTAAGGGGGAAGTTCAAGAGAGAACCCCGCAGAGGCGACCCGAGGCTGTGTCTGCGGACACAGAAGCCCGAGTTTGCACAAGGATTCTCAGCTCCCCGATTTAATATAGGCACTAGGTTAGGTGGGAGGTTGAGGACCTGTGTGCAGTCCGAGGCTGTGTCTGAGGACACACGAGCCCGAGTTTGCATAAGGATTCTCAACGTGCCAACACTAATCATAAGTGTAGAGTTAAGTTTAACCAGTAAACTACACCAGTCCTTGAGACCAACGGCGTCCAAGGACTACGTTACCTGGTTAATAATGTACCTAATAAATTAATGGCGACCTCGAATGTACGAAGCTTAGGCTGTCACTCGTATTTTTCAGCTAGAGCGTACTTTTCATAGCATGTACTGATTGCTAGGCAGAGAGTAATTGTAATGTAATAAGAATTTTTGTCTTATTGACACTTTTGATGCTCCACCTTAATTGATTTTGCAGGTACAGCGATGGGTGCAACAGTTTTGCTGTGCGGGACAGCTGATCATCTGCCGCACGCTGTCGCCTCTTCTCCTCTGCCTTCGTCGTCGCCATATTATTGATATTTACTATCATTTTACACGTAGGTACAGTTACACTACAACTGTCACACCTACACTGTGTATTACATACACCACGCTACACAACAATTAGTTGTCAATGTAAATGTAGTGACCTGAGTACAGGATTTTCACTGTCGTCACGGAGTTTTTTCCCTCAAGCTTGCCTCCATTAACGTAAATACGAGGTTTTTACGCTCATTGGCGATAGTGATTTTCTCCTGTAGCAGGATAGCACAAACACCACAGTGTGAATCTTGTGTGACTGAGTTAGGATGTGTACATATATATATATATATATATATATATATATATATATATATATATCCACAAATTTTTTCCCATAAGGAAAAAATTTCATTTTGAAGGGGCGTAATGTCATGAATCAAATTCGCGACATTTTCCTTTTGTGAGAAACCACGAACTTTAGTGGAAAACTTACTGTATCACGTGCATCATTCAGTTAACTGTTTCTCTCTTCATTTCGATGGTATACTTTTTTCAAAACATTCGTCACTGTTTAAAAAGTGACCGTTCTAATGCACGTCATTAAGTGCTCTACTGAGCGATATTATTGTTTCTATATAGTTCGCCCCTGCTTGCCTCAACCGTTGGCCACGCCTTCTTCCGGCTGGCCTGGGCATCCTACCCCATACATCTTATTTGAATCAGTCCTTTATATGTCGCAACAGAGTGTGGTTCTGTGCTCCAGTAGTGAGAGTGACAGAGGTCTTCTAGCACCCAGACTCCACTAGATCTACAGTTCTCCAGGCTCCCACCCTTCCTTGGTGATACGCTACATTGACCAGTATTTCCTTTTCGTATTTTCCTAGGTTTAAGACATTAGCTTCTGAGTGAGCGAGTGAGTGCGATCTCTTTATTTTGAATTCACTTTGAAATGTAACGTTAAATTTATTCCTTTGTAATCAATAAATTTAACAGTTCTTTTTCTTTGAGCTTAATGTAATGTAAACTCGTGTTTCATTTCTCCAAAATTAAGCTTATTTCCCTTATAGCTTCTAGCTTGCATAAACGCTTTGCTATTCATAACTGGTACTCAGGCCAGTCTTGTTGTATTAAGCTTAAAATCCGTTGTGCCTTCTAGGAGTTAACGCATCAGCAAGAATCTGATATCATTAATAGTATTAGTTATTTATTGTCAGGGGTGAAGTCACTTTCTCCAGAGGCTAACAGTACTAATAAACAGCAATTGTGAGTAATTAGTCTCTGTTGTGTACTGTTGAGAAAGTTTATAAATTCTCGTTCTGAGAGAATCGGCGAAGCAAGCCGGAATAAAGTAATCATTGCTTGATTTAGCAAGACAGTCATTGTCCCTGCTCTTCAGTATTATTGAGAATTATCCTTTAATATTGCTTTTATTTTAAAAACCCCGTGACAAGGTGAAACAGGAAGGATTGAGGTTAGGAACGAATGAATATCTGTCTGCCTCTATCTGTCGATCTATCTATCTGTCGGTCTATCTGTCTGTCTATCCATCTATCTATCATATCGATCTATCTACCTATCATTAGCTAGACTCCTTAATCCCGTAAGGAGTGGCCACAGACAAATCCCCTCCATGTCGCCCTGTCTTGAGTCATTTCGCGCCCTCCACACTTATACCCCCTTCTCTCGTATACCTCTGCACATTCCTCCATCTTGTCCTCGGTCTTCACCTCCCCCTATTCCCCCTTCCACCTCACTAACGAATGAAGCCATTGTAAATTGGTAAGGAGAGTTTGAGCGGAGGGGGAGGGAGAGGTGAAGGAGGAGCTGAAGGAGGAGGAAGAGGAAGAGGAGGAATAGGATGAAGAGGAGAAGTAGTAAGTGGAAGAGGAGAAGGAATAGCAGAAAGAAGAGAAGAAATAGGAGGAAGAGGTCGTGCAGGAGAGTAGGAGGAGAGGGAGAAGGAGGAAGAAGAAGAAGGGGGAGAGGAGAAGGAGCAGGAGGAGGAGGAGGAAGGGGAGAAGGAAGAGAAAATGATGATGATAATAATAAACATGTAACAGGCGTCCACAATGAAAGTGTGGAACGTGTGCGAGCGAGCGAGCGAGCAACTCAGGCAGTCCTGAATATTGTCCCATGTGGCTCATCATCTTCCTCTGATTTCCTGACCTGAATATATTAAAAAGAACTTATTAGATTACGCCAGAAATCACTTCCTAAAACCAACTCTCTCAGCAGTCATCGGAAAATACTGCTGCGCTACTCACGCAATCTTAGACAGTTACTTCTTGCGCAGCTGACTGTTACGCTAATCTGCCTTATAAAAAATCGTTTCCTCGATTTACGGAAAAACTATTGGGAATTACGGGTTGTCTATGAACTGAAAATAATTGAGGATTTTTGTGCGATTTCCAAATTGGTGTCTGTCTTTCTTGTAACTTTAAAATTGGCTGAGATGTCCAAAAAAAGTTTAGTACTGTACTACAAAGTTTTCCTCCCGACCCCTGCCCCTATTACTCGCTGATGAGATAAATCTTTCGCTCGGGTACGGATGTCGGGGGTCCAAACTGTGACTAATTTTGGTGTTCTTGCTCGCTTCGCTCGCTCGAACAACAACAACAACAACAACAACAATAATAATAATAATAATAATAACAACAACAACAACAACAATAACAACAACAATCTTAGCAAAACTGTCTATCTATAGTAAGAAGAAACACGTCATCGAACTGAAGAGATCAATTAAGTATCAGTTAGACAAAAGGAGACTTGTGAATTAGGTGCAATTAGGGGACCAATTAGAGGTGAGTAAGACGCTGAAATTTAATTAGGGACGAATGACGTACTTGAGAGCAATGGTGGTAAGGGGAGTGAGAGTGGCAGGAAGGAAATAACAGTATTGCGTTTAAGGTGGATGTGGAGGAGGAGGAGGAGGTGGTGGTGGTGGTGGTGATGGTAATGGTGCAGGTGGTGGTGGTGATGATGGTGGTGCAGGTGGTGGTGGTGCAGGTGGTGGTGGTGCAAGTGGTGGTGATGGTGGAGGAAGAAGAGGTGAGGGAGGAGAAAGTGGAAGAGGAAAGGGTGGAGGTGGTGGAGGTGCAGATGGGGGTGGAGGTGGAGGAAGGACAGGGAGAAGGAGGTGAAGGTGGAGGAGGAGGAGGTGGTAATTGTGAGAAATATTGGTGTTACTTGCCAGGAATATTGGTGTTAAATTGCCAGGGATATTGGTGTTCAGTTAAAAGGAATGCTAAATAAAGTCAGTATAAATAAAGCAGCAAAGTCAGTAAAATAAAGCAGTATAATAGTCAGTCCAATAATAAAGTCAATTGGCCAAGCGTGGGAGAGTGTATTGTCAAGGGTGATTGGGATTCGAATCATAGTCCAGTGACAACATGCGAGACCACGTACGGCAAACTGGAGAGAGAGAGAGAGAGAGAGAGAGAGAGAGAGAGAGACTATTAACCCTCCCCAGCACACAGACCCTGAATAAGACTGAAAGCAAATTCCATAATAATTGAAATGATATACTACGTTCACTGTAACTTGGCCTAAAACTGTCCTTCTTTCCTTCAATGCAGAGTTGTGGCAATAGATTAATGCTAGGATACTGTGTTAGCCACGAAGAAGCGGGTTAATGCTAGGATATTTTACTAGTCACGAAGCAGTGGGTTACCGCTAGGATCCTCCCGGTCACTGTTAAGCGATTATGCTTGCAGCAACTGTTGCAGATTCCATTCATGCTCGTCAGCGAAGGAGTGCAGATGCGGCCTTATTCTTCACCAATATCCAAGGTCTCAGCACCAATCTAAATTCAGTTCATTTTCTCCTACAGTCCATATCCCCTCTGGCCCTGTTCCTCACAGAACCACAAATATCTCCCTTTACCGACATATCCCCATTTTGTTTTTCTGGTTACTATCGCCTCACAAACTTCCATACCAAAGGCGGCACCTGTTATTTTATCAAATCTGAATATGCAGTTGACACTGTTTTAAACTTCACTTAACGAATTTCGATTACTCACTGTTTAATTAACCCGCCCCGTCCCGACGACGTATGGGTACGTCACCACGATTTGCATTTGCCAGTCCCGGCGACGTACCAGTACGTCGTGCAATTGCAAGGTACCTAATTTGCACAATTTTCAATTTTCGCACATGATTTTTCGTATGTATACACGGGACACCTTCCTCTATTCCTGTACAAGATACCAAGCAGGGACAATGCCTTACACTGCATAACCTCCCCCCTCCCCCCCTCATGCCATTGTCTTGGCAAAGGACCTGTTACCAGTGACCTGGCTAGTAAAGTTATTCAGGGCCAGAGTGATTCCCCAATCGATGACAATGTGGAGGACAATGTTTACATAGCATTAGAAAAAGAAACAGCCAGAAATAATGATCAGGTAGTGTGGCAAAAATAGGTCAGGTATGGTGATTAGTTAGTGAGTGAAACAATGCTTATAATGCCTTTATTACTGCTTGAAAACCAATATACTGTCATACTACATATACATTCGTACCAAGTAAATAAATAAATACCGTTTATGAGTGGATAAAATAGTTACCCTCCCATAGAACTCGTTTTCTTTGGTGCCAGCATGTCAGAAAACCCACTCAGGTAAGGAGGAACTCCTACCTGGATTGGGCACTTTAAACCTCAGGTGAGCGATTTCTCTATGAATTTTCGATGTTTCTCACCAAAAGCGAAGGTTTTAGCCAAAAAAAAAAAATCGAAAATACCTCGGGACTGGGGGATGTCGGAGGTGCGGAAAACCTCGGGACGTGACGGGTTAAACCAAAGTATCTAGATATTACCAAATATATCTGTGTAGTCTATCACACCCCCAATGCTTCTTCAGACCCCAGTGTATTTGACTCTATATTCACACAGTTGATTAACCATAACCTTGCCCTTAGAACCGAAATTACCATTTTGGGTGATATTAACGTACATAATGTTGAATGGTTATTGCATTATGCCAGGACTGACGATGCTTGTCCAGAGTGTGAGCTGTTTGCGGAATCGTTTAGTCTCACTCAGTTGGTAAAGCAACCAACCAGAATACCAGATAATCCTGACCATGGTACCCATCTCTTGGATCTATTCATGACAAATAATCCAGATCAATACAGGATAGAGGTACTGTCACCACTTGAATCCTCTGACCACAATCTCATCAAAGCCTCATTAGTTAGCCCCCCCAAACCTCCCCGTTCTGAACCTGTTAGGCTGACCCGATGGCACTTCATAGGGCAAACTGGGATGGATTTAGAAATTATCTTGCCGACATTCCATGCAAATCTTTCTTAAGTGACATCATTTCTGCCCAGTCCCACTTTAACAACTTAATAGTAGCTGGTACGGATTTATTCATACCAAGTCAATAGTTCACTAAAAGATCGAACTCCAAAGAGGTTTGATAGTAACTGTGCCTGAGCAACGCCCCAAAAGTCATTAGCATATAACTCTTACTTAAAATTCAAAAGCATCTGAATCACTCTGTCAATTTAACATTGCTAGAAACCATGCAAAAGCTGTATGAAATCTCGCTAAATCAAACTTTTTTCAAAAGCAAGCATCAGAACTACTTAACAGCCCGTAGACAATAGAATATTCTGGTCAACTCTCAGTTCTTTCAATAATATCTTTAACAAGTTATCATCCATTCCCCCACTAAAAATCTTCAGATGGCAACATTACAAATGACATGCGTGGGAATGCGAATATCTTTGCCAGTACTTTTGTCAGAAATTCTACCACCGAGGAAGTCGGCCAGAACGTCCCAGTGCTAGAACTTGACTCTCCCGAAATTGTTCCACTTAATATACAGGCAAGATAAATAAAATCCATCCTAGACAATCGACCAACCAACAGAACTTCTGACCCAGATGGAATTCCTCCAATTGTTCTGAAAAAGTGTTCCCCAGAACTAGCCTCTGTTCTAGCTAAATTATTCAGACTGCATACGTACTTCTTCATTCCCTAATTCATGGAAAGAAGCCAATATCCACCCAATTCCAAAGAAGGAAGTTCCTGTGACCCCACTGATTACAGACCAATAGCTGTCACATCTTCACTTGGTAAAGTATTGGAAATTATAATTAATAAGCACAAACTTAAACATCATGAATCCAACAACTTAATTAGTGATAGACAATATGGTTCTCGTCACGAAAGATCCACCGTTGACATACTCAATCCCCTGAATCATACCATCCACCAATCAATCGACCAACATGGAGAAACTCATGCAGTAGCCCTTGAAATTTCTAAAGCTTTCGACAGACTGTGGCACCATTCCCTGCTGTCCAAACTCCCTTGCTATGAACTAATGTCTTTTGTTCCTCTGCTTTCCTCATATCTCAGTGACAGAAAAATAAGAGTAAAAGTAGATGATGTATATTCCAATTTCCACTCAGTTAATGCCGGCGTGCCGCAGGGATCAAACTGGCGCCAACCTTGTTCCTGGTTTATATTAATGATCTCTTATGTCACACACAATCCCATCCATTCATACGCAGGTGACTCAACGCTTCACAGTTCATTCACATTCAGACACCCATTTGCAAAGTCTAATATCTCAAACTCTCAACTCAGTGCAGCTATCTCCATAAATCAAAGCTTATCTACGATCAATGAATGGGAACAAAATAACCTTGTCTCATTTAATGTTAGTAAAACAAAATATATACAATTTACTAATAGACAGATATTGCCAGATTTGTATATTAGCTTCAGTGCTACTAATATTTCCACCTCCAAAAGTATTGATATTCTTGGTGTCTCACTTAACATTGCCCTCAGCTGGACCTCTCATATCAGATCACTTGCTAAAACCGCCTCAGAGAAACTTGGACTAATGTACAGAGTCCGTAACTTCTTCACTGACGAGCAGTTAGCTATAATTTATAAGTCATGTGTGCTCTCAGCTTGAATATTGGTCACCCGTGTGGAATGGATGTGGAGAGGTTGCATTAAAGCAACTAGACAAAATTCAGAACAAAGCTTTTGGAATTATTAATAACCCTTCTAATAAACAAACTACCTCCCCCGCAAGTAAGACGGAATGTTGCCTCCCTTGTATTATTTTACAAATATTTTTATGGCAAATGCTCAGACGAAAGTTGCGTCCATTGTGTCACCTCTCCATACCTTCCCTCGTGCTACACAGGCATCTGGTAGCGCTCATGACTGGAATGTCACACAGCCATATTGCAGAACTTCTGCCTATCAGAATTCATTTATTCCCGGAAATGCATCGCTCCGGAACTTGCTTTCCGGGAGTTGTTTCCCCCAA
>NC_137069.1:21470957-21493457 GCF_032717465.1 Coenobita brevimanus
CAGTATTAACACTCCTAGGTTGGTAATGTCGTCAGTTATAGAGCTCCCAAACACCTCTTCCTAAGCGATTTTCGTAGCTTGTTACGTCTGACTGTCCTCTTCCTCGTCGGTTTAATGAAGCTCCCTAACGCTTCCTCCTAAGCGATTTATTTGGCTTATTATATCTTACTATCCTTGTCTGTGTTATAAAAATCTTTCAGTTATCGTCAGACACTGCATAAATAACGTACAAACGGATAGTAACCAGCCATATCCAAAAATAAATCGCTAAGGAAGAAGTGTTTACAAAAGGATACTAACCATCCGTATCCAAAAGTAAATCGCTGAGGACTAGCCATATCCAACAATACATCGCTACGGAAGAGGTGTTGACAGAATGATAGTAACTAGCCATATCCATAAACAAATCGCCAAGGAAGAGATGTTTACAAATGGATATCAACCAGCTATATCCCAATACAAATCGATAAGGAGGAGGTGTTAGGAATCTCAATTGAATAAAATCGTCTGGGATGGAGGACTAGAGTTGTCCCAGTGATGAGAGGGTTGATGTCTTCCTTATTTCATTTTTTAAAATTATTTTTGTTGATTCTTAAGTGTTCATATCCCCTCATCTCTCTCTCTTTCTCTGTCTGTCTGTCTGTCTGTCTCTCTCTCTCTCTCTCTCTCTCTCTCTCTCTCTCTCTCTCTCTCTCTCTCGCGTGCGTGCGTGAGTGCGTGCGTGGGTGCGTGCGTGTGTGTGTGTGTGTGTGTGTGTGTGTGTGTGTGTGTGTGTGTGTGCTGCTAAACTTTACGCTTCCGGTATACAGCTGAATTTTACACATCTGGTATACGGCTAAATTCCGCACCTTTGACGTAATTAGAAAAAAATCATGCGAGCAAGGGAACACAAGAAAAAGCCTTCACTTATTAACCCCCCCCTTGGGGTAGGGGAGTTTTTCAAGAATACTCCCCCAGTATCCCTGCTTGTCGTACAAGGCGACTAAAAGGGTTGGCGGAGGGTTAGTGCCCCTCCCCGGAAAACAACTAACTAAAAAGATGAACAAGAAGCCTCGGACAAGGACTGACCAAAAGATGACGACCAAGGACCGGACAAAGGACATGGTAATCGGAACATGGAATGTAAGAGGTGCGAATGATGAGGTGAAAGAGAGAGAGATTGTCCAGGTGCTTGAGGGTGCGAAAGTTGATGTATGTGGAGTAACTGAAACTAAATGGAGAGGTGAGAGGGTGAGAGAATGGGAGTATGGATGGGGTATATGTGCAGGAGTAGGTGAGAATGAGAGGGCAAAAGGAGTGTGTATAGTTGTGAGTAAAAGATGGAAGAAGAACATAAGAAAGTATGGATCAGTTGAGTCAAGGATTGTGTGGGTAAGATTGAAAGTTGGAATACAAATGTGGGTGATTGTGTGCCTGTATGCGCCAACGCAAGATCGTGCAAGCAGAGTGAGAGAAGAGTTCTGGACAAATGTGGAAGTGTGCATGGAAAAGTTTGGAAGGAATAAGTGAGTGTTTTTGATCGGTGATATGAATGGTAAAGTAGGGAATGTGAAGGTGGATGGAATAATTGGTGAGTGGGGTGTGCCTGCTGAGATAGATGAGAATGGCAGTGTGTTAGTGGACATTTGTGCTGGGATGGGGTTGGTGATAGCCAATACCCTCTTCAGGCATAAAATGATCCACAGGTATACATGGCGAGTGATGAGAAGGGTAGTTGGTGAACTGAATGAAAGGAAGGCAATGATTGATTATGTCTGGGTGGATGAAAGGATGCGAAGATGTGTAATGGATGCAAGAGCTTATAGAGGTTGGGGGAGTGGACTTTCTGACCACTACTTGGTGGTGTCCAGAATCAAGATCCAAATAAGATGGAGAAATAGAAGATGGGAAGGGCTGGTAGAAGGATTATTTGCAAGGAGAGTGGAAAGGTTACAAGAGGATGAGAAAAAGGCAGAATATAAGAGAGAAGTGGAGGAACGATTGGGTAAATATGAATTGGAGCAGCTGGGGGACGTGGAAGGTGTGTGCAGGATATTCATAGAAGAAATATGTGCAGCATGTGATGTGGTGTGTGGGATGAAGAGAAGACGGAGGGGGGGTGCAAGGAACAGCGTGGTTGGCGTGGTGGACTGAAGAGGTGAGACAGGCTGTGGCACTAAAGAAGAAAGCATACAATGAATGGATGAGAAATAAGGGCATGGAAGAAGTTGAGAGGCGGAAGAGAGAGTTATATGTAGAAAGAGAGAGAGGTGAAAAGATTAGTAAGAGAGAGTAAGAAGAGAGTGGATGAGGAATATGGAAGGAATTTGAATGTAAAGTGGAGGGACTGTAAGAAAATGTTCTGGAAAGAGGTGAAGAAAGTAAGACAGGGTGGAAGTGAAGTTAGCAGGGGAGTGAAAGATAAAAATGGTAGATTTCTAGTGGAGAAGGGAGAAAAAGTGAGCAGATGAAGAGAACACTTTAAGGAATTGTTCAACATAGAGGATGGAAGTGATGCGAGTATTAGTGGCTGGGGAATGGCTGGGAGAAGGAGGGAGGTGAGAAGACAGGAAGAAATCAGTAGGATAGAAGTTGTGGAAGCAATGAAGAAAGTTAAATCGGGGAAAGCTCCAGGAATTGATGGAGTGTGTGGTGAAATGTTGAAGCCTGGGGGAGAGATAGTAGAAGGCATATTGGCCTGGGAGGAAGGCAGAGTTCCGGAGGATTGGAAGTCAGGTATAATTATTCCCTTGTACAAAGGAAAAGGGGAAAAAGAAGTGTGTGGTAATCGTAGGGGCATTTGTCTTCTTAGTATAATAGGAAAAGTGTATGGTAGGATACTTATTGACAGAGTTAGAGAAATAACATAGGAATTAGTTGGAGAAGAACAGGGAGGCTTTAGGAAGGAAGAGGTTGTGTAGATTAGATATTCATTCTTAGATCTTTAGTGTAAAAGTTTCTAGAGAAGGGAAAGAAGTTGTATGCGGCTTTCATGGATTTGGAGAAAGCATATGACAGGGTGGATAGACAAGGATTGTGGAAAGTATTAAGAATATAAGGAGTAGATGGGCAGTTGTTGAATGCTGTGAAGAGTATGTATGATGGTGCTAAGGCTGCAGTGCATGTGGATGGTGAACTGAGTGAAATTTTCCCTTTGAAAGTTGGATTGAAACAGGGATGTCTCATGTCTCCATGGATGTTCAATCTGTACATGGATGGGGTAATAAAAGACATACAAGGTAGGGTAGTGGATGTTGGAGTGGCCCTGGTGAGAGAGGGTAATGTTTGGAAACTCCCTGTACTATTGTTTGCAGATGATACTGTGTTGTTGACTGAAGACGAAGGAAAGCTGCAAGGCTTGGTGGATGAGTTTGGGAGAGTGTGTAAGAAACGGAATCTAAAGGTGAATGTAGGGAAGAGTAAAGTGATGGTCTTTGAGAGAGGTGAAGTCAGTGAATGTACAGCGACTCTGGATGGTGAGGAATTGGAAAATGTGAGTTCGTTTAAGTACTTGGGTAGTGTGATGAGTAAGGATGGAGGTTTGGAGGGTGAAGTGCTTGAAAGGGTACAGCAGGGAAGAAAGGTTGCTGGTTCCTTGAAAGCAGTGATAAGAAACAGGGAAGTGAGCACGGAAGTGAAAAAGTTACTACATGACAGTATTGTGATATCAACTCTAACGTACGGAAGTGAAGCTTGAACGTTGTTGGAAGGGCACAAGTCAAGAGTGAGAGCAGTGGAAATGAGTTATTTACGAGGAGCCTGTGGAGTCACATGGAGAGACAGGCTGACAAATGAGGATATAAAGGAGCGTTGTGGTGTGGATGTGGATGTGATAGGAAGCATTAGGAGGAATACACTGAGGTGGTTTGGCCATGTGGAGAGGATGGAGGGTGAAAGTCTGACGAAGAGAATGTATGTGAGTGAGGTGGAGGGGGAAAGAGGGAGGGGGAGGCCGAGGATGAGATGGAGGGATGGGGTGGAGAGGTATATGAGAGAGGGGTGTGTGAGTTGGGAGCAGGGCAGTGAAATGGCGGGGGACAGGGCGACGTGGAGGCGATATGTTTGTGGCCACCCCGAACGTGATTGAGGCGTCTGGCAATAGATGGAGATTATTAAACTTTTTATCTTGGGTTACACGACGCACGAGTGTAATACTGATTTTTTTTTCCATTCTGGCTTCTAATTTCTCCCAGTTCATATCACGCTACATTGCTTGAAAATGCTAAAATGCTAAATGATAAGCTGCTAAAATGCTAAATAAATGCTTTGAACTCTTTCCCAAGTGAATAAAACCGTCTGAAGGCAGCACTGACCGAGAAATGACCTAATTCAGGGGCTGTTTGTACCATGCATTTCTAGATATATTTAATTTTTTACTGTTTTTCATGATAAGTAGTGTATTCTTTTGTTCTGACACACTGTAGTATCAGCTATCTGTCTACCTATCTGTCTATCTACACACATACACACACACACACACACACACACACACACACACACACACACACACACACACACACACACAAAGCTAAAAAATAATAACTATTCAAGAGTTGCTCCCTGTAGCCCAACACTTGAACGCATGACATAGGAAGGCTTATCAATTATCGCCTCTGTTACGTACCTCTTTTTCTCTAACACCGCTTCCTTGGCGATTTATTTTTGGATACGGCTGGTTATTATCCTGTTCGGTGTTATTTAAGCAGAGTATGGCGATATTGGAAGGACTGACATAGCACAGAATAGGAAAGTAATGTGTACTTAGGAAAATAAATCACTCAGGAAAAGGAGTTAAGGAGCTTCTTCAACCGACAAGAATACGTGCTATGGGGTCAATAGCTTTTTTTTTTTTTTTTTTGACCCTGTTTGTGTCTTTTTTTTATGGTGTTTTTTTTCTGAATATTTATTGATATAGTGTGTGTTGATTCTCTCTCTCTCTCTCTCTCTCTCTCTCTCTCTCTCTCTCTCTCGTGTATTTATATTTAATTTTTCAGCCTTGCTTCACAGAAAAAGTTTTGAACGATAATAATAATAATATTAATAATAATAATAACAATAATAATAATAACAACAACAAGGTAATGGTTTAATCTTTTTCGTGTTCCTTGTTTTTTTATTCCTTTCCTTATCTTTCATTTCACTTTTCTCCATTTTTTTTTTTTTTTTTTTTTTTTTTTTTTCACTGATCCAACAGTGGAGTTAATGAAAGGCCAGGTGTCTAATGGCAGCCTTTATTTTCAGATCCACCTGCTCTCCTTGAAGCAGACATAGCCTACGGTTTTCGCACTCCACGTTTCAAAAACCTTTTTATCCTTGGCCGTGCATGTTCTTTATACTGTATATATATATATATATATATATATATATATATATATATATATATATATTACTTTCACATTTATTCACTTTATCTATGGGTGAAATGGAGGCTGCTATTATTATCCATTAAGGAAGCTCCTTAGCACCTCCTCCTTGGTTATTTATGTTTGGATATGGCTGCCTAATATCTTTTTGAAAGCTGTTTATGCAGAGTATGGCGATATTTGAAGGATTTGGGTTACACAGAATAGGATAGTAAGCATAAGCAAAATAAATCGCCAAGGAAAAGGTATTATGCAGCTTCCTTATCCAACGAGAATACTATAAAAATTCGCTGCGCACGACTCTGAGGTTGTCATTATCGTACCCTGGCAACCTACCATTCAAAAGTGCATCCGATTTCGTATCATATCATACACGAATATTATTATACACGAACATGTACACGAATCACATGAGTCTCCTATTATACACGAAATCGGACGCACTGTTGAGGGGTAGGTTGCTAAGGCATGATAATAACAACCTCAGAGTCGTGCGCCGCAACTCTAGTCTTAGTTTTAGCTCCTTCATTACTCTTTTCCTTATAAGATAGCCAGGTCGCGGCAGGAACCTACTTTAAAAAAAAAAAATCAAATAAAGGTTAATTCTGTTTCTTTACGTTTTATTCAGAGTTTAAAGACGTTCAGGCTCCCGTAACTCTAATAAAAATCGTTTGGCCTAATAAATATCGTCCGACCTAATAAAAATCGTCTGACCTAATTAAAAATCATCTAACCTAAAACATCATCTTGCTTAATAATCTTCTCTGGCCTGATAAAAATGGTTTGACCTAATAAACATCGTCTGACCTAATAAAATCATCTGGCTCAATAAAAAGCGTCTGTCCTAATAAAAATCGTTTGGCTTAATGAAAATCGTCTGACCTAATAAAATCGTCTCTTAAAAATCTTTTGGCTTAATACAAATCATCTGGCTTAAACTGGAATATGGGATTTGACTTCTTTCAGCCACGAAGGGGTTAAATCGCCTGTCTATCAACATATCACTCACCTTTAACCTATTTAGTCCGAGGGTGTGATTTCATTCTTATTCTTACTAACACCAGACGGTTTTATTCATCTTGAGAGGGTTTTCTGACTGGAGGGGTTCAATATAGCTTTCATAAACCCCAGATCAGCGAAGTATTCCTTTAAGGCTGAATTAAATCGTCTGTAGCCTGATGAAAGAAAAAAATGCATCGTAGGCTTTGTGGGGTGGATTCTCTCTCTCTCTCTCTCTCTCTCTCTCTCTCTCTCTCCTTACCTAATTGTTCTTTCCTAATTGTATCTTTACAGGAATGAGACAAGCTCGTACTGTCCCGTGTATTAATTGCTTTTTGTCATACATATCCTTAAATTTATTAATAGTTTTGGCACACACTGCGGTTTTCATTCGGTAGTGCATTCCACTGATCAACTGCCCTATTTGGGAAACGTCTTTATCGTCTTTATCACCTCTCTTTTTATGCTGTTTTTTTGCAGTGTCCTCTTGCTGATGCTTCCCCTTAGGTTATATATGCGGTTGTGTTTATTTTCTCTTTTGCTATGATGCATTTATATAGAATAATCATGTCTTCTCTTTTCTTCTCTCTTGTAATATCGCTAGGTTCAGTTTTTCTAGTTTATCTCCACAGCTTAGATCCCCTAAACCCATCTTGTAGCGGCCCTTTGTACTTCTTCAATATTATCTATGTGTTTTTTGACATGTGGATTCCAGACTATTCATGCCTACTCCAGGCCTGGTGTGATGAGTGATGTTATTATCTTTCTCAGCATGTCTTCATTTTTATATGTGAGTGCCATTCTCATATAAGCCAGTAGTGTGTACATGTTCCATATTTTCTCACTGATGTTGTCAACAGGAGATAGTTTGTTATTGATAGTCACTTGTAGGTCCTTCTCCTTTTCCGATATGTGTAGGGATGAACTTCCTAGTTTGTAATCCCAGTCTGGTCTTTTTCCACTTTTACCAAACTTAACTACATGGCATTTGACCACACTGAATTCCATTTGCCATCTATTGCACCATTCATGAAGCTTATTTAATTATTAATGTAGCTCTCTGCAAGAGCCTGTGTTTGTTATTCTCCATGGTACTTTTGCATCATCGGCAAACATATGTAGATAGCTTCCATTTCCAATATTGCTGTTGGTGTCATTTATATATACTAAAGACATAACTGGTGCCAGCACAGAGCCCTGTGGAACTCTGTTAGTCACTTCTCTCAATGATGAGTAATTTCCCCTTAGTGCTGTTCTCATTTCCCTTTTTCTGAGAAAATCTTCCATCCAACAGTACAGATTGCCTTAGATTCCTCCTTGGTGGTACAGTTTCCATAAAAGTCTTAGATACGGCACTCTGTCAAATGCTTTCTTGAAATCTGTATGGATACTGTCTACCCATACTTCTCTTTTCTGTGGTGTTTCTGCAGCTCTATCATAGTAGCTTAATAGATTTTCCCATTCTAAAGCAGAACTGTCTTTCTTTTATTGTACTGTATTTTTCCAGATGGTTTATCCAAATTTTTCTTATCAGTTTGTCTAGTATCTTACTTACAACACTGGTCAGGGATACTGGACAGTAGCTGAGTGGATTTTATTTATTTTCTTTCTTGCATAGGGGAACAATGTTTGCTTTCTTCCAAATATCAGGTAGTTTACCTTAACTTAAAGATTCTTTGAATTTATATTGGTCTGCTTAACTCTTCTGCACATTCAAATAGCACCCAACCTGAAATTTCGTTAGACCATTTGCTTTTCCTGTCTAATTTACTCAACTTTTCTTGTACCTCTTGTTCCGATATTCTTATATCTGGTAATATGTGTGGGTATGCATGTTCCTTATTATTTCTGTCAAAATTGCATTCTTCTGTAAAAACTGATTGGATTTTTTTTAGGTACTTCACAAACATCTTCTTCTTGGATATAGCTTATTCTCTTATCCATGATGGACTGTATTTTATCTTTAACTTTGGTTTTGCTTTGGGTGTAGCTGTAAAACGGCTTCTGTTGATCACTTGTTTTAATTAAATTGTCCTCCTCAAATTGTCTTTGAACTATTCTTCTTATCCTTGTTTAATAATTTCTTGTCTGTTTATGGTTGTTATATGCCCTCTCACTATTGTGTCTTCTGTGTCTATTCCACAGCAAATCTCTTTTCTTTTTTGCCTTTTTACATTCTGTATTAAACCATTTCTTTATCCTTATTTTTGTTTCTGTGTGCTGAGGAATGTAAGGATGGCCTCCTGTTTCATAAAACTCACGGAATTA
Organism: Coenobita brevimanus; assembly: GCF_032717465.1. Taxonomy (NCBI): domain Eukaryota; kingdom Metazoa; phylum Arthropoda; class Malacostraca; order Decapoda; family Coenobitidae; genus Coenobita; species Coenobita brevimanus. The sequence continues at coordinate 21,479,567 of NC_137069.1, forward strand.
TATATATATATATATATATATATATATATATATATATATATATATATATATATATATATATATATATATATATATATATATCATATGCAGTTCTGAAGTTGCAATTTAATACTGAATGGTCGCTCTTGCCGAATGGAGGGTGGTACATTGTGTAGTGGATATCATTATCTTGCTATTAAATATAAGATCCAGTAATGGTGGATCTTCTAGTCTTCTTTTTCTGGTGTTTTTTTCTTTACGTGTTGTGTTAGGGAAACTCCTGTATAAGATCTTGGAACTTTTGATCCCAACAGATTTCATAGCTTCTTACATCTAGAGTATTCCAATTTATATTTGTATTGAAATTTCCAGTTAATATAATTATTTCAGATTTCTTCCATTCTATGTGGTACGGTTCTTAAACTCTGAATTATACTTTCTGCTAGGTCTTCATATTCGCCTCTTTCCCAGGTGTTTGTTTTGGGTGGCATGGATAAATTTGCCACCATTAATTCTGCCCTTCAGTTGTATTGATCGCTGGCTCCAAATAATTGTACTTGTGAGGGTACAGCTAATTCTATTTTTTTTTTTACTTGTAGATTTTTCTTTGATAAAATCATAACTCCTCCTTCTTTTTTTCAAATTTCTATGTCTTCCCAAAAGTTAGGGTGCCGTTTGATATCCTTGGGATAAATTCTGTTTCAGTTAGGCAAATAATATGAGGTTCTTTTTGGGGGTATAATCTGTTACCTTTAACTCCATCTGCATTTGAATACATGTTTACCTATTTGCCATAATTTGAGTGTACTGCCTTCCATCTTATTAGTCCCTGACTGGAATTGGTGAGGGAGTTAAAATACTTGGGTACAGTGATAGAAAAGAGAGGAAAATGTGCAAAAGAAGTTGAAAGCAGAGTGACACAAGGAAGAAAAGTAGCTGGTGCAATGAAGGCCTTGATAAGAAACAGAAGCTTGAGTGTTGCAGCTGCACGAGGCTTACATGAGGGAGTGTTAGACTATGATGCGGCATGAAAATGAAAAGTCAAGAATAAGTGCAGTGGAAATGGGACTGCTGAGGAATGTAAGTGGAGTACAGAGGGTGGACAGGATACAAAATAATGTGATTCGTGAAGGGTGTGGAGTGCTGAAGTCGGTGGACACCAGAAACGAAGAGAGTGTTCTGAGATGGTATGGTCATGTGGAAAGAATGGATAACAATAGAGTGGTGAAAAGGTATACATGAGCGAATTTGAAGGAGGGACGAGGCGAGGTAGGACAAGGAGAAGGTGGAGAGATATTGTGGATGAGTATTTCAGGAAGAGAGGTTTGGTAGTCGGTGAAGCTAGGGAACTGACAAGAGATCGAGCTGGCTGGATGAATGTTGTGAGAAGTGCATGATCAGGGATTTTGGCACCCATTGTGAGCATGGCAGCGTTCGGATTGACTCAATCGGATACGTTTGTGTGAAGCTGCAGAATGTGGTGAATGTTTTTGGCGTATCCGGTAGAGCCAGGATTCCGGGGGCTTGAATGATGAGTGAATAGAAGTGTGGCCTATTTGGACTGGGCAAGTTTTTACTGTCTGGACATTGCTACTCCTCACCCTGCCCTTGGGTGGGAAAGGAGGTCCGGATGATGATGATGATGATGAAGATAATGATGTTTATGTACTACTTTCTTGTAGCCCAGCTACATTGTAAAAAATATTTGCTTCTCTCTTCCTTTGATCTTTCCTTCCTTATTTTTATATTAATTTATTTGTTTTTTGCTTGATCTCTGTTCTTCCTTAGTTATACCCATTCCTTCTGAGATGGGCATCTTCTTATCCATATTTTTTTAAACTCCGCTTTTTCCATAAGTTTTTAATATTTCCTCTTCAGTGTTCACACTTTGGAAGGTTACTTTCAGGGGCCTTGATTTATTACCCACATATTTTTCCAGCCTTTTGTGCTCCTTTATATCTTTATCACACATATCCTTTGAGACATCCTTCAATATGTTTATTATATTTACCATCCTTTTTGTTCTCTCTCTCTCTCTCTCTCTCTCTCGAGATTCTGTTTCTTGTATCTTCATCTATACTAATCATTTATTGATCTCTGCTGATTCCTTGGCCAGTCTTGAGTTGTTTTTTATTATTTTTTTTACTTCCTTTCTTATCAGTTTTCCTTCGACTTTTGTTATATATCATTCTTTTCTTTCACCATTTCAGTATACCTAGTTTGTACTTCATCATTGCAATTTACTATAATTTCATTGACATGGGTTATCTTCTCCTCAACACAGGTATTACTGCTTTGGTCTGTCAAACTGCTGTTTGCTTGCGTAATTGCCACCATATTTCTGAACGCCTCCATAATTCTCTAATGGTTGACAACTGTACTCCCCATTTCTCTAGTCTTCTTTCTCAGTGAATCTAACTCAACTGATAGCTCATCTATTGCTGTGTCCTGTCTGTTTAGTTCCTTTACTAATTCTTCATTTTGTTCCCTCTGCTTGAGTAGTTCCTTTTTAATTTCCTCTGTTTCCATTCGAAAAGTTTTCTCTAGTTCATTCACTTTCTCTACTGTTTTATTATAAGTTCCCCATTTCAACCGGTTTTGGGTAGAAGTCATCATCCTTTTTTTTTACTTCTCTCCCTTTTCTCTTTTCCTTATACCTTTCATATGACATCTCATCCTTCCTCTGCAGCCACACTTCATATGCACGTCTCTTCTCAGCCACAGCCATACTTACTTCCTCGCACCACCATTCACTTCCTTTTCTTACACCACCACCCACACGTCTCACACCACACACGTCTTCTGAATGCCCCACCACAGCACTCTTAAACAACTCCCATTCCTCCTCCACACTGCCATTTTCCCGATCTTTCACTGCGTTCCACTCATCTTTCAATTTCTCCTGATACTCTATCTTTTTCTCTCGTTTATCCAACTCATTCACTTTCAAAACCTCCCTGCCACACCTAACCCTCCTAGCTCTCACCCATCTCTTACCTACTCTTAACTTTCCCTCCACCAGGTAGTGGTCAGACATACCTCCACCCTCCCCTCTCAGAACTCTCACATCCAACAATCTTCCTATTACATTCCTAGACACAACCACATAGTCCATCAAAGCTCTATCAACAACCCTTCCACCCTCCTGTCTCACCCATGTATACTTATAAATATCTTTCTTCTCAAACAGCGTATTTCCAATCACCATTGCTCTCTCAACACACATCGCTATCATTCATTCCCCATTTTCATTTCTTCCAGGCACACCATGTATACCAACTACACCTTCAACTGCTATATTTCCCACTCTAGCATTCAGATCTCCCATCATTACCACATTCACATTCGCTCCAAAACTCTGCAGACACTCATCAACATCATTCCAGAAAGACTCCCTCTCTTGTTCATCCCTTTCACTACCAGGCCCATATGCACTCACAAACACCCACAACTCACGTTCAAATTTCGCTTTCACCCACATCAGTCTCGATGACACCTCCTTCCATTCAATCACACATTGCTGTACTTCCGGACTCACTAACAAGGCCACACCTTCTCTTGCCCTTCCTCTATCAACACCTGACAATCTTCCATTCACACTTCCAAACATAGACTCACCCTTCCCTTTCATCTTCGTTTCACTCAAAGCTAACACATCCAACTTTCTTCTCACAAACATTCTCCCAATCTCCTCCCTTTTAGCCTCAATGAAGTGTGGCTGCAGAGGAAGGATGAGATGTCATATGAAAGGTATAAGGAAAAGAGGAATAGAGCGAGAAGGGCTGTGCGTGATGCTAAAGTGGCAGCAGATGAGAGGTGGGGTAGGCGGCTGACAGAGAATTTTCAACAGAATAAGAAAATGTTTTGGAAGGAGGTGAAAAGAGTGCGAAAGGGAGAGTCTGGGAAGGAAGAACGAGTAAAAGCAGAAGATGGAAGGATGTTAATTGAGATGGATGCAGTAAGGAACAGATGGGCAGAGTATTTTGAAAGATTGTTAAATGTAGAGGAGGAAAGGGTGGCTGAGATTGTGGCGGATGGAAGGGTGCAAGGAATAAATGTGTTGGGAGAGTTGAGTGATTCTTTGATCACGAAGGAGGAAGTGGAGAAGGCAGTAAAGGAGATGAAAACAGGGAAAGCTGCAGGTATGGATGGGTGTGCTGTGGAATGCCTGAAGGGTGGTGGAGTGACTATTGTTGACTGGTTAGTAAGACTGTTGAATGTGTGCTTTGAGAAAGGTATGGTGCCAATTGACTGGGCAAGTGCTTGTGTGGTTCCGTTGTATAAAGGCAAGGGTGATAAGTATGAATGTACTAGCTTTAGGGGTATAAGTCTGTTGAGTGTTGTAAGTAAGGTGTATGGTAGAGTGTTAATTATAAGAGTTAGAGAGGGTACAGAGGGAGTGATTGGTGATGAGCAGTGTGGCTTTAGGAGAGGGAGGGGATGCGTTAATCAGGTGTTTGCTGTGAGACAAGTGTGTGAAAAGTATTTAGCGAAAGGCAAGGATGTGTTTTGGGCATTTATGGATTTAGAGAAAGCATATGATAGAACTGATAGGGAGGCTTTGTGGACTGTTTTAAGATTGTATGGACTTGATGGTAGGTTACTAAAAGGGGTGAAAAGTTTTTATGTAAATAGTAGAGCGTGTGTAAGAGTGGGAAATCCTGTGAGTGATTGGTTTCCAGTGAGAATGGGGCTGCGACAGGGATGTGTGATGTCGCCTTGGTTGTTTAATATTTACATGGATGGTGTTGTAAGGGAGGTGAATGCAAGAGTTTTAGGTGGAGGTCTGAGTCTGGTGAATGTTGATGGTGGAGAGTGGAATCTGAAGCAGCTGCTGTTTGCTGATGATACAGCACTAGTGACTGATTCAGAGGAGAGATTGAGACAGTTGGTAGAGGAGTTTGGAAGGGTGTGTAAAAGGAGGAAATTGAAAGTAAATGAGAATAAGAGTAAAGTGATGAAGTGTACGAGGTTGATAGATGGTAGGGGGATGAATATAGTTTTGAATGGTGAGTTGCTTGAGGAGGTAGAGTGTTTTATATATCTAGGGTCACATGTTGCTGTGGATGGAAGAATAGATGCAGAAGTGAAGTTTAGAATAAATGAAGTAGGAAGGGTGCTGGGAGGAATGAAAAAAGTGTTTAAATGTCGTTCCCTTAGAATGGATGTAAAGAGAAGGCTGTATGAGGGTGTTGTGGTACCGACTGCATTATATGGGGCTGAAACATGGAATATGGGTGTAGCAGAGAGGAAAAGTTTGAATGTAATGGAGATGAGGTGTCTGAGGAGTATGTGTGGAGTGACGCGTATGGATCGAGTGCGAAATGATGAAGTGCGAAGGAGAACTGGAGTTGTTCGGGAGATGGCTGGTAGAGTTGAGCAGAGGGTGTTGCGATGGTTCGGGCATATGAAGAGAATGGATAATGAGCGATTGGTGAAAAAGATAACTAGATCTGATGTGAGAGGTGTAAGGCTGAGAGGAAGACCACGAATAGGATGGATGGACAGCGTGAAGAGAGCGCTGGATGAGAGAAGGATGTCTGTTGAGGAAGGAAGAGTGGCTGTGCGTGACAGGAATAAATGGCGAGAAATTGTGAATGAATAAGTGATGACGCAGCCTTGAGGGGATATTCTCCCGCATTTGGTCTGATCAGCTAGTCAGGTCAGGTGGGGGTAAGGGGATGGGTCTGTTATGATGTGGCAGAGGTAAACCAGTTCTGCTGTTGGGCCCTGCTGCTGATGTCACTGATTGCATTGCGCAGTTGACCCTTGTGCGGTGTGGTGCGGTGAGGATCTGTCCGTTCTCCCCTTTGGGGCTAAGATGCGAATGAATGTGTTTGAATGGATGAGTAAATGGGGAGTGTGTCGTCCTGTCTCGGCTACCTCCCTTTCCTTGGGGGAAGCAGCCTAGGTATATAGATAGATAGATCCCTTTTCTTACCACCTTCTAGAGCCACTTTTCGAAAGTAATCCATCATACAGAAAGATATCTCTACTTATAGTCTGGCATATCTCTCTGCCACGTCCGCTCGCCTTTCTGTGTTTTGTGTAACAGCTTATCTCAGCGAATTCCCTGGACTTTGATTTTTGATGTTTACTTTGTTTAGACTACACTTTTGTTTTTGCTGTTACTTACTCTTCTATGTTGAATCATCACTTACCGGGTAAATTAGCCCAATAGCGATCTAAACTCATTTAAATATATACAATTTAGGTTTGCCAAGATTGAAGGAAATTGCTGTGCGTCCGACCTCTCCCACTGCTCTCTCTCTCGTGTGTGTGTGTGTGTGTGTGTGTGTGTGTGTGCAGAGCCGGCATTAAACCAATTAGACCAATTGCTTCCAGTTGGGCCCCGCACCTAAGGGAGAACCGCGCTGTGGAGGTAGAGTAGGTCTATTCTATTATAGTCTCGTCAAGTACACCTAACAACACATTGCAAAATACACTTAACACCCCACTACAGGTTTTATTATGTACTTTTCAAATGTGACCTATACATTTTGTCTGCTTACTTGTACGCTTGCATGTATGTAATTTTATATTAAAATGTTGCATAGATCTATTTGATCCATTAACTTACATGCACTTTTTTTTAGCGCACATTTTGATTGCGTTCCATTGTACCATGGAGATATAAAGTCTATTACAGACTTTATTTATATCTCTGTGATTCTACAGACCTTGGCTGTGAACCTGGGGACCCCACCAAAAATTTTCCCAATTGGACCCCGCAGCTCCTAAGGCCGGCACTGTGTGTGTGTGTGTGTGTGTGTGTGTGTGTGTGTGTGCGCGTGTTTAATGCGAAAAAAAAAAAAAAATGAACCCAATTCCTATAATCCTGCAAAATTTGTTTCACCAAAGAAGGAAAAAAGAAGCTATGAAAGCGAAAATCAAGCTGCATTCTTTTTTTGGTGTCTGAGATCACTGTATTTTTAAAAGACTGGAGGTCATAGGCAGTGGGAAAGACATACTGAGAAAGACAGGCCCAGAAACAGGTTCTCTAACTTTTTTTTTTTTCTAATGAATGGCGAACACCTGTAACCTGGTGTATGGAATTTTTTTATTCATTTGTTGTTTCCTTGTTTTGTTCTGTTATATAAAAAAAAATAAAGTCTGAGAGTCCCATATAACTCTTGCATGAGGAAGTTGGACAGAAAAGAGGTGAGACGGTTTGAAGAGGCGGGTGCTGCGTGCCCACCGTAATGGAAAAGGAATGGAAGAAGTGAGTGCACACATCTGTACGAGCTCTAAAACTGTTACTCTTTGTATTAAGGAGTTGGACACAAAAAGAGGTAAGAGTATGTACCGGTAGCTGAAGCAGACTGGTGTTGTGTGCCCGCCTTAATGGGTAACGCAACACACTGACAGGGTTCGAAGTGAATGACTGGATAACCAAAATGTATTAAATAAATAAAAAGAAACAACAGATAAATACGTAAAGTTGGTTCGAAAGTGGACGCCGAAATGAGAGAAAAAAAAAATGCGCAAAGTGTGATCACCAAGAATACACACACACACACACACACACACACACACACAAATGAAAGCAGAGTTGACAAAAAATAGTACTAACAGAAATCGTAAGTAGCCTACGTTCGGAAGTTAATGCCAGGATGAGAAATATGACGCTTCCTTAAATTAAAAAAACAAAAATAAAGTTTCATAATGGAGGCAGAGAGAAAAAATGAATTTAGAAAAATCGAAAGTTAACTCGAAAATGGATACTGGTATGAAAGAATGTGAAATTAAAAAATAATAATAATAATCCGAAAGCTGTCTCATTTTCAGGGTGATTATCCGACCTGTAAATGCGCAAGTTTTTACAGCAAGATTTTAGGCAAGATTTTGGAGTTATCTTGAACAATTGAGAAGGGAAATCAGAAAGCTAAACAGTCTGGGAAAAGCTGGGTGAGAGAGAGAGAGAGAGAGAGAGAGAGAGAGAATTATATTCTCTCGTTTGTTCTCGAAAATTGTCATCTCTCCATCCTGAAAGCTGAGTTGTAGCAAGAGACTAGTCCGTTATACTTCTTTCACCCTAACTCACCATGAATTTTGTTCTTTTGCCGCTTATTACGTGTGGCTCAGTTGTAGAAAAAGACAGTGCTGCTACTATACACCCTTTCCATAGCGCTTCTTCGTGACTAGCGTGATATGTTATCGTTAATAATGTCACAACTCAGCATTCAGGATGGAAAGATGACACTTTTAGACAAAGTTAGAGTAAAAAAGGTACTGTAGTCACGAAGAAGTGTTATGGAATTATTTTAGCCTAAATCAGTTGTCACAACCCAGCATTCAAGATGGAGAGATGATAGTTTTAGGTCAAGTTATAGTAAACCGGATATAGTCATAAAGAAGTGTTATGGATATGACATAGCGGTAGCACTGTCTTCCACTACTGAGTTCCAGGAAATAAGATGCAAATAGACGAAAACAGCAAAAGTTAACGTGAACGAATTATACTGACAAACCTAAAATGATCATCACATCACTCAGTGACTGTTTCTCATTATTATTCACATATATTTTTGTCCTATTTTCATTTAAGTCTTTACCAGTTTACAACGCCTCTTTAACCCAGGCACATCATTTTAGCCATTATTATTATTATTATTATTATTATTATTATTATTATTATTATTATTTTTGCTTCAACTCGACACATTTATTCAATGTGGAAGTGACAGGGTTAAGGAAAGGTATTGTTTAGGTCATCCAGTTTGAGAAGTCTGTTGAACTTTGAAGAAACACCTGGAGAAATGATGAGAATAGATTAAGAGGGACGATATCTTACTGAATGTGTTGAATATCATCATCATCATCATTATCACAATCAATCATTATCATCATCATTGTCATCAATCAGTCAGTCAATCGGTCATCTTCATTATCATCATCATCATCATCATCATCATATACATTAACATACACATCATCATCATCATCATATACATTAACATACACATCATCATCATCATATACATTACATACACATCATCATTATCATATTCATTAACATACACATCATCATCATCATCATATACATTAACATACACATCATCATTATCATATACATTATCATACACATCATCATCATCATCATATCCATTAATATACACATCATCATCATTATGATAAACATTAACATACACATCATCATCATTATCATAAACATTAACATACACATCATCATCATTATCATAAACATTAACATACACATCATCATCATCATCATCATATCCATTAACATACACATCATCATCATCATCATCATATCCATTAACATACACATCATCATCATCATATACATTAACATACACATCATCATCATCACCATCATATACATTAACATACTGTACACATCATCATCATCATCATATACTTTATACACATCATCATCATCATCATCATCAGCAGCAGCAGCAGCAGCCATCATCATCATCATCAGCAGCAGCAGCAGCAGCAGCCATCATCATCATCATCATCAGCAGCAGCAGCAGCGCAGCAGCCATCATCATCATCATCATCATCAGCAGCAGCAGCAGCAGCCATCATCATCATCATCATCATCAGCAGCAGCAGCAGCAGCAGCAGCAGCAGCCGTCGTCGTCGTCATCATCATCATCATCAGCAGCAGCAGCAGCAGCAGCAGCCATCGTCGTCGTCATCATCATCATCATCATCAGCAGCAGCAGCCATCGTCGTCGTCATCATCATCATCATCATCATCATCAGCAGCAGCAGCAGCAGCAGCAGCAGCCATCGTCATCATCATCATCATCATCATCTTCATCATCATCATCATCATCATCACCCTATTTCAGCTATCATAATATCGATAGGCAGGGTCTCGAGAAACAGGAAAATTGAAAAGTACAGAAATGGGATGATTACTGTCAGGGTAATTTACCCCATTAACATTTTTTATTTTGTTACTTCCAAACGATATTCTTTAGCTTAGGAAAGTTCTATCGTAGTGAAGGATGGATAGCCTAAAGCTGCATGCAAGTTTAAGAAAGTCGTAAGAAGGAAAAGAAAATGAGGAAAAATAACCAAGTTGTTAGGGAAAGTGAGCCATACTTTCACTGACTTATTCACACACACACACACACACACACACACACACACACACACACGTCAGAGTATGCATCTAACAACCACCATTCCTTCATTCACTCATTATCATATGAATACACACACACACACACACACACACACACACACACCATCACCATCACCATCACCATCACCATCGACATCATCATCACCAGTGTATGCATTTAACAACCACCATTCCTTCATTCACTCATTATCATATGAATACACACACACACACACACACACACACACACACACACACACACACACACCATCATCATCACCATCACCATCATCATCGACACCATCATCATCAGTGTATGCATTTAACAACCACCATTCCTTCATTCACTCATCATTCACGCCTTCAGAGCCTTGTGCCTGAATCAACATATGCATAGTTTACAACCCACACATCGCGGAAATATTCATACGGCGTCCGACATTTGCATAGCCTGGAGAAATTTGGAGAAAAGTGAAAGGGATGATTATAACTGTTTGCCTTGGTGCGTCTCATCCTTGCCAGTGTCTCCTCCTGTTTCTGCTCCGGTTTTTACTTCATTTCTTACTCTACTCCGGTTTTTACTTAATTTCTTACTCCTAATTTTGTTCCTTTTTCATGCGTTCCTACCTACTTCTACTTTTCCCATACAAGATGCAACATCTATTCCTACTCCTCTTCCTACTCCGCCACCTGCTCTCTTCCTGCTGTCTTCCTGCTCTTTTCTTGCTCTGGTTTACAGATGGGCCTCCTGCTTGTATCGCTGCCTGAATGCAAAATACAAATATGCAATATCTTCGTGTGCGTGTGTGTGTGTGTGTGTGTATAGAGGAAAATAGCCTTCGTTATCGATCTCCATACAGTAACTTTTTTTTCCTCTCTCAAAAGGTAAATATTTTGTATCTTTTACTACTCGATATTGTTTTTCTATTTTTTCCTACCAGCTCTCGTTGCCACAGACTCAGATATTTCTTTTCGGGTCGATTGGCATGAAACTTACAATTTTTATACCCCGCCCTTCCATTCCAGACAGGTCCTTGAGATTTCTTATATAGGTCTGTAAATTAACCTTACAGCACAAAATGGGTAAATGGACGGGTGCAGAATCTCCAAAGTTTAGCATGAAACCACTGACGCCAAAACAACCAGGTCAGAAAAACAGGGATTTAGTTCCGCTTGAAGCTTGATTCGAAGGAGCTCTCTGGCCGGTTTCACAGGTACGAGAGAAAACGGTTTGTGTGTCCAGATTGTAATGGGTAACTATAGCAAAGACAGTATTTGGGAAGTGCCATATATTTTGCTCGTATATGTGATCTTTCTAGCTTTTACAGTAACAATAGTACTTTCATCTTGACCTGGACCAGATTCATGTCGTTTTGCATCTTATTTCACGTAGTTCAGTGGCAGAAAAAGACAATGCTACAACACTACATCTCTTCCATACCACTGCTTCGTGACTAGTGCCATATTACAGTGTTAATCTCTCCGTAAATTTCAGTTTCAAGATGGAGACGGCAATTTTAGGCCAAGTTACAGTAAAAAGAAGTATATTTGCAAGTATACTGACGATTTTGTATTTTTCGTTCCAGATAAGGTTGATTGCTTGTTAATCTACCTGCGTGCGGACATATAAGTACAGTATTATGCATTTTTTGCCGTTCTACTGCATATTGTATTATGTATTATACCTGCCCTATGTGTCATTGGTGAGGAAGTTATTTTCTTGGTTATTATTATTATTATTATTATTATTATTATTATTATTATTATTGTTGTTGTTGTTGTTGTTGCTCTTGCTGTTGCTGCTGCTATTGTTTTCTTGCCCCTTCCCTTCATTCCATTGGTAGGCTTTAGTCGGGTCAGGTTGGCGGCGGTCAGGTCATGGGGTCAAATGATAAGGCTAGGTCACAGATCAGGCCCCAGGAGATCCTTAGAGTTAGATAATTGGGTCAGGTTGCAGTGCGTCAGGTCTCACTGGGTAGGTCATCAGGTAATAAAATAAGGTCAAAGGTCAAGTTAGGTCATAGGATTAAATAATAGATCAGGTTGAGGGGTCAAGTAATGGGTTCAGGTCACAGATCGTCAGGTCATGGGTTCAGGTCACAGGTCAGGTCAGGTCACGGGGTTAAATAATTGAGTCATGTCTCAGGCAAGGCCAGGTCAAGGAAAAAATATGCGGTAATATCAGATCAGGTCAGGAGTCAAACAATCGGATCAGGACACAAATCAGATTAGGTCATAGGATTAAGTAATGGGCAAAAATGGAGCCAGGTCACAGGTCAAGTGAGATCATAAGGTCAAATAATGCGGCCAAACAGGGGTCAAATAATGGGATCAGGTCACAAGTCAGGCCTAGTCACGCGGTCAGAAAATCAGGTCACAGGCCAGGTCACGGGGTCAAACAATGAAGTCAGGTCAGAGGACAGGGTTAGGGATGGTGGAATTCCTGGCCCAACCATTTATGAGCCACTGACAAAAATGGCTGACAAGAAATATGGGACGGGGTTCAGATTAAAGACAGTCACTGTTGAGAGAGAGAGAGAGAGAGAGAGAGAGAGAGAGAGAGAGAGAGAGAGAGAACACAGAAGAATATAAAAATAAGGATAACTGCTGTAGGGTGATTGGCCTAGTGCTAGGTAGGTCCTATCAAAGAGAGAGAGAGAGAGAGAGAGAAGGGGAAGAGGAGAAGGTAGAGAGGGAGAGAGGAGGGGAAGGTTGAAAAAGAGAGAGAGGGGGGAGGGTAGAGAAAGGAGGGGAATGTGGAGAGGAAGAGACGAATAGAAAGGAGTACAAAGGAGAGCAAACAGCAACAGACCTTATGGTCCTTCCGAGGCTGTTTGGTACAGAGTAGACTATGACTACGAGATCTAACTCTACATGCTGAAGGATAAGGCTAGTAAAGCAAGAAGGCTCCCCCCGCCTCCTAACCCTCCAGTTAAAACTGGCAAGAAAAAGTGAGAAAAACCACCATGCAGCATGGAAAAATTGACATGGAAATTTCACAGGAAAGATCGAAAAGGAAAAGCTACATTCTATAATACATTATCTAAAAATGAAGAGGAATGAAGCAAAGAGAGGAGGGGGAGGAGGTCAAGGGAGAGAGAAGAAATAAAGGTGAGAGAGGAAGGGAAGGAAGGGAGGGGAGAGAAAAAGAATGAAGGAGAGAGAGAAAGGGGAGGGGGAGGGGGAAGGACAGAGACAAAGAGAAGGACTGAAGGAGAGAGAGGAAGGGGAGACTGCGAGAGGGATACAAGAGACAGGGAAAGGAATTAGGGAAAAAAGGAGAGAAGGAGAGAGGATGGAAAATGGAGGGGGAAGAGCAATGGAGGAGAGAGAGAGAGAGAGAGAGAGAGAAAGAGAAAGAGAGAGAGAGAGGAAGAGAATGGGTGGGGAGGAGGATTACAGAAGAGAGGGGAGGGGAGGGGAAGGAAGGGGAGGAGGACTGAAGAAGACAGAGACAAAGGGAAGAGAAAGGGGGATGAGAGGGAAGGGAGGGGAGAAGACTGAGGGGGGGGGAATAGGGGAGTAAAGGGATATGAGAGAGAATGAAAGAATAATGGGATGTAGGAACGAGAGAGAGAGAGAGAAAAAAAAAGGGGGAGAAGAGAGTGTGTGAGAGAGGGGGGGAGGAAAAGGCTTAGGGGAAAAAGGGGGGGAGATAAAGAGATATTAGAGAGAGAGAGAGAGAGAGAGAGAGAGAGAGAGAGAGAGAGAGAGAGAGAGAGAATCCCCACACCATGTCTTGAATATCCCAAACTTGGTAGGTATTTCTTGCCACATATAATTTATGGTGAAATATAGGGTAATATTTCC
>NC_137069.1:21498457-21503457 GCF_032717465.1 Coenobita brevimanus
CCCCCAATCTCCCTCCACCTCAGTCTCCTTCCACCCCAATCTCCCTCCATCCCTGTCTCCCTTCCTCCTCATTCCAGATCATCTCACTTCGCAGCCTGTCTCACTACAATCCTTCACTGTGACAGGTGTGTGTTGGCATGTGTGAAGAAAGTGTAGAATGCAGGCGTGGTGTGTGATGGTGATGTGAAAGGTGTATGTGTGGGGGGGGGGAGAATCAAGGTATAAATGTACTAAATAAAAGAATTGGGGTTTCCTGATCAACTACGTGGGAGATTTGGGGGCAGGTATGGGGTGTGGGAAAGGTGTAAGGTGTAGATATATGATGTGTGGGCAGGTGTGGAAGGTGTGGCATGCAAACTAGAGGTGTGGGGAGGCAGAGATGGGTTAGTGAAAGATTTTGGATGAATATATGTGATGTGGAAGTGTGATGTGTAGTGTATGAGGTTTAGGAATCCGTTTGTATATCTACAGACATATTTCCTGCAAGCTGTCCATCATCATCATTATCATCATCATCATCATCATCATCATCAAAGAGACGCAGTTTTCTTCGTAGTTGGCATTATGACTACACACTTCCCTTCTCCCTGTCTTTCTAATCCCCCTCCCCCCGCCGCCGCCGATAGTCCTAAAATACAGAGTCAGGAATGTGTGTGTGTGTGTGTGTGTGTGTGTGTGTGTGTGTGTGTGTGTGTGTGTGTGTGTGTGCATTCAGGAGCAAATTTTCTTTCCTAGTTGGCATTCCTTGCACACACACACACACACACACACACACACACACACACACACAGCCTTCCTATTCTAGTAGCATCGGAAGTAAGTAAGCTTAACCCACCTGCTGCTGGCTCTCTGTCACCAATACCACCTGAGACCACTCTTGAATGGAATAAACAAAAGGAGTTGGTATGCGATTTTGGGATATTGGAATGGGTAGGATGGAAATGTAACTGTTGCGTGTAGGGGGTAGATGATTTAGAAATGTTAGAATTAGAAGGGTAGAAATGTATGTGTTTGGTGCTTGTGGAGGGAAGATGATTTAGGAATGTTGGAATTAGAACGGTAGAAATTAATGTAACTATAGATGGTTTAGGAATACTATGAATTAAAGATAAACATGATTTAGCTGTCTTTTAATGAGTTTGTCTTGATCAGTTTTGCGAGTTAATAATACTGTAAGGATTTGGATTGTAAGTTGCATCTCGTTTTCATTTTTTATCTGGCATGCTGCTCTTTCACAACAGATCCTTCACTATTCCGTACATCAGCATAAACAACTTGCAAAAGAATACCATCATCATGAAGTCAGCAAAAATAACAAGCAACGGAATGTTATCATCATCATCATCATCATCATCATCATATAATGAACATTCATGAAAGTATGCCACAGTCTGAAAGAAAGTAGATAACACGCAGACAGTGCATATTCGTAAATACTTCCGCCAGCGTAGTGTAATTTGTTACCTTCGCCAAGGAGGTTATGTTTTCCCCCACGTTGGTTTGTCTGTTTGTTTGTCTGTCTGTCAGTAGAATTACCCCAAAAATTATGATCGGATTTTGATGAAATTATGTGAAAGGGTGGGCCATGGGCCGAGGAAGAAATGATTAAATTTATGGGCGGATCCGGATCCGGAGTATCCCGCACAATATCTCCAAATGTTCTCAATGAATTTCAATGAAATTTTGGGGAAAGGTGGGTCATGGACCAAAAGACAATTGATTAAATATGGGAGCAGATCCGAATCCGGATCCTTTTTATTGGCAATGGCATTAGCAGAGGTATGCGCTCTCTGAGTGCCTACTAGTTATAAATAAAAACGGCTTCCGTTCAACGTCATTGGAGGAGTCGATTGAGTCTGTTACGCTGTTTCCGAGAAGGCATACCTCCGCCAACGCCAATAAGATTTATGATTGATTCTTGCATCCAGATCAGCATACACATTGCAATCCAACAAAATTATCCTTGACCCAGTGCACACCTATCCATCAGATTTTATTGATATGCGAAAACAACTTTCTTGTGATAACTAAAGCAGACAAACAGGAAGTATGAATACATAACCTCCTTCCAACTTTAGTAAAAATGATGATGGGGCGCCTCGTAACACCTTCACACAGATGACTTAGTATTCATGGCAGTCCTGCGACAACTGGACGAATTTATTCAGCCCGGAAGAAACTTTTACAACAGGAGGGGTTAGATACAGCCTCCTTCACCCCAGCACTTAAAGAGGAGTTAACTTGTGTGGGATTAGCAGGGATAAAATTAAATAGTCTTCAGTGTATTCAGAATAAGAAAATGACACTGTTTCACATCCATCTGTCCATTCATTCATTCATTCATCCATTCATCAGCCATCCATCCATCCATCCAACCATCCAGTACTTTATCATCCCATCCGGAGGTAGGGATCCGGGGCTAGGCTAATTCAGTCCAAACATTTAAGGCTAGGGACCAGTCGCTCTTCCCTGAGTGGCATTACATGAAACACCAACCATCACTTCTCCCCTCAGATAAGCACTTGCTGTTGGAGCGCCCTAGCCCACTAAGCCACGTGGCGCCCAGAGAGAGAGAGAGAGAGAGAGAGAGAGAGAGTGTGTGTGTGTGTGTGTGTGTGTGTGTGTGTGTGTGTGTGTGTGTCAGGGAGGCTGCTAGGGCCACGAGGACGCATCACTCCGAGGCCAAGGGGGGGGGGGGAGAACCCTGCTTTATTTCCTTGTGAGGAGGAGACACAGAGGATTTTCACGGACTGCGCCTTTGAAATATTTACATAACAACACAGACCCCCACCCACACCCACCCACCCTCCACCCACCCATACCCTCCCTCACCTCCATCCCCACCCACACCCACCCACCCATACGCTCCCTCACCTCCACCCCCCTGCCCACTCCCATCCAATCCCATCCACCTACCCTCACACCCACCCATACCCCCCCCTCACCTCCACCCCCCTGCACTCCCATCCCATCCCATCCACCCACCCTCACACCCACCCGCCTGTCTACCTACTTACCTACCTACCTCCTCCACCCACCCACTCCCACCCCTGCCTTCACCTGCCCACCCACATCCCGACCCCACCACCCCCACTCCCACCCCTCCACCCTGCCTAGATTCACGACAACCTTTCTGCTTTCTCGTATATGCAAGGATAACTTTTTTTCGGCGTTAGTTTTTCACCTTTGAGTTATTCCACACTAACTTTTCCCAGTTCATAAAGCAAAATAAAATCAGGAAAATTCTTTGATTTCATTCATGTAACCTTGCAAAAGCCTGCAGCTGTACTCCAAATAGCTTTTTAGCTGTGAATTTTTAAAGTTTGGGACAAAGGGATATATAGATAGATAGATAGAAAGACAGATAGATAGGTAGATAGATATAGATATAAATAGATAGATAAATAGATTTGGGGGGTATTTTTTTTTCCTGTGCATTGTAAGCATCACCATCTACGTGTTTCCAGCATTAATGGCCTAAAATTATTTCATGACTTAAAAAAATTGCCTAAGACTAATTTATATCAGGTGTTCAGGTAAATTTGTGTTGTTCAACTTGCACAGTGTGAAGATTAATCAAGACTTTTTCCTTTTTCTAGCGAGAATTACAGTACTTAATTTTCAAAACTCATCTCAGTCAGTTCCCCATGTTTTTCAGCCAAATTTTGCTTCTATGCAGCATTGTTCTACCAGACCTAGAAGTTATTTGGTCCTACATGAAAAACTGAGTACTGCTGAGATAGATAGATTTGACCTTGGAACTGAAAGACCGATTTTTTGCCAGATTTTGACCCTTATTTCACGTAGCTCAGCGACTCTACGTTATTCCTAGTAGCACTTCTTCGTGACTAGCACCATATTATAAGTGTTAATGTAGTGGTAACACTTTGTATTCAAGATGGAGAGAAGGCAGTTTTTAGGCCAGGTTATATTGATGGGAGTATACAGCAGAAGGAAAATTGAAAAAATAAAACGAGAAGGATGGAGCTAAATTTTGGGAACTTTGATCTTTTGGTCCTTGATGAAATCCCCCCCCACCGTCTCTGTCTGTCTGTCTGTCTGTCTGTCTGTCTCTCTCTCTCTCTCTCTCTCTCTCTCTCTCTCTCTCTCTCTCTCTCTCTCATTTTTTTCCACTCTCCCTTTCACTTTAATTCCATCTTCTCCCTCCATGGTCCTCCTACTCCTCCTAGCATATTCACAGACTTAATGGAGTTATTATTATTACTATTATTATTATTATTATTATTATTATTAATGTTATTATTATTATTATTGCTATTATTATTATTATTATTATTATTATTATTATTATTATTATTATTGTTGTTATTATTATTATTATCTGTGATTATTATTGTTATTGTTGTTGTTATTGTTCTTATTGTTATTGTTGATGTTCCTTCCTTTACTATCCTTCCTTTCCTTGTTCCTTCACTTCATTCCCCCTCCCTTCTCTCTCCTTCCATTCTTCCTCCTCCTTTCCTTCACTCTCTCTTCTTTCCTTCTTCATCCTTCACTTGGTTCACCCCTTCCTTCTCTCCGTATATCCTTCTTCCCTCTTCCTCTTTCCGTCTGCCCTATCTCACTCTCCTTCTTTTCCTTCACTCTCCCCCCTTCCTTCTCTCCCCCTAGCCTTCTCTTTCTCTCCCTTCGTCTTTCACTTCCCCCTTCCTTCACTCTCCATCCTTTCCATCTTCATCCTCCCATTCTATCTCTCTCCTCCTATCTCTCCTGCTCCCTTCCTTCTCTGCACCTATCCCTCTTCCCCCCCTTCTCTTTTTCCTTCCTCCCTTCCTTAATCCTTCTCTTGCCTCCCTTCCTTCACTGTTATGCTTCTCTTTCTCCCTCCTCCCTTCCTTCATCATTCACTTTTTTGCCCACTTCCTTCTCTCTCTCTTATTCATCTCATTCTCCCTCCTCACTTCCTACATCATTCACTTTTTTACCCCCTTCCTTCTGTCTCTCTCCCTCCTTCCTCCTATCCACCTTTTCCTTCCTCC
>NC_137069.1:21508457-21588457 GCF_032717465.1 Coenobita brevimanus
ACTGTCCGTAAAAAATGTGCAAAAAAATATATACCAGCATTTGCAGAAAAAATTGGCCGAAAACATAAGGAAAAATATCCAGAAAATGTCAAGAAAAAATCCAGCGAAAAATCCAAGAGAAAATCCAGAAAAATGTTTAAAAAAAAAAAAAAATCGAGAAAAGTAGCAAAATCGAAATAGTACATAAAAAAAAAGTAATAATAATCTTGCTCTGGGACAACGGAAACATTCCTAAATTTCTTACAACGGACAACTTATCCTTAGAAAATTACCATGAAAGTATACACAACATCCAGAACTTAACTAAAAATAAACAGGTAAATAAAATAAATAAATAGGAAAGTGGATAAATAATTAAAACTCTAAGATAACGAAAATATTACCTGTCTTCCAAAAAGTAATATTATTTTACGAAAAATAACAAGAAAATTTAAGGAAATATCCAGAACAGACATCAAGATGACTTAATAAATTTATAAAAATCTTAAGGCAATGAAAATTATTCCATTATTAATAAAGTGAAATTTTTCTTAGCAAAGCGGAAGTATCAAGGACGTTATTAGAAAGTTCAAATCAAAACACACACACACACACACACACACACACACACACACACACACACACACACACACACACACACGAGAGAAAGTAATAGTTGACTTAAGAGAAAATATAAATCATCTTACGCAAGAAAAATCATTAAGTTTTTAGTGTTCCTACATCCACAGGTATTTATTTATTATTTATTTATCTATTAATTATTTATTATGTATTACTCTGAAATAACTAAAGCCAAATTATTTCCTTCTTTCACATTTGAGTTATCTCAGTTAAAAAATTAATATATTAAAATTTGAGAAACAAGAAATAATGAAAATCGACAGAAAGGTGCCAAAAAAATCTCTACGCACGAGTTTTGTGAGAGAGAAAATATATATATATATATATATATATATATATATATATATATATATATATATATATATATATATATATATGTATATATATATATATATGTATATATATATATATATATATATATATATATATATATATATATATATATATATATATAATGAAAGGCTTCATTAATTCGAAAAAAAGGTAATTAGCCAAGAATGGTGTATATAAATTTTTGGTCGAAAAAGAACACACACCCCAACAACTAAAGGCATAATATTTCATTTTTCACACCATTCTTAGCTGTGCTTGTTAAAATGGAAATATTGAGTTAAAAGTAGTAGTAATTGTATAGTAGTAGTGTAGTAGGAGTTCTAGTAGCAGTAGTGGCAGTAGTAGAAGGTAGTAGTAGTTGTACAGTATAATAACTAATAATAATTATAATTATACTTATTAATATGCCTACCGTAATAATACTAATAATAATAATAATAATAATTGTGACAAAGGATGAAAAATTCCCATAGTGATAAGGCAGGTTTTAATAATAATAATAATAAGAGGAAGAAATGAAGATGATGATTGATGATGATGATGATGATGAACTAGAAGAAGAAGAAGGAGGAGGAAGGGAAAGAAGAAGAAGAAAACGAAGAAGATAGAGAAGAAACGAAGATAATGATTGATGATGATGGTGATGAACTAGAAGAAGAAGAAGAATCGTAGGAGCGTTAGAGAAAAAGTGGGTGAGAATAAGGAAAACAGAAGACGAAGTGCCTTCCACTCCACTAGTCTCACACAGCACAGAAATACGAGATGGAGAGATGAATATTTCTCGCGATGGAGATGAATATTTCTCGCGGTGGAGATGAATATTTCTCGCGGTGGAGATGAATATTTCTCGCGGTGGAGATGAATACTGTATTTCTCGGCCAAGATTTTTACATTTCATACGAGGCGGACAGATGCTCTCTCTCCCACGGGCAAAAAGAGTTCTCAAGGCTTTTTCTGTGTCTTAACCCACGCCTTACGCAGTTTTATTATTCTTGTTTTTATTAAGAGGGTTACTTTTTTTTTTTTTTTTTTAGTATTAAGGGGTTTCACTGGGTTTTGTGTGGGTGTGGGTGTGGGTGTGTGTTTTTTTTTTATGTGGATAATAATTTTAGTTTTTAAAGTGGAAATTTTCTTCATCGAGTCCTATTTTTCTTCATCTTTTTGTCTTTCCTTTCCTCTTTTTCTCCTTTTTCTTCTCCTTCTTCTCCTCAGCCTCCATCTCCTCCTACTCCTCCTCCTCCTCCTCCTCCTCATCATCATCATCATCATCATCATCATCATCATCATCATCATTATCATCATCATCATCATCATCATCATCCTATTTCTTCTTCATCCTCTCTAAATTGATATTCTTGTGAGGTCAGTACGCTCCTTAACCCCTTTACTTAACCCTCTCAAGACCTCTATATATCTAGTAAATATTCCCTAACACCTTTTCATAAGCGATTTATTTGCTAATTACACCTTACTAACCTCTTCAGTGTTACATAATCCTTCCAATATCGCCATCCTCTCCATAAATAACGTACAAGAAGATATTAACCAGCCATATCTATAAATAAATTGCTAAGGAAGAGGTGTGAAGGAGCTTCCTTAATCAGCTTACTTTCTAGCCCGTATTCTCATCGGTTGAGGTAGATCTCCAACATTTTTTTTCTAAGCGATTTATTACGTGTGACTATCCTCTTCTGTGTTACATAATTATCCTTCCAATATTGCCTCCTGTTGTCTGTTCTTCCTATGTACTCTCTCTCTCTCTCTCTCTCTCTCTCTCTCCTGGCCAAAATAAGCTAATTTAAGTTGACAAAACTAGTATGCCTATGCATCTTAAATCACGCTTGTTATCCTGGAGAGAGAGAGAGAGAGAGAGAGAGAGAGGGTAAGGGACTTAGGTTATTTGTTAATAGTAGTATTTTTTAGCTACCTGTTAATCTATCTATCCATCCATCTATCTATCTATCTATCTATCTATCTCTATAAATCAATCTATCTCTCTGAGACAGACAGACAGACAGACAGATAGAGAGAATTGAAAAGAAAGTCTAGATTTTGAGAATGTTCGGCATGTAGACCTTACCTCCAAGAATCTGCGAGAAAACAAACAGTTTTTTAATTCACAAACACAAGGATAAACTTTGTTCCCAAATCACATCCGTCACTCTGGAAAAACCGTCTGAAAAAAAGCGTCTGAATTCTTATACCTGCTCTTTGTTTACCACGGGAGGGTTTTTCTGAGGACGCATTTCCACCCCGATTCAAAGTTATGGTGCCTAAAGATCATACATGCGTGGACAGATATGCTCCGAAAATCTCGAATCTCCCAGGAAAAACCGTCTGCAAAAGCGTCTGGATTATGTTAAAGTGAAAGACAGACCATGATTGGAAAAATACATAGACTTCTTTTCTATATCCCAAACATGAGGATAAATATGCTTCCAAAATCGCGTCACGCTGGAAAAATCGTCTGGAAAGGCGTCTGGATTCTGTTAATGTGAGAGACAGACCATGAACTGGAAAATACATACACCTCTCCTCGATATCACAAACACGAGGATAAATATGCTTCCTAAATCACGTCACGCTGGAAAACCCGTCTGGAAAAAAGCGTCTGGATTCTGTTAATAGTTCTTTGCTCACCACTGGAAATTTTCTGAAGGCTTCGTGAACTTTAAAGCACGCGAATGTTTCCTCCCCGAGCCAAAATTAAGTCACGTTAAGTTCACAAACACGAGTTTCTTAAATCACATCACTGGCAAGAAAATCGTCTGGAAAAAAGCGTCTGGAATGTGTTAAAGGAAGGGACGGTTCACAATATACCTTCCAGTTTTCCAGTTCCAGAAAAATCATCCTGAAAAAAGAAGTCCAGCAAAAAATAGTCTGGAAAAGCGTCTGGAGTCCGTTAAAGCGAGGGACAATTCATAGTATACCGTCCAGTTCTGCAGTTCCAGAAAAATCATCCTGAAAAAAGAATTCCGGCAACAAATCGTTTGAAAAAAAGCTTCCAGAGCCTTAACGCGAGAGACGGTTTACAATATATCTTCCAGTTTTCCAGTTCCAGAAAAACCATCCGGAAAAAACCGTTAGAATTCCGTTAACGTTTTCAGCAGACGTTGGCGGCGCTAACTGCAAAAAAAAAAAAAAAAACTTTTTCCCGCCCCTCGTGGCCAAAGTTAAGCGTCTTTAAGTTCACAAACACGAGTATAAATATGCTTCCTAAATCACATCTTCCCTTCCTCCGCCCACCAAACTCCGTCTTTGTAAAGAGTATTAACTTTGTAGAGAGAGAGAAAAATAGCGTCTCTCTCCCGACCCTCTCCCCCCACTTTTTTTTTTTTAATCTTCCAGGGGCACATCATCATGTCAGCGGCTTTATTTACTCACTGACAAAGTTCCCTTTTTTACAGATAGATAGACAGACAGATAGATATAATTATCATCATCGCCCTCGTAATAATAATCCTTAGGAGTCTTCATATTTTAATCTCGTAGGAACAAGGGACTTCTTGACGTCTTTTTCATTCATTCCATTAGACTATACTTAACTAGCAGGGGTAGCCGGAATTTCCCGGGTAAAATCCCTATGATCGTGCATACCAAATTGCCTGGAGCCCTGGATGGCCACTACCCTTGTGCGAGAAGACCCCGGGGTTCCATTTTGCCCGTTGAGCCTGTGTTCCATATTTTCCAGTTATTATTATTATTATTATTATTATTATTATTATTATTATTATAATTATTATTCCTCCTCCTCCTCTTCCTCCTCGTTCTCTTCCTGTTTCTCTTCATCTTTTTCCTCTTGCACTTCCTCTCCTTCCCTACTCCCCCATCTCCCCTCAAGCTTCTTACTTTCAACATAGCTTTTCCTTCATCTAAATTTCATGCATCCATTTTCCTCGCGTGATCGGCTTTCTTGCAACTTCTGCATCTTGCACAACCCCTCAAGTAATTTCCAACTGCATGTTGCAAGATTATTCATTCTCTCTCTCTCACTCTCTCTCTCTCTCTCTCTCTCTCTCTCTCTCCCCTAGATAGATGGTTAGATAGATAGAGAGAGAGATAGACAGACATAGATAGATAGATAGATAGAGATAGTTAGACAGACATAGATAGAAAGATGAAACATACCACAATTAACAAATAACCCAGGACCCTTATCCTCTCTCTCTCTCTCTCTCTCTCTCTCTCTCTCTCTCTCTCTCTCATTATTAACAGAAACCCCAAGACGTGCATTTTTTTCGGTAATTTCTTTCTCGTAACTGTGATTTCTTTTCCCAGGAAGCTCAAGGGAAGATAGTGTACAGCCTTTCCTTATGGTTTACTCGTCCTGAAGAAGAAAAAAAATAAAATAGTAATAATAATAATGATGATCAGAGAAATTACCAATATGCCGGGAATCGAACCCGGGACTCTCAGGTGAGAGCCAGGCAGCATACCACTACACCACGACCAGGTAAAAGTTAACTCACCTTGTCCCGAGTTCGATTCCCGGCATATTGGTAATTTCTCTGATGATTTTTCCTGTGTAAAAATACAGGTTCTCTCTTCATTCTGACTTGCCGTAAGTGTTTGGGATAGATTAAAAGCATCTACTTGCCCGAGTGCCAGGGGGTTAACTCATCCTCTTCATGTCCACAGTGGGGGGAGAGGGACGTTGGTTACAAGATTGTGACAACGTGAGACAACTTTTGCTGCTCGTGGTGTAGTGGTATGCTGCCTGGCTCTCACCTGAGAGTCCCGGGTTCGATTCCCGGCATATTGGTAATTTCTCTGATGATTTTTTCCTGTGAAAAAAATACAGGTTCTCTCTTCATCAATGATGATGATGATGAAAATAGCAGTACTAGTAGTAGTAGCAATGAATAGAAAAAAAAAAACCAAGAGGGACACTCAGTGGAGCGCATCTCTCCTACAAGGGCAACGTAATTTCCAAACCACTCATCATAATGGGTTAGGTTTTCTCATCACTGATTAGGGTTTCGCAAAAAGTGTTTTCCGGATCCAGAATCTGTAATACCATCCGGACTGGTCCCAAAAGTTAATCGGTTGTTCCCTGGGACATGGACTATCTACCCACCAAATTTGGCCCAAATCGCTCTTTTAGTTTTGAGTAATCCTGATAACAAACAAACAAATACAGACAAACAAACAAAGGTTAAAACATTCGATAGAAAAGGAAAAAGAAAAACGAAGGAAAAAAGGACAAAGCAAGAAAGAAAGACAAAAAGAAAGTAAGAAAAACAGATAAACAGAAAGAAAGTAAGAATGAAAGAAACAGGAAGAAAGAAAGAAAACTACAACTCTCTCTCTCTTTCTCTCTCTCTCTCTCTCTCTCTCTCTCTCTCTCTCTCTCGCTGTTTGAAGAAGGAGCCCTCATCTTAAAGGAAGGCGGCTGCGTTGTCTTAAAAACCTCCAAGGAAGACACTAATTCTGGCAATAAAAATCCGTTTTCCTTCTCCAAACGATTTTGTTTTGATGTGAGGAGACTTGAGCTGGTGGGGTTAGGTGAACACGATAGGAAGCCCTTCAAGTTAGTGAGTTTCTCTCTCTCTCTCTCTCTCTCTCGCTGTTTGAAGAAGGAGCCCTCATCTTAAAGGAAGGCGGCTGCGTTGTCTTAAAAGCCTCCAAAAAAGATACTAATTCTGGCAGTAAAAATCCGTCTTTATTGCGCGATATCTTTTTCCTTCTCCAAACGATTTTGTTTTGATGTGAGGAGACTTGAGAAGCTGGAGGGGTAGGTGAACACGATAGGAAACCCTTATAGTTAGTGAGGTTTCTCTCTCTCCCTCCCTCCCTCCCTCTCTCTCTCTCTCTCTCTCTCTCTCATTAATCCATCCACACACTCCTAAGCTGGGTAAAACGATAGCAACATGATATAGGCGAAAAACAAATCCACGAAATGAAGAAGAGGAAGAAGAAAGAAAGAAAAGAAAACGAAGACCAGGAAGGAGAAGAAAGAGAAAAAGAAGAAAAAGAAGAAGAAGAAGAAGGAGGAGGAGGAGGAGGAGGAAGAGGAGGAGGTTCTAACCTCCCAGTTCAAGTCTCTCTGCTAAGCTGACTAAAATCGTCTGGAGATAGCAGAGATAAAGGCGAAAGGAGGTCCTCGGTGTGAAGAGGTTAAAAGCCACTTTGAAAAATTTAATGTTGGTGATCTATCTCCCGGCCAGACGAAAGAGAGAGAGAGAGAGAGAGAGGATAAGGAAATTCTTTCTCTCTCTCTCTCTCTCTCACACACACACACACACACACACACACACACACATCTAAGCCCTTGAACACAAATCATGTTGCGGTAAGAGGCATAAAACTGACAAATGTTTCCCTTCACACCTCGCCCCCCAAACCACACCAGATTGTTAGGGAAAGTTGCCCGCAGCAACACCACAACAAAAACAACAGCAATAACAACAAAAACAACAAAAAACACTAAAACAACCAAAACAAAAATAACAAAGGCAACAACAAAAACAATGTAAACCAAAACAAAAAAATTAAAAAACAACAAAAGCATCAACAGCAGGAATGAAAACAACAAAAACAACAAAAGCAACATCAAAAATGACAACCAAAACAACAGCAACAACAGAATAACAAAAACAAAAACAACTAAAACAACAATGAAAAAATAACAAAAACAACAAAAACAACAAAAGCAGCAACAAAAACAACAAAAACATCAACTACAACAAAAACAACAGCAGCAGCAACAGCAGCAACAACAAAACCAACAAAAAACAAAAACAGTAATAATAACAAAAACAAAAAAAGCAAAAACAACAAAAATATAAAGAAAAACAACAGCAACAAAAACAACAAAACATCAAATAAAATATCTTTCATTGGTGGATTTTAACTGAAATGTTGGGGGGATTTACTTGTCCAATTAAAGTTTTGTTTTGTGCGATATTATGGTAGGAAGTTATGACGCACGTGTGTGTGTGTGTGTGTGTGTATGCACGGGCATTTTATCCTTTTCCTTGTTTTACCTCTCTTCTAATTCGTTCACTAGTCTCATAATTTTTCATTCATTTTTTTTATGCTTATCTTCGCAGCTTAGAAATTAACCCTTTCACACGCAGGGAACAGTTTAAGGATTTGAATTTCACATTATCAGACTTTACTGATCTACCAGAAGACCCGCCGACATGTCATAAAAATACCCCCGCTAATACCAATACACCAGTCCTGTATGAGACAGCCCTAGCATGTATTCAATATGGATGGTGGGTGTTAGTGCCGAAGTGGTGACATGTAGAGGTCTATGGTATGTAAGGAGGACTACTGGGCCTTGAAAGCAGGCTGTGAAGCCTATGCCCAGAGTCGGACACATAAAAAAAAAAAAAAAGAAAGATAAGTTAACCCCTTCATACACAATGATGCGTTTGTCGTCATTAGGGTGTGGCTGACCCATACACATTGACGCTTTTGTCGTAATTAAAGCATAAAAACTTTCATCAGAGGAAAAGTTTTTGACCGATCGGCGTCAATTTTGGAGGCACCATGGCTTCCCTGCTCCTCATCAAAAGTAATGAGTTGGCAACTGTGGGTCCCGATACCAGAAAGAGAGCAGACAGGTTATTCAGTACCAAATGAGCTGTGAGTGGGCAGATACTGTGCAGTTCTGTCCCTTTAAATTTCCACTCTTACACCCTTTCCCGGCCGTGCAACATACTTCCCTATACCAGTAGTGCTTTAGTATAGTGTTTGGGCATTGTTGTGATTAGGTCTGGTGTTTCCAATGGGAATTTTGGTGTTTGTGATGCATTCCTGGTAGTTATCAGCAGTTGGCCCAACGAAGATTGTGCTACTGTTTCTAATCAGCTACACTGCCTCTATGCTGCACCAAATGTGAGTATTCAGCTATAAAAAATAGTGATACTGAATCACATGAATATAGTGTGCATATCTAGCGTACAAAGAATTGATGAAATGTGTACAGTAGCTTAGAGGAAGGCAGGAAACCGCCCTACAGTCACGACATGGCATGGGTACACCAGAGGTTTTTGCATTTTTCTCGAAAACTATGAGGCCTAGGATCACTGTTGTGGACTCAAATGAAAGCCAATGAAATTCTGCATAGGATGATAAAATGAAAACATATCAGTGGCAAGAAAAGTTTTTTGCTACAGCTCCCCCAATAAAAAATCTGTTGTCTGCAGGAAATGGGTTTTACTTGTTCGCTTATTACTCGAACACCGTATCTCGTAACAAACTGGGACCTCCGGCATTCGAAAGCTAATAAAATTCTCTTTCCAATGATTCTATAACATGTAGAGATTGATTACTAAACATTCGACTTATGATATCGGAAAGTTAGAAATATGCTCCTGAATGTTTATTCACACAGTCGTAATGTATGTATAGTGTTTTGTTTTTTTTATGTGAGGAAGAACGGACCAAAGGCCACGAGCCTGCAATTGTTGTTCCTTCCAAGAGAATAAGAAAATACAAGAGAGAGCCAAATTCAAGATCCAATCATTTCGAGATGCCTGGACACACTGCGTTTGAAAGACCGGAGATCATAGGAAGCAGGAAATACAGAGGGAGACAGTTCCAGAGTTGACCTGTTGCATAAATGAAGGACCGGGAGTAACGGTTAACTCTTGCATTAGAGAGTTGGACAGAAAAGAGATGAGAGTTTGTGTCACGAGTCGGCTAGTGACATTGGCTTTTGTGGGAAACCGCGAACTCAAGTGGAATCCCAGTTTATCGTTCAGTTAACCACTCATCGGTGGGAGTCCTTTCAAATCAATTTTTCAGTGTCATAAGTGATCGTCTTTGTGTGAGACATTGGTGCTTCCACTGAGCAATTTGTTTTGAGCAAGTTTCGCTCACTCGACCGTTAGAAAAATGCGGCCTAGTGCTCCGCTTTTCTTTCCCACGACTTATTCAGTCCAGTGTTTGCTTTGACAGAGAGAGGTTCTGTGCTCCAGCAGTGTGAGAGGTCAACCCAAGCTCCACTTAGACTACAGTTCTCCAGTGCTCCCACCCTTGGTGATACACAGCATTCATTGACCAGTATTTCTTTTCATTTTCCTAGTCTTAAGAGTTTAGTTAAGGTGTTTTTCCTAGGCGTAAGAATTTAGCTCGAGTGAGTGAGTGAGTACGATCTCTTTATTTCAATTCATTTGAAGTGTAATGTTAAATTTATTTTTGTAATCAGTAAATTTAACAGTTCTTTTCTTGAGCTTAATGTAATGTAAACTCTTGTTTCATTTCTCCACAATTAAGCTTATTTTCCATATAGCTCCTAGCTTGCATAAACGTTTTGCTATTCATAACTGGTACTTGGGCCAGTCTTGTTGTATTAAGCTTAAAATCCGTTGTGCCTCCTAGGAGTTAAGCATCAGCAAGAACCTGATCTTATTATTAGTATTAGTTATTTATTGTCAGGGGTGAAGTAACTTTCTCCAGAGGCTAACAGTACTAGTAATCAGCATTTGTGAGTAATTAGTCTCTGCTGTGTACTGTTGAGAAAGTTTATAAATTCTCGTTCTTAGAGAATCGTGCGAAGCAAGTCAGCATAAAGTAATCGTTGCCTGATTCCAGCAAACCTTTCATACTGTGCACTGATGCTTCACAAGATGGAGTAGGTGCCGTATTGATGCAGGAATCGGAAGGTGGAATCTTCCCAGTGGCATACCACAGCCGTAGGCTAAAACCTGCCGAGAGGAATTACAGCACTGTTGAGAAGGAACTCTTGGCTGTGGTTGATGGTGTTAAAAAATATTATTATTATTTATTTGGGGCATCATTTACTCTGGAAACTGACCATATGCCACTCACTAGTCTTTGCACAACCAAGACGGCTAATGCAAGATTGACACGCTGGACACTGTATTTACAGCAGTTTAACCTTGTTGTGAAATACATCAAGGGAAGTGATAACGTAGGTGCAGACCTGATGTCTCGCCTGCTAACTGCTGACTAACATGGGCAGTTGTTGCATGCTGGGTTCCGTGATAGGCATCCTCAGAGATTTGAGTAATCCAAGGACCAGCCTGGTTCCCAGTCAAAAGTGTAGACCTGACGTCTCACTTGTTGGCCCCACAGGACACAGTATGTCCACGGCCTGTACATACACGTGTACTGTAGGTTAAGGGGGAAGTGAGAACTCCGCAGAGGCGACTCGAGGCTATGGAAGACCCGAGTTTGCACAAGGATCTCAGCTCCCCGATACTAATATAAGTATTGTAGGTTAAGGGGGAAGTTCGAGAGAGAACTCTGCGGAGGCAACTCGAGGCTATGGAAGACCCGAGTTTGCACAAGGATTCTCAGCTCCCCGATACTAATATAAGTACTGTAGGTTAAGGGGGAAGTTCGAGAGAGAACTCCGTAGAGGCGACTTGAGGCTATGGAAGACCCGAGTTTGCACAAGGTTTCTCAGCTCCCCAATACTAATATAAGTACTGTAGGTTAAGGGGGAAGTTCGAGAGAGAACTCCGCAGAGGCGACTCGAGGCTATGGAAGACCTGAGTTTGCACAAGGATTCTCAGCTCCCCGATATTAATATAAGTACTGTAGGTTAAGGCACAGGTTGAGGACCCGTGTGCAGTTCGAGGCTATGGAAGACCCGAGTTTGCGCAAGGATTCTCAACTTGCTGACACTAATCGTGTGCTATAATTAATGGCGACCTCGAATGTACGAAGCTTAGGCTGTCACTTGTATTTTTCAGCTAGAGCGTACTTTTCGTAGCATGTACTGATTGCTAGGCAGAGAGAGTAATTGTAACGTAATAAGAATTTTGTCTCATTGACACTTTTGATGCTCCACCTTAATTGGTTTTGCAGGTACAGCAATGGGTGTAGCAGTTTTGCTGTGTGGGCCAGCTGATCGTCTGCCGCACGCTGCCGCCACTTCTCCTCTGCCTTCGTCGTCGCCATATTATTATTTACTGTGTCATTTTACACATAGGTACAGTTACACTACAACTGTCACACCTACACCGTGTATTACATACACCACGCTACACAACAATTAGTTGTCAGTGTAAATGTAGCGACTTTTCGCTCAGTTTGACCTGAGTACAGGATTTTCACCGTCATCACAGTTTTTCCCTCAAACTTGCTTCTATTAACATAGATACGAGGTTTTTTCGCTCACTGGCGACTGCGACTTTCTCCTGTAGCAGGATGGCACACACACCACAGTGTGAATCTTGTGTGACTGAGCTAGGATTTATATGTATGTATATTGAAATCTTTCTTCTGAAGGAAGAAAGATTTAATTTTCATGGGTCGTAATGTCACGAGTCGGCTAGTGACATTGGCTTTTGTGGGAAACCGCGAACTCAAGTGGAATCCCAGTTTATCGTTCAGTTAACCACTCATCGGTGGGAGTCCTTTCAAATCAATTTTTCAGTGTCATAAGTGATCGTCTTTGTGTGAGACATTGGTGCTTCCACTGAGCAATTTGTTTTGAGCAAGTTTCGCTCACTCGACCGTTAGAAAAATGCGGCCTAGTGCTCCGCTTTTCTTTCCCACGACTTATTCAGTCCAGTGTTTGCTTTGACAGAGAGAGGTTCTGTGCTCCAGCAGTGTGAGAGGTCAACCCAAGCTCCACTTAGACTACAGTTCTCCAGTGCTCCCACCCTTGGTGATACACAGCATTCATTGACCAGTATTTCTTTTCATTTTCCTAGTCTTAAGAGTTTAGTTAAGGTGTTTTTCCTAGGCGTAAGAATTTAGCTCGAGTGAGTGAGTGAGTACGATCTCTTTATTTCAATTCATTTGAAGTGTAATGTTAAATTTATTTTTGTAATCAGTAAATTTAACAGTTCTTTTCTTGAGCTTAATGTAATGTAAACTCTTGTTTCATTTCTCCACAATTAAGCTTATTTTCCATATAGCTCCTAGCTTGCATAAACGTTTTGCTATTCATAACTGGTACTTGGGCCAGTCTTGTTGTATTAAGCTTAAAATCCGTTGTGCCTCCTAGGAGTTAAGCATCAGCAAGAACCTGATCTTATTATTAGTATTAGTTATTTATTGTCAGGGGTGAAGTAACTTTCTCCAGAGGCTAACAGTACTAGTAATCAGCATTTGTGAGTAATTAGTCTCTGCTGTGTACTGTTGAGAAAGTTTATAAATTCTCGTTCTTAGAGAATCGTGCGAAGCAAGTCAGCATAAAGTAATCGTTGCCTGATTCCAGCAAACCTTTCATACTGTGCACTGATGCTTCACAAGATGGAGTAGGTGCCGTATTGATGCAGGAATCGGAAGGTGGAATCTTCCCAGTGGCATACCACAGCCGTAGGCTAAAACCTGCCGAGAGGAATTACAGCACTGTTGAGAAGGAACTCTTGGCTGTGGTTGATGGTGTTAAAAAATATTATTATTATTTATTTGGGGCATCATTTACTCTGGAAACTGACCATATGCCACTCACTAGTCTTTGCACAACCAAGACGGCTAATGCAAGATTGACACGCTGGACACTGTATTTACAGCAGTTTAACCTTGTTGTGAAATACATCAAGGGAAGTGATAACGTAGGTGCAGACCTGATGTCTCGCCTGCTAACTGCTGACTAACATGGGCAGTTGTTGCATGCTGGGTTCCGTGATAGGCATCCTCAGAGATTTGAGTAATCCAAGGACCAGCCTGGTTCCCAGTCAAAAGTGTAGACCTGACGTCTCACTTGTTGGCCCCACAGGACACAGTATGTCCACGGCCTGTACATACACGTGTACTGTAGGTTAAGGGGGAAGTGAGAACTCCGCAGAGGCGACTCGAGGCTATGGAAGACCCGAGTTTGCACAAGGATCTCAGCTCCCCGATACTAATATAAGTATTGTAGGTTAAGGGGGAAGTTCGAGAGAGAACTCTGCGGAGGCAACTCGAGGCTATGGAAGACCCGAGTTTGCACAAGGATTCTCAGCTCCCCGATACTAATATAAGTACTGTAGGTTAAGGGGGAAGTTCGAGAGAGAACTCCGTAGAGGCGACTTGAGGCTATGGAAGACCCGAGTTTGCACAAGGTTTCTCAGCTCCCCAATACTAATATAAGTACTGTAGGTTAAGGGGGAAGTTCGAGAGAGAACTCCGCAGAGGCGACTCGAGGCTATGGAAGACCTGAGTTTGCACAAGGATTCTCAACTCCCGATATTAATATAAGTACTGTAGGTTAAGGCACAGGTTGAGGACCCGTGTGCAGTTCGAGGCTATGGAAGACCCGAGTTTGCGCAAGGATTCTCAACTTGCTGACACTAATCGTGTGCTATAATTAATGGCGACCTCGAATGTACGAAGCTTAGGCTGTCACTTGTATTTTTCAGCTAGAGCGTACTTTTCGTAGCATGTACTGATTGCTAGGCAGAGAGAGTAATTGTAACGTAATAAGAATTTTGTCTCATTGACACTTTTGATGCTCCACCTTAATTGGTTTTGCAGGTACAGCAATGGGTGTAGCAGTTTTGCTGTGTGGGCCAGCTGATCGTCTGCCGCACGCTGCCGCCACTTCTCCTCTGCCTTCGTCGTCGCCATATTATTATTTACTGTGTCATTTTACACATAGGTACAGTTACACTACAACTGTCACACCTACACCGTGTATTACATACACCACGCTACACAACAATTAGTTGTCAGTGTAAATGTAGCGACTTTTCGCTCAGTTTGACCTGAGTACAGGATTTTCACCGTCATCACAGTTTTTCCCTCAAACTTGCTTCTATTAACATAGATACGAGGTTTTTTCGCTCACTGGCGACTGCGACTTTCTCCTGTAGCAGGATGGCACACACACCACAGTGTGAATCTTGTGTGACTGAGCTAGGATTTATATGTATGTATATTGAAATCTTTCTTCTGAAGGAAGAAAGATTTAATTTTCATGGGTCGTAATGTCACGAGTCGGCTAGTGACATTGGCTTTTGTGGGAAACCGCGAACTCAAGTGGAATCCCAGTTTATCGTTCAGTTAACCACTCATCGGTGGGAGTCCTTTCAAATCAATTTTTCAGTGTCATAAGTGATCGTCTTTGTGTGAGACATTGGTGCTTCCGCTGAGCAATTTGTTTTGAGCGCGTTTCGCTCACTCGACCGTTAGAAAAATGCGGCCTAGTGCTCCGCTTTTCTTTCCCACGACTTATTCAGTCCAGTGTTTGCTTTGACAGAGAGAGGTTCTGTGCTCCAGCAGTGTGAGAGGTCAACCCAAGCTCCACTTAGACTACAGTTCTCCAGTGCTCCCACCCTTGGTGATACACAGCATTCATTGACCAGTATTTCTTTTCGTTTTCCTAGTCTTAAGAGTTTAGTTAAGGTGTTTTTCCTAGGCGTAAGAATTTAGCTCGAGTGAGTGAGTGAGTACGATCTCTTTATTTGAATTCATTTGAAGTGTAACGTTAAATTTATTTTTGTAATCAATAAATTTAAAGTTCTTTTCTTGAGCTTAATGTAATGTAAACTCTTGTTTCATTTCTCCACAATTAAGCTTATTTTCCATATAGCTCCTAGCTTGCATAAACGTTTTGCTATTCATAACTGGTACTTGGGCCAGTCTTGTTGTATTAAGCTTAAAATCCGTTGTGCCTCCTAGGAGTTAAGCATCAGCAAGAACCTGATCTTATTATTAGTATTAGTTATTTATTGTCAGGGGTGAAGTAACTTTCTCCAGAGGCTAACAGTACTAGTAATCAGCATTTGTGAGTAATTAGTCTCTGCTGTGTACTGTTGAGAAAGTTTATAAATTCTCGTTCTTAGAGAATCGTGCGAAGCAAGTCAGCGTAAAGTAATCGTTGCTTGATTTAGCAAGACAATCATTGTCTCTGCTCTTCAATATTGTTGAACATTATTATCAATTAAATAATATAAGCTTTATTTTAACCCGCGCCGTCCCGAGGACGTACTTCCACATCCTCACGTTTTGTCACAGCTAATCCCGAGGACGTACTTCAACGTCCTGCAATTGCAAGGTTCATAATTTCCACAATTTTCAATTTTCGCGAGTCATTTTTGGTACGTATACACGGGACACCTTCCTCAACAAGATGCCAGGCAGAGACAATGCCTTACCCAGCATGACCTCCTCCCCCCCCTCCATGCCCTTTTCTCAGCAATTCACCTGTTATCAGTGACCTGGCCAGTATAGCCATGTCATGCCACGGTACGAAATTCAGGGCCAGAGTGATTCCCCAATCATTGACAATGTGGAGGACAAACTTTACATAGCATTAGAGGAAGAAACAGTTAGAAATGATGATCAGGTAATGTGGCAAAAAAAGGTCAGGTATTAGTGAGTGAAACAATGCTTATAATGCCTATATTACTGCTTGAAAACCAATATACTCTTGTACTACATATAAATTCGTAACAGTTAATAAATAAATACCGTTTATGAGTGGTGTGAAATAGTTATCCTTCCATAGAACTCGTTTTCTTTGGTGCCAGCCTGATAGAAAACCCAGTAAGGTAAGGAGGCTCTCCTACCTGTAATGAGTATTTTAAACCTCAGGTGAGCGATTTCTCTATGAATTTTCGATGTTTCTCACCAAAAGCAAAAGTTTTAGCAAAAAAAAAAAAAAGGGTCGAAAAATGGTCAGGATTGGGGGGTACCAGTGGTCAAAAAGTGGTCGGGACGGGGCGGGTTAAAAACCCCGTGACAGTTTGCTGCTAGATGGGTGCTACGTGCCCATTGTAGAGGTGGAGAAATGCATGCAGACAGTTCAGCGGAGCAGTGACCATTGAAGTAGCGAGAGAAAAGAGATAAAGATGAAACAGTGCGATGAAGAGACAGAGGTTGAAGGGAGTCAGTAAGAGGAGGAGAGTTAATGAGACGAAAAGCCTTTGACTCCACTCTATTGAGAAGAGCTGTATGTGGGGAGCCTCCCCACACATGAGAGTTGTACTCCTCACAGGGGCGGATAAAACCCCTGTATAGAATCAACAACTGTGCAGGAGTAAAGAAGGAATGGAGTCGGCTTAGCACACCTAATCTCTTAGAAGCAGATTTTACAAGAGATGTAATATGATCTTTCCAAGATAAGTCCCGAGTAAATGAAACCCCATGCATGTTCAAGGATGATGCAGGATTAAGCTGAATATTATTAAACATTAGTGGGTATACCTGTGGAAGATTTTGTCAGGTTAATAAGTGTGAAAACTGAGTCTTTGATGCATTAAAAACAACCAGATTATTTTTACCCCAGTCAGAGATACGAGCCAAGTCAGACATTAGGTGTGCCATAGCCTCGTCCCTTGTTTGTTGAAGTAATTGCTGAGATGGACATTGCGTGTGTTTTATTGTGTGTGATTTTTTTGCATATCGTGTAGAACAAACATCGACGAATAGGAATATGGGGGCTTTGTTGCAAAATGAATATGTTTGGGTAGTGAAAATAAGCCGAGAATACACATTTTTGGAGCGTGCAGAGGGTGGGGGGGGAGGGGAGAAAAGCCAGCGCGTCATGTTCCAGAAAAATTATTAAACTCCTTACTGGCACCGTGGTGGAGAGGGGAGAGTGAGGGGAAGGCCGAGGATGAGATGCAGAGATGGAGTGTACAGGTATATGAGAGAGGGGTGTGACCTGGGTGGAGGGCAGTGAAATGACGAGGGACAGGGCGACATGGAGGCTATTTGTATGTGTCCACCCCTTGCGGGATTAAGGCTTCTGTCAATAGGTAGATAGACTAACACCTTGGCCTGTATTCTCGTCTGTTGTGAAGTATCCCTAGCACCTGTTTTTAAGTGGTTTATTTAAGTCGTGGATTAATGTTGGATGGTGTGTTTTTATGGTGCCATAATCGGTGTTAAAATGTACGAAGGTAGTATTGGACAGTGTGCAAATTAAATCGCTGAGGAAGAGGTCCTTGAAGGGAAGAAGGAAGGCGAGAGAATGAAAAGAAGGAAGGAAGGGGGGAGGAAGAATTAGATAAAGGAAGGAAGAAGGAAAGACATAATGAATAAAGGAACGAAAGATGAAAGATGTAGAGAAGGAAAGAAGGAAGAAATAATTTAAAGATGGAATGAATGAAGGAAGGAAAAATGTAAAGAAGCAAGAAAGGAAAGAAAGAGGCAAAGACTGAAGAAGGGGATGGAGGAAGAATGGAAAGATGCAAAGAAGAAAGTAAGGAGTAAGGAAGCAAAGAAGGAAGGATGGAAGGAAGAAGAATCAAATGAAAGGAAGGAAGGAAAGAAGGAAGGAAGGAAAAAGGGAGAACTAGATAAACCAAGGAGAGATGACAGGAAGAAGGAACAGAAAAGACAGGTAAAATAAATAACACTACATCATTTCTCTCTCTCAAGTCCTCATCTTTAAAATATTTCTCTCTCGCAAGTCCTCATCTTTAAAAGCCCTTCTTACCTAAATTCTCAGTAGTACATACGTGTAAAAAAAAAAAAAAAAAAAGGTGAGGGCATAACAACAGCTTCCTGGGAGAATGAGAGAGGAGGGGAAATTACTTTGCGTGGGGAGGTGAAGATGTTAAGGAATAGATTTGTGTATATAAAAGAATGTTTGTCTGTCTGTTTTTCCCTGGAAATCGTGCGGGGTGCATATAGATCTCTCTAAACAGCTTTGACAGGTGCAACTTTTTATGGCGAATTTAAATGTGTACGTTGGCGAATTTTACTGTGTACGTTGGCGAATATAAATGTGTACGTTGGCGAATATAAATGTGTACGTTGCAGTTGCTAAAGTGGACAAGATTTCAGCTGACTAGAAATAATCGTCAGCGTGGTGGAAACATGGCAGCCAATTACCGTAGAGTTTTAAAAAATAACTTTTACAACCATATTACAGTATCAGCTACAGTGGATGGAATGGGTGGATGGATTGGTGTGGTTGCCAGGGTGGGTGGGGGTGGGTGGATGGATTGGTGTGGTTACCAGGGCGGGTGGGGGTGGGTGGACAGAGTTAGTGGGTGGGTGAGTAGTGGAAATGTCCATGGTAGGAATAGGTCCATTGGTAATCGATATGCACGATCATAGAGTTCTAACAGGGCAACGCCGGGTACCCCAGCTAGTAATTGATAAACAAGTAATGGGTAAATAGGTAATGGATAAACAGGTTAATAGTAGGTAATAGGAAATAGGTAGTAGATAAATTGGTAAAGAAAATAGACAAAGTAAACAAAAGGAAGTCTGTAGCCTAATTGATATAGGTAAGCAGATAATAGACAGGTTGGTAATAGGATGTAGGTAATAGATAAATAGGTCAATAGACAATAAGAAGTAGGTAATAAGTAGGTAAATAGAAAGGCAAATAGGTAATAGGAAGTAGGTAACAGACAGATAAATAAGAAAATAGACGGAGAGGGAGAGGATAGAACAAAATATATATAGGCTTCCAATAGCTTACCTGGAGAGAGAGAGAGAGAGAGAGAGAGAGAGAGAGAGAGAGAGAGAGAGAGAGAGAGAGAGAGAGAGAGAGAGAGAGAATCATTTTCGGCGGGAGAGTTTAACTAGTCATTTATTAGGCGATTTGGCAGTGAATACTCGACCATGACAGAGGGGGGAGGGGGAAGAGAAGGAGGGGGAGGAGGGGGAGGGGAGGAGGTGAGGTAGATGGAGGAAGGTAAATAGAGATCAAGTAAAGGGGGTGTGGGGAGGGGGTTGAGGGAGGTAGGGATGGAGGGATGGGGGAAGGTAGGGATAGAGGGAGGGGAGAGGAAGGAATACCCACAGTGGAGATGTGAGAGGAGGGGGAGGTAAGGCGACGGAGGAGAGGGGATGACCTGGAGCGTAGGAGACCGGGGCTAGGCTGCATAGTCCCGATATTGAACTCAAGTTACCAGTCGCACTTCCCTGAATCCCATTGTAATTAATAAAACACCAACCCCCATCTCAGGCACCGTAACCCACTAGCCCACCAGGCGTAAAAAAGAAATATTATTGAAGAGGGTAGTGGAGATGGAGTGTAGCCCCTTTAGGACGAGAAGCTTTTTTACTAAGATGAAAATTGTTTCGTGGCAGCAGGATTAGTTAAGCAATGGTGATGGAGGGTTTAGAGATAGATAGATAGATAGATAGATAGATAGAAATGGCGTAGACAAGCAGACAGACAGACAGAAAATGGCATAAACAGGCAAACCGGAGAGAGAGAGAGATAGATAGATAGATAGATAGACAGACAGATAGACAGACAGGCAGGCAGACACACAGAAAATGACAAACAGGCAAACCGGATAAACAGATAGACAGATAGACAGACAGACAGATAGAAAGACAAACAGGCAGACAGACAGAAAAAACGTAGGCAGGCAGACAGACAGACACAGAAAAAGACATAGGCAGGCAAACTACAGAGATAGATAGATAGATAGATAGACAGATAGACAGACAGACAGGAAAGTACGTAGACAGGCAGACAGACCAAAAGAGATAGACAGGCTAATTGGAGAGATAGATAGATAGATAGAGAGACAGATAAACTGACAGAAAAAGTGGTAGACAGACAGACAAACCGACAGATAAAGACAAACACGCTAATTGGAGAGATAGATAGGTAGACAGATAGACAGACAGATAGAAAATGACGCAGACAGGCAGACAGATACAGAAAATTACAGACAGGCAAATTGGAGAGACTGATAGATAGATAGACAGATAGACAGAAAAAGAAGTAGACAGGCAAACTGGTGAGATAGATAGATAGATAGACAGATAGACAGACAGATAGAAAACGTAGACAGGCAGGTTATAGACAGGTAGACAGACAGACAGACAGATAGACAGACAGACAGACAAACAAATAGACAGCAGAACCGGTGAATGACAGACAGACAGGCAGAAAAATACCCAGACACACATAAACAGGTTGACTCTAGATAGGTAGATAGGCAGATAGGTAGAAAGACAGGAGAAAGACAGACAGATAGGTAGAAAGACAGGAGAAAAACAGACAGATAGGTAGAAAGACAGGAGAAAAACAAACAGATAGGTAGAAAGACAGGAGAAAAACAAACAGATAGGTAGAAAGACAGGAGAAAAACAGACAGGCAGACAGACTGAGAAGCTGGAGAGAGAGAGAGAGAGAGAGAGAGAGAGAGAGAGAGAGAGAGAGAGGAAGTTAAAAAAAGAGAAAACAGATAAAAAAGATTTATGAAAGAAATAGGGAAACGATGATAGATAACACATATAGAAATTGTTTTTGTTGTTCTTGGCCACCCCAGTTTGCCTGATCGAGGTGACCCATCAACCGCAGGCAAGCAAGCATGCAGTGCTGTGGCATTCAGTTAACCGGTGCTTCAATGTGGCCAAGCGTCTCACCACAGCGAGGCGAGAGGATTACTGTGGAGGTTTGATTCCTGGATGAGCCCCGCATTTGCATCTTCATCGAATTAACAGTGGCGCCATACCAGGCTCCACGTCACCCTGTTACTTAGATATATGGTTACCACTCAGCGTTGTCAGTGGTTTCCTAAGTTACAACAAACCATTCTGCCTGTCACTCAGTGTAGAGTCGCCTGAAGAAAGGAAATAAGTAAATATTGACAGAAAGAATGGAAGAAATAAGATGAGGCGAGGACAGACATAGGAAAAGATGACAACGTGAAGGCGGAAGTAGGCAGCACTACATCAAGTGAATGGATGATACCACAGAACAGAGAAGTAAGGAGAGGGAATGGCGTTAATAGGAGAGGAGAGTGAGGGCTGAGAGATATAAAAGAGAGAAGATAGGAGATGGAGAGTGAAAAAATAAAGAGAAGACAGGAAATGGAGTGAAAAAAGAAGAAAAAACAATCGATGGGAAAGTAAGGAATGTAAAAAAGAAAAAGAAAATGAGAGAGAGAGAGAGAGAGAGAGAGAGAGAGAGAGAGAGACAGACAGACAGACAGACAGACAGACAAACAGACAGAAAGACAGACAGACAGAAAGGCAGAGAATCAAGAGAGAGAAAAAAATGGAGGAAATGAAGAAAAATGAGAGAACAGGAGACAGAGAAATCCAGAAAGATATTGCAAGGCGATAAGAAAAAGCTTGAAACTTTGCTGTTTGACGAAGAGAGAGAGAGAGAGAGAACTATTCTTGATCTGAGCTGAATTAGACAGGTAGGTAGGTAGGAATGAAGATACTGTAGATAGATCGATAAAAAATGGCCATACAGACAGGCATATATAGATAAATATGTAGACAGGAAGATAAATAGATGATAGATAGATAGATAAATAGATGATAGATAGATAGATAGATAGATGGATAAAGTAAATAGATAGAAAGAGGAAGAGAACTTGGGTTACAAGGAAGAAATAAGATGTCTCAACTTCATAAAGAATCACAGTGAAAGTAAACGAGAGAGAGAGAGAGAGAGAGAGAGAGAGAGAGAGGAGAAAACTACTCCAAATGTGAACTTAATGTGAGGCAGATGATTACATAAATAGACAGACAGGTAGATATACACGAGAGAGAGAGAGAGAGAGAGAGAGAGAGAGAGAGAGAGAGAGAGAGAGAGAGAGAGAGAGGAGGCTATAAGGAGGAAAATGAGAAAAGTTGAGAAAGGCTGAGCACTTTTCATTTCTCAAGGCTTGTGACGAATTGTATGGCCCCCCCTATACAGTCTCCTTGGTTGCTAGTGAAATTAACCCACCATTTTTTTATCTGACGGAACTGGGCAACCCCTGCAACTAGAATGCTAAGACGCACCAGTCTCCTTGGTTACTAGTCAAATCAATCCTCCAATTTATTTATTTGTTTCCTTAATTTGGGACAGATTTTTGTCGTTTTTATATTTATTTTTGCAGGTTTCGTCATGTGAGTGAGTGAGTGAGTTTGAAGCGAACTGGTGAAGAAATAAAGAAAATTAACAAATCTATCTGTCTATCTATTGCCCTACGCCTTACTCCCGTAAGGGATGGCCACAAACAAATCGACTCCACGTCGCCCTGTCCCCCGCCATTTCATTGCCCTGCTCCCAGCTCACATCCCCCTCTCTCATATACCTTTCCATTCCATCCCTCCATCTCATCCTTAGCCTCCTCCTCCCTCTCCCCCCCTCCACCTCACTCACATACACTCTCCTCGTCAGTCTCTCGCTCTCCATCCTCTCCACACGTCCAAATCACCTCAGTGTGTTTCTCCTAATGTTTCCTACCACACTCACGTCCACACCACAACGCTCCTTCACTTCCTCATTTGTCAGTCTGTCTCTCCATGTGACTCCACATGCTCCTCTTAAATAACTCATTTTCACTGAGCTCACTCTTGACTTGTGTCCCTCCAACAAGGTCCAGGCTTCACTTCCTTACCTTTGAGTTGGTATCATGATACTGTCATGTAGTAGACTTTTCACTTCCATGCTCACTTCCCTGTTTCTTATCACTGCTTTCAAGGAACCAGCAACTTCTCTTCCCTGTTGCACCTTTTCAAGCACTTCACCCGCTAAACTTCCATACTTACTCGTCACACTACCCAAGTACTTAAACGCACTCACATTTTCCATTATCTCCTCCTCATCCAGCCTCATTACACATTCACTGACTTTATTTCTCTCAAAGACCATAACTTTACTCTTCCCTACATTCACCTTTAGATTCCTTTTCTTACACACTCTCCCAAACTCATTCACCAAGCCTTGCGGGTCCCCTTCTGTCTCACACTTAACAACACAGTATCATCTGCAAACAACAGTACAGGGAGTTTCCAAACACTGCCCTCTCTCGCTAGGGCTGCTCCAACATCCACTGCCCAACCTTGCATCTCCTTTATAACCCCATCCATATACAGACTGAACAACCATGGAGACATGACACATTGTTCCAATCCAACCTTCAAACAGAAAAAGTCACTCAGTTCATTATCCACACGCACTGCAGCCTGAGCACCCTCATACATACTTCTCACAGCCTTGAACAACTTCCCATCTACTCCATATATTCTTAGTACTTTCCACACTCCTTGTCTATCCACCCTGTCATATGCTTTCTCCCAATCCATGAATGCTGCATACAACTTCTTTTCCTTTTCTAGAAACTTGTCCACTAAAGATCTATGAATTAATTAATGATCTATAAAACCTCTTCCCTTCCTAAAACTTCCCTTTTCTTCTCCAACTGATTCCTCTGTTATTTCCCTGACTCTGTCAATAAATATCCTACCATACACTGTACTTTTCCTATTACACTAAGAAGACAAATGCCCCTATGATTACCACACACCTCTTTTTTCCCTTTTCCTTTGTACAGGGGAATAATTATACCTGACTTCCAATCCTCCGGGACTCTACCTTCCTCCCAGGCCAATCTGGACATCATCCACATCCTTTCTACTACTATCTCTTCCCCATGCTTCTGCATTTCACCACACACTTCATCAATTCCTGGGGCTTTCCCTATTTTAACTTTCATCATTGCTTCCACAACATCCATCCTACTGATTTCTTCCTCTCTTCTCACATCCCTACTTCTCCCAGCCATTCCCCACCCACTTATACTCGCACTGCTTTCATGCTCCATGTTCAACAACTCATTAAAGTGATCTCTCGATCTGCTCACATTTTCTCCCTTCTCTACTAGTAATCTACCATTTTTATCTTTCACTCCCCAGCTTACTTCTTTGGTATGTTGTCTAACTTTCTTTACCTCTTTCAAAACATTTTCTTACATTCCTTCCACTTTACACTCAAGTTCCTTCCAAATTCTTCATCCACTCTCTTCTTACTCTCTCTTACTAATCTTTCCACCTCTCTCTTCCTCTCTACATATAACTCTCTCTTCCGTCTCTCAACTTCTTCCACGCCTCTGTTTCTCATCCACTCACTATATGCTTTTTTTCTCTTGTGCCACAACCTCTCTCACCTCATCAGTCCACCATGCTGTTCACTGCACCACTTTTCGTCTTTTCTTCACCCCACACACCACCTCACATGCTGCACAGATTTCTTCTGTGAATATCTTGCACACACCTTTCACTTCCCCCATCTGCTCCAATCTATATATACTTAATTGCTCCTCCACTTCCCTCTTATATTCTGCCTTTTTTCCATCCTCTTGTAACTTTTCCACTCTCCAAGTACGTAAGACTTCCTCCTGTCCTTCCCTTCTGCTATTTCTCCATTTTATTTGGACTTTAATTCTGACCACCACCAAATGGTGGCCTGAAAGTCCTCTCCCCCAACCTCTATATACTCTTGCATCCATTACACACCTTCTCATTCTTTCATCCACACACACATAATCAATCATTGCATTCCTTTCTTTCAGTTCACCACCCACCCTTCTCATCACTTGCCATGTATACCTGTGGATCATCTTGTGCCTGAAGAGGGTTTTGGCTATCACCAACCCCCCCCCTCCAGCACAAATGTACACTAAAGCACTCCTATTCTCATCCATCGCTGCAGGCACACCCCACTTACCAAGTACTCCATCCACCTTCACATTC
Organism: Coenobita brevimanus; assembly: GCF_032717465.1. Taxonomy (NCBI): domain Eukaryota; kingdom Metazoa; phylum Arthropoda; class Malacostraca; order Decapoda; family Coenobitidae; genus Coenobita; species Coenobita brevimanus. Next base: position 21,533,730 of record NC_137069.1, read on the forward strand.
CCTACTTTTCCATTCATATCTCTAATTAAAAACACTCTCTCATTCGTTTCAAACTTTTACATGCACACTTCCACATTTGTCCAGAACTCTTGTCTCACTCGGCTTGCACGATCATGCGTTGGCACATACACGCACACAATTGCCCACATTTGTAGTCCAACTTTCAATAATAATTAAGGCATGGAAAAAAGACGAAAGATACTGAGAAATAACATAAGCTCTCCACACTTCAAGAAAAAGAGGAGTAACTTCCATATTACACAAAAGCTGCTGCTACTACTACTACTACTGCTACTACTACTACTACTACTGCTACTACTACTACTACTACTACTCACTCACACACACACACACACACACACACACACACACACACACACACACACACAAATTCCTTCACTCCTTCCTCATCCTCAGTCTTCAGATCAATCAAAGACTTAAACATTAGCATATCAGAAAGCACAGTTCAGGATATTGCGTACGCTGTAAAGGAGAATATTGTACATTGTTCAGCACAGTAAGTTTTTGGAAAGTCTTGTTCTCTGGAAAAGTACAATTTTGTGTGATTTGAGGCGAAAGAGTGGAAGATTTGCATTTAATTTTTCTAAGTTTTTCCGATGCTTATTTTTTTGGCGTTGTTGCAAGATGTGAAAGAATGTGGATTTTGTTCTTGTTCTTGCTGTAGAACGCTTTTGAAGTGGAGGTGGTGTGGTAGTTATAGTAGTAGTAGTAGTAGTAGCTGTAGTAGTAGCAGTAGTGGTGATGGTGGTGGTATAGTAGTAGTAGTAGTAATGGTAATAGTAGTAATAGTGGTGGTGATGGTTGTTGTAGTAATAGTAGTAGTAGAAGAATTAATAATAATAATCATCATCATCATCATCATCATCATCATTATAATAATAATATAATGTAATAATAACAATGAAAGTAATAAAATAAAAATATCGTCTATTGGCAGGAATAATAAAAGTAAAATGAAACAAGAGACGCAAAACATTGGATATAAAATTTTCTTTCTCCCACCGCCTCCCCCGCCATGATGGATTTCAGTGCCATCTTTCACAGGCTAACAGGGGTGTTAAGGCGGTAGAGGGACACCTTCACGTAAATAGATTCGGTTCCCAATGCAGGAGTAATTAATTAGTTTTACTGGCGTTGACGAAGGTATGAACTCTCTGTGTGCTTCTTACAGTAGTTGTGTATGTGTATATGTATGTGGCAAAAATTGGAGGTAATACATTTTTATCTGTAACACCTATAACCATTGTAAATTTTTCGCAATATAAGCCACAGACATTAAATTATTTTGTGTTCATTTCGTATTATAAATCTTAAGTGGAAAACACGAGTAAATCCTCATGTATTTATTTTTTGGTTTAATTGGTAAGGAAAAAGGAATTATTTTTAGCGTCTGTTATTACTAGCTCAGGGATGAAGATGTGGGAATTAGAGAGAGAGAGAGAGAGAGAGAGAGAGAGATTCTTTGGGCCTGGTTGGGTCTGTGTATTTGTAGATTTCTTATATATATATATATATATATATATATATATATATATATATATATATATATATATATATATATATGTATATAAATATATGTATATAAATATATGTATATGGATTATGTTATGAAAAAGGTTGTAAGGAGAACAGGTGCAGGAATTAACTGGACAGAAAATAAGAAGCTGATGGATTTGGACTATGCTGATGATATTGTACTGATTTGCGGAAGTATTTACGAGATGCAGAGGGTGCTCGATTGTCTGGTGGAGGAAGGAGAAAAAGTGGGATTGGTAATAAATTGTGGAAAGACTGAAATTATTAATATGAACGTGGAGAACCAAATCGATTGTGTAACTGGGAATAATGTGGTGAAGAATGTAGAAAACTTTAAATATCTGGGAACGATTGTATCATCTAATGGATCATTAAACAATGAAATTGAGGAGAGGATTAGACAGGCTTGGCGAGCTGTTGGAATGTTGAAATCTGTTTGGAATAATAATATGCTTTCGGTACATACTAAAGTGAAAATTTACAAGTCCATGGTTAGACCAATTTTAATTTACGGGCATGAGTCATGGTACAGTACAATTGCAACAGATCAGAAAGTATTAGGATTTGAGAATAAAATACTGAGAAGGATTCTTGGGGTAAAGTGGCAAGACAGAGTTACAAATGAAAGAGTAAGGGATATTACGAGAGTGGAACCAGTTAATGAATATGTGAGACTGTCTCGCTGGAAGTGGCTGGGGCACATATACAGAAAAGAAGGCTGTTTAATACAGGATGTGCCAGAGTGGATTGCTAGAGGAAGAAGAGGTAGAGGTAGGCCGAGGGAAACCTGGTTAAGAACAATGAAAAAAGAAGCAGGAGAGGAGTGTTGGTGGGACCTGAAGGAGATGGCAAGAGACAAATATTGGTGGAGAGAGTTCATTGAGGCCCTATGCATCCCGTGGGGTGCCACAGGAAATGATTGATTGATTGATTGATATATATATATATATATATATATATATATATATATATATATATATATATATATATATATATATATATATATATATATTGTTACGGAACAGAGAAAGATAATGTACACTTTAAGTGAGAATACGAAGAGTCACTACTGTCCCGTAAAGTTCCAGGTTCAAAACAAAAGAGTTAGGTAAAATTACAAGTTAAAGTTTAATGCACAAACTAACAACAAAACATTCAGGACTCATAAAGATAATGTAATGGCAAATAAACAGGTTAAATATATGGTTAACTGCAATAGCCTCTATTAACACGAAATTAGCAAGAGTAAATTTATCTAAGTCAGCCCTGATAAAATGAGATACCAGATAATACTCAGTGAATGCCAGATAAATAATTACAGATACAAACTATTATCAAAAATGACTGACATAAAGAACCCCACACGAATTACAAAAACTTCACTAGGCCTACAAATTAAACTTATGCTATACAGTATAAGAAAAAATGCAACAACAGTTATACTCAAATTACACACAGCTGCTAGATGGTTGGAGACTTCTTGAGCACTCACAATAATAATATCTGTACAGGGGAGGACAGAGATGTGAACAAAATGAGGAGCAGATCTAAGTGGCAATGATGCAGAGACTGAGCTCATTATATAGGAGCCAGGAGAGCTTGATAAAACTTGTGAGAAGGACGCGCAAATGAAAGCCATGGGGACATAGAGTTCACAATCCCGCTCTGGACAACAGAGAGAACGACTTACTCTACTATAACGGTAGAAGGGGGGAACTGAGGCAGAACACGCTCGTGATCAAACATGCAGCAACTGTGCGTTAAAAATCACAAAGGATGATGAAATCATAGGCTATGTAACACCTCCCCACAAAGAAAAAGAAATTTACAAAGGAAATTTCTTATTATTCTAAAACAATCTGTATATGGCATTACAGACCATGCAAAGGTCTTTCCTAATATTACAAAACATGAGATCTCCCTAGCACGTTCAGTCATAGGTACTTGCCAGTATCCCTTTAACAAATCAAACTTACTTATGTACCTAGCCTTTCCGATCTTGTCTATGCAATCTTCCACACGAGGGAGAGGGTAAGTGTCTGTTTTGGTTATCTGATTAACACGTCTGTAGTCGATGCAAAGCCGCTGTGACCCACCTGGCTTAGGGACCGGAGTAACAGGAGAACTCCGCTCGCTCTGACAGGGCTCAATCATCTTGTGGTCCAACAGGTAGCCAAGCTCCTTCTGGATGAGAGGAACTTTCACTGGGTTCACACGGTAAGGAGGCAATTTAATTGGCTTTGCGTCTCCAACATCGACATCATGCATCAACACAGTGGTTCTTCCTGGAGTGGCACGGAACACTTGCGGGTACTCCTGCAGTAATGCCGAAAACTCCTGCCTTTCCTTGGGTGGTAGATGAGAAAGCTTAGTCTGGAGATCATTCATGATATCAGGATTCTTCCCAAACTATCACTCAGGCTCATACTGCATGGGAGAGCTTCACTTGCAGACTCGGGTGGAACAGCTACAGTGCAGACTGGATTATTTTCGTCCCGCCTGTGATATAACTTTAGCATGTTGATGTGACATAGTTGCTTGCTCTTTCTACGATCTGGTGTGGCGATGACATAGTTGACATCACTGAGTTTCTTCTCCACGAAATAAGGGCCACTAAACTTGGCTTGAAGAGGTTGCCCATGAACTGGTAGCAGAATCAAAACCTGATCTCCTGGCTGAAAGTGGCGTAACCTGGACTTCTTATCATACCAAGTCTTCATCTTCTCCTGAGCAGCTCCTAAATTCTCTCTCGCCAGCTGTAAAGCAGTGGACAGCCGTTCTTTGAAATTCATCACATACTCCAGCAGGTTGACGTCATCTTCCTCCGACAGCCAGCATTCCTTGAGTAGCTTAAGGGGTCCTCTTACTTCATGGCCAAACAGTAGTTCAAAAGGTGAGAAGCCCAGTGATTCATTTGGAGATTCTCTTGCAGCAAACACAACGAATGGAAGACCTTTATCCCAGTCTTTCTGATGTTCCAAACAGTATTTCTTGAGCATCGATTTGAGTGTTTGATGATATCTCTCCAACGCTCCTTGGGTCTGGGGATGGTAAGCTGAAGACGTGATCTGGGAGATGCCCAACTCTTTCAGAGACTGCTTGAAAACATTTGACATGAAATTACTTCCTCGGTCTGACTGTACCTCCTTGGGCAGACCAAACTTTGTGAAGAACCCTAGCATTTCCTTAACCACGTTCTTTGCTGAGATATTTCTAAGTGGAATGGCTTCAGGATAACGAGTAGCCATATCAATCATGGTCAACACATAAGAAAATCCTGAAGAAGTCTTAGGAAGAGGGCCCACAATATCCACCAACACACGGGTGAAAGGCGCCTCAAAAGGAGGAATGGGAACTAGAGGTGCAACCTTTTCGGTCTGATTACACTTTCCCACAACTTGACAGGTGTGACAAGACTTACAATACCAGGAAACATCCCTGAAGATAACTGGCCAGTAGAAGTGTTTCAAAATGCGTGCCACAGTCTTCCTCACTCCAAGGAGTCCTGCCAAACTGGAATCATGAGCCACTCGAATGATATCCTGCCTACAAACACGAGGGATGACAACTTGATGTACAACCTCCCATTCACAGTCGGCTGATGCTGTTGGGGGTCTCCACTTCCTCATAAGTACTCCTGACTTTACATAATAACAAGTAGAAGCACCGGCTGACTCTTCTTCACTGTAAGCAGAGTTAGCTAGACCTTTCAACTCAGGGTCAGCAACCTGCAACTCAACCAACTCTTGACGAGACAAATTATCAACACTACGGGGTACTGCCTCATCTGGTGAGTGGTCCAAATTAGCAAGAAAAGTGTCAGCTAGGATAACATCATCATCATCATTATCCTCTAAATCACCAGTAACTTTAGACTTAGCCCTAGTGACAGCACATGCAGGGAACACATCAGGGACATCACAATCCTGGGACACAACCACTGGCTCACTAGACAACTGAGGAGCTGGACACACTTGACTTCCACCAATATCATTTCCAAGTAAGAAAGTTACACCTGACATTGGGAGTGTCTCAACCAACCCAACCATAACAGAACCATTAACAAAACCAGACTCTAAATTCACTCTGCACAGAGGGACAGAGAAGTAATTATTCCCTACACCTTGTAAGATTACAGTTTCATCAGAGGAATTAACATTAGAGCCTAGAACACTGGTCAGCATAAGGGATCGGCAAGCACCTGTATCACGATATATTTGAACTGATTTCCTGTCATTACTGTCCAGAGGACTGACAAAACCATCAGACAGGAAATTAGCACATGAACTCTTGAGAGTGTCACCCACGTTACTGCTCAAAAGAGGAGCTCCATCATGAGAATTTAAGTTACCCCTCAAAGCAGGTTCAGTTAACTCAGTTAAAGAATTCTGGGAACTCTCAAGAGTGGACACTAGACCAATTGACTGAATATTTAAAGACTCCTTTTTGTTCACATCACGCTGTCTCCTGAAACATCTCTCCGTAGTATGACCAAGCTTACTACAATAAGTACATTTACTTTTCTGAAATCTAGAGGTGAAGCTGGTATTTACTTCCTGAGAAACATCATCCTTATTCTCTTTCCTGTTACCTGTACTCTGAGTAGAGGCAACGTACTGACTCTCAGGTTTCCTTTTTCCTCTAAAATATCTCTTGTGAGTGAGAACATACTCATCAGCTAAAACTGCAGCATCAGACAAATTATCTATTCTTTTCTCATCAAGATATAGGCTTACATCTTTATAAATACACCTTTTGAAGTCCTCCAGCAAAATCATCTGCTTAAATTTGTCAAAATCAGAATCCACATTCTTAGAATTTAACCACTGCTCCAACAAATCTTCTTTGATTTTTGCATACTCAACATAGGATTGCTTATCTTGCTTGTAAGTTGTCCTAAATTTTACTCTATAGGCTTCAGGAACAAGCTCATAGGCCTTACGAATCAAGCTCTTAACTACATCATAATTATCAGACTGATCCTGAGGCAAAGATGCATAAGTTACTTGAGCTTTACCGGTGAGAACAGTTTGAAGGAGTACTGGCCAATACTCCTTAGGCCAATTAAAACCTGTAGCTACCCTCTCAAACAACTGAAAATACTTTGTTAAATCAGATTCATTAAAAGGAGGGACAAGTTTAACATTTTTAGCCACATCAAAATCATCAGAGCTAGATGACCCAGTTCCACCTTGTTTCATGCGATACTCATGGTCTGCCTGAATCCTGGCAAGTTCAATTTGTGCCTGAGCCTGTACCTGTGCCTCTTCAATACGAGCATTTGCTTCCTTAACACGAGACTCCGCCTCCTTAGCCTTAGCCTCCTGCAGAGCTAGCTGTAACTTAGCTAACTCAATCTGCGTTTGCTCATTTGGAGGAGTTACATTAAACAAGCTTTTATTAATCATGCCAACAATTTGATCTTTAGAATGATGAGAGTGAACTGCAATTCCCAATTGTTGAGCAACAAGCTTAAGTTCATTCTTTGTTCTGTTTTCTATATCACACACTGTTTGCACATTTGACAAAAAATCTTTGGCTTCATCAAGTGTAGAAATAGTAGCCATCATGAATATATCACAGTCACAAAATATCAAACAATATCCTTATGATAATATCCTGAATATCCTGATATGAGGTCGCCAAATTTATGTTACGGAACAGAGAAAGATAATGTACACTTTAAGTGAGAATACGAAGAGTCACTACTGTCCCGTAAAGTTCCAGGTTCAAAACAAAAGAGTTAGGTAAAATTACAAGTTAAAGTTTAATGCACAAACTAACAACAAAACATTCAGGACTCATAAAGATAATGTAATGGCAAATAAACAGGTTAAATATATGGTTAACTGCAATAGCCTCTATTAACACGAAATTAGCAAGAGTAAATTTATCTAAGTCAGCCCTGATAAAATGAGATACCAGATAATACTCAGTGAATGCCAGATAAATAATTACAGATACAAACTATTATCAAAAATGACTGACATAAAGAACCCCACACGAATTACAAAAACTTCACTAGGCCTACAAATTAAACTTATGCTATACAGTATAAGAAAAAATGCAACAACAGTTATACTCAAATTACACACAGCTGCTAGATGGTTGGAGACTTCTTGAGCACTCACAATAATAATATCTGTACAGGGGAGGACAGAGATGTGAACAAAATGAGGAGCAGATCTAAGTGGCAATGATGCAGAGACTGAGCTCATTATATAGGAGCCAGGAGAGCTTGATAAAACTTGTGAGAAGGACGCGCAAATGAAAGCCATGGGGACATAGAGTTCACAATCCCGCTCTGGACAACAGAGAGAACGACTTACTCTACTATAACGGTAGAAGGGGGGAACTGAGGCAGAACACGCTCGTGATCAAACATGCAGCAACTGTGCGTTAAAAATCACAAAGGATGATGAAATCATAGGCTATGTAACAATATATATATATATATATATATATATATATATATATATATATATATATATATATATATATATATATATATATATATATATATATATATATATATATATATGCAGAAACTTCACTTTTAGTTCATCAGAATTTTTAGATGATGAACTAAAAATGATTCAGAGTATTGGAAAGAAGCTAAAATATCCACAAAGCATACTAACTCAGTGCCATAATACAGCCAAGAAACGATTCCTTGAAGGGAAAACTAATAAGCCAGATCGCCAGAACATTCAAAGAACCCTTGTCCTCCCCTTCCATGAAAATTTTCTTGATGTTGTTCACATACTGAGGAAACTCAATGTACAAGTAGTATTCAAATATGAGAACGCCATCAAAAAAACCCTCATCAAGAACAGCCCTTTCAGTAATTCAGGCGTTGTTTACAAAATCCTGTGTAAAAGCTGTAACAAATTTTACATAGGACAATCTGGAAAAGATTTGGAAACTAGAATCCCACAACATAAATACAGTGTAAGAACAGCCCAACAGAGTAGTGGTTTATTTCAGCACAAAGCATCCAGTGATCACCATATTGACTGGACAGGCTCCAAGATTCTAGCAAGATCAAAAACCTTAGATGAAAGAAATGTAATAGAATCTTGTCTAATTTCTGGCACATATGAAAAGAATGTAAACATGAGCTATGGTCATTTTAAGTGTGATACATTGTTAACTGAATTAATTTTAAAGCAGTAGCCCCCAGACTAACACGTGATTGTTCCCTGTCATTTCCTGGTGGTGTAGTCACACCTGTGTGGGACGCACCAAGCATTAATCCTCTAGGTCTTAAGTTAAGCAGCAGTATTTATCCCCTCCTCCCTCCCCCCTCTCCCCTTCCCCCTTCCCCTCCTCCCCTCCCCCTTCCCCCTCCCTCCCACTCCCCTTTCCTCCCCTCCTAATCCCTTCTCCCTTGTCACATGCATTTTTAGATGCAGGTCATCCTTTGTTGTATTCCACTCCCTGCTTCAGGTGACCATAAGTTAAGCTGCAGGTAAAAACTCAGGTCATCCATTGTTCTGTGTGACACTACCTGATGCGGGTGTGCATAAAAGACCTCTACCCTTTACGTTTCTGTCTCACTCTGTCTGAAGATGTAATATACGAAAGTACTCACTGTCGCTCCTTTCATTTCTCCTGTGGTTAATTTGCATATATATATATATATATATATATATATATATATATATATATATATATATATATATATATATATGCGTGTGTGTGTGTGTGTGTGTGTGTGTGTGTGTGTGTCTGTGTGTGTGCTTTTGTGGAGCTAAATTTTTATAAATATCTCGAGTAGAAGGATGATGATGATGATGATGATGATGATGATGATGATGATTAGAACATTCCGTGCAGTACTTCAAAATTCTTCATCCAATGTTTAACATTATATGGCACAGCGAGAGTAGGGATCATTCTCTCTCTCTCTCTCTCTCTCTCTCTCTCTCTCTCTCTCTCTCTCTCTCTCTCTCTCTCTCTCTCTCAGAGAGGGAAGTAGAGGAAAAGGACGGTGAGAGAACTTCCAATACAGGTAAGTATAAACAGAACAAGAAAGGTAAGAAAAATGTTGCTGTTGTTGGAGACTCCCAGGTGAGATATCTGAACAGGGCCATGTATACTCCACTCGCTAAACATGTGTGTCTTCCAGGGGCCAGGGTGGCTAATGTGGTAGAAAAAAATTTCAAATATCGTAAAGGAAAGTGGTGACAAACCCACTGTGTGCCTCAGTGTAGGAGGCAATGATATTAGTAGCCGTAAGAGTGAGGTACTGTGGAAAAGGTACAAGTTGATGTTAGAAAAGGTTAGGGAGAGGGGAGGAACCCCTGTAGTGCTTGGTGTTTTACCAAGGTGACGGGTTGGAAGGGAATGGTTGAGCAGGGCAATAGGATTTAATTGCCGCCTTGAAAGGTATTGCAAAGATAATGCAATACCTTTCATAGACAGCTGGGACCGGTTTTATGGACGGAGTGCCTTGTATAGTTGGGATGGGACTCATCTTAGCAGGCAGGGAGTTACTGTTTTAGCTGGAATGATAGATAGGGAGTTGGAGGGATTTTTTCGAGATTGAGAAGTAGGTGTACAGGAAGATGCAGCAACTACACAATGAAATCATTATTACCATGTTTGGATAGATGCATCGATACTTGCAAAATTAAGAACAAAAGTTCAACCAATAGTGTAGATACATCCACTCAGGCGCCTCAAATTGAGCAGGCGATGATAGATGATAGAACAAGCGATGACAGAAGGGCGATAAGCGATAGTACAAAAAATTGTTATATTAGTAAAGTAAAGAGTTTCCCAGTTAGTAATAAAATAAATAACAGTAAATGCCAAGGTAAAGGCATAACTACTGGTAATAATCTGAAAGTGTACTACACAAACAGCCGGAGTTTACGTAATAAAATGGATGAACTGAGGGCTTTAATTTGTACAGAGAAAATAGACATTGCCGTTATTAGTGAAACTTGGATGAATACAGACACTCGAGAATTTTTAGCAGAATATCAGATAAAAGGCTATAATATTTTTGTGTCAAACTGTCAGGGAAGAAAGGGGGGAGGGGTAGCTATTTATGTAAAGGATTCATTAAGCTGTTATAATAAAGCAGACATTAAAGTAAATAGGGACACAGAAAGTGTCTGGGTTGAAATTAGTAACAATAGGGAGAAATTAGTCTTAGGAGCAATTTACAGATCTTCTAAATTAAGTAGAGCTGATAGTAAATACCTCTGGGAGGAAATTAGGAAAGCATCACAGTCCAGCTTAGTAATAATTGTAGGGGATCTTAATCTGCCAAGGATAGATTGGAGAAATCAGACAGGAGATGCAGAGTCAGAGGAATTTCTAGAGGTAGTACAGGATAATTCCCTTTATCAGTATATCAGGGAGCCCACCAGAGGTAATAATATACTAGATTTGGTTTTAGCTAATAAAGAAAATATCATTAGCGATATAGAGGTTGGTGGACGACTTGGTAATAGCGATCATGAAGAAATTAAGTTCAAATTTATTTGGAATGTCTGTTCCACTGAAAATACCTCCACCGTTCCTAATTTTCGTCTAGGAGATTTCGATGGCTTAAGAGCTTATTTTCGAACGGTATTCCACAGGGAGATTAGCTATTTGAGGGAATGCCAGGTCAGTGGGGAACCCCAGGTCATAGGTCAGGCGCAGGAAACACATGGGGATGTCCGTCAGGTGTCTGTGAGGGGGGAGGTGGTAGATAGGAATGTAGTCCAGGTGACGGAAATTAACTCAGCTCCAGTACCAAACAGACGTTCAACCAGTGAGAAGTATAACGAGTTAATAAATATAATACACGGAGGCCAAGATAGATATATTCCTTCAAAACCGTTTAGAACTAATAATTCAGAATCAAGATGGTTAAACAACAGATTAAAATCTCTCATAGGCCAAAGGAAAGGAATATATAGAAAAATAAAACGTGGAGAGGAACACTTACGTAACCGATACACGATTTTAAATAAAGAAGTAAAGAGGGAGATAAGAAAAGCAAAGAGAAGTTATGAAATTAAGGTTGCAAGTGAATCAAAAGAAAACCCCAAGGGTTTTTATCAAATGTACCGTACGAAAAACGAAGATAGGATAGGACCACTCAGAACAGAATCAGGTGATATTACCAGTGAAGATAAAAAAATGTGCTCCATCCTAAATAATTATTTCATATCAGTATTCACCAAGGAAAATCTAAGCCTGGTCCCTCAAGCAGCAAATATTTACCATGAGAATACGGAAAATATTCTTAGTAAAATAACCATTAGTAAGGAGGACATATTGAAAGAAATTAATAAGTTAAAACCTCAAAAATCGCCAGGTTCGGACGATATATATGCAAAAATTATAAAAGAAACCAAAGAAGAATTATGTCAGCCACTTTTAACGTTATTTAATAACTCTTTAAGTTCAGGAGAAGTTCCAGAGGCGTGGAAAACCGCAAACGTAGTGCCCATCTTTAAAAAGGGTGATAAATCAGCTGCGTCGAATTATCGTCCGATAAGTCTAACGTTAATAGTAGGAAAAATGTTAGAGTCAAATTTGGCAAATAAGATTAGAGAACACTTAGAAAGATTTAATCTTATAAACGAAAGTCAGCACGGATTCAGGCAAGGACAATCCTGCCTCACAAATTTGTTCATTCTACCCGGAGGTCTATGAGGCAGTAGATAGCGATAAAGCTTACGATGTTATTTATCTGGACTTTAGTAAAGCTTTTGATAGAGTCCCACACGAAAGGTTACTTAGAAAGGTTCGAGCACACGGTATAGACGGCGATATCCTAAAATGGATAGAATCCTGGCTGAAAGGACGAAAGCAGAGAGTATTAATAAATGGAACTAAGTCGGACTGGGGATTAGTAACTAGCGGTGTACCACAGGGTTCAGTACTTGGTCCCTTATTATTTATCATATATATAAATGATCTAGACTTAGGAGTCAATAGCAGCATCAGCAAATTTGCCGACGATACAAAAATAGGGCGTATCATTAACTCGACTGACGATTGCCATAACTTACAAAAAGACCTCGATACATTGTCCAAATGGTCTAAAACTTGGCAAATGGAATTTAACGTTGAAAAATGTAAAGTACTTAACGTAGGCAAGACCATTGGAGATACTAAATACAGCTTAGATAACAAAGAAATTAGCAAATCGGAATGCGAGAGAGATCTAGGAGTTATGATTAGTAACGACCTTAAACCAAGGCAACAGTGTATTAATGCGAGAAAAAAAGCAAATAGGGTCCTAGGATTTATTTCGAGAAGCGTGAGCAATAGATCATCTAAAGTAATACTGAAACTTTATCTAGCATTAGTAAGGCCACATTTAGACTACGCAGTACAATTTTGGTGTCCTTACTATAGAATGGATATTAATTCGTTAGAAAATGTGCAGAGAAGAATGACTAAAATGATACATGACGTCCGGAACCTGTCATATGAAGACAGACTGAAAAGACTAAGTCTGCATTCGCTAGAGAGGCGTAGAGTAAGGGGAGACTTAATTGAGGTGTTTAAGTGGATGAATGGTATAAATAAGGGAGATATTAGCAAGGTATTTAAAGTGAGCATACAGGATAGAACTAGAAATAATGGTTTCAAACTAGAAAAATTCCGTTTCAGAAAGGAAATCGGTAGAAATTGGTTTGGTAATAGAGTAGTAGACGAATGGAATAAGCTACCTAGTAAAGTAGTTGCTGCCTCTTCCATTGAGAGTTTCAAGCATAGGCTAGATAAGCATATGACAAATAAGGGGTGGATATAGAATAAAGAAAATCTTATAACCAATACTAATTCAAAAAATTTTTCTTTTCAGGTTACACTATGATAGTCTCTATTCTCCTTTCACACTTTCCTGTAAAATGTCCAAGCCAGTTTTTCTATACGGCGTGGTGTTCTTTCTGACTTTTTCCTGCCGTCTTCGGCTGGAGGGTTTGGAGGGCGGGGGGGAGCCTTCTTCTTTGCTATCCTTATCTCATTCTAGTAGTTCAGTTACTCTTCTAGGAGCTGCCTAGCATGGGCCAACCGGCCTACTGCAGTTATCCTCTCTTCTTATGTTCTTATGTTCTCTCTCTCTCTCTCTCTCTCTCTCTCTCACACACACACACACACACACACACACACACACACACACACACACACACACATACACACACACACAAGCTAACCATCACGACCATCAAGTGATCCTGACCGACCCGGTGAAAAAAATAATAATTACACACACACACACACACACACACACACACACACACACACACACACACACACACACACACACACACACACACACACACACACACACACACACACACACACACACTCACACACACACACACACCATCTTTCAGCTTCCATTCCAACACTCCAGTCCCTTCACCCCACCCCCTACTCTAGGCTGGGGATATGTTGCAAAATACTGACCCCTTCACCGATGCAACACAAGGGCCTCGAGTGTCAGGTGCTCTCGAGTGCCAAGTGCCATCGAGTGCCAAGCGTCGTCCTCGAGGGTCAAGCGTGACCTACCTTTGCGCTGATCACCTCTCGACTCCCAGCACACACACTTCACACTCATTTGTTCACGCTTTTAGTTTCTGTGACTGTATTGATGACTGAAGAGGAGGGAAAGTTTGTACCCTAGATTACAACAGGGATATTTTCAACCTCTTCACACCAAGTACCCCATGAGTTATGAGACCCTCGCCCAGTACCCCATTTATCTGTCACAGAATATAGGATGGTAGTACGTCTATATTGATTAATTCATTATACAGTGGTACTGCAATGGATTATATGATGGTAGTAGGTCTATACTGACTAATTCATTATATAGTGGTACTTCAATGGATTATAGGATGGTGGTAGGCCTATATTGACTATTTCATTATACAGTGGTACTAGAATGGACTGTAGGATGGTAGTAGGCCTATACTAATTCATTATACAGTGGTACTACTGTACAATGGATTATGTCAAATGGTTGAAAATGTAATGACTTTATTAAGCAGTTCAGCATTAACGTCATAGGCAGTATGCAGTTATACTATACATTAGTGAAACTAATTGCTTTATGAAGAAAATGAACATTAACACTAACTGAGTGTAGAATGGTGCTGTAACGGCTAAGACTAACAATAATTACTTCATTTAGCAAGTTAGCATTAACACCATGTTTTAAATATGAAAACCAGTATTAAACTTCAGTGTGAAGTTTGTGCCTGATTTGTGCAAACAAGTTTCTCAGTTCGAGGAGCAGTATTAGGCAAACATACTCGAAGGTCATGCTCCACATTAAGCCATGCTCGGTGTTTATATTGCATTTTTAATAGCATTGAAAATCCTTGCTCGCATGGTAAGTACTTAGGAACATCAACAAAAACATCACAGCAACATCAGCAGGGTAAAGCATAGTGACTTTAGCCCAGGATTTGTCCGTGAGGGAAGTGTGTTAAATACTGTATATCTTTTGCAACACAATCGTTCGCCAACTCTAGGAACTCTTCGTGCATGGTATGAGAGAGAATGTGCACAGTCACAGGGAATGGGTTTCTAATAAATTTTGATTCCAAGTGGCGCAGTATAGAATTTGGTTTTTAAGACTGAAATTAGAGAATGGAAAATATTTGAGTGTTTAAATATTTAGGAAATGCTGTGAACACAAATGGGAATGAAAAAACAAGCGCGTTCGTCGACCGTAGAGTTGCGTGCCACCATGGGTCCGCCAAAGGGGGTTACAGAAATGGGCGTGGTGGGCGTAGGATTGGGCGGGAGGGGCGGGGATGTTGACAGGCGGTGGGGAGGGGAAGCATAAGCATACCCTGTCAAAATGAATGTTCTAGGATTAGTGATGTAAGCGCAGTGAATGATTATTTTAGTGTATGCTTTAAGATTGAAAAATGTCACAACAAAGAAAATGGGAGTAAGGGACAGTGAATGGGTAGGATGGATTGAAATAACGTTGGGAACGGGAGGAGGGCCATGAGTAGTATTCTGAGTGGCATTGGGGATTTCCTAACACGATTTTGTGTGTGATTTCACATTGCACCTTAATATCCTCTAGCACTGTACTGATGGAAGCTATGTCCATATTAGTACAATATTAAAAACAAAAAAAATGTGTTGTACGCAAAATAAGTCGCTTAGGAACAGGTGCTACGAAGCCTCATGCAGCCTAAAATACGGGCCTGTACCCTGTGAAAATCAGTGCTGTAGGAGGAATGGTATGAAGTGAAGGGTTATATCAAAAATTTCTCCTTGAACAAGAAGAACAGGGAGTCCTTGAATAATTTACAAGGATAAGCTGAAGGACAGGGAACAGCAAGGAAGGAAGGAAGAAAGGAAGGAAAGAAGGAAGGAAGGTGACAAAGGCGTTGAGAAAGGTTGAAGGACGGAAGGAAGGAGGGAAGGAAGGTGACAGGGGTGTTAAGAAAGGTGGCAACAAGGAAGGAAAGATGAAAGGAAGATGACAAGAGCGTTTAGAAAGATTTTGGGAAGGAAGGAAAGAAGATGGAAAGAGAGAACATAGAAAGAAAGGTGACAAGGGCATTAAGATTGTGTGCAAAATGGGAAGGAAGGGAGGAAGGAGGGAAGGAAAGAAGGAAGGAAGGTGACAGGGGGGTTTGAAATAGTGACGAGAAATAGGAATAGCATCATGGAAAGAGAAAAATAATTGCATGACAGAATACTATACCGCCATCACCTTAAACTGGCCTAGATTTTCGTCCTCTTGTAGCTCATTTCACGTAGCTCAGTGGCAGAAAAAGACAATGCTGTGGCTCTACATCGTTTCCACAGCACTTCTTCGTGACTAGCACCATTATTTCAGTGTTAGTTTATTGTTACAGCTCAGCATTCAAGATGGAGAGATGGCAATTTTAGGCCAAGTTAAAGTGAAGAGAGTGTAGATTTTTTGTCTTTTCCTTTTTAGCCATTTTTGCTCAAAGTATTAGCTGGTGTTGAAAGCAAGGCACTTAAGACATGGAGATATTTTCCCTTTCTCTCTCTCTCTCTCTCTCTCTCTCACACACACACACACACACACACACACACAAACACACACAGGAAAATCAGATTAAAACCCAATAGCCAGCGAGAAGTGGCTTTACAGGGAGATGCTGGGTTGGGTTGGGTGGGTTGGCATAATGTTGAGATTAAATTCATTGATCTAAGCCACAGTAAGGTCACAGTAAAGCCAGTATGAGGTGGCTTTACTTGGCTGGGTTGGGTGGGTTGGTGTTATAATAAGTCACCTTCTTCCTCGCCAATAAAGCCACAATAAAGCCAGTGAGAGGTGGCTTTACTGGGTTAGGTTGGGTTAGGTGGGTTGGCGCTGAGATCAAATTCCTCACTTTAAGCCACAGTAAAGCCATAATAAAGCCACAATAAAGCCAGTATGAGGTGGCTTTATTGGGTTGGGTTGGTAGGCGTAATAATAAAATCAGCCACGTTTTTCCTCGGCCGTGTAAATGACCAGAAAATAGAATTCCCCCAGGATGCTGTTTACCTTAATTGACCACACTGTTGTTGTTGTTGTGGTAGTGGTGGTGGTGTGGTTTTTCTTCTTCCAGTTCTTTTGTTATTATTATTATTATTATTATTATTATTATTATTATTATTATTCCTCCTCCTCCTCCTGTTCCTGCGGCTTTAGTCTGCTGCCACAGTGCCGCCGAGATGGGTGGTGAGGAGTCCGTGAAAGGGGAACAAGGTAGTGTGCAGGTGAATCAGAAAAAAAAAAAATGGAGCAGATTGTTTCTCCCTCTTTATTATGCCACGGAGAAGTACAGCTGCGACGAGAGAGAGAACAACGGAATGCAGCGTCTCCCTCTGATAAGAGTTTAGAGTGATCTGTTCTGCTTCACTGCCCGCCCTGGGAATCAGTACTGGTCAGCGAAATTTAGAGATGTCACATCTCTCAGACATAGTGAGATATGTAGATGAGTAGGTGTGAGTTACAACACTACCATGCACATCATACATCTCAATAAGGGAGTATTAATTGCATAAGGTGTATTAACACAAATATATATTTCCCCAAGACTTAGATATATGCAGAATTTATATCCTTCTCTCACCCTCCTTCACTCTCCCTGTGTACGTCTGAAAATGCTAGCCTTAGCATGTGTGGCCTCTCATCTCTCTCCCACACCACACTCACAGTGAAGTTGTATTTGGTTATTCAACTCATCACTACAATACATATTCTTTAATTATGAATAAACATCCCAGTATATAATATGTTAAATATAGTGTGAGATTTAACTCACTGTGAAAGTGATCCCAGCACCAGAACACTCCTCCTCGTTTGTGGCCATAGTTCTGTTCCGGGACCATGTGTTGTTGTTGTTGTTGTTGTTGTTGTTTAACCTGTGTTGTTACTGTTATTTTTGTGGACACGGCAGGGTGAATGATACACACACACACACACACACACACACACACACACACACACACACACACACACACACACACAGGGGGAAAGAGTAGAGAATTCCAGCCAAATTAACATAGGTAAAACGAGAGAGAGAGAGAGAGAGAGAGGTACCTCGTCTGGGCAGATTCCACCTAGTTAGAAACGAAGGACTCTCTCTCTCTCTCTCTCTCTCTCTCTCTCTCTTAGGCTGAGGATAAAAGGATTATGTTGTTGTTATTGTTGTTGTTCTTGTTGATGGTAGTGGTGGTGACGATGGCCTTGGTGGTGATGGTGGTGGTGGTAGTAGTAGTTATAATTTAGTAGTAGTAGTAGTAGTAGTAGTTGTTGTTGTTGTTGTTGTTGTATTGGTAGTAGCCAAACTCAATATAGCCTGTCCCAACCAACTTTTCCTGTTTCTTCCTCTCAACATAAAAACAATATAATCTCTTTCCATTCTTCTCTCTTTTATCGTAAGCCAATTAATATAAAGAAATATATTAGCCTACCATAATCTGCCCTAACTTAACCAAAGATACGGAAATGCATCCCGTCCTAGCAAGTATTTTAGTAGCTATAGACTCTGGGGATTCGAAATGTAGGCGCAGGTGGGTGGTGGCGACTATTATCCACTCACTTGATGTAGTGCTACCTACTTCGTTAATCACTTCCATTCTTTTTCTGTGTCAGCCTTCCTCTCTTCCTGTCTCCCAAATCTTTCCTGTTACTTTTTCATACTATTCTTTCCTTCTCTTCTTTCCTTTTCAGGTGGCTTTACATTGAGTGACAAGCCTAATGGTTTCCCGTAGGCCAGGAAACCATTTACAACGCTGGGTGGTAACCATATAGCCAACCCATACGTGTTCCCTAGACATGTATAGATATGTATAAATGAAATAGACTGGCAAACTCTATACTAAGTAAAGCCAATCTTTGCTACTATTTCAGCAGTTTTCTCGTGTTCTCATTTCTTTCCTCCTCCTCCTCCTCCTCCTTGTTCTTTTTCTACTACTACTACTACTACTACTACTGCTGCTGCTACTACTACTATTGCTACTACTACTACTAGTATTAGTACTGCTACTACCACCACCACCACCCAAACCTACTGTACCCTTAACAAAACCAATCCAACCCAGTATTTCAACCCTTTATCTTCACTCTTATCTCTTCCCCTTGAAATATAGATAACAGTAAATTCTCCTCGACACTGTGCCATCCCGTAGAGCCGAGGGGGAATGGAAGATTCAAATTTGGCGCCAGTTTTCAGGTTTTGCGTCGCAAAATATAGAGGCAACTGAAATGGACGGGAAATTTCCTGTCGCTTCTGGCGTTTAGACGGTGTTTGTGTTTCGCCTTTCCTTTGTCTCCTGTTTCTCTCTCTCTCTCTCTCTCTCTCTCTCTCTCTCTCTCTCATCATTTCCTCTTTTCCACCCATGTTTTTCCTCATTTTTCTCCCTGCCATTCTTTTCTCTCTCCATTTTTCTCCGTCTCATTTTTCCCATATTTTTTCGCCTGTAAGTTCATACCGTAATCATTTTTCGTTCGCAAATTATTTTATATTCGTCTTTTTTTTTTTTTAGCTTTCGTCCTCGATAAACAGGACACAAAAGCAGTTCATTATTTCTGAGAATGCTTTCGTTGTCCTTTTTTTTTTTTTTTTTCTTAGATGGTGATGGTGGTGATGTTGGTGATGGTGATGATAATTATGGTAATACATCTGGTGGTGGTGGTAGTGATAAATGATGCTGTTGTTACTGGTGTTGTTGATGTTGTTGTTGTTGGTGGTGGTGGTGGTGGTTAATGATGCTGTTGTTACTGTTGTTGTTGTTGGTGGTGGTGATGATGATGATGATGATGTTGCCGTGTTTCTTGCTTGAGACAACGTTGAAATAAACCTTAAACCATAATCCAGCAGCATCCAAAATCACATGATATTCTCTCATGACCCCATCCCACGCCCCACCGCAGTCCCAGCTCAACCCGTCCATTTCCTTTGACCCCTACCCCATTTTCTTTACCCACCCTGACTTTTCGTTGTTGGGGGATAGTATTTAAACCCTCACTGCACTCAAACCACTGAATCTACAATGCCCATTTTACCAGGGTGTACTCTCCTGGCCCAGGCCCACCGCCCACCAAAATTTAAGCCCATCCCACCCACTCCTTTGCTCACTACGCCCATTTCTTTACCTCCCCCCCCTTTGATAGTTCCGTGAAGCGACTTTAGTTATTAGGATAGCCAACTCTCTCTCTCTCTCTGGTTCTGTATGTTTTTATTTTTTTGTCATCTGTTCCGTGAATCATATATTTGTGTTTGATTTTCCGTTTTAATTCTCTCCAGCTTTAATATTTTCTCATCCTTTCTCCTCCTCCCTTTCTCTGCTGTCGGAGTTGCTTCTTATTTCTTCGGCCTTTCTTGCAGTGTTTCGGCAGTGAAGTGTATAAAATAGATAGATAAGTAGATAGATGGATGAATGGATATATATACAGATAGGTGGATAATTAAATGAATAAATAGATAAATGGATGTATGTATGTATGGATGGATGGATAGATAGACAGACAGGTAGATAGATAGATGGATGGATGGATGGATGGATGGATGGATAGATAGATGGATGGATGGATGGATGGATAGATGGACGGATGGATGCATGCATGGACAGACAGATAGATCGATAGATAAATGGATAGATAGAGAGATAGAGAGATGGATGAATGGATATGAGACAAATTAAATAAATAAATATAGATAGATGGATGGATGGATGGGTGGATGGATAGGTAGATAGATAGATAGATAGATAGATGGATAGATGGATTGACGGATGGATGCATGCATGGACAGATAGATAGACCAAAAGAAGAATGGATAGATAAATAGATAGATAGATAGATAGATAGATGGATGGATGGATGGATTGACGGATGGATGCATGCATGGACAGATAGATAGACCGATAGAAGAATGGATAGATAGATAGATAGATAGATGGATGGATAGAAAGATAGATAGATGGAGAGATAGAAAGATGGATAGATAAATAGATAGATAGATAGATAGACGGATGGATGGATGGATGGATATATAGATATAT
Organism: Coenobita brevimanus; assembly: GCF_032717465.1. Taxonomy (NCBI): domain Eukaryota; kingdom Metazoa; phylum Arthropoda; class Malacostraca; order Decapoda; family Coenobitidae; genus Coenobita; species Coenobita brevimanus. Next base: position 21,554,802 of record NC_137069.1, read on the forward strand.
AGATAAATGGATAGATGGATGGATGGATGGGTGGATAGATATGTAGATAGATAGATAGATAGATGGGTGGATGGATGCATAGGTAGATAGATGAATGGATGGATGGATGGATGGATGGGTGGATGGACAGACAGACAGACAGATGGATATATAGATAGCTAGATGGATGGATGGATGGATAGAGAAATGGTTGGACTAGTGGATAGATAAATAGGTAGATAGATAGATAAATGTTGTTCAGTGAGCCTCGCAAGTCCACACTACCCCTGGGGAGAGAACTGCATCATTCCATTTCCTCTTTCTGAATAAATATTTCCCGGCTATATTCCTGACTTCCTCTCCCCTCAAACATTTTTTTTTTTACTTTTTTGTTTACCGAGGAAATGGACCCTTCCAGTAGGAGGACTTTTAAAACTTATATTTATTTATTGTTGGTATCATGGACGATATTATTTAGCCTGTGTTTTTCTTGATTCATTTTCTTTTTTATTCTTATTTTTTTTTACTTGAAGGATTAGACATTTGATATCATTAACCTTTTGCTACTTAGATGAGTAAAAGCACACCATACTACACCACACCAAACCACACCACTCCTGCCCCACCATACCATCACATCACACTACACCACACTCCACCATACCATCACACCACACTACACCACACTCCACCATTCCATCACACCACAGCACCTCACTACATTCCCATACACCACTAACACATTAAACACCCCACCCCACCACATCCCCACCCCACACCACCACCCCACACCCCACCCCACCCCACCACACCCCACCCCACCCCACCACACCACACCCCACCCCATCCCACCCCACCCCACCCCACCACACCACACCACACCATACCACAGCACACCACATCCCACCACACCACACCACACCCCATCCCACCCCATCTCACCACACCACACCCCACCACACCACATCGCACTACACTAAACCCCACCACACTCCACCACACCACACCCCACCACACATCACCCAACCCCACCCTACCCCCCACCCCATCGCACTCCACCCCACAACGCCACACCACACCACACCACACCCCACCCCACCCCACCCCACCCCACTCCACCTCACCACACCACACCATACCACACCACACCACATCCCACCACACCACATCACACTACACTATACCCCACCACACCACACCACACCCCATCCCACCCCATCTCACCACACCACACCCCACCACACCACATCGCACTACACTACACCCCACCACACTCCACCACACCACACCCCACCACACATCACCCAACCCCACCCTACCCCCCACCCCATCGCACTCCATCCCACAACGCCACACCACACCACACCAGACCCCACCCCACCCCACCCCACCCCACTCCACCTCACCACACCACACCATACCACACCACACCACATCCCACCACACCACATCACACTACACTATACCCCACCACACCACACCACACCCCATCCCACCCCATCTCACCACACCACACCCCACCACAGCACATCACACTACACTACACCCCACCACACTCCACCACACCACACCCCACCACACGTCACCCAACCCCACCCTACCCCCACCCCATCGCACTCCACCCCACAACGCCACACCACACCACACCACACCACACCCCACTCCACCCCACCCCACCCCACTCCACCACACCACACCACACCATACCACACCACACCACATCCCACCACACCACATCACACTACGCTATACCCCACCACACCACACCCCATCCCACCCCATCTCACCACACCACACCCCACCACAGCACATCGCACTACACTTCACCCCACCACACTCCACCACACCACACCCCACCACACATCACCCCACTCCACCCTACCCCCAACCCCATCGCACTCCACCCCACAACGCCACACCACACCACACCACACCACACCACACCACACCCCAACCCAACCCACCACACCACACCCCACCCCAACCCACCACACCACACCACACCACACCACACCACACCACAAACAACCCCACCCAACACCACCCCACCACACCCCATCACACCACACCCCACCACACCCCACCACACCACACCACACCACACCGCAAAACAACACAACACTCCCTTATACTCCCCCATCCCAAACCACACCACCAAACTACCCTGCATTGCAATATCACACTCCTCTTCACCATATCACCACACCACACCTCAACACTCCCCGACACTCTCCCCACGCCACACCACATTCTCCTACACTTCCCCACCACACCATACCACAACACTCTCCACTTCCCCTACACCATACCACACTCTTCCACACTTCCCCACCACACCACACCACACCATACCACAATACTTCCCTACACTCCCCCACACCACACCACTTTCTCCCACACTTCCCCACCACACCACATTCTCCCACATTTCCCCACCACATCACACCACACCACCACCACACTAATAATGGCAACTTGATTCGAAATAAAACCGTGCATTTTTCAACACCAGTCTACCTCTCTCTCTCTCTCTCTCTCTCTCTCTCTCTCTCTCTCTCTCTCTCTCTCCTTTTTTTAGGCACAATAGGATGTAAAAAGGCCCTGGTGAGGGGAGAGGCAGGGTGACGCAAGGAAGGGAAGGGGAGGCAGGGAAGGAAAGGGGAGGCAAAGAAGGGAAGGGGAAGCAGGGGAAGGGAAGGAGAGACAAGAAAGGGTAGGCAGGGAGAGACAAGAATGAGAAGGGGAAGCTGGATAAGGCAGGAAAAGGAAAGGGAGGTAGGGGACGGAAAGGGGAGGCAGGGAAGAAGAGAGAGGCAGGGGAAGGGAAGGGGAGGCAGGGAAGAGGAGAGAGGCAGGGGAAGGGAAGGGGAGGCAGGGAAGAGGAGAGAGGCAGGGGAAGGAAAGGGGAGGCAGGGAAGAGGAGAGAGGCAGGGGAAGGAAAGGGGAGGCAGGGAAGAGGAGAGAGGCAGGGGAAGGGAAGGGGAGGCAGGGAAGGGAAGGAGAAGCAGGATGAGACAGGGGAAAGAAGGGGAGGCAGGGAAGGAAAATAGAGGCAGGGAAAGGGAAGGGAAAGAGAGGCAGGGAAAGGAAAGGGAAAGAGAGGCAGGGTGAGGCAGGAAAGGGAGGGAGAGGCAGGGCAAGGCAGGGAAGGATAGTGAAGGCGGGGAAGGGAAGGAGAGGCAGTTTGAGGCACGGAAGGGAAGGGGAGACAGGGAGGGGAAGGGGAGACAGGGAGGGGAAGGGGAGGCAGGAAAGGGAAGGAGAGAGAGGGAAGCAAAGGAGAGGCAGGGACGGGAAGAAGAGGCAGGGGAAGGGAAGAGGAGGTAGGGAAGGGAAGGAGAGAGAGGGTGAGGCAGGGAAGGGTAGGGAAAGCAGGGAAAGGAAGTAAGGGCAAGGAATGAAAGGAGAGCCAGGGATGGGAAGGAGAGGCATGGAAGGGAAGGGGGAGGCAGGGAAGGGAAGGAGGGGCAAGGAATGGGAAGGAGAGGCAAGGAAGGGAAGGATAGGCAAGGAAGGGAAGGGGGAGGCAGGGAAGGGAAGGAGGGGCAGGGAATGGAAGGAGAGGCAAGGGTGGGAAAGGGAGACAGGGAAGGGAAAGGGAGGGGAGACAAGCAGATGGGGGCAGTCGGACGGAGGCAAATAGATAAGGTGAGGCAGGGTGAGGGAGGGAAAGGGAGGTGGAGGTAGAGTGAGGTAGAAAGACAGAAGTAGATACGTAGGTTGAGACAGGGTGAGGGAGGGAAGGCTGAGGAATGTGGGATGAGGCAGGTGAAGGGTAGGAGAGACAGGATAAGGTAGAAAGGGTGAGGCAGGGAGAAGGGAAGAGAGGCAGACTGAGGTAGATAGAGTGGGGTAGACAGACTGGGGTAGATAACTTGGCTGAGGCACGGGAAGAGAGGAAGAGATCGGGTAAGGGAGGGAGGCAAAGTGAGGTAGGGTAAGGCAGGGAGAGTGAGGCAGACAGGCAAAGATAAAATGCTAGGGTGAGGTAGGGAGAGGTAGGGTGAGACAGAGGGTGGCTAGAACAGGCATTGAACAAAAATTGTCATAAAAAAAGTTAAGGAATATGTATTTAAAAAATGAATAACGGAACGTAGCAGAGGGAGATGAATCCAGAAATAAATCCTTTCACTGCATTTAAACATGCACATTTTCTGTAGGGCATTTTCTGTAGGGTATTTTCTGTAGGGCATTTTCTGTGGGGTGTAGGGTATTTTCTGTAGGGCATTTTCTGTAGGGTATTTTCTGCAGGACATTTTCTTTAGGGTATTTTCTGCAGGACATTTTCTGTAGGGCATTTTCTGTAGGGCATTTCCTGTAAGGTATTTTCTGTGGGATATTTCCTGTAGGACATTTTTTCTAGCACTTTTGCTTAAGGGGATTTTCTGTGACATTGTGGTAGGTGAGGATGACTACCATCCACTCACTCAGTGTTGCTGAGTAGTTCTACTTTCGAGTGACTACACTAAAAGACAAGACAGACAGACAGACAGACACACACACACACACACACACACACACACACACACACACACACACACACACACACACACACACACACACACACAAGGAAAAAGGCAAGCAGTATTCCTAAATAAAAATATGTAGATATATTAGTTGCTCAGTATTTCTCGCGGTATTTAAAGACGAATATTTTCTCAGAGGCATTTATGTATATGGACGAAAAATATAGAGAAACGACTCGAACCACAGTGAAAAACGAACGAAAACAAAAAAGAAAATGAAATCTTTCCCTGAACGGTATTCCAAGTAATTTCTAGATAAAGTATTTTCTGTGGGGCAGTTGCGGTGCATGAAAGAAAAAAAAGTGAAAATGACACGAAGCAGAGGAGAGAGAGAGAGAGAGAGAGATGAAAAGAAAAATGTAAGGAAACACCATAGAACGACGAATGAGAAACGCGATGCCAGTGAAGCTGAGAGAGAGAGAGAGAGAGAGAGAGAGAGAGAGAGAGACAGACAGACAGACAGACAGACAGAGACAGAGAGAGAGAGAGAGAGAGAAAGAGACAGAGAGAGACAGAGACAGAGACAGAGACAGACAGACAAACAGACAGACAGACAGACACAGAGACAGAGACAGAGAGACAGAGACAGATAGATAGACAGACAGACAGACAGACAGACAGACAGAGACAGAGAGATGATAAGGAAAAACGTAAGGAAATAGACCATAGAACGGCGAATAGGATGAGACACGCGAAACCAGTGGAGCTGAAAAGTAAAAAAAGGATCGGAACGTAGAAGAGCGAATAGGAAAAGCGAAAACAGTTAGAGAGAGAGAGGGACAGAGACAGACAGAGAGAACCAGCTGATAGCTGGCCTCTATCTTCATGCTTTGATTTTCTTTTCTTTCACTCATCTAAAGAAAACTGACTGCATCTAACTTTTCAACACTTTCAGTTGCTCTAGTCTCATTTATAGATATGAAGTTTTTAGCTTATCCTCAGCCTGAAAATTGTTGTTGTTGTTGTGTTCCTTACTTTGCTCCGTCTGGCCAAGCAAACCCGTTGACCACAAGTAAGCAGCTGATTTTGTGGGGATGTCCTACAGGTATGGAGCAGTGTAGGTTTCCGGCGCCTCCTTGTGGTAGACATCGCCTCACCGTGGAGGGATCTGAGTCCTTCCCTGGGGAAGTGCTCCTTGCATGGGGAGGTTTGGATCGCGGGTGGACGCTACAGCTGCCTTACCCAGTGTGCAACCGCCATCTGGTGGAAGCGTCCCTTCAGTGCCTCAGAATAATGATACAGTAATGAAGCACCTTTCCTTTCACAATCATATTTATTTACTTGTTTGTTTTTGCCACAAGTATGGGGTTTATCAAGGTCGATACACTGGCTGTCGTCTTACATTCCCCTCAGATTCCTGGTCAGTTTCTTTTCAGGAGTTCAATAGACCTTTGAGATTGTCCTAGGCATCTCAAAGACATGCGATGGCGTCTGACACAAATCTTTAAATTTCCAAACTGTTCTTCTATGGATTCTACCCCTCATTCCATGCCTTCATCTCAGTTTTCCTGTTTGGTCGTTCCATTGTTGCTCTTGTAGACGGTCACTGCCCTTCTAGAATTATCAGTACTGCTGTTCCTCAGGATTCTGTGCTTTCACCTTCCCTCTTCCTCCCATTTAATAATGATCTGAGCTGTACATCCTTTCCACGAACACTCAGATGAATCCACACTTCATTTTTCCACCCACTGCTCAGTATTCGTCACAACAGTGATGATGATAACGGCGGGATGAGGCGTAGGTGTAGCTAACATCTGGTATCTCTTAGTTCGGACTGGGGCAAAAGGAACATTGATGCTTCAAGTGCCTCAAAAACTCGGTTCATCAATCTTTCACAGCACAATCTTCCATACATACATACATATATCCATCTTTTACTTCTATACAATCGTTATCATGACAGTTCCCTTAACATCGGCAAAACACACCTCATTCCTTCATTACGTCCCAATATTTTTGCTGTTTATTTTTCTCGCAATTTATTGTTGACTTTCAACATTGCTCTCAAGCACTGCATTTGTTTAAAATAAAATAAACGATCCTTGAGTTACGCTTTCTTGACTCTTGTATTCTAAAGTCTTTGGAAGGGACAAACTTTGCACTATCTCAGCCTTTGTTTCTTTCTTATCAGTCAATCAATAGATCACTTAAGAAAAAAACGTCATACTGTCTCTTAAGGAATTTTCATATTGAGGTTTGCCATGGTACAGATGATTTTTTTTCCCAGTGGGCTGGAAGCTAAACCACATGCCAATACTGATAAGTTCAGGAAACCGCTGGGAGTCTCTGTGTGTATATGCAGAATAAAATTATCTGTCTGTCTATCTTTCCGTCTATCTATCTGCCTATCTATCTGTCCATCTATCCATCTATCTACCTATCTATACATCTATCTCTCTGTCTACCTACCTATAGCCAGACGTCTTAATCCCATAAAGAGTGACCACAAACAAATCGCCTCCGTGCAGCCCTGTTCCATGCCGTTAGGCTGCCCTCACCTCAACTCACACACCTTCCTCTCTCATATACACCTCCACTCCCTCCCTCCACCTCATCCTTTGCCTCCCCCTCCCGTGCCATTACGCTGCCCTCCTCTCAACACACACCCTCCTCTCTCATATACCTCTCCACTCCATCCCATCATCTCATTTTCCGTCTCCTCCCCTCTCCTGTCATTACGCTGCCCTCCCCTCAACTCACACACCCTCCTCTTTCATATACCTCTCCACTCCATCCCTCCATCACGAATCTAAATGTGCGAATGAGCTATCAAAATAGCTGCTAACAAGTCCTAAACACATATATGAAGCGGCTATTAACGAATCATAAACACCGGAATTCGTGACCCAGCTCTACACACGTCCATCACCCCAATGTTGACTCTTGTGTTCGTGTCTGTGAATTCATTCAGTGGTAATCCGCCAAATATCCACCAAAATATGCGCCAATCCAGCGTATTTGGGGTGGACGCGTGGAGACCGTGAGCTGGGTGATTTGGCGGAGGCCAAACTGCTGCCTGTTATCCACCCACGAGAGAGAGAGAGAGAGAGAGAGAGAGAGAGAGAGAGAGAGAGAGAGAGAGAGAGAGGCTGGCAGGAGGGCATACCTACTGTAGATGCGTGAATGCATATATATATATATATATATATATATATATATATATATATATATATATATATATATATCAAATAATTTATGTATGTATTTGTCTATGTATGCATATATGTATGTATGTATATGTACTGTATATATGCATGTATCGTAACGGGCAGCATACACACGCTTAACATGAAGGGGGGTGGGTAGCTTTTTAACATCCCCACGTATGCAAGTCCTATTTTACGAGTTATAAAGGACAACACATCTTATATCACTGACTGGGGAAGTGACGCACCCCCACCCATTGCTGCCTCTTTGGGTTTAGGTGGTCAGGGCAATGGGAGGCCAGCATGAAAAAGAAGGAAGACTTTAGCCATTTTATTTCATACATACATATACAGGGTATACATAAGTAGGTACTTAAATAGATACATACTCACATACATACGTATATACATATTTATGTAAGTACATACATACACCCCTTTTGTGTGGAAGAATATCGCCACTTAATCTTACACAGACAAATACATACATACTCTCTCTCTCTCTCTCTCTCTCTCAAAATCCCGAGTATAATCTGCCCTTAAAATATTGGCAGTTGGAATCTGAAACAATTACCTCAAAACAATAATGGCATTACCTCACCTAATAATAACAATAATAATAATAATTATAATAATAATAATAATAATAATAATAATAAAAAAATAATAATAATAATGGTAATAATCGAAAAATTACCCTAATTTATATTTTCCCTAATACAAGATCATCCATTTATAACGCTGCTTTTCCACTTCACAGGGCGAGTTCTTGGGTGTTGCGAGGACGGTTGAGAGAGAGAGAGAGAGAGAGAGAGAGAGAGAGAGAGAGGAGACGAAAAACGGGAGCGAGAGAGGAATAATTATCGCACCGAAGACGCGTGTTCGACATTGCCACTATTTCGCGCCTTCATCGGCTTTGCTGGAAGGCATCTGGGAGCCACGACACCGGCGTGGGCGTGTGTTCGGCTCCACGGAATATTCAGAGCACCGAATATTAACACCTACGTTCGTGAATCGGGAGGAATTTGCGTGTCAAGAAGCTGTATTCGTTTTGTGGGAAATTCTTGTTGTTTGCGACGTCGTATCTCTAGTTACAATATTTACCAGAAATTCGTGTAACGTGCTATACCTCTTGCACTTTAGCCTGGCCCAGATTTTCGTCCTTTTTCAGCTTATTTCACGTAGCTCAGTGGCGGAAAAAGGCAATGCTACGGCTATATATCGTTTCCCAGCACTTCTTCGTGACTAGTGCCATATTCTAGTGCTAATCCGTTGTGACACGTGAGCGCTGAAGATGGAGAGACGGGAATTTTAGGCCAAGTAGGAGTAGAATGGGTGAATTGTATGTTCATTTATCACTGGAATGCTTTATGTGTTTGTAATTTTGTTTCTGAATAAATATTGTGTTGGATAGGGTCGCCTTCCCGTGGTGGCACCGATATAACTGGGAAGATTCACTGTCCGGTTATATAAACGTCCTTCATCTCCCTTTCTGTTCCCAAAAGGAGGATGGTGGACTGCCGGAGGCAAGGTAACTTCAGCCTGCAGTCCACTGGGTTCACATTATGGATGAACTTGGGGATACGACTACCACTACTACTACTACTACTACTATTACTACTACTACTACTATTACTACTACTACTACTACTACTACTGCTACCACTACTACTGCTACTACTACTACTGCTACTACTACTACTGTTACTACCACTACTACTATTACTACTACTACTATTACTACTACTACTACTAATACTACTATTACTACTACTAATAATAATACTATTACTGCTACTAATGCTACTGCTACTACTACTATTGCTACTACTACTACTGTTACTACCACTACTACTACTACTACTATTACTACTACTACTATTACTACTACTACTACTACTACTACTACCACCACCACCACCACCACCACCACCATCACTACTACTACTACTACTACTACTACTACCACCACCACCACCACCACCACCACCACCATCACTACTACTACTACTACTACTACAAGACAACATTCCTCGGCAGATCAAGTAGTATTTAGCAGAATCTTAAGTAGGTTGCAGGAAGGTAGAGAGGACCAGGTAAGAAAATAAGGTAATTACATACTGTAGATCAGTGTTGGTGTTTATTGCAGTCATTAGGGCGGGGGTGAGGACAATGGGGTGAGGCAGGGTGATGGAGTCAGGCAGTTAGGTGAGGCAGGGTGAGGTAGAGTTAGGCAGAGTGAGGAAGGGTGAGGCAGAGTGAGGCAGAGGAGGCAGATTGAGACAGGGTGAGGCAGTGTGAGGCAGGTACTAAAATCAGGCAGGCAAAAGAATGACCCAGATTTAGGAGATTGAGACCTCCTTATCTGCTGCCTAACCTAGCCTAACATACCACAACATAGCAGCATAACATATCATAGCATACCAACATAACATACCAACATAGTGTAATAAGACTGCACAACTTAACAGCGTGATAGCATAGCATAATATAGCATAAAATAACAGAATAGCATATCATTACAAGGCACAACATAGCATAAAAATTCAGAATAATTGCATAACGAGAAACATAGCATAGCATAACGTGGCATAGCATTATACGGCATGGAATGGCATAGCATGGCACGGGATAACAGTACAGAATAACAGCGTGACGTGGCAACATACCATAGCACACATACCATCGTGATACACGGGCATCTGGTAGCGCTCATGACTGGAATGTCACTCAGCCATATTGCAGAACTTCAGCCTATTAGAATTCTTTCATTCCCCGAACTGCATCTCTCTGGAACTCGCTTCCCCAGAGTTGTTTCCCTCCAAACTTCAACCTACTGCTGTTCAAGTCTAACTGTTACAGATACTTTATGAACAGAGGACACCAGTAATCTGATGTATGGATTTTTTTTTTATTCATTTGTTTTTCCTTCCTCTGTTCTGTTATAAAAAAAAATATATATAGCATACCGGTAGCATAACAGAACATACCATCGCAACATAACATAGCAGGCTCCTTAACACCTCTTCCTTAATGATTTATTAATTTGTTTATTTATTTATTTATTATTGATATAGCTGCTTAACATGTATGACCAGGGTTCATATTGTCGTCGGTTAAGGAAGTTCCCTAACACCTCATCCACAGTGAATTATTTTTGGGTGTGGCTGCATGGTTACTATCCTTGTGTGTGTTCGTTATGTAGAGTATGGCTATGTTGGAAGGATTTATGTAACACAGAAGAGGACAGGAAAGTATAATAAAGAAAATTAATCGTTTAGGAAAAGGTGTTAGGGAGCTTCCTCAAACGACGAGAACAACACCCTTTACTTCCTGATAGATCTGCGTTCTGGTCGGTCAAGCAAGCTCCCTAACACCGCTTCCTAAGCTATTAATTTTGCTTATTATACCTCACTATCGTCTTCTCGTGTTGTTTAAGTCATTGTAATATCGCCATATTCGGCATAAGGATGGTACAAAGGATATTAATCAGCCGGATCCAAAAATAAATCGCTGAGGAATAGGCTCTCGGGAGCCTCCTTACAGAACGAGAATATGGTGTGTGTGTGTGTGTGTGTGTGTGTGTGTGTGTGTGTGTGTGTGTGTGTGTGTGTGTGTGTGTGTAATTCACCGGGTCGGTCAGGATCACTTGATGGTCGTGATGGTCAGCTTTTACCCTCCCGGAAGGGAGCTGAGAGCTCATATAGTCCGATCTAAGGGCAAGGCTGTGACCTTCACACACGCACACACCCGTCCCCTTGCTCTAGGGAGACAGTAACCACCCAGTTCGTCAGTGAAACTTTTCGCAACCTGAGCGAGGCGCGAACTCCCGTCCACCAGTTGGCAAGCGGGAACGTTACCACTCACCAGCGAGCGGTGTGTGTGTGTGTGTGTGTGTGTGTGTGTCGAACTGACTTTGTTTATTCTCTCTCTCTCTCTCTCTCTCTCTCTCTCTCTCTCTCTCTCTCTCTCTCTCTCTCTCTCTCTCTCTCTCTCTCTCTCTCAGTGACTCTTCAATTCACTCCCCACTTATATTTTCATCATCTCACCCACATGTTTCACACATGACACAGGGACTTGATTTTTTTCTCGTTCTTGATTTTTTCAATTTTCACGCACTTACGTACATAGATAGAAAAACATAGATAGATAGACAGATAGATAGACAGACACATAAATGGATGAACAGATGTAAACCGGCAGATACACAGCGAAAGGCATCTGGGTTGATAGATAAATGGAGAGAGAGGGGGGGGGAGAGAGACGGGGGAAGGGAGGAAAAGAAATGCAAGGAGGTGGACAGATTGAAATCAGGAGTCAGTGACAGAGAGACTGTGTGGAAGAACCAAGAGAGAGAGAGAGAGAGAGAGAGAGAGAGAGAGAGAGAGGGAGGGAGGGAGAGATGAATTTGAAAATAAATATCCGTTCTTAGGCTAATGAATTTAATATTAATGCCAACATCTGCTTCAAGTTGGAGTTACACATAGTTACTTGAAACAAAGATAATATCCTTAGGTAAACTCTCTCTCTCTCTCTCTCTCTCACACACACACACACACACACACACACACACACAAACACACACACACACACACACACACACACACACACACACACACACACACAGGTATGCTTTCTCATGTAATATTCACAAAGGCCTCGGCCACAGCTTGAAAAACTTCCCGTTATACAACAGCAAAATACCTTGCAGCTTTGTGTGTGTGTGTGTGTGTGTGTGAGAGAGAGAGAGAGAGAGAGAGAGAGAGAGAGAGAGAGAGAGAGAGAGAGAGAGTGTGTGTGTGTGTGTGTGTGTGTGTGTGTGTGTGTGTGTGTGTTGCATTATTTGTGTCTTTCGTGGATGAATTTGCCTAGGTGCGTGAGTGTGGGGGGGGGGTGATGTTGCATTATTTCTTTCTTTCATGGATGAATTTGCTTAGATGTGTGTGTGTGTATGTGTGTGTGTGTGGGAGGGTGGATGGGTGGGTGGGTGTGTTGCATTATTTGATTCTTTCATGGATGAATTTGCTTAGATGTGTGTGTGTGTGTGTGTGTGTGTGTGTGTGTGTGTGTGTGTGTGTGTGTGTTGCATTATTTGTGTCTTTCGTGGATGGATTTCCTTAGGTGTATGTGTATGTATGTGTGTGTGTGTGTGTGTGTGTGTGTGTGTGTGTGTGTGTGTGTGTCAGCGCTGATATCTCAGGTCAGTTAAGGTTAGGTAAATTAGGGTCGGTTTAGTGTCATGTTTACATCATAAATTTCACTGGAACTTCAAAACTTCCTCCTCCTCCTCCTCCTAATATTACCACTATTTCTATCACTACTTTCTATTACTACTACTACTACTACTTCTACTGATACTCCTCCTCCTCCTCCTCCTCCTCCTAATATTACCACTATTTCTATCACTACTTTCTATTACTACTACTACTACTACTTCTACTGATACTCCTCCTCCTCCTCCTCCTCCTCCTAATATTACCACTATTTCTATCACTACTTTCTATTACTACTACTACTACTACTTCTACTGATACTCCTCCTCCTCCTCCTCCTCCTCCCTGTACTCCTACTACTGCAACTACTAACATTTCTGAACCAGTGCTACAGATGAAAATAATAAAATAATAAAAACGCAGGCAAAAAATCGACAAAAAATAGCATCAGTCTTTGGGAAGGCAAACCAGGCCATTGGTCTTTCCGTCACACCTGGTATTGCTTCAGGGGTGGGGCAGGGGGTGGTGTGGAGCTGGTATTAATCTCTTCACACCAAGAACGTCATTTACAGTATATTCTCTCCATCTTCTGACCATTTTATTCATCCACTCACTCGATGTAGTGTTGTTTTTAGGTGGCCCAACACTGACAAACGAGGAAACTGTTCACTACGCTGGGTGGTAACCATATAGCCAGATGACGCCTGATGGTCTAGTGCAGTGGATCCCAACCTTTTTGGTCCTGTGGCCCCCCAAGAAAATTATGGGAAGCTCCATGGCCCCTATATAACTCAGATCGTATATTTATATATTTTTAATATTTGATATTGTGCAGAAAACGGTAATTACCCCAATATACTTAAGGCTAAACTAGCACAGTAAGGTATATTTCATACTTGATTTCTGTCAGGTTTTACCCAGACCAAATATCTTATATTACCAATAAGGCCCATGACCCCCCAGTCAATGTCCCATGGGGGCCATGGCTCCCAGGTTGGGAACCGCTGTTCTAGTGGGTTAAGGCACTCCAACTCATATAATGCTGCTCAGGGACGAATGAGGTTGATCACTTTGCCTTAAACGTCAAGAATGAGAAGCCTAGCCCCGGTTTCCTGCGTTACTGATGGAGAGAGAGAGAGAGAGAGAGAGAGAGAGAGAGAGAGAGAGAGAGAAATTATAAGCTACTGTAGACTGGGCGTACTCCTCTTCTCTCTCTCTCTCTCTCTCTCTCAAGCTTCCTGGCGAATTTTCTCTCTCCCTTTTTTATATACTGGTATATATTTTCCCTGACGAGAGGGTGGTGAGCAACGGACGAGAAGGAAATGAGATTTTGGAGGGGCGGACAAAGGCTGAAATTTTGAAGTAAAAGAGAGAGAGAGAGAGAGAGAGAGAGGGGAGAGAGAGAGAGAGAGAGAGAGAGAGAGAGAGAGAGAAATGATGAGGTACTGGTAAAAGAAGATGAGTTTAAGAATTTTGGAGCTTGAAAGCAATAATGTATTAATATATAGGGAAATGGTAATAATAGTATTGGTGGCGGTGGTGGTGGTGGTGGTAGTAGTAATAGCAGTAGTAGTAGTAGTAGTAGTAGTAGTAGTAGTAATGTCTACCTGTATAGCTATCAGTCTGTCTGTTTATTCATTTATCTAATTGTCTGTTTTATGTCTGTCTGTCTTCATCTATCCATCTTACCATCTATATGTCTTTATCCTTGTGGCAGTCTATCACTGAGTACTGTATCTATCTATGTACTATCTATCAGTCTGTCCATCTGTGTCTCTGTCTTTCTGTCTGTCTATCTATATATATGTCAGTCTGTACCTCTATCAGCCTGTCAGTCTATCTACCTATCTGTCTATCTGTCTATCTGTGTCACCATCATCCAGTTCCATATTATCCCATCAGTATCGTAGGGTCCCGGGGCTAGGCTATTCAGTCCAGTCATTTAAGGCTAGAGTGGCCAGTCCCTCTTCCCTGAGTGGCATGTGGAAAAAAATAACATATCCTTGTACTTAAACCCTATTAAACCAAATATATTATGACCGCATTAACCCATTAGACTGCTCTCCTCTCTCTCTCTCTCTCTCTCTCTCTCTCTCTCTCTCTCTCTCTCTCTCTCTCTCTCTCTCTCTCTCCTGTTATTACTGCTACTACCACTACTACCAATTATATTCCTTCCATGTAGTGATTGCATACCTGTAGTTGTTGCTTACTTGATTGCTTACCTGTAGTGATTGCTTACCTGTAGTTGTTGCTCTCCTGTAGTTATTGCTTACCTGTAGTTGTTGCTTACCTGTAGTGATTGCTTATCTGATTGCTTACTGGTAGTGGTTGCGTACCTGTAGTTGTTGCCTACCTGTAGTGGGTGCTTACCTGATTTCTAACGTGTAGTGGTTGTTTACCTGATTGCTTACTAGTGATTGCTTACCTGTAGTTGTTGCTTACCTGTAGTGGGTGCTTACCTGATTGCTTACTTGTAGTGATTGCTTACCTGTAGTTGTCGCTTACCTGTAGTGGGTGCTTACCTGATTGCATACCTGTAGTGATTGTTTACCTGATTGCTTACTGGTAGTGATCGCTTACCTGATTGCATACCTGTAGTGATTGTTTACCTGTAATTATTGCCTACCTGATTGCTTACCTGTAGTGATTGTTTACCTGTAATGATTGCCTACCTCATTGCTTACCTGTAGTGATTATTTCCTGTAGTGATTACCTACTTGATTGCTTACCTACATATAGTGACTGCTTACCTGTAGTGATTGCTTTCCTGTAGTGATTACATACCCGATTGCTAACCTACATGTAGTGATTGCTTACCTGCAGTGATTGCTTTCCTGTAGTGATTACATACCCGATTGCTTACCTACATATTGTCACTGCCAGTAGTGATTGTTTTCCTGTAGTGATTACATACCCGATTGCTTACCTACATGTAGTGGTTGCTTACCTGTGGTGGTTGTGTACCTGTAGTTATTGTTTTTATGCAAGGAAGAAGTAACCAAAGGCCAGGGAGGTGGTGGCTCAATCGGTAGAGAGGTGGCCTGCAGTCCTACCGGACCCAGGTTCAAATCCCGGCTGGGGCAGGGAACAGTTTAAGGATTTGAATTTAATAAAAACAGACTCTACTGATCTACCAGAAGACCAGCCGACATGTCGTAAAAATACCCCCGCTAATACCAGTACATCAGTCTTGTATGAGACAGCCCTAGCATGTATTCAATATAGACGGTGCGTGTTAGCGCCGAAGTGGTGACATGTAAAGGTGTATAATATGTAAGAGGACTACTGGGCCTTGTGAGCAGGCTGTAAAGCCTATGTCCAGAGTCGAGCACATAAAAAAAAAAAAATGTTCCTTCCAAGAAAAATAAAAAAACAAAACAAGACATAGCCAAATTCAAGATGTGTTCATTTCGAGATGCCTGAACACACTATCTGAATGACTGGAGATCATAGGCAGTAGGAAATACAGGCAGAGGGAGACAGTTCCAATGTTGACCTATTGCATACATGAAGGACTGGGAGTAACGATTAACTCTTGCATTAGGGAGTTAGACAGGAAAGGGATCAGAGTGTTTCTAGATAAGAACATAAGAACATAAGAAGAGAGGATAACTGCAGTAGGCCGGTTGGCCCATGCTAGGCAGCTCCTAGAACTGAACTACTAGAATGAGATAAGGATAGCAAAGAAGAAGGCTCTCCCCCGCCCTCCAAACCCTCCAGCCGAAGCAGGCAGGAAAAAGTCAGAAAGAACACCACGCCGTATAGAAAAACTGGCGTGGACATTTTACAGGAAAGTGTGAAAGGAGAATAGAGACTATCATAGTGTAACCTGAAAAGAAATTTTTTTTGAATTAGTATTGGTTATAAGAATTTCTTTATTCTATATCCACCCCTTATTTGTCATATGCTTATCTAGCCTATGCTTGAAACTCTCAATGGAAGAGGCAGCAACTAATTTACTAGGTAGCTTATTCCATTCGTCTACTACTCTATTACCAAACCAATTTCTACCGATTTCCTTTCTGAAACGGAATTTTTCTAGTTTGAAACCATTATTTCTAGTTATATCCTGTATGCTCACTTTAAGTACCTTGCTAATATCTCCCTTATTTATACTATTCATCCACTTAAACACTCAATTAAGTCTCCCCTTACTCTACGCCTCTCTAGCAAATGCAGACTTAGTCTTTTCAGTCTGTCTTCATATGACAGGTTCCGGACGTCATGTATCATTTTAGTCATTCTTCTCTGTACATTTTCTAACGAATTAATATCCATTCTATAGTAAGGACACCAAAATTGTACTGCGTAGTCTAAATGTGGCCTTACTAATGCTAGATAAAGTTTCAATATTACTTTAGATGATCTATTGCTCACGCTTCTCGAAATAAATCCTATAGTAGCCGCAGCGAGAAATGAACGCTGTGGTGGGGCAGGCGGGATGACCGGGGATTCCCCCACTGTAGCCATATCCACATGTCACCGACCATAGAGGTAGGATGTCACCGACCATCGGCCACCGCTGCAGCCCCGCTCCATGATCCTTACCCTGTGTCTCTGGCTTTCTCTTTCTCTCTCAGTTTCTATATAAACTGGTGTATTTCCGAAACTAATTATGAAATTATTATGACTTTTGTTCCACACCACCATTGAGGTAAAAATCAAGGAGAGTTTTCTGTATAAAGGTTTCCCCCCCCTTGTCTGAGGGCAGGTCAGTTCTGGCGAGTGTATAATTATAGGTCAGGTGGAGGTATCGGCAAGGCCGCACTCCCCCGCTCATATGCCATATTTAGGAGGGGGGGGAAACCTTTATACAGAAAACTCTCCTTGATTTTTACCTCAGTGGTGGAGTGGAACAAAAGTCATAATAATTTCATAATTAGTTTCGGAAATACACCAGTTTATATTGAAACCGAGAGAGAAAGAGAAAGCCAGAGACACAGGGTAAGGATCATGGAGCAGGGCTGCAGCGGTGGCCGATGGTCGGTGACATGTGGATATGGCTACAGTGGGGGAATCCCCGGTCATCCCGCCTGCCCCACCACAGGGTTCATTTCTCGCTGCGGCCACTATAGGACCCTATTTGCTTTATTTCTCGCATTAATACACTGTTGCCTAGGTTTAAGGTCGTTACTAATCATAACTCCTAGATCTCTCTCGCATTCCGATTTGTTAATTTCTTTGTTATCTAAGCTGTATTTAGTATCTCCAATGGTCTTGCCTACGTTAAGTACTTTACATTGCCTACGTTAAGTACTTTACACGCAGGTGCGACGAAGTACCGAATCGGCGGCCATTTACAGAATCGACACCAAATCGGCACCAAATCGGCACTTTTATTTGGAAAATATTATCACTTTTATGACCTCATAGGTTCATACACACCTGATTTTCGAAAATCCTGTCAAAATTTTGTTTCCTTTAACTATTAATTAAAAAATCAGGATTTAGAGAGTAACCGAGCTAAAGGTAGAGGAAGTGTTTCACTTTCAGCTCGCCAACTCGCTGTGACAGACTTCTGTTTTGCATAAATATTGATTTGAAATGAAAATAAATATATCTGCCGGCATATTTTAACAAATTTAACAATATGTTGGTAATTATCCTTACTTATTATCGAATATAAAATTCTTAGGGTTTCCTGGGGCAGGGTTGGGCTATATTTGGAGCAGTAGTGCGATCTCTGGACTATGTTTTGGTGTCCTGAATAAATTCTTGCATTTAAGCAGATGATGTTCTTTGTACTATTAAGAGAGTTTATGTTACTAAAACTATGATTAGAGCAAGTAAAGAGAGTACACTTAGTGGTGGTTGTGAGACTACTGGAGGTGAAATTCAAAAATTGTCTTTTGAAGTCTCTAGAGACTTGTCTCACGACACCTCTCTCTCTCTCTCTCTCTCTCTCTCTCTCTCTCTCTCTCTCTCTCAGAAAATATACTACATGTTGATGCATCCATCAGTATTTGATGCAGCTTGTTTCATCCTAAGTACTCGTAAATCACACCCCAATCAATGTTCCAGTATTTTTCCCGGTGGCTATGACTGTGGTATCATTTCATTTCGACATTTACGACTTGCTGTCAGACATCTCGAGCCAAATCTGACAAGCACTGGAGACCAGCACGATGATATATATATATATATATATATATATATATATATATATATATATATATATGTGTGTGTGTGTGTGTGTGTGTGTGTATGTGTGTGTGTGTAATATATAGCTTTGTGTGTGTGTGTGCGTGTGTGTGTGTGTGTGTGTGTGTATGTGTGTGTGTGCGCGTGTGTGTGTGTGTGTGTGTGTGTGTGTGTGTGTGTGTGTGTGTGTGTGTGTGTGTGTGTGTGTGTGTGTGTGTGTGTGTGTGTGTGTGTGTGTGTGTGTGTGTGTGTGTGTGTGTGTGTGTGTGTGTTTCTTACCTAATTGTATCTTAACAGGAATGAGTCAAGCTCGTACTGTCCTGTGCATTAAATCACTTTTATCAAACATATCCTTAAATTCATGAATTGTTTTGGCACATATTGTTCATTTGTAAATGCATTGTACTAATCAACTGCCCTAATTGGAAACTGAATTTCCTTATGTCTTAATCACCTCTCTTTGTATGTAGTTTTTTGCAGTGTCCTCTTGATGATTCTTCTCCATAGGTTATATACTCATTTTGTCTATTTTCTCTTTCCCTAAAACGCATTTATATAGCATAATCATGTCTCCTCTTTTCCTTTCTCTTCTGTAATGTTGCAGACTCAGTTTTTCTAGTTTTTCTTTATAGCTTAGATCTCTCAAGCTTGGTACCCATCTTGTAGCGACCCTTATTACTTTTTCAATCTTATCTATGTGTTTTTTGAGATGATGATTCCAAACTACTGATGCATACTCAAGGGCTGGTCTGATGAATGATGTTCATGTCTTCGTTTATGTATGTGAATGCTATTCTCATTTTAGCAAGCAGTGTATACATATTCCGTACCTTCTCACTTATGTGGTCTGCTGGAGATAGTCTGCTATTGATAATCATTCCTATGTCCTTCTCTCTTTCTGATATGTGTTGGGTTGAACATTCTAACTTATAATCCCAATCTGGTCTTTGTACACCATCATCAAACTAAATTACATGACACTTATCCACACTGAATTCCATTTGCCATTTATTGCTCCATTCATGAAATTCATTTAATTCTTCTTGTAGCTCTCTACAAGAGTCTGTTTTAGTAATTCTCCCTTCTATATTTGCATCATCAGCAAACATATTTAGATAGCTTTAATTTCCAGTGTTACTATGTCATTTATATACACTAAAAACATAACTGGTGCCAGCACTGAGCCCTATGGAACTCAGCTAGTCACTTCCCTCCATGATGAGTAATTACCCCTTAGTACTGTTCTCATTTCCCTTTTTCTGATAAAATCTTACATCCAGCAGTACGGTTTGCCTCGAATTCCTCCTTGATGGTACAATTTTCATAAAAGTCTTTGGTGCTGTACTCTGTCAAATGCTTTCTTGAAATCTAGATAGATATTGTCCACCCATCATTCTCTTTTCTGTAATGTTTCTGCAACTCTATCATAGCAGCTTAACAGATCAGTAACATACGATTTTCCCTTTCTAAAACCGAACTGCATTTCTGTTTTCATATATTGTGTTCCATTAGATGGTTTTCCCAAACTTTTCTTATCAGCTTTTACAGTATCTTTCAACACTGGTCAGTGACACTGGTTGGTAGTCAAGTGGATTCTGTCTATTCCCTTTCTTGAAGAGGGGAACAATGTTTGCTTTCTTCCAAATATGAGGTAGTTCCCTTGACCTAAGGATTCCTTGAATATTAAATATATTGGTCTACTTAACTCATTTGCATATTCATGTACCACCCAACATGAAGTTTCGTCAGACCCATTTGTTTTTCCTTTGACTAATTTACTTTCCTCTTCCTGTACTTCTTTTTCTGATACGTGTATTGCTATTAATATGTGTGGGCATGCATGTTCCATATCATCTCTCTCAAAAATATTTTCTTTTGTAAAAACTTATTAGAAATTTTTATTTAGTGCTTCACAAATATCTTTCTCTTGTGCATAGATGATACCCTCGTCTGTAGTGGACTGTATTTTATCTTTAACTTTGGTTTTGTTTTTGATGTAGCTGTAAAATAGCTTCGGTTGACCACTACTTTTTTTCGGTTGATCACTACTTTTATTTATAATGTCTTCCGCAAACTGTCTTTCGGCCTCTATCCTTATCCTTGTATAATTGTTTCTTGCCTGTATCTATTCCACAACAAGGCTCTTTTTTCTTTTGATTTTTTACATTCTGTACTGAACCATTTCTTTATTTTCACATCTATTTCTTTGTGCTGTGGGATGTAATTATGGATTCCCATTTCATAAAATTCACAGAATTTTGTACATACAACATTTGAATCTTTCATCTAAGCTCCTTTTCCCAATCTATTTCTAAGAAGTACTTCTTTAGGTCATGATAATTTCCCTTTTTGTAGTTTAAGCCCTTTTTGTAACTCTCATTATTATGTCGTATGCAATCCTGAAGTTGCAGTTTAGTACTGCATGGTCGCATTTTCCGAATGGAGGGTGACACATTATACAGTATTGTCAATATCATATTCTTGCCTAGTAAATATAAGATCTAGTACTAATGGGCCAAGTCTTCTTTTCTGGTGTTTTCCTTTACATATTGTGTTAGGAAAAACTCCTGCATAAGATCCAGGAGCTTTTGGTCCCAACAGCTTTCATGGCTTCTTATATCCTGGGTATTCAAATTTATATTTGTACTGAAATCTCCAGTTAATATAATTCTTTCAGATTTCACATCGATTCTATGGAGAACTGGGTAATGCTCTTAATCTCTGAAGCGTACTCTCGACCAGGTCTTCATATTCGCCTCTTTCCAAAGTGTTTGTTTTGGGTGGCATGTATAAATTTGCTACAGTTACTTTCCCTTCAGATATATTAATCTCTACTGCAGTCAGTTCTACTTGTGAGGGTATATCTAGTTCTAATTCTTTGACTTGAAGATTTTTCTTTGCTAATATTATAATTCCTCCTCTCTTTTTTAACAATCCTATCCTTTCTCTATATATTGTATTCTGCTAAGTTTAGGGTATCGTTTGATATCCTTGGGATCAGTTTTGTTTCAGTTAGGGAAATAATGTGTGGTTGCTTTTCTTTGGTATAATCTTTCATCTCTAATAATTTAGATACCATTTCATCTACATTTTAGTACATCATCTTAATCATCCTGCCATAACTTGAGTCTGTTATCTTCCTTCTTTTTATTCCTTGCCGGTTATGTACCACTTTCGTACCTGGAATCCAATTACTTTGTAAAAAAAAAATAAATAAATAAAACTTCTCTTCCCCTGATCTTTGCTCATTCTTTGTTTTTGCTTCCTCCCTCTTCTCCTTTAGTGTTCCCAAATCCTGTTGAGTTAGACATCTTTTTATCCACACATTTTTAAATACCCCCTTTTCCATGAGTTTGTTGGCATTTTTAAATATTTCCTCTAGTGTTTACACACTCTGGAAGGTGACTTTCAGGGACCTTGACTTACTTCTCTCATATTTCCCTAGCCTTTTATGTTCTTCTATATCTTTATCACAGATATCCTCTGATACTTGCTTCAGTATGTTCATTGTATTTTTCATCTCCTTTTTCTCCTTTGATATTCTGTTGTTTATTTCTTCTTCACCTATTCCACTGATTACTCTACATTTGTTAATCTCTACAGCTTCCCTGACTATACCTCGTACCAATTAACCTGGCCAGGCATGTATGGCAACACTGTTCCCGCCGAAATTCTGATTGGCTGGAGGTGTTTGTTCGATTTCGTTGTTGCTTAAACCGATACCCTCTTTATTATCAGATGTGATACTGAGTTTGTCGACAATACAATCGTCAAAAGCAATACGAAATCCGATATATACATAACAACAATGAAGTTTTCGTAGGAAGTTAGAGATATGAGTCAACAAAGTGTTATAACAGTCCAAGTCAATGTCAGCATTCGAACAATTCCTTTAAATCTCCGACAATACGTATTATAACAGAAAATTAAGGAAACCTGCTTAATCTAAGCATTGATATAACACACATTTAAATTTTAAGATCAGTCCGTACCCTTAAATCGTGCCACAACTCTGAATAATTAAAAATTCTAATGAAAAGACGAGTTCTGCGGGAAGGGAGGTTTGAAAAAATTGCGAAAATCAAAGTAGGTTAAAGGAAAACTATTTCATTATATCTCCTCTATTATCACAGTACGGACTGATCATAAAACTTAAATGTGTTATACCAACGCTTAGATTAAGCAGGTTTCTTGATTTTATGTTATATTACGTAGTGTCGGAGATTTAAAGGAATTGTTCGAATGCTGACCTTGACTTGGACTGTTATAACACTTTGTTGACTCATATTTCTAACTTCCTACGAAAATTTCATTGTTGTTATGTATATATCGAATTTCGTATTGCTTTTGACGATTGTATTGTCGACAAACTCAGTATCACATCTGATAATAAAGAGGGTATCGGTTTAAGCAACAACGAAATCGAACAAACACCTCCAGCCAATCAGAATCTCGGCGGGAACAGTGTTGCCATACATGCCTGGCCAGATTAATTGGTATGAGATATAGTCTTGGGTTGTTTTTTATGATTTCTTTCAGTTCTCTTCTTATTTTTTTATCTTCTACCTTTGTATCTAACTCATCCTTTACATTCACCATTTCAGTATACGTAGTTTGTACGTCATCTTTGTAATTTCTCACTATTTCATTTACCTGTGTTATTTTCTCTTCAGTATTACTATTTTGGTTTATCAGAGTCCTGGCTTGCCTGATTTTCTCCATATCATTTCTGAAATCAACCATAATTCTCTCATGGTTGACTACTGTACATCCCATTCCACTAGCCTTCGTTCTCAGTGAATTTACCTCAGCTGATAGTTTATCTGTTGTTGTGGCTTTTCTGTTTATTTCCTTTATTAAATCCTCATTTTTTCCTTTCTGTCTGCGTAGCTCATTCTTGATTTTATCGTTTTCCGTTTGAAAAGTTCTCTCAAGTCTGTTTACTTTTTTAACTAACTTATCATCAGTTTCCTTTTCAGCCAGTTCTGGGTAGTAGTCATCATCAAGTTATTTATCTTTGTCTCTTCTTTTAGTATTTTCTACAGGCATCTTTCCAAAATATGTAGCCATCTCAAAGAAAAGATAATCTATACTTACAGTTTTGCCTCACTGCGTTCGCCTTGTTGTTATCCAGCATGATGGGTAATGAATTTCAGCACATTCCTTGACACTGATTTACAGGTGTTTATTTAAGTTAGGCTACACCTCCTTTGCCATTACTTGTCTTACTATGTTCGGTCATCGCTTAAATTAGACTAGTACAAGCTTGGCCCATAAATAGATACAACTTACAGTAGGTATCCCCAGAGAGGAGCTCAGTGATATACGTCCGACTAGTGTGTGTGTGTGTGTGTGTGTGTGTGTGTGTGTGAAGATGACTGACGATGGATAAAATTCGTCCCCACTCCTCCGATAATGGCTCACTGACGAACCTTCTTGTCCGACGGATATGACGATGACGATGACGATGCAAATGAAGATGATGAAGACGATGACGATAAAAACGAAGAAAGAGAAATGAAGTCTGATGATAACAGACATGAAGATGATTAAGATTAGTGAAAATTACAGTGATGATGATGATGATGATGATGATGATGATGAGGAGGAGGAGGAGGAGGAGAAGGAGGAGGATAATGATGACGAAGATGAAGATCACAATGATAATGAAAATAACGATAACTATAACAACAACAACGACCACAGCGATAACGATAACGATGAAGACGAAAAGGATAGCACAAATTCGTCCCCGTCGCCCCCCCCCCCACCGTCCAGAAAACAGGGATCAGCCGCTAATGGCCCCCTGACGAGCCTTCTTGTTGGCCAGACAGCCAACTTCCACCACGCCACAAAATATCTTACCATAGTTTACCCTCGTAACTAAGACAAATAATAGCTTCCCCTCGTAACTATGACATATTATAGTTTCCTCTCGTAGCTAAGACAAATATAGTTTCTCATCGTAACTAAGACATAATATACTTTCCCCTCGTAACTGTGCATAATATAGTTTCCCCTCGTAACTAAGACACAAAATAGTTTCCCCTCGTAACTAAGACACAAAAGAGTTTCCCCTCGTAACTAAGACACACTGTTTCCCCTCGTATTTAAGACACAAAGTCTTCCCTCGTACCTAAGATATGATAGAGTTTCTCCTCGTAACTAAGGCAAACTATACAGTTTCCCCTCGTAACTAGGAAAATAATAGTTTCCCCTCGTAACTAAGACACAAGTAATGCAGTTTTCCCTCGTAACTAAGAAAATACCGTAGTTCTCTTCGTAACTAAGACAAATAATGTATTTTTCCCTCGCAGCTAAGACTAACATAATATAGTTTCCTCTCGTAACTAAGACTAAAATAAAATAGATTCTCCTCGGAATAAAGACTGAAATAATATAGATTCTCCTCGTAATAAAGACTAAAATAATACAGATTCTCCTCGTAACTAGGACTAAAAAAATATAATTTCCCCTCGTAACGAAGACTAAAAGTAATGTAATTTTCCCTCGTGACTAAGACTAAAGTAATATAGTTTTCCCTCGTTACTAATCCTAAAATAATATATTTCCCCTCGCAACTAGTTGTAAAATAATATTGTTTCCCCTCGTAACAAAGCGAGTCCAATTTAATACAATAATTTACGAGTTTTTCCTCGTAACAAAGGCGGATTTGAACCTCTTGTACTACAAAGACTCAGTAACACACACACACACACACACACACACACACACACACACACACACACACACACACACACACACACACTACCTTATCTGCGGTATAAGAACACTGAAGGAAATTATTTGAAGTAATTGTCGCTTAAGACGGACTCAAGAAATACTTAAGACGCCAAGACACGAGGCTCCTTCCTTTCTTCTTCTCTCTGTCTGTCTGTCTGTCTGTCTGTCTGTCTCTGTCTCTCTCTCTCTCTCTCTCTGTCTCTCTCTCTCTCTCACCGTTCAGTTTATGCCCGTAATGATTCTCACACCGCCCACACCGACAGAATTCCTACTCTCTCTCTCTCTCTCTCTCTCTCTCACACACACACACACACACACACACACACACACACACACACACACACACACACAAAACAATTTTCTTATCTTCAATTTTCTCGCAAATCTGGCTTCCTTTAAAAGAATTTTTTTAATATGTGTGTGTGTGTGTGTGTGTGTGTGTGTGTGTGTGTGTGTGTGTGTGTGTGTGTTCTACGCTCACAGATGTTCCTTATCTTATATACTTGAACTTTAACTAAACCTTGAGAATGAGAGAGAGAGAGAGAGAGAGAGAGAGAGAGAGAGAGAGAGAGAGAGAAGGAGAGAGAGAGAGAGAGAGGCAGTTACATAGTTACATAGATACACAGACCACAAAGACCTTACGGTCCCTACGAAGTGGTCCGGCCTTAATCCTAATATAGTGCATAGGAGCAGGAGAAAAGGATAGCACAGCGGAAGGCTCTCTTCCCCACCCTCCAGACCCTCCGGCATTTGCCGTACAGGAAACAAGAGAGGAAGTAATACCTTGCAGGAATGAAAAACCTGAAGGAATTTTATAGGATCGGCAGAAAGTAGAATAATATGGAAAAGGAAAATTTGGGCATACAGCCACATACTTACTCTATGCATGCATTTTTTTTTTTTAATCAAAAGATGAATAGAATGTTTATCTATTATATATATTCTAAAATATTGTCTGTGTCTAATAGACACATGAATGCAGACGCGAATATGCAATAATTGCTCCATTCTAACTAAACGATACCAATTGCGTCGAGATACATGTCCAGTCTCTTTTTAAACATACTTATGGTACCACTCTCAATCACATTCCCAGGGAGTTTATTCCATTCGCTTACAACAGAGTAAGTGAAGAAGTTTTTGGTTGTATCAAGATTAGCCCTCCTTGCTTGCAACTTCATACCATTTCCTCGAGTTACAGTCTCGGCAATTACTGTGAATAGCTTGCTTGAATCAGTATTACTAAAGCCTTTTAGAATCTTAAAACGTTCAATCAGTTGTCCCCTGAGTCTCCGTTTTCTAAGAGAGAATAGATTTAATTCCCTGAGTCTCTCGAGGTATGGTTTATTCCTCAGGGACGGGATTAACTTGGTAGCCCTACACTGGACCGCTTCCAGTATTTCTATATCTTTAATTAGGTGAGGCGCCCAAAATTGCACTGCAAACTCTAAGTGTGGCCTGACTATGCTTTTGTATAGGGGGATTACAATATCTTTGCTTTTATATGTAAAATGTCTTTTGATGAAGCCTAAGGCCCTGTTGGCTTTATTGGCAGCAGAGATACATTGATTTGAACATTTCAGATCGTCTGAAATTAGTACGTCTAGATCTTTAACTATTGAGGACTTGCTAATGATTTGGCCCTTCATTTCATAATCATACCTTTTGTTTTTCTTCCCACATTGCAGCACCTGACATTTGCTTACATTGAAGGGCATTTGCCATTTTTCTGACTAGCTGATAATTTCATTAAACTGTTACATTCATTAAACTGTTACAATAAAGCAGACATTAAAGTAAATAGGGACACAGAAAGTGTCTGGGTTGAAATTAGTAACAATAGGGAGAAATTAGTCTTAGGAGCAATTTACAGATCTCCTAAATTAAGTAGAGCTGATAGTAAATACCTCTGGGAGGAAATAAGGAAAGCATCACAGTCCAGCTTAGTAATAATTGTAGGGGACCTTAATCTGCCAAGGATAGATTGGAGAAATCAGACAGGAGATGCAGAGTCAGAGGAATTTCTAGAGGTAGTACAGGATAATTTCCTTTATCAGTATACCAGGGAGCCCACCAGAGGTAATAATATACTAGATTTGGTTTTAGCTAATAAAGAAAACATCATTAACGATATAGAGGTTGGTGGACGACTTGGTAATAGCGATCATGAAGAAATTAAGTTCAAATTTATTTGGGATGTCTGTTCCACTGAAAATACCTCCACCGTTCCTAATTTTCGTCTAGGAGATTTCGATGGCTTAAGAGCTTATTTTCGAACGGTATTCCACAGGGAGATTAGCTATTTGAGGGAATGCCAGGTCAGTGGGGAACCCCAGGTCATAGGTCAGGCGCAGGAAACACGTGGGGATGTCCGTCAGGTGTCTGTGAGGGGGGAGGTGGTAGATAGGAATGTAGTCCAGGTGACGGGAATTAACTCAGCTCCAGTACCAAACAGACGTTCATCCAGTGAGAAGTATAACGAGTTAATAAATATAATACACGGAGGCCAAGATAGATATATTCCTTCAAAACCGTTTAGATCTAATAATTCAGAACCAAGATGGTTAAACAACAGATTAAAATCTCTCATAGGCCAAAGGAAAGGAATATATAGAAAAATAAAACGTGGAGAGGAACACTTACGTAACCGATACACGATTTTAAATAGAGAAGTAAAGAGGGAGATAAGAAAAGCAAAGAGAAGTTATGAAATTAAGGTTGCTAGTGAATCAAAAGAAAACCCCAAGGGTTTTTATCAAATGTACCGTACGAAAAATAAAGATAGGATAGGACCACTCAGAAGAAGAATCAGGTGACATTACCAGTGAAGATAAAGAAATGTGCTCCATCCTAAATAATTATTTCATATCAGTATTCACCAAGGAAAATCTAAGCTTGGTCCCTCAGGCAGCAAATATTTACCATGAGAATACGGAAAATATTCTTAGTAAAATAACCATTAGTAAGGAGGACTTTTTGAAAGAAATTAATAAGTTAAAACCTCAAAAATCGCCAGGTCCGGACGATATATATGCAAAAATTATAAAAGAAACCAAAGAAGAATTATGTCAGCCACTTATAACGTTATTTAGTGACTCTTTAAGTTCAGGAGAAGTTCCAGAGGCGTGGAAAACCGCAAACGTAGTGCCCATCTTTAAAAAGGGTGATAAATCAGCTGCGTCGAATTATCGTCCGATAAGTCTAACGTCAATAGTAGGAAAAATGTTAGAGTCAATTTTGGCAAATAAGATTAGAGAGCACTTAGAAAAATTTAATCTTATAAACGAAAGTCAGCACGGATTCAGGCAAGGACGATCCTGCCTCACAAATTTGTTGTCATTCTACTCGGAGGTCTATGAGGCAGTAGATAGCGATAAAGCTTACGATGTTTTTTATCTGGACTTTAGTAAAGCTTTTGATAGGGTCCCACACGAAAGGTTAGTTAGAAAGGTTCGAGCACACGGTATAGACGGCGATATCTTAAAATGGATAGAATCCTGGATGAAAGGACGAAAGCAGAGAGTATTAATAAATGGAACTAAGTCGGACTGGGGATTAGTAACTAGCGGTGTACCACAGGGTTCAGTACTCGGTCCCTTATTATTTATCATATATATAAATGATCTAGGTTTAGGAGTCAATAGCAGCATCAGCAAATTTGCCGACGATACAAAAATAGGGCGTATCATTAACTCGACTGACGATTGCCATAACTTACGAAAAGACCTCGATACATTGTCCAAATGGTCTAAAACTTGGCAAATGGAATTTAACGTTGAAAAATGTAAAGTACTTAACGTAGGCAAGACCACTGGAGATACTAAATACAGCTTAGATAACAAAGAAATTAGCAAATCGGTATGCGAGAGAGATCTAGGAGTTATGATTAGTAACGACCTTAAACCAAGGCAACAGTGTATTAATGCGAGAAATAAAGCAAATAGGGTCCTAGGATTTATTTCGAGAAGCGTGAGCAATAGATCATCTAAAGTAATACTGAAACTTTATCTAGCATTAGTAAGGCCACATTTAGACTACGCAGTACAATTTTGGTGTCCTTACTATAGAATGGATAATTAATTCGTTAGAAAATGTACAGAGAAGAATGACTAAAATGATACATGACGTCCGGAACCTGTCATATGAAGACAGACTGAAAAGACTAAGTCTGCATTTGCTAGAGAGGCGTAGAGTAAGGGGAGACTTAATTGAGGTGTTTAAGTGGATGAATGGTATAAATAAGGGAGAGATTAGCAAGGTACTTAAAGTGAGCATACAGGATATAACTAGAAATAATGGTTTCAAACTAGAAAAATTCCGTTTCAGAAAGGAAATCGGTAGAAATTGGTTTGGTAATAGAGTAGTAGACGAATGGAATACGCTACCTAGTAAAGTAGTTGCTGCCTCTTCCATTGAGAGTTTCAAGCATAGGCTAGATAAGCATATGACAAATAAGGGGTGGATATAGAATAAAGAAATTCTTATAACCAATACTAATTCAAAAAATTTTTCTTTTCAGGTTACACTATGATAGTCTCTATTCTCCTTTCACACTTTCCTGTAAAATGTCCACGCCAGTTTTTCTATACGGCGTGGTGTTCTTTCTGACTTTTTCCTGCCGGCTTCGGCTGGAGGGTTTGGAGGGCGGGGGAGAGCCTTCTTTGCTATCCTTATCTCATTCTAGTAGTTCAGTTACTCTTCTAGGAGCTGCCTAGCATGGGCCAACCGGCCTACTGCAGTTATCCTCTCTTCTTATGTTCTTATGTTATGAAGGTCATTTTGAAGTCTAATTCTGTCTTCTTCAGTTAATATAGTGTTGCCGATTTTTGTGTCGTCTGCAAATTTTGAAATGAAATTGTTTAGGCCAACATCGATATCGTTAATATACATAATAAATAGGACTGGTCCCAACACCGATCCCTGAGGAACACCACTGGTCACTGGAGCCCAGTCTGACTCTACTCCATTTATAACGACTCGTTGCTTTCTCTCACTTAACCAGCAACGTATCCACCTATGAATATTTTCGTCAATTCCAAGTGATCTTACTTTTGTCATTAGTTTATCATGCGGCACTTTGTCAAAGGCTTTCTGGAAGTCTAAGTAAATTATATTAAGTGACCTGGTACAATCATTCATTCTAAAAAGTGTATCGTAAAACTCAATTAAATTTGTCACGCATGATTTCGCGTTCTAAAGCCATGCTGGCTGTTCCTAATTACGTTATTAGTTTCTAGGAACTCAATTATCCTATCTCTAATTAATGATTCGAGGCTCTTTCCTAAGACAGAGGTTAGGCTAATTGGTCTATAATTACCTGGTTGATCTCTACTGCCCTTTATATATATAGGGGTCACATTAGCCAGTCTCCAGTCTGCTGGAACCTTTCCTTGTTGTAGGGACTTGTTAAAGATAGTTGTTAGAGGACTGCATATTACATCCATCACATTTTTTAGTATTTTAGGGTAGAAATTGTCTGGGCCGGGAGTCTTATTACCGTTCATTTTAATAAGTTTATCTCTCACTTCATTACTGCTAATATGCATATCACTTAGTGCGTTCTGGAATGACATTTGATGCTCTTTGATGGTGTCATTGGCGTCTACTGTGAAAACTGAACTGGAAAACTTATTTAAAGTAGAGGCAATTTCCTGATCGTCCGAGATAAGAGCACCCTCGTCGCTGATAAGTGGACCAACGCCCGCCTTGAGTCTCTTATTGCCGTTAATGTATCCATAAAAAAGCTTAGGATCCGTAGAAATTGTTTTTGCTATATCTTTTTCAAATTGTCGTTTAGCTGTTCTAATGAGTTTTTTAACTTTTCTTCTACTACTGGTATATTGCCCTGTAAGTAATTCACTGGTGTGACTTTTAAGCAAGGTGTGGAAACGGTTTCTTTCTTTAACTGCTCTGCTAATATCGGCATTAAACCACGCTGGTTTGTTTCTACCCTTTTTTTGTCTAGATTTATCTACCCTTGTTTTGTCTAGATTTCATTGGCACGTACTTATTTTGAGCGGTCATGAATACATGCTTAAATTCTGCCCACATTTCGTTTACATAATTAATTCTTTCTGTGTGCTCAGCTAGTGTACTCAGGGCGTCCTTTAGGCCGTTAAAATCTGCTTTTCTATAGTCTGGCATCTTAGTTTTACTTATGCACTCATTATGTGAGAGATTCATGGAAAATCTTATGAGATTATGATTGCTAGATGCTAGATGTTCACCCACAGTGAGGCTTGAGACCATATCTTCATTTGTAGTGATGACAAGAGCTAAGATATTGCCCTGTCTTGTTGGTTCCATGACACATTGAAATAAAAAGTTGTTCTTAATGAAATCTGTCATTCTTTTGTCATTATTACTGCTACCGGTAAATGTATTCCAATTTACTGACGGCAGGTTGAAGTCGCCGGTAATCAACGTTTCGTCCCCATCGAGAACTTCCTGCAAAGTACTATATAGTTCTGTGTCTTCCTCTGGAGTATGAGTAGGGCGACGGTAGACTGTAACAATATTTATATTCATATATCTTAAACGTAATTTGACACAGACCAGTTCGGTGTTCTGTCCACTTAAGGTTACCTCTGTTGGGTTTAAGTGATCTTTTACATATATCCCAACACCACCTCCTAGCGTCCATTTTCTCTGTATTTATAGTGAAATTTATACGAGTCTAACTGGTATTCAGCTAATAAATCTTTATTACCTATATCAAGATGCGTTTCTGTTACGGCAATTATATGAAAATTTTCGACACTTAGAAGGATTTTGCGTTCGTTAAACTTGTTTCTAAGACTGCGAGCATTGAATGATAATACTTTAATTTGCACTGCGGTTGGCTTTGACTGTAGGGCTAATCCGGATACACCATCTCCCCGGGAATTATGATTTAGTTTCCCTGGGTCATTGGAGGGGAGGACAGGGAGGGAGGGGAGGGGGAGGGTGACTGCGCGACTGTGAGATTAGGGGGGGATGAGGTGAGGGTGAGGGGCAGGGCTGGGGTGATGGGCGAGGTGGGTGAGGTGGGAGCGTCCGTGAGGTCCCCAGGGGGCGCAGGTGTTTCCGCCACACCTGCTTTCTCGTGGATTTTAAAAACGGTCATATTTATCAATTTGCCCATCTCTGCAATTCCTTTCGCATTTAAGTGTACACCATCTTGTCTAAAGAGGCTTGGCTTTCCAACAAATCTGTTCCAGACATTATTGAAATATATGTTTTC
The DNA here is from genome assembly GCF_032717465.1 of Coenobita brevimanus. Classification (NCBI taxonomy): domain Eukaryota; kingdom Metazoa; phylum Arthropoda; class Malacostraca; order Decapoda; family Coenobitidae; genus Coenobita; species Coenobita brevimanus. Next base: position 21,587,773 of record NC_137069.1, read on the forward strand.
TCTGGTACACATTTCCTTAAGGGCTCCATTAATTTCTACTACTCTGTTCCTGCAGTAAGAATTGGAACGTAGCCTTGGCAATACCATTCACCACACACTTATCTGACTTATTTTTCATTACTTTTAGAAGGGCTTCATATTTCTGCTAGATATTTTTGGTGGAAACTCTACCTCCGTCGTGTGCATCATTTGTTCCTACATTTACTACAAGACATGCATCTCGACTGACTGGTGTACTTGCATTGTCTTTGGTGATCATGTCAATATTGTTGCCAGGTACAACCTTCACTGATCTTTTCTTGCCTTTATTATTTGATGCAAAGGCAGCGCCCTGACCTCTTAATATGGAGTCACCCACCACCAGTGTGGTGCTCTCCCTAGTGTTGAATTTGGTGTCCAGGAAACGTCCACTTGCTTTGTTTATATCCTGGCTTCTATGTTTAACATTCTTATGGACGACCTGTTTTACTCTGCTATTTTTCCCCTTCATCACAAAGAACGGAAAACCTGTTGGATGTAGGAATTTCGGGTGTTTTCTTAGGCGTTTGTTTACATTTTCGTTTATTACATACTACTTGAAATGCCTGGTCGGCTGGAGTCATATTTAGGGGGCTTTCCTTCACTTTTTTTAGCTCTGCCTTGAGGTTTGCATTTTGCTGTTTCAGATCCTCAAGTGCATATTGGT
>NC_137069.1:21590957-21595957 GCF_032717465.1 Coenobita brevimanus
TATATATATATATTTTTATAGTTTGGGGAACTGACAAGAGATCGAGCTGGCTGGATGAATGTTGTGAGGAAAAGTGCGTGATCAGGGATCTGGCACCCCGTTGTAACGTGGCAGCGTCCGGACTGACTCAGTTGAATACGGTTATGTGTATCCGATAGAACCAGGATTCCGGGAGGTTGAATGATGAGTGAATGGAAGCGTGGCCAATTGGACTGGGCAAATTTGGCTGTCTTAACACTGATACTCCTCACCCTACCCTAGGGTGAGAAAGGAGGTCCTGATGATGATGATGGTATTCAATTCGGATAGACGGATATTTTAGGACACTTTAAGATGAACAGCGTGTAGTAAGAAAATTAGGGAGACAACCTGATTCTAACCTGCACACACACACACACACACACACACACACACACACACACACACACACACACACACACGCAACCATTTTCTTATCATCTTTTGTTCTCTCAACTTTGGTTTCCTCGAAAAGTCAGTTTTGAAGGTAACTGTGTGTGTGTGTGTGTGTGTGTGTGTGTGTGTGTGTGTGTGTGTGTGTGTGTGTGTGTGTGTGTGTGTGTGTGTGTGTGTGTGTGTGTGTGTGTGTGTGTGTGTGTGTGTGTGTGTGTGTGTGTGTGTGTGTGTGTGTGTGTGTGTGTGCGTGTCTGTGTGTGTGTGTGTGTTCCACGCTCAAAGATGTTCCTTCTTTCTATATTTGAGACAATTTTAGCTTAACCCTGAGAGAGAGAGAGAGAGAGAGAGAGAGAGAGAAATACGAGAAAACGGGAAAAAATCGTGAAATGTCGCCTCCTTTCTTTCCTTCAGTTTCTCCTTAATATTTCCACCGCCAAGTCAGGTTTTCTTGGCACTTTTCTTGCACTTTTCTCAGCACTTTACTCAGTACTTTTCTTACCATTTTATTTAGTACTTTATTTAGCACTTTTCTTAGCGCTTTATTAGCACGTTACTCGGCACTTTTCCTGGCAGTTCTCTTAGCATTTTTCTTAGCATTTTTCTTAGCACTATACTTGGCACTTTACTTAGCCCTTACCGTAGCACTTTACTTCGCACTTTTCTTGGCACAACTTAGCACATTTAGCACTTTACATAGCATTTTGAATACTTTACTTAGCACTTTACTTAGCACTTTTCTCAGCACTTTACTTAGCACCTTATTTAGCACTTAGCACTTTATTCAGCACTTTTCTTAGCACTTTTCTGAAACGTGCTGTGGATTTCTCAAGACTTCAGCAACTCCTCAGATCCCTCGAGACCTGATCCTTCTCATAATATAAGGACGGGGGGAAGGGAAAAATTTTTGTTTGTGGTGGTGTGTGACTGAACCTATTGTCTCTCTCTCTCTCTCTCTCTCTCTCTCTCTCTCTCTCTCCCTTTCTCTCTCTCAAAACATAATAACGTACCTAATTTGAAGTTAATGTCCACGATTTCTCTACCTACCGCCCTACCTAACTATCTATCAATTTATTTATCAATTTATCTCTCTATCTATCTATCTATTTATTTTAAACCTATGTATCTGTCTGTTTATCTAGCTATCAATCTATCTATCAAACTACCTATCTATGTTTATTTGTCTGTCTATCTATCTATCTAGCAATGTCTGTCTTCTTGAACGTCTGTTACTTAAAAATCAAAATGTAATCACTTGTTACCGTCAGACGATTTTCCTCAGCTTCAGAAAGTGGGGAAGAGGGACAGGCAGAGAAGGATCGAGGGATGAATTTTAGAGAACTGCTGGGACTGGATGGAACAGGATAAATGCCAACAGGTCAGCGTTGAGGGAGATGGCAGTGACCTTTGACCCGCGATGGTGGTGTTGGTGGTGGTGGTGGTGGTGGTGGTGGTGGTGGTAATGAAGATGAGGATGATGACGGTGATGGTGATGTTGGTGGTGTTGGTGGTGGTGGTGTTGGTGATGATGATGATGATGATGATGATGATGATGATGATGATGATGATGATGGTTTGTGACGTCATCTGCTTGAATCTTACGGAACAAACTAAAAAAGAAATTCAACTACGCAATAGTAGTAGTAGTAGTAGTAGTAGTAGTAGGAGGAGGAGGAGGATTCCATGGAGTTCTATGCTTACTTGAAAATTTCATGTAATACACACTTGGTTGAAACATTGGTAGCGACATCAGCAATCATAATGTAATTTTACGCCTCTCTCTCACACACACACACACACACACACACACACACACACACACACACACACACACACACACACGCACACTAAATTACTACACGCCCTTATAATTCCTGTCAATTTTGCTTTTAATCTCTCTCTCTCTCTCTCTCTCTCTCTCTCTCTCTCTCTCTCTCACACACACACACACATACACACACACACACACACACACCTTTCTACAAATCTACACACATTACAACAGTAACAAAAGTTCTGGCATCTCTCTTGCTTTTCTCAGTGGAATGAGAGAGAGAGAGAGATATCAATAGCTATGCATAAAAAACTGGGGCGACAGAAACCAAGTAAATCAACCGTACAGTCTCTAGCAAAAGTTCCCCCCCCCTCTCTCTCTCTCTCTCTCTCTCTCTCTCTCTCTCTCTTATGCACGTTTCCACTCTCTTCCCCATCCACTTTGGCTTTCTCCCTAGATGCTCTCAGTCTTGCATTGAAAACTTTACTCTTCCACTCGATCCCGTGCGTTTTTCCTCCACTGCACCTCATATATCACTCCTACATTTTTTCCAAGATTGTACTTCTGCTGCAAGGCAGGGTAGGGTAGTTGCGTCGGAGTGCGCTTCATCCTTTCCATTGCACTTCTACGTGAGAGAGAGAGAGAGAGAGAGGGACGCATATTTTTATTTCTCACATCTTACATTTAATTCTCTCCCTCCCTCCCTCACCCCACCCCTGCTCTCTCTCTCTCTCTCTCTCTCTCTCTCTCTCTCTCTCTCTCTCTCTCTCTCTCTCTCTCTCTCTCAGCCGTCCAGCCATCATCTCCAAGCTATTCCCGCCATCACTGCAACTGGCTCTAATTAACACAGCTGCCAGATGAAATTCACAAATGAATCCCCTCCCCAAAACCAGTGGTGGCAAAGTTTCGACAGAAGGGAGGGAAGGAGGGCGAGGAGGGTTCAAGTCCTATTTTTGGAGGGCAATGCTAGGCATCGCACACAAATTAAATAATCTGAAATTTCAAATAAAGGGAGGCCAGCAGGGGGGGCCAAGGGTCTGACTGAGGGGTCTCGGGCCCCCTAGGCCCCTCTCCGTTGCTACGTACCCGATCAAAACCATAAAATACATCACTTATTATAATCACATCTCCACGAAATCACTCAAGAAACATAAAAAAAAAACTAAAATATATCCTATGCTTGGAGTCAGTCTCTGTGAAATGGAAATAACTAGAATTAACTTTGGAAATATCTGCATCGGCTACTTGACTCACTCATGCCTCCCGTTTCCTGTGAGGACTGGTCTGCCTTGGCTCGGGGGGGACCATTTTTTTTTTTTTTTTGATTGGTTGAAAACAATGCTACTAGTATCTTCTCTATGTGACTGCGCATAACTTTATTATCTGATTACACGTCATGTGGACCGCTTATACAAGAATATTTCCGAACGTTATTACAAGCTGTCATTTCTTTGTTTATTTATTTATTTTTTTTTGGGGGGGTATTTTTTTTTTTTTACAGGAAGACTGGATTTCTTCAGGATGCGAGGTATCATACACTATTAATGCTCATCGCCCACAAGAGAAGGCAGAGTTGGGCATTTTCAAACACTAATGAAGGTGGAATCCGTAAGGGTTGAAAAACTGGCTATAGGAACTAAAGACTGTAAACAGAGAAGGCTACGTTATCCATTCTTTCTCCAAAATCCTATCTATCTATCCATCTACTGCCAGACGTCTTAATCCCGTAAGGGGTGGCCACAAATAAATCGCCTCCATGTCGCCCTGTCCCCCGCCATTTCACTGCCTTGCTCCCAGCTCACAAGCCCCTCTCTCATATGCCTCTCCACTCCATCCCTCCACCTATCCTTGGCCTCCCCCTCCTTCTCCCTCCCTCCAACTCACTCACATACACTCTCCTCGTCAGTCTCTCGCTCTCCATCCTCTCCACATGGCCAAACCACCTCAGTGTGTTTCTCATGTTTCCTATCATATCCACATCCACACCACAACGCTCCTTCACTTCCTCATTTGTCAGTCTGTCTCTCCATGCAACTCTACAAGCTCCTCTCAAATAACTCATTTCCACTGCTCTCACTCTTGACTTCTGTCCCTCCAACGAGGTCCAAGCTTCACATCCATAAGTCAGAGTTGGTATCACAATACTGTCATGCAGAAACTTTTTCACTTCCATGCTCACTTCCCTGTTTCTTATCACTGTTTTCAAAGAACCAGCAACCTTTCTTCCTTGTTGTACCTTTTCAAGCAATTCACCCTCTAAAGTTCCATCCTTGCTCATCACACTACCCATGTACTTAAATGCACTAATATTTTCCATTTCTTCCTCATCCAACCTCACTGAGCATTCACTGACTTCATTTCTCTTGAAGACCATAACTTTACTCTTCCCTACATTCACCTTTAGATTCCATTTCTTACATACTCTCCCAAACTCATTCATCCAGCCCTGCAGCTCCCCTTCGTCTTCACTTAACAACACAGTAACATCTGCAAACAATAGTACAAGCAGTTTCCAAACACTGCCCTCTCTCATTAGGGCCGCTCCAACATCCACTGCCCTACCTTATATCGTTTTTATGACCCCATCCATATACAGACTGAATAACCATGGAGACATGACACATCCCTGTTTCAGTCCAACCTTTAAACAGAAAAATTCACTCAGTTCACTGTCCACATGCACTGCAGCCTTAGCACCTTCATATATACTCTTCACAGCATTCAGCAAGTTCCCATTTGCTCCATATATTTTTAATACTTTCCACAATCCTTGTTTATCCACCCTGTCATATGCTTTCTCCAAATCTATGAGGGC
>NC_137069.1:21600957-21665957 GCF_032717465.1 Coenobita brevimanus
TGTGTGTGTGTGTGTGTGTGTGTGTGTGTGTGTGTGTGTGTGTGTGTGTGTGTGTGTGTGTGTGTGTGTGTGTGTGTGTGTACCGGGTATTTAATTTACCGTGAATGATAAAAATGAGTCAGTGTTTCGGAATGGTAAAGCGTTCAATGTGAAGCTTGGGAACAAGTGTTGGTTGTGGTTCATGGAGTGGTTTGGTGAGGGACTGCGTGAAGGAAGGTGGGGAGGTTAGAGAGGGGGAGATGCAGGGCGACATGGAGGGAAGGGGAGATGGAGGGACGGATGGAGGGAGGGAAGATGGAGGGAGGAAGGGGAAAGGGAGGAAGGGAGGAAGGGGAGATGGAGGAAGAGGGGAGGGATTCAGGGTTTTAAATAACTAAACAGATAAAGCCAGAAAAAAAAAATAATCCAAGTTAGACAGAAAGAGGTAAAAACCTAACAGACAGATAAACAGATAGATAAATACCGTAAATGGACAGACAGACAGATAAGTTAGAGTGAAATAAAGTGTGGTTTCTGGTGCACTACCTGAATGGACTGGAGGTTGGAGACATGAAAAGCTCTTGCCCTGGCCTCCATCCAACACATCAATTTGCATGTCACTCCCCCTTACACCCTTACTAACACACACACACACACACACACACACACACACACACAATTTTAAGACGCACATGGTGACTTACATGGCCACATACTTGCACGGCGTTATACACCCCCCACACACACACATACATAGAATTTCATACTGACATGGTGACATACACTATATCTTGCTTACATGTCCCTATACTTACAAGTCTATACACTTGCACTATTAAACACACACACACACACACACACACACACACACACACACACACACACACACCGCTCACTGGTGCAGTGGTAACGTTCTCGCTTGCCATCTGGTAGACGGGAGTTCGCGCCTCGCTCAGTTTGCGAAAAGTTTCACTGACGAAGTGGGTGGTTACTGTCCCTCTTGAGCAAAGGGATGGGTGTGTGGGTGTGTGAAGGTCACAGCCTTGCCCTTAGATCGGACTATATGAGCTCTCAGCTCCCTTCCGGGAGGGTAAAAGCTGACGATCACGACCATCAAGTGATCCTGACCGACCCGGTGAATTACACACACACACACACACACACACACACACACACACACACACACACACACACACACACACACACACAATTTTAATACTTGCATGTATATACTTTCACTGAGACATACTTACATGCCTTAATTCATGGGTTCCAGCTTACAAGGACACACTTACACACCCACGCACACAAATTTTCATGCTTACATGACCACACACTTACATATCATACTTAACCTACATGTCAGACTGCCTCTACCCGCTCTCTTTCAAAGCCCCACTCCCACCCACCCACTCACACACTCACCCACTCCCACCTACCCACCTACAACCGCACTTACCCACCCAACCAACCACCACCCACGCACGCACACCTACATCCACACCCACCCACCCACACCCACACCTACGCCAACACCCTCCCAACCACCTACCCACCCTATGCTGAATAAAATCGTCTGGAGACTGCACGATTGGGAGAAAATGTTCGAAAGGATGGAGTAAGGCTGTCCAACCCCCTCCACTACTAAAGACTCCTTCCTATGCTGAATAAAATCGTCTGGGAGTACCACAGGAAGAATAAGCTAAATAAATAAAGAAATAAATAAGTCACCATAGAGAAATACTTAACGTCACAGAAGAAATAACAAAGAGAAAGAAAAAGAAAGAGGTTTTAGGTGAGAAATATTTAACTCCATAAAATACAGTAAATAAAAAAGACAAAGTTATCGTAGATAAAAAAATGTTATATATAGTAGAGAAATATTTAACACTCCTGGGGATGAATTATATATCATACATAAATACTTAACACAATTTCTCAGCCTCCTTATCCCATCTCGCCATAAGTAATATCCCCATACGATTTTTTTATTATATATTTTTTCACACTGGAGGGGTTAGAGATAGGTGTCATTAACCCCATCAGTACGAGAGGTAGTACGAATAACCTAAAATAAATACATACATAAATAATAATTGAGAATACTTAACAAAATTTTTTTGGTTCCTTATTCTATTTCATTTTCCAAGTAAAAAAACAACAGCGCATGAGAGTAGCATAAAATCCAAATATTAATAAACAGAGAAACAACACATTTTCTCTGGCTCCTTACCGTACCCCTTCTTCTCATTTCCAAAGTTAAATAAAATCGCATGAATAACCCAAAATAAATAAAAATAAACGAATAAATAAGTTATGATACAGAAATACGTACCGGTAACACAATTTCTCTGGCTCCTTATCCCATCTCGTCATTAGCAACACAAACACGGAAGGGCCATTTTTACAGCCAATGTTAATATGCATCACGACCATTGAGACTAAAGGAGGTACTTAACGACCAGGAACAACGACCCTATTATTACCCTTGGATTTGGAAGGCTCTCTGACACCTTTACTTGTGGACTTCAGAGGCTCTTTATCACCTATACTTGTGGACTTGGAGGTCTCTCTCTCTCTCTCTCTCTCTCTCTCTCTCTCTCTCTCTCTCTCTCTCTCTCTCTCTTCACAGTAGTCCCACAAAGAAACCAAATGTAAGACTAATAATAACAAAAAAAAAAAATTACTTGCAGTGAGGATGAAACGAGTAGATGTATACAACCATTTCACACACACACGCACACACACACAAACTTACTTTTCTTAGCAAGGATAAAACACGTTCATAGAGTATATACACCTATTTTGTTTCACTCCACACACACACACACACACACACACACACACACACACACACACACACACACACACACACACTCAGACTGAAGGGACAATTAAGTTAAGGTGCAGCCAATATGCGGAAATAAATTGGCTGATCTCTTTCTGTGTAGGCTATATGGTTTGTAGTATAAATGAATTACTGTCACTACTTTGTAATTGTGGAGGAGAAGGCGTGTTCTGAGAGCTAGTTAATTCCTTTGTTATTGTCTGTTACTTTTATCATTATTATTATTATTATTATTATTATTATTAACAGCAGTATTACTACTACTACTACTACTACAACTTCTACTACTACTACCATCATCATCATCATCGTCCTCAGTCATCATCACCATCATTATTATTGTGCTGCTACTGTTGCTGCTGCTGATGATTATTATTATGATTATTCACACAACAGCAGGAGGGAGCCTTCTAAGCCCACAACAGCCTCAGGTGCTTCTCGGTCCTGCTACCAAGCCAGATGCAAGGGCTCTCACGCACCCCCCAGCCCCACCCGACGCACCCCAACCACACCCACTGTCTCCACCCACACACAGCTTAAGGGGTTCTGGCTCTTTCAAGACACACACACACACATACACACACACACACACACACACACACACACACACACACACACACACACACACACACACACACACACACAGCTGAGTGGGTAATGAACGAAGATACTGGGAAAAAATAATCTCTAAAATCACATCATCATCATCTACTGTTTTATTTTTCGACTCCCTTTTACTAACCTTCAAATCCTTCTTACTTTTAGCTCCCCTCTCTTCCCCCTCCCCTCCCCTCCCCCCATCACCTTCCCCTCACCTTCCCATATCCTCCTCCCTCTCCCCCTCCCACTCCCCCCACCCCTATCCTTCTCCCTTAAGTTTGAGTGAATATTGGTGTGAAAGTGAATAGATAAGTGTATAAGAGTCATGGACATATTTCCCTTGTGTTAAGTATTAAAATAGATTTCATGTAAAAGTTTTTGAGCGGGTTAAAGATGTAAAGCGTTCGCCAGTCCCTTTGTTAACATTATATTCCAACCCTCTGCATCGTATTCCTGCCCTTTCCCGCCTTTATTTCTGGACTCAGTCATATTATAGTTTATTTTCCCGCAGATCAAGGTCAGTTAGAACGATATCTTAGCAAGCAGAATATCTTTTCTCACAAGTAAATAGTGTATTGAGAGTGTATTTACCAACCTGCTCCCTTACTTTTGGTTCCCACTATCAGCTGTATACTTGTTAGCACTGTAAAGTCTAACAAATATTAACTGAGTTGCTTGCTGGTTTAGTGCAAGTAAATAGCATTGTCTTTTGTGTAGAGTAACAACTGTGTGTTTGATGTTACACCAGTGAATTAGTTTTTACACTATACACAGATGTTTACTGAGTGGAGCTAGGTTTTCATTTTGTTTTTACCTTCCATTCCTTTGCTATTTTTATTTTCCTTTTTGTTTTTCTCCCAGTAAATCAGATTATAGTGTATTTCCACAATTCATGGTAAGTTAGATTATACCATAGCAAGTAGATTTTCTATACTGTTTACACTGGTAAAGACATTTCATTGTAAATTTGGTAATACCATAGCAGGTAGATTTTTTTTTCTTTTTCTTTATTCTTTTACACTGGTAAAGAAATTCATGGTAAGTTATGTTGTACCATAGCAAGCAGATTTTGTATTCTTTGTACACTGGTAAAATAATTCATGTAGGTTGGATTGTGCCATAGTAGATAAATTTTTTATTCTTTTTACACTGGTAAAGGAAGATAATATATAAAATGTAAGTATATCTCCCTAGAAATTCAATATTTCATTTACAGAGTAAGTTATCCATTTGTAACATCATCCCTTAACCAGCTGTATATTATTTTTTATTTTTGTGGTATTTTGGATATATTGCTGCAAAATGCCATCTAACCTGAAGGTCTGCCAGGAGTGTACCGGTCGTTTTGCGCGTCAGTATTTTTCGGATTACTTTTTGACACCTGTGTGCAAACTATGCATCATGAGAAGAGATCTAGAAAATGGTTTAGCCGAATCGCAGAGAAATTACAGGGAACTCAAGGCAGAGTTTGAGACACTGAAAGGTACGAGCCCTCGCCCATCAGGCAGTTACAAATGATAGTGTACCAGTATCTTCCTAACCCAGCGATTCAGTACTTTCCTCGCCAAGCGAAGTCCCCTTTACTATGGTAAGAAATGGCGCAAAACCCGGAAAAGGTACGAGGAAGCACCTTCCCATAACTATGTACAATCGCTACCAGATCCTTGCCGAAGCGGTTGATGAAGCAGAAGAAAGAAGGCTTATTGGGGACTCTATTGTACGTGGTCAGCTGGAGGAATTTTGTGGAAGTGCCCCCAGCAGCAGAAAGAGGTACTGTTTTCCAGGAGGTGGACTATGTGATATCACAGAAGACTGCGATGAGGTCACAAAAGATGCAAATGACAAAACTCTATACGTCATCTATGTTAGTATGAATGATCTGAAGCGCAATAGATCGGAGGAACTGCTAGCAAAGTATCATGAAATAATCAAACGATTCAAAACTAAGTCCACTAATGTGATAATATCTGGTATACTCCCAAGGATCAAGGCAGAGAATTGTTTTTATGATAAGGCCTTCAGCACAAATAACCAACTCAAATCTCTCTGCACGCAAGAGGGAGTCGATTTTGTCAATCTGTGGGACCAGTTTTATGAGCAACATACTCTGTTCCAGAAAGATGGTCTCCATTTGAACTCAGTAGGAGCGGCACGGCTAGGTAGACTTTTACATGATAAAGTTGCCCTCTTCAAATAAAAAAAACGCGGCACGTCCAGGAGCAGTAACCTCAACATAAATACCCGCAAAGTCAGTTCATCAACTGTTTGGGACAGAATTAGAGTCTGCTATGTTAATGCACGTAGTCTACGTAACAAGTTTGAGGATTAAGAATCTCTTCTTTACCCAGAAAATTTTGACATTGTTGGCATCACAGAGTCCTGGATTAATACATTTGACCGTGACTTTCTAGCAGAATACTCATTAACAGGGTACAATATTTTCAGCTGTGAGCGACCACATCGAGCTGGTGGTGGTGTTTTACTATATGTGAAATCTAGTCTCCACCCCCTTGTGCTATACAAACCCAGTATTGCCAACATAGATGCTAGTTATGTTCAGCTAAGTATTAATTCACACAAAATAAATATATGTCTCATCTATCGTCCTCCAGCACAGTCAACTGAGACAGATGAAAAACTCTACAAATTGCGGAAATCTGTTGTCAAGAGGATAGCGTAATTTTTGGAGACTTTAATCTAACGGTAACAAAGTGGGGTGAACCGCTGACGGCACACTCAGGACAAGAGCTTTATACGAATCTTCAAGAAAGCGCCCTTTCCCAACATGTAGAATACCCAACGAGAGGAAACAATATCCTAGACATCATTTTGACAACAAATGATAACCTAGTCAACAACGCTGAAATCGGACCAGAGTTTAGTTCCAGTGATCATCGAATTTTACAATTTAATATTACTACTGAAAAAGTTAAAGGAACAGTGAGCAAAGTAAAGGTCCCAGATTATCGTAGAGCTGATTTCACCAGGCTCAGAGTGTTACTTGCAAATACAGACTGGAATGATATGTCCAAAGCCAATGACATAAACCACGTATGGGAAATATTCACCAAAAAATTTAACGAAGCGGTAGTCATGTGTGCCACTACGCAACAGGCATCCAGCTGGTAATAGTAAACCAAAGTGGTGGTCCAGTGAAATTAAAAGTAACTTAGTAGCCAAAAAACAGGCATACCGTAAATATGAAACTACACATAATAATGATGATAAATTACAGTACGAAAATCTAAGCTGCATATCGAAAAGACTTATTAAACTAAGCAAAAGAGCACTGGAAATGCACATTACTAATACGTGCAAATCAAATCCTAAAGAATTTTACAGTTACACTAGAAAGAAAAAGGTTATGACTACATCAATAGGTCCTCTAGAAATGAACAATGGCAAACACACAGAAAATGAAGTTGAAATGGCGATCATTCTTAACGATTATTTTGCGTCTGTTTTTACAGTTGAAAACACCACCAGAAACCTACTGTTACCCACAAACCAAGCAAATAGCACAGTCCTTAGTAACTATGCTATCCATAATAACGATATTCTTTCAGCCAAAAATAGTATGAACATAAACAAAAACCCTGGCCCTGATAAAATATCACTGAGGATTCTCAAAGCAAAAAATGAGTTACTGCTGCCACTCTCTGTGTTATTCAATAAATCGTTAAGTACTGGGAAAGTTCCATGCGAATGGAAACTAGCAAATGTAACACCAATTTTCAAAAAAGGAAATAAGTCGCACCCAGGAAATTACAGACCAATCAGCTTAACATCAATAGTGTGCAAGTTAATGGAAAAAATCATAAGAGATAAAACAGTTAATAATCTAGAAGAAAATAATATAATTAAAGACTCACAGCATCGAATCAGACATCGTCGTTCATGCTTAACTAACTTACTGGACTTCTTTCATGATGTTTACAAATCATACGATGACTCAAGAGCAGTAGATATAATTTATCTCGACTTTCAGAAAGCATTTGACACTGTCCCGCACAAGCGTCTCATGAACAAAATAGAAGCACATGGAATAAAATGGAATACGCAGAAATGGTTACAAGACTGGCTTTCAGACCGAAAACAGCGAGTTGTGAAAAACGGAAAGGAATCCAAATGGCGTAATGTGATCAGCGGCATTCCCCAAGGCTCAGTACTTGGACCAATACTTTTTATTATCTTTGTAAATGATATTGATGAGGGCCTAAATTGTAAAGTATCCAAATTTGCAGATGATACTAAAATAACCAGTAAAGTAACTTCAAAATTACAGTGGCGGCAGTTACAAAATGACCTCAATACTTTAGCAAACTGGGCAGAAAAATGGCAAATGAAATTCAACACAGAAAAATGTAAAGTACTTCATATTGGAAGTAACAACGTCCATGCGAAATACAAAATGAACAATATCCAGTTATCAAGTACTGACAATGAAAGGATCTTGGTGTGATAATATCAAATGACCTAAAACCAAGTAAGCAGTGCACTGAGGCGGTTAAAACTGCAAACAAGCTGGTGGGTTTTATTGGAAGAACTTTCGAGTTTAAATCGGAAAAAGTCATACTTGCCTTGTACAACTCACTAGTGCGCCCCCATCTTGAGTATTGTGTGCAGTTCTGGTCTCTGTACCACAGAAAGGACATTGAAAAATTAGAAAGAATTCAGCGAAGAATCACAAAAATGATACCACGACTTAGAAACAAACCATAAGAGGAACGCCTTGAAGAACTTAAAATATTTAGTCTAACGAAGCGCAGGTTAAGAGGGGACCTTATTGAAGTTTTCAGTATCATGAAGGGATATGACAACTTAGACACTAATAAATATTTTGATATAGACCAGTTGAGTCAAACCATAAGTAATGGCTGCAAAATTATGGGAAAGCGTTTCCAATCCCATGAAGCAAAATACTTCTTCTTTAACAGAGTTGTAAATATCTGGAACAGATTACCCTCAGATACCTTGAACAGTATCTCAACTGAAACATTCAAAAACAAAATAAACAAGTGTTTGCATGAGAATCCTCAGCTGACTCTTTTTCTGTCCAAATAACTTGCTTTTATAGCTGTAAGTTCTTTCCACTTTTGTCTACAGGACACTCCGTAAACAATGTACCCGTACATAGTGTCGCGTCATGTCATTTTACATTTTTCAATTTATTCAATGCAAATATAGTAATATAAGCACAGATTAGGATCTGCACAGATAGCCCTGAGTTAACGGTCACTACTCTTACTTCCGACCTGTGATGGGCTGTGTATCACTGAGGGTCTCTGTTAGTCAAGTGACCACCATCGGGATTTTTTAAATGTACCAGGGGTCACTGCTTCAGGATGAAACTTGTGTACTTGTCCCACATGGGAAAGTTCCTTGTCTCAGTAGAGTGAACGGAGCTAGGTCCTGATTGACTGCTGCCTACCTTAAAAGTGCCAGGCAAGGCTGCTGCAACACCCCTAAACATCCACACTGTGCAGTCCCCTCGTGTCTACAGGACATCCCATAAACTTAACATAGAGTCACGCCACGTCATTATACATTTTTCGATTTACTCAATGCAAATGAGGTAATATACAGTAAGCACAGATTAGGATCTGCACAGATAGCCCTGAGTTAACGGTCACTACTCTTACTTTCGACCTGTGATGGGCTGTGGATCACTGAGGGTCCCTGTTAGTTAAGTGACCACCATCAGGATTTTTTTAATGTACCAAGGGTCACTGCTTCAGGAAGAAACTTGTGTACTTGTCCCACATGGGAGAGTTCCTTGTCCCAGTGGAGTGAACGGAGCTAGGGCCTGATTGACTGCTGCCTACCTAAACAGCACCAGGCAAAGCTGCCACAGCACCCCTAAACATCCACTCTGCACATTGTACATCCACACTGTGCACTGTGCAGTCCCCTTTTGTCTAAGACTCCCATCTTATATATTTTTCAATTTCCCCAATGCAAAGAAAGCAATATAAGCACAGATAACCCTGAGTTAATGGTCACTACTCTTACTTTCGACCTGTGATGAGCTGTGGATCACTGAGGGTCCCTGGTAGTCAAGTGACCACCATCGGGATTTTTTTTTAATGTACCAGGGGTCACTGCTTCAGGATGAAACTTGTGTACTTGTCCCACATGGGAGAGTTCCTTGTTTCAGTGGAGTGAACGGAGCTAGGGCTTGATTGACTGCTGCCTACCTTAAAAGCGCCAGGCAAGGCTGCCGCACCACCCTGAAACATCCACATTTTGCAGTGTGTAATTTCCACGTTATGTCCACCGACATCCCATTAACTCAATGTACCGGTTTATAATGTCATGCCATAACTATTAGTTTATTTGATTACTTTCTCTTTCAGGTTACTCAATCGGGTAGCTTATAGACAAAGTATTATAGAATGTGACTTTTCCTTTCCAATACTTCCTATGAAATTTCCGTGTCAGTTTCTCCATGCTACATGGTGATTTTTCTCACTTTTTCCTGGAGGGTTTGGTGGTGGGGGGAGCCTTCTTGCTTTACTATCCTTATCCTTCAGCATGTAGAGTTAGATAGTGTAGTCATAGATTTCTTTGTAACAAGCAGCCTCGAAAGGACCATAAGGTCTGTTGCTGTTTGCTTTCCTATGTAATCCTATGTAATCCCTTCCCGCTTCCCTGAACTCATTAGCCTACCTCATCTACCCTTTTCCTTTCCTCTTCCGCTAATTCCATTCTCCTCCCCTCTAGACCCCTCTCCCTCCCACACACCCACTCCAAGGGCAGTATTCTAGTACAGTTATTAAATTTACTAACACTCCTTCCTTACCGATTTGTTCCTGACTGTTACGTTAATATATTCTTGTCTTATTCATGCAATCTATATCGATACTGAAAAGACATAAGAAGCAAACCGGGAGATATCAATGAGTAGTTTGGAAAATATATCTCTAAGGAAGAGATGCTAGGGAGCCTCCTTACCAAACAAGGCTCCCTAACACCTCTTCCTTACCGACTTATTTCTGACCCTGCTCTGTTACTTTATTCTGATATGCTATTAATGCAGTCACGTCGATACCGAAAAGACATAAGAAGGAAACCTGGCAATATTAACGAGTTGTTTGCAAAATAAATCTCTATGGAAGAGGTGTTAGGGAGCCTCATTACCACAAGAGAATATTGGCCCACGTCACTCTGCCTCACATACACATACACAAGATTATTTATTTTGTTTTATTTTTTCTTTTATGAACCAAAAGCCATGGTGCTAAATCCTGACACTGAATGCTCCCCTTATTCCATACATCATACATAGGCTACACACACCTGCATAACATACACAGACCTACACCATACAGACATACACATACAGACCTACACCATACATACATTCACATACACAGACCTACACCATACATACATTCACATACACAGACCTGCACCATACATATATAAACCTACACAACACACACACCAAACGAGCAATCATACCTACACCATCCATAGGTCATAACTTCACCATACGTGCACTGTACACCAAAAATACTGTGAATCATTCCATACTCCATACATATATCATCTGTACAGCATATACTGTACACCATACATACACCATATCCTCTGCCTCTGCCTACTCATCAACAATCCCCTACCACATACCAACTCTTCCTCCCCCAATCCCTATATCCCCCTTACCTCCCTGACCACCCCCCTCCCCTCTCCTTCTATAGATCCCCCTCACATCCTACTACACACACACACACACACACAGTCCTTCTCTCTCCCTTACCAGTCCCCTCCCATCCCCCTCTATCTCCACCATCTCCCTTCTCCCTCTCTCCACCATCCCCCTTCCTTTTCCCTCACCATTCCCCCCCTCCCCTTATCCCCTTACCACTCCCTCCCCTCCAAGTCAGCCTCCCTCAAATACACACACACATGTGATTTGCATGAAACCCAGGCATTCCCCAAAAACCTTCCAGTCGACTCATAAATCCCCTCTCTCTCTCTCTCTCTCTCTCTCTCTCTCTCTCACACACACACACACACACACACACACACACCTCCATCACCCCCTCCGTTTTCTTTATTCGGTTTATTGGGTAACTATTCTATTGGGCACATAATTCTCGCGTCTCATTTTTTTTATTAAGTCCTTTATTGTCTATTCTTGCCGCTCCCAGACGGTTTTTAATTCAGTTCAAGAAAATCCACTCGTGCTGAATTGGTTAACTAAGGCTATATCAAACACCTCTAGTTCGAAAAGCCTCTCTCTCTCTCTCTCTCTCTCTCTCTCTCTCTCTCTCTCTAATGTGAGTTTACCCCTCCAATTTCGAAAGTCTCTCAGATGAAATTAACGGTAAGGAGATGGGAAGAATAATATAAAAGAAAAAAAAGGAAAGTGGAAAAAATAGAAAAAAAGGAAAAAAGGAAAAAAAAGAAAAAAAAGAACAGAAAAAACGAGAAATAGTAGACAAAATATAAAATACGAGAAAGAAAAAACAAAAATGAGAAAAACAAAAAAAAATGAAAAATTGGGTGAAAAAAATGAGAAAAAGAAAATAAAAGAAAAAATAGAAAAAGAAAAAGAAAAATAGAAGAGAAAAAGAAAAAAATGAAAAAAATATACAAAAAGGAAAAAAAGAAAAAAGCAAAACAATAGGATATACCGGTGTATAAGAAAACAGAAGAGAAAACAATAGATAAACTAGAAATAGAAAAATGAAATACTGAAAAAGAAAAATGAAAAAATAGAAAATATATAGAATAGATAAATAGAAAAAAGAAACAAGGAAGAAAAAGAAAGAGGAGGGAAGGAGGATGGGAAGACTGAGAGGAGACGGAGAGGGGATGATGATGATGATGATGAGGAGGAGGAGGAATATAAAGGAAAGCAAACAGCAACAGACCTTATGGTCCTTTTCAGGCTGCTTGTTACAAGGCAGACTATAAGATCTAACTCTACATGCTGAAGGATAAGGATAGTAAAGCAAGAAGGCTCCCTCCGCCTCCAAACCCTCCAGTTAAAACTGGCAGGAAAAAGTGAAAAGGACCACCATGCAGCATGGAAAATCTGACATGGAAATTTCACAGGAAAGACTGATATGGAAAAGTCACATTATATAATACTTTACCTATAAGGAGGAGGAGGAGGAGGAGGAAGAGGAGGAGGAAGAGGAGGAGGAAGAGGAGGAGGGGGAGGAGGGAGAAAAAGAGAAACGGGGGAGGGAGGGGGAAGATGAATAGAGGGAGGTAGAAGAGGGGGAGAGAGGGAGGAAGAGAAGGAGGACAGGGAGGAAGAGGAGGAGGAGGTAGGAGAGAGGTGAGGAATGTGAGGGGGGAGGTGAGGAATGTGAGAGGGGAGATTAAGCATGTAAGGGTGAAAATGGAAGTGAAAGATGAAAGAATTGGGAACACTACATACACAGCCACAATATCATCGTCATCATCATCGTCATCGTCATCGTCATCATCATCATCATCATCATCATCACCACCACAATCATTACCTCATTATGCAAAGCAAGTAAGGAAAAATAAATAAATATGCGGAAATAACAAAATACTTGTATATGCCAATTTCTTTCGCTCCCTAATGAAGTCTTTACATTCCTCGCTGAATTAGAATATATATATATATATATATATATATATATATATATATATAATATATATATATAACACCCACGAGTAAAAATAAACGCAAGCCGAGGAAGATGCAAGTTCAACAAGGAATTTCAACCAACTTACCGTCCACCATTACAACTCAGCGCGTCCACCCTCTTCGTCGACAAGATCACAATTTTTCCTCTTACGACTCCACCGTTTCGTTAAACTCACTATCACTGCCATCAAAGTAAACTTTCGAAGTCGCATAGTAGTTTGTGAGTTACTAATTCCTCCCTCAAGCGTTAGGTTTTAGTAACGAGGTGCAAAAGTAATCCTCGCACAAGCGCACAGCCTACTCACCCGAAGTCTCGATGTGCACTGACCTTACAGTGTTGCCAGGTATACTCAGTCATATTTCCCTAGAGCCACCCTCAATATTTCCCTTTTTGCCATTAAATTTCCCTAGGTTGCTTTAATTTGCAAAAATTATGATGATATACTAGTGCATGAATTTACAGAGTAGCAAAATAGTCACAGCAGAGTACAGTACTTACAATTTAGTGTTTAAGGCCTTCGGTTTTGTAGCCTTTTGGCATCCTCTTAAGATGGCTAGGAAAAATCTTGAAACTGTTACATGAAGCAGGTTCGAAGGTTACTTTGGCATGAAGCAGCCCATTGAGGGTTGATGAGTTTAGCTGGTTCCTTGTTTTTGTTTTCATGAAGTTAATCTGAGAAAAAAATACTCTCCACAACAGCACTTGAGTGAAGCAAGCACATCAGTTTCATCATGAAACTTCCAAGCGGGCCTCTTTTCTTCATGTTGTTTACTTTCATTCAAAACTTGCACGTATTTATATCACTTTCCACTCCCAAGTCTGTGTTGCGCAGCAAAAGCCATTCAGTGTCAAGTCCATTTATACCCCCCACAGGGACCATGTTAGGAAAGTGAGATGCTAGGGGAAAGACAAACATAACAGTTTTCTTCAGGACACGTTGAGAGTCCATGGCCTTGAGATTTTGCAGAACTGGGTCAGTTTAAATCTCCTCATTATCTGAGACTCTCCTTCATCATAGAAATCAAGGCATCTTACTCTGAAGTTGTGGACTAGCTTCCTGAGGTCAGGGTTGCTGTAAAGTGACACTGTTACTCGACCACCAAGGTACATTTCCTCCAGTGGGAGAAAGTTGGCTGGATCTCTGAAGCATACATTACATACTGCTAGTGTCTCTTAGGTAGTCTGGCTTGATGTAACATTCTAAGATGGTTGACAAATGTGACTCATTTGTAAATCATATATGCTGTATATAGAGAGAAAAAAAAATCATGTCGATTTTCCCTAGATTTTGACTAGTTTTTACTTTTCTTCCCTTTTTCCCTCTAGGGGTCAGTTTTTCCCTAGAAAAGGGAAATTTCCCTAGACCTGGCAACACTGACTGACCAGCCTCCTCTGGAGTCTGGTAGGAGTAGGAATAATATAAGGAGCGGAGGATATGGCAACACTATTACAAGCAACGTTTTTTAAATCCATTTCCGGTATTGATATTGCAGATAATTACTTTTGGATTACAAAAGACATAAATAAAATATTTGCAGTTTCATCTAGCATGCATAATCCTTACAACACCGTAAAATTGTGAAAAGAAGAAAAATGGATGATGCGAAGACATCCATGCGGTTGCCAGAAAGCGCTGTTTTCCCAACTCTTGTACTGCCTTTAAATGTCTGCGGCTTCTCTTTCTTCATATTTAAAAGTCTATCGGCAGCTTATGATTGAAGTATATTTAAACCTGGGAGAGAGAGAGAGAGAGAGAGAGAGAGAGAGAGAGAGAGAGAGAGAGAGAGAGAGAGAGAGAGTCCTGCGTCGACCCGTGTGCCCAGAATCCAGGAACTATAGGGTACTTCCGGCAATTGATTTCCAGCAATAAAATTCAAGCTGGAAATACTCTTCAATCTCTTGATTTTTGCTCTAATATTTATTTTGTAATTCGCATGATAATCTGGCTTGGTATAAATTAGTTACGAGTGTGTGTGTGTGTGTGATTCCTAACACCTCTTCATAAGCGAATTATTCTGCACAGTAAACCTCAGAATCATCTTTCTCAATGAAGCAATTTGCCGATACTAAAACGAGACAAAAAACGCAAAATACACAACAAAATACCAAGAGAACAGGGTCATTGAGCCTCCTATCTACTTAGAATACTTAGAATACAACCCTACAGTATGTTATTCCAGTGACTTATGAAGTGTGGTATAGAAAATAAATCGCTTAGGAGGAGGATTTACGACATCTGATAGGCTGTATGGGCCACTATGGAGAGCCCTAACACCTCTCCCTTAGCGATTTAGTTTCCCCTGCATGGCCGTCAGTTGCTTCCCTGTTGCATGCTGTTGAAGTCATCATCATCATCATCATCATCACCATCATCATCGTCATCATTACCATTATCATCATCATCATCACCATCATCATCATCATCACCATCAAGAACAAAAATCATAACATTACCAATAACAGCTAAATCAATAACAATAACGACCACACAAGTACAAACAATAATAATAACAATCACAACTACAAACAATAACATCAATCACAAAAAGTTACAACAAAAACAGCCATAATTAACAATAGCAACTACAAACATATAATAACAATCAGCATTAACACCAGCAACAACCACCACAACCACAATCAACAACAACAACTACAATCATCCACCACCACCACCACCACCACAATCAAACAACAACTACAATCATCCACCACCACCACCACCACCACAATCAAACAACAACTACAATCATCCACCACCACCACCACCACCACCGCAATCAAACAACAACTACAATCATCCACCACCACCACCACCATAATCAAACAACAACTACAATCATCCACCACCACCACCACCACCACAATCAAACAACAACTACAATCATCCACCACCACCACCACAATCAAACAACAACAACAGTCATCCGCCACCACCACCACCACTACCACAATAACAACAACTACTACTACAAACATCCACCACCACTACCATTTTTCATTCTTCACCCGTTTTCTTTATCACAAACGCGGGTAACTAGGATAAAATTGTTGATGCTCTCGAATTATGAATTAAAATATATTCATCTGAGATCCATTGCCCAAGAAAGAAAAAGAAACAAGAAAAAGGAAAAAAATGGGAGCAAAAAAATAATTATGAAAAGCGGGGTTATATTTTATCAATTTATTATACGCAAAATTATTTAAATCTTGGTATACGAGGATTTTTTTTTTTTTTCTGCCGATTGGCGATTTTTTTGGCGTGTAAAACGAGTGTGAAATTTGGCTCTTGGTATGTGAGGGTTGGGCGTGCTTAGTTTTTCTTCTCCCGGTTATAAAATATTGCGAAAAATTCGTCACAGGACTGAAGTCATTTTAAAGAATCGAAAGGCGGAACAGCCACCTCAAGAGGCGGAACAGAATCAAGAGTGGGAACAGAATAATCTCAAGAGGTAGAACAGAATCAAGAGGCGGAACAGAATCAAGAGGGGGAACAGAATCATCTCAAGAGGGGGAACAGAATCACCTCGAGGCGAAACTATCTATCTATCTTTTTATCTATCTTCCCTCTCGCCTGTCAGTCAGTGGGGATAACTTGCAAACCCTCACTAACTACCAAACTCAGCTTTATAAATCCATCTCCATATACCGACTAGTGATGTATCAGATACCAAATTTTAGAGCTCCGCGGAGGCGGAGACGAAGCCATTTCTCATAAAATGCGGTTGCGGATATAACTGCGGAGGCTAAGATGTTAATTTTGCTGACGCGGACAGAAATGCGGATTATTTTTTACCTCCATGTCCGCGGTTGCGGACGCGGACGCGGATTTTTTTTTTTTTTTTTATTTACACATTATGAAATAGTATTGGTTTTAGTCCAGATATGTCTATATATTAACATAGCATGTGTAACTATTGCGACAGAGAGAGAGAGAGAGAGAGAGAGAGAGAGAGAGAGAGAGAGAGAGAGAGAGACGGAGGAAGGAAGAGAGCTAATAGAGAAGAAAACAGAAAGAGGAAAAGGGACTGGTAGGTGAGAGGAATGGAGAGGAGAGCTGTGGATGAAAAAGAGAGAGAAAAAGAATTATGACAAAAAGAGAAAGGAGAAGTATTGGATGGGTGGAGATCAGCAACCTTGGCGGTTCTTTGACACGGAGGCGAATTATTATGCGGAGCTTTTATTATTATTTAAACGCGGTGGCAGATAATGATGCGGAGCTTTTGTTGTCTGAAGAATCAGACGCGGATAGTAATGCGGACATTATTTTCACTGCGGAGGCTCTGCAGAGGCGGAGGCAGGGTCGAATATCCGATACATCACTATTGAGGCGGTGGCTCAAACGGTAGAGAGTTGGCCTGCAGTCCTGACGGACCCGGGTTCAAATCCCGCTGAGGCAGGGAACAGTTTAAGGATTTGAATTTCACAAAAATCAGACTTTACTGATCTACCAGAAGGCCCGCCGACATGTCGTACAAATACCCCCGCTAATACCAATACACCAGTCCTGTATGAGACAGCCCTAGCATGTATTCAATATGGACGGTGGGTGTTAGCGCCGAAGTGGTGACATGTAGAGGTGTCCGGTACGTAGGAGGACTACTGGGCCTTGAAAGCAGGCTGCGAAGTCTATGCCCAGAGTCGGTCACATAAAAAAAAAAAACTACCTATCTATCTACCTATCTACCTGCCTATCTATTTACCTATCTACCTACCTATCTATCTACCCTCCCGCCTGTCAGTCAGAGGGAGTAACTTGCAAACCCTCACTGACAACCAAACTACCCATTGCCAAACTTTACTATTACCTACCTTAGTCTTTCTGCCTCGCTTTCCCTCAGTAAATAGTTTCCTAAGTCTCTATCTAACTATCAGTTTATCTGTCTATCTACATCACTATCTACCCGTCTGACGAAACTGTAGGCAGGGACGCTCGCTATCCTTTTTTTTTCTTTTTTTTTTTTTTGTGACCACTGAATGGCAATAACTTCCATGAGTCTGTAATGAGGTAGGAATGAATCTCCTTGGTCACTAGTCAAATCGACCTACCGTGCTGACTACGCTTGTCTGGGGTTGTGTGGGGTTGAACTAAATAGATGTATAGGTAGACTGAGACAGATAGATAGAAAGATAGATAGAGAGATAGAGAGAACTGTCTAACCAGGCGATGGGGTTGGCTCATTAACATTTTCTATATAAACATTACCTTTTTTATTCCCATTTTCTTTATTTCTTGTCTTTATCTCAGCATTTTCTTTTCTTTAAGACAGTGCTTTGGTTATTGAAGAATTAAATAAATGTTGAATCTTAATCTTAGTTCGAAAATTCGGGACTTACCCACTGCAAGTAGCCTGGTGGTCTAGTGGTCAGGACGCCCCAGTGGAAGTGTCGGCCTCGCTTAGGTTCGATTCCCAGAGAGGTGGCTGGAGTTTTTATTTTTTTTTTTATTTTTTATCCTGTAATGCCATTAAGGGAAGACGTTCGGTCATCGACCTTTAAATTTACTGGATTACCCCTCCCTAGCCTCGGGGCCCTATACCTCCAAGGGGTGTTATAGTTATTTTTATTATTATTATTATTATTATTATTATTATTATCATTACTACTACTACTATTACTACTATTCATGCTGCTACTACTACTACTACTACTACTACTACTACTACTGCTGCTGCTGCTGCTGCTGCTGCTAACTACTACTAAAAAAAAAAAAAAAAAACTCATACCAATTAATCTGGCCAGGCATGTATGGCAACACTGTTCCTGCCGAGATTCTGATTGGCTGGAGGTGTTTGTTCGATTTCGTTGTTGCCTAAACTGATACGCTTTTTATTATCAGATGTGATACTAAGTTTGTCGACAATACAATCGTCAAAAGCAATAAGAAATCCGATATATACTTAACAACAATGAAATTTTCGCAGGAAGTTAGAGATATGAGTCAACAAAGTATTATGATAGTCCAAGTAAAGGTTAGCATTCGAACAATTCCTTTAACTCTTCGACACTCCATAGTATAACAGAAAATTAAGGAAACCTGCTTCATCTAAGTGTTGGTATAACACATTTAAATTTTAGGATTTGTCTGTATTGTGATAATAAAGGAGATATAATGAAATAGTTTTCCTTTAACCTACTTTGATTTTCGCAATTTTTTCAAACCTCCCTCCCCACAGAACTCGTCTTTTCATTAGAATTTTCAACTATTCAGAGTTGTGGCACGATTTATGGGTGCGGACTGATCTTATAATTTAAAAGTGTGTTATACCAACGCTTATATTAAGCAGGTTTCCTTAACTTTCTGTTATATTATGGAGTGTCGGAGATTTAAAGGAATTGTTCGAATGCTGACCTTGACTTGGACTATTATAATACTTTGTTGACTCATATCTCTATCTTCCTGCGAAAATTTCATTGTTGCTAAGTATATAACGGATTTCTTATTGCTTTTCACAATTGTGTTGTCGACAAATTCAGTATCACATCTGATTATAAAGAGAGTATCGGTTTAAGCAACAAAGAAATCGAACAAACACCTCCAGTCAATCAAAATCTCGGCAGGAACAGTGTTGCCATACATGCCTGGCCAGAATAATCGGTATGAGGTATACAACTACTACTACTATTACTACTACTACTACTACTACAACTACAATACTACTACTACTGCTGCTGCTGCTATTACTACTACTACTACTGCTAGTAGTAGTAGTAGCAGCAGCTGTAGCAGCAGTAGTCGTAGTAGTAGTCGTAGAAGTAGTAAAGATTATGTTGTAGCAGTAACAGTAGTAAAGGGGGTAATGTAATAGTAGGTGTCATGTTACCCCAATCTGTCTGATCGAGCAGACTCATCAACCACAGGCAAACAACCGCTCCTGCTAAATACAGTCATCTTGGGATAGCAAGAAAACATTAAAGATAACATAAAAAAAAAAAAAGAAGAAGCTTGCAGTAGAAGAAAAATATCTAGAGCAAAATTAAAAAGTTACATTAAGAAATAAATAAAAGTTAGTCTTCAGTACTTTGTATCTACTTCCTTGTTAATTCTAAAGTAACTTTCTGAGTTCATGAAATTTACATACCCTTTTTTTTTCATGTTATTTTGGCCCCCAGGCTCATCATGACGCGAACGCGGTGGACTTCAGGCTGATGTTACCCTCCTTTTGTGGTCCACCATCCTCTTTTCGGGGGATAGGGAGTTGAGGGATGTTGGTGTTACTGGGTAGTGGAGCCGACTGTTATAGCAGTGCCACCACGTGCAGGCATCCCTCTCCAACGCCATTCCTGTTATATGGAAGTAAATATGGGGCTAATATAATAATAATAATAATAATAATAATAATAATAATAATAATAATAATAATCTATTCTATCTATAGCCCGACGCCCTAATCCCGCCAAGGGTGGCCGCAGACAAAACGCCTCCAAGTCGCTCTGTCACCCACCATTTACCTACCCTCCCCCTAGCTCACCCCCCCTCCCTCATATACCTCTCAACTCCATCCCTCCACCTCATCCTCGGTCTACCCCTCCCTCTCCCTCCCTCCACCTCACCTACATACACCCTCTTAGTCAGTCTTTCATTCTCCATTCTCTTCACATGTCCAAACCACCTCAATGTATTTCTCCTAATCCACATCCACCCCACAACGTTCTTGCACTTCTTCGTTCGTCAACCTGTCCCTCCATGTCACTCCACAGGCTCCTCTCCAGTAACACATTTCCACTGCTCTCACTCTTGACTTGTTCCCCTCTTGCAAGGTCCACGCCTCGCTTCCATACGTCAGGGTAGGGATCTCTGTACTATCATGCAGTGACTTCTTAACTTCCATATTCACCTCCCTATTTCTCATCACTGATTTCAGTGTACCAACAACCTTCCTTCCCTGCTGTACCCTTTCACGCACTTCATCCCACAAAGTTCCATCCGTACTCATCACACTACACAAGTACTTGAATGCACTCACATTCTCCATATCCTCACCATCAAACCTCACTGTACACTCTGTGACTTCATTCCTCTCAAACACCATAACTTTACTCTTGTTTACATTAACTTTCAGATTCCTCTTCCTACACACTGTCCCAAATTCATTCACCAAGCCTTGCAATTCCCATTCATCTTCACTCAACAATACTGTATCATCAGCAAACAGCAACACCGGAATCTTCCAAATCTCACCCTCATTCATTCCACCCCCACATCCACTGCCCTACCTTGCACCTCCTTCACAACCCCATCCATGTATATATCAAACAGCCATGGAGACATCACACAACCCTGTTTCAGTCCCACACTGAGATCAAAGAACTCACTCAGCTCACCATCCACTCGCACCGTAGCCCTAGTTCCCTCGTACATACTCTTCACAGCACTCAACAATTTCCCATCCATTCCATATATTCTTAATACCTTCCACATACCTTGCCTATCTATTCTGTCATAAGCTTTCTCCAAGTCCATGAAAGCAGCATACACTTTCCTTCCCTTCTCTAGATACTTCTCCACTAAACATCTTAGAATAAATATCTGATCTACACACCCATTTCCCTTCCTAAATCCCCCTTGTTCTTCTCCAACTAGCTCCTCTGTCATATTGCCTAACCCTATCAATGAGTATTCTACCATATATTTTACCAGTCACACTAAGAAGGCAAATACCCCTATGGTTACTACATACTTCTCTCTCCCCTTTTCCTTTGTATAAAGGAACAATTATATCTGATTTCCTTTCCTCTGGAACCCTTCCCTCTTCGCAGGCCATTCTACACAACTTCCATATCCACTCCACAACAATCTCACCCCCATACCTAAGCATTTCACCAAACACTCCATCAATTCCTGGGGCCTTTCCCAACTTAATATTCTTCATCGCTTCCACTACTTCCACCCTACTGATCTCCTCCTCCCTCCTCTCATCTCTTCTTCTCCCAGCCACTCCCCAACCACTTATACTCGCACTGTTCTCACTTCTCTACATAATAATA
Source organism: Coenobita brevimanus (assembly GCF_032717465.1). NCBI lineage: Eukaryota > Metazoa > Arthropoda > Malacostraca > Decapoda > Coenobitidae > Coenobita > Coenobita brevimanus. The sequence goes on from NC_137069.1 coordinate 21,623,011, forward strand.
ATAATAATAATAATAACAAAAACAACAAAAACATATAGTAATAATAATAACAACAACAATAATAATAATAATAATAATAATAATAATAAAAATAATAATAACAATAATAATCTGTCTATAGTCAGACGCCATAATCCCATAAGGGGTGGCCGTTTGTCTGAGGGAAGGGCACCAACCCTCCGCCAATCCACTTGTTGAAATGTAGGGAACATGTATAGGTTGGTTATATGGTTACCACCCAGCGATGTAAATGGTTTCCTGGATTACAGGAAACCATCTGGCTTGTCACTCAGTCTAAAGTCACGTGAAGTGGAAAGAAGAGTATTAAAATGCAACAGGAAATATCGGGGAAATAGAAAGAGAGGAGGGCAGACACAGAAAAAGAATGACAAAGGCGAAGAAGTAGGCAGCACTACATCAATGAGTGGATAAGGGTAACCACCAACTGCCACCAAAAATAATAATAAAGAAACATAAAGACACAACCATTCTAAGAATAAAAGTACACTGTCTTTATTTAATGACATTCAGTCAAATTTTATTGACAAACTAAAAAAAAAAAAAAAACATACAAATCTTGCCTTGGCCAGGTAACCAAGGAGAGGTGGGAGAAAGGGAGAATAACCATCTTTATTTGTATACATATTACATAATTTTTACACACATCTCTTTTATATGTATTACAAACCTGTGTTCTGTATATAAAAATCTGTTTACTTATCTATTAACTTCTCACTTAGGACACAGCTGGCATGAAAAAGGGATCACTGAAGTGATGGGGGTGTTATCAAAACTGTACATATAGTGTGTTTACCTTAACTTGGCCAAATATTTCAACATTTTGTAACACACTCCCTGTAGCTCAATGGCAGAATACAATACTACGGCGGCTCCTACATGCTTTACACAGCTCTTCTTCGTGACTAGCACCGTATTTCTAGCCTCTTGTTACAGTTAAGCCAAGTTAAAGTGAACAGAACATAGTGAGAGGGAGTGAGGTGGGCTGCTTCTCGTATATCACACAACGCAAGTATTATCAAATCCTAACACCATCATCCTTTCACAGTGTTTCACAATCTTGTCACGATTCTCAGTATCCTTTCACAGTTTTCACCATTGCTTCACAGCTTTTCATTATCCTGCCAAGTTTTTCATCATCGGGTCACCGTTTTTCACCTTTTCATAGTTTTCACCAACCTTTTCACAGTTTTCACCATAATTTTCAGTTTTCACCCACCTTTTCCCAGCTTTCAGTTTTCACCATCCCTTCACAGTTTTCATCATCCCTTCACAGTTTTCATCATCACTAGTTCGAGTGTCGTAGCTAAAACTACAACTGTGATTCTTAAACCTTTCTAACACCAATTCTCTCCATCACATTTATGTTCTTATTACTATTGGACAATCTCTTGAATCTAGTAAGTATCTCTAGCACTGAAGGGGATTATAAGAAAATGATTAATGTCTACTGAATAATCACAGTGTCTTTCATACCTCATCGCTACTACAGCAAGATTTCGTTCAGCTCAGAAGTGATTTCTAGTAGTGAAAGAGTTAATGTAAATATTCTTTAACCCTTTCGAAACCATGTCAATTATTTATGCCAAGTCCAGACTATTAATATTCATTTTTGGAGGGATTAGTGATAGTAAAATTGTTTTAAATGTCAGGACCAACTTCCCTAGCCCCGGGCCTCTACGCTCCTATAGAGCAACACAGGACTAGATGATGATGATGATGATAATGATGTTCATGATGATGATGATGATGATGATGATGATAATGATGTTCATGATGATGATGATGATGATGATGATGATGAAAACTGTTGAAATCTACTTCACCTTAAAAAAAAAAAAAAAAAAAAAATGAACAAGGAAATTTCGTGATTAAATAAAAGCATTATTGAATATTAAACAGGCAGTTGTCATTACAAAATAAAAATGTTTTCCAAAATATAAACCTGTTGCCTTTAAATTAACCCTTTATATTGGTGGAAAGTGGCAAACTAATTCTGTTGGGTACATTAAACCTTTTTTAAGTAATATTTTGTCATTATGGACTTAAATCTTCAGGTCCGACATTTTTACATATTATTCCTGCTCCTTCTACGTTTTATAAATTTAACTTTATATAAAAACTATTTGCATTGACAGGATTAAAAATTGCTTCCACTAACCCCTTCACAACCAAAACTCTCCCCTAGATCTGAAGAAAATCGTCTGGAAATTGCAAGAATATAACTGTAAAACTCTCATGAGATTGAAAACATTTATATCAAAACAAAAATAAAATTGCCCATAAACAGGTCACGGCATTTAGGCATAGGGGGGAAATTCGATAATGTGTATCCTATTTCACACAGCTATGGATATTGAAATGGATGAACGACAATGTTCACAGGTAAAGTGGTGTTTGTCATTCTATTATCACTCTAATTTATTGGGTTTAATTTCGCTAACTTCCAAATGTACTAATCTTTTCATCCCTCCCTACTGCCAGATACTGAGTTTTTTTTTTTTTTTTTTTTCTGCTCGTGGACAAAAATATTAATCCATTTTATTTTCACAGTAATTTCAGTTATTGGATTAATTAAGTTACATTCCACATACAGCAATGTTTTCACCCCTCCCTATTGCCAAACGCTGAATGTTTTTATTTTTATTTATTGCACATGGACAATATTAATAAACCAGTTTCTGGACATGCTACTCTTTCCATCAGTTATTCCAAGCTGTTAATACTAACCTTACCACCTTCCCTATTTCCATATGCTGATTTTATTTATATATTTTTGTTACTGTATCTTCAAAAAAAAACACGGTTCCAATATATAGACATAAATTATCATCGATTTTCATAACTTGTCAACCTTTCCACTCATTTTTCTAAACTGTACTTGCTAGTCTTTCCACCCTCACTACTTCCATATACCAAAAGCGTCTTTACTTTTTTTTTTTTTTTTTTTAACTATTGCATTCTCCAAGTAAAAGCAGTTCCAGCAGATACACATTAAAAAAAAAAATCCCAAAATTTCAACTTTTTGTTAACATACTGAATTTATGTTTATTATTTACTATTACTGTAAACTGGTACTCAAAGTAAACACAATCCATGCTCATGAACATAAAACAATCCACTTTCCAAACAGCTCAACCATTCTTTTTTTTCTATTGTTTTTTGCCTGTTGAATTTGTTTATTATTTTGTATGATTGTATAATCAAAGGTAACACAATCTAAACACATATATAGAAATAAAAAATAAACAACTCACCAAATATCCCATTAAAAATAATCTGCATTTCTAACATTTCATAAAAGCATAAAAATTATCTACTTTTTGAACATTCCATAAAAATTAGCTACTTTTCGAACAGTCTATAAAAATTATCTACTCTTCAAATACTCCATAAAAGTTATCTAGTTTTCGCATATTTCATAAAATTATCTACTTTTCGAGCATTCCATAAAAATTTATCTACTTTTCGAACATTCCATAAAAATCTACTTTTTTGACATTCTATAAAATCGTCTACTTTTTAAACATCCCCCACAATATACGATATATACTTTCTAAAAGTTTCTGAACATTTCACATAAAAGTCACCTACTTTTCGAACACAAAAAATTTTCTGTACAATAAAATTATCTAGTTTTTGAACATTCCAGCCCTTTCCCCCTTTCCTAAGTGCTGCCTTGTTCCAGCCCACCTCGTCCTCTGTATTAATATACTTATGGTAAAGGAAAATGGGCGGACTGATTTTATGGCACACGTTGCAGCACTGCGAAACTGCTGGTGTGGGTGCTTGTGTGGTGGTATTAATAATGGAGTGCTCGGTATTAATGGTGGGTATGTAAAAAATACCACTTAATTATTATTATTATTATTATTATTATTATTATTATATTATTTCACATGTTTGGTGCCGTGAACTGAAGTGGCAAATTAGCGTTACAGGGTTGCAGTGGATGAAGAATAATTAATAATAATGATAATCAAATAATAATAATAATGATAATAATAATAATAATATGCCCATCGAGCACACGAGAGCTCCTATCGACCACACGAGAGTTATTGAGCCAGATAATCATTTCAGTCCTAATTTTCCCCTAAAACAATAACAGATTTTTAGTCAGGTTCCAAATTATTGAAGGTAATTAGCAAGAAAAGGGGGAAACAATGACACAAAAAATTCTGATGAACAATTTTTCTATAAACTACTATGGATTTTGATCAAAAATAATTGATATAATAAAAGAATATACTCTTTTAGCTCTGGAAATTTTGACAGGCAATTTTTTCCTGTATACTACTATTGCTATTAATTAAAAAAAAAAATAATAGATATATTAAGGAACTGGTTTTTAGTCGATTTTTGTAGGTGTAATTGCGGCCTTAAAGGTAAAAAAAAAAAACGACTAATAACGAGGACCTAGTGTAGACGGTGCTTAATAATAATAATAATAATAATAATAATAATAACAACAAAAATAAGTCTTGGAAGTCAAGACGTAGAAAAAACAGTGGGACTAAGAAGTGTTTAATAATAATAATAATAATAATAATAATAATGCTATGGCCCTACACCCTTTCCAAAGCACTTCATCGTGATTAGCACTCTAGCGCTAATCATTTGTTGCAACTGAGAATTCAAGATTGAGGAATGGAATTTTAGGACATACTGTATCATAGTGTTAATCTATTGTTGCAAATAAACACTGAAGGTGAACATAGGCCAAATATCAGATTCTATTACGAATCTTTTGTTACAGCTGAGCATTCAAGATGGCGAGATGGCAATTTTAAGCCAAGTTAGAGTGAAAGGAGTATGGCAGGGAGGAGATACTAGGCAGACAACCAAGCTAGCGAAATTACGGTGTATGGTGTCGTAGTGACGGCGTTAAATCGATCTATGTTAATATACAAGACACATCAAGAGGAGAAAATTTTAGAACCGAATATCCATGGATTTTGGTGTATTGAGACTACGAAAAAAATAAGACAAAAATAACAATAGAAAGTGGTGGTTTTATACCTGACATGAAATCAGTTTTACTTTTTTTTTTTTTTTATATTAACTTCTCTCAAAATTCACTTTTTTTTTTTTTTTTTTTCCAATATTTGTGTTTTGTATAAATTTGGGTCTCGCACACAAAGGACGCAATTTTTATCTTAGTAACCAGACAGGTTTAGCTATGTTAGATTAATGGTGTATGTGTGTTAAAATGGTGGCAGCAGTAGAAATGATAGTGGTGGTGATGGTAGTGGTGGTGGTGGTAGTGGTGCAGGTGGTGGTAGTGGTGGTGCTGGTGGTGGTGCTGGTGGTAGCGGTGCTGGTAGTAGTAGTAGTAGTAGCAGCAGTAGTAATCATATAATAGTGTCAGCAGCAATTCAACACCATAAGAGGCCGCAGCCTAATGGACGAGTTTCCGGTCAAAATTTTTTTTGAAGTTAGATACTTGTATGGGTAAATGATACTCAGAAAATAACTGTGTCAACCATTATTTCCGATAAAAATGTGCAGAAACATGAAAAAATCATAAAGTAGCCGAAAAATCACGTGACACTGAAACGGCCTGTGATTTGTCGTGACGTCACCTCTCACACTGAGGCAGCATAGTCTGCTTTGTTAACGTTGAGCCAGGATACACTGTGCTTAATTCTGACCTCTAAGAATGTCCAGTGACAAGAGGAACAATTGCTAATGTTTCGTTCCAATGTGTAAATGCACTGACAAAAGCACAGTAGAGAAATTATTCCTCTGTATACTAGCCAATAACAATAAACGAAAGCAGTGGTGGCTGGCTGCTCGTCGGAAGTTCCCAGTGCTGGAATGCAGTCTTTACTGTTGTGAAAATATTATATTCTTCACCATAATAGGTTCATATACACCTAATTATCTGAAATTCAGTAAAAAAAAACTATGCTTTATTCAATTATTAATAGAATATTAGGAATCAGAGCGAAAACGTGCTAAGGTTAACAGGTATTTCTACTTTAGATCGCCAACATGCCTTGACAGACTTCTGTTTTGCACAGATACTGATTTTAAGGGTAAATAAGTGCATTTGTATGTTAAATTAATAATTATACAAGGCAGAAGTATTGCCAAGGCAAGCTGTTCAGCTAAAGGAGAAACGCCCGCTAATTTTAGCATGTTTTCGCTGTGAATCCGGATTTTTTAAAAGATAAAATTAAATACAAAAATTTGACCAGATTTCGAATAATTAGGTGAGTATGAACCTCTATGGTGATAAAATCTATAACACTTACCAATTAAAAAGGGCCAATTCGGTGTTGATTCTGTAAATGACCGCCGATTCGGTATTTCGCCACACTCCCCTGAAGTACCGTAGTTGAGTCACTGAAACTTTTTTTTTCTTCAGAACACTAATAATGAAGAGGTCAGATAATATGATATGAGCATAATACCATCATAAACTTATACAACTGATACTGTATGGCATACATTTAACACTTCCCACCTCATGAGGTACGAGCACCGCTCGGGAATGGTGTAGCTGTAAAGCTATTTCTGGTCGATTTCACCACAATTTACCTAACAGGCACCACCCATTTACGCCATGAAAAATATTCCTTCACAACATACCTGAAGGGGGTAGTTTGGATCTACGGTGGCCATGTAGGTACAACTATCATCTCCGTTACTGGTAAAGTATTGTGTGATGGATTGGAGCGTCGTCTGCAGTGTGAATGCTGACGTCATCGCCAACATGGCGGCTCCTTCCCTCCAGTCGCAAAGAATTAAAGTTATCACGTCTTGTTCAGTGCAAATGATAAATTAAATTAAAAGATATATATACCGTAAGTTTTTAAGTACATGGCAGAGTGCACTGGCCATGTTTACCCAGAACCGACAACTCGTCCATTGGTGTTAGAGACGTCTAGCACCAACGCCTATGCGAGTTATTCTGCCTGTTCTACCTTAGCATTCACTTTATAATCTCTGTCTCCTTAATTATCCCTTAATGTCTCTTAATATCTCTTAATATAACTTTCATATACAGTATCTTTTATATATCTTTAATATCTCTTTAATTTCTTCTTAAATTGACATAGTAACACAGAAGACGATATTCAGGGGCAATGCTTAGAATAAATCGCGATGGAAAGGTTGTTACGTCATCTCCCAAGCCGTTTATAAAGCCACCCTTACCATTAACCTCTTCACGCCGATGACGCCTTTGCCTATTATATTCTTGCTACCCCCAGATGATGAAATATTACTAAGAAAAACCCTATCTTTCCTGTTAACGTCATCTTTTCCTGTTATCATTATCATTTCTTTCCATTAACCTCACCTCTTCCTATTAACATCATCTCTTCCTATTAACACCATCATCATCTCTTCCTATTAATATCAACATCATCTTCCTGTTAACATCAACATCTGCTCTTCCTATTAACATCATCTTTTCATATTAACATCATCTCTTCCTGTTAACATAATCTCATTTGTTAACATCATCTTTTCTTATTAACATCACCTCTTCCTATTAACATCATTTCTTCCTATTAACATCGTCTCATATCATCATCATCTCTTCCTATTAACATTGTCGTTTCCTCTCTCTCTCTCTCTCTCTCTCTCTCTCTCACACACACACACACACACACACACACACACACACACACACACACACACACACACACACACACACACACACACACACACACACTTAAAATCTGTGGCGTGACTAGCTGAGCATTAACCCACACCCCAGTAATTCTCAGCCTTACCCATCCTATTGCTATTACTACTATTGTTTGTTACTATTTTTATTATCTTTACTACTCTTATTTCTGTTACCATTATTTTTACACTATATTTACTACAATTATTACTGTTACTACTATTTTTACTACTATCTTTACTATTCATACCTGTTACTCACCATCCACTCACTTGATGTAGTGCTGCTCTCGGGTGTCTGCCCTTTCCTCTCCATCCTTTTTTCTCTCCATTCTCTTCTGTCTTTCTCTCCTTCATTCTTTCCTTGTCCTTCTGCCTACGGGTGACTTTACACTCCCTCTTCTGTCTTTCTTTCCTTCATTCTTTCCACTTTTTTCTGCCTGTGGGTGACTCTACACTGAGTGACAAGCCAAATGGTTTCCTGTGCACCAGGAAACCATTTACTACGCTGGGTGGTAACCATATAACCTAATTTTGGCGCCTGGTGGTTTAGTGGGTAATTATTGCGCTCCAATCGGATTAAGCCGGTGAAGGTTTATATCGAAGGGATGGTTGGGGTTTATTGCTCATGTATTGCCACTGAGGGATGAGTGAGGCTGGTCACTCTCATCTTAAATGTCGGGACCAACTGCATAGCCCTGGGCTCCTACGCTCCTCATGGGGCAATGTAGGATTGGATGATGGATGGATGGATGGACAACTATTATTAGTTACTACCATCTTTACTGTTACTACTACTGTTTTACTACTATCTTTACTATTATTACTATTACTCCGGTACTATTTTTACTACCATCTTTACTACTCTTATTACTATTAGCTCCTACTATTACCCTCCACTGGATAACTATCAGATTCCTAGTGGCCCCTTCAGATTTATTTCCCTCCCCCCAAAGGTCCGCACAAACATTAAAGAATTATATATTAAGCAGTTTGGTTTAGTAATGTAGCATGAGGATATTCATTTTAATAGAAGAAATATACTGCATATTCTCTTCAGTCGTTTCCCCCCAAAAAGGAGTATATATGTTCATTTCAAAATCTACATACTTTCCTGAAACTTTTACAAAAGTACAACTCACCCTGCCCCCCTCCCCCCAAAAAATAAATATTACCGTGACTCCCTATAAAAAAAAAAAAAAAAAGCCCCCCTCAAAAAAAAATAAAAATCTTGCATCCCCCACCAAAATAATATCTAGCATCCCCCCCCCCCAAAAAAAAAAGTCTTGCCTTAGCCCCCTTGGAGGTTATGCCCTCCAGGCTGAGAACCACTGTCCTAACCCCTCGGTCACTGCGACATCTTTCACATCTTCTCAGTACCGTCAAGGAATTATTATTATTATTATTATTATTATTATTTTAGCTGTGGGAGTTACAGTATGTATAACCTTCACTAACATCCCATTCACTGCAAAGGATAATACATATGTCCATTATTACCCCCATTAACTGAATTATCTTTTTATTCATTTTTAAAGCCTTCATTAATCCCCATCAACTGAATTATAAAGGATATATACAGTCTTCCTTAATCCCATTATTTGAAATGTGTGGGTTATGTATAGCCTTCAAGACCCCTATTTATTTTGTTAGTTATTCAGTTCTTTATCAACCCCATCTAATTATAGCGGGTATTTACAGCCTTCACCAACACCATCATCTGATTTGTTGAGGTAAATATAGTCTTAATTAACCCCAGGATAACCTCGTCCCCTACGCTTAAAAATAAAAATAATGTATCTATAAGGTTGCAAGAATAAAAGAAAAAGGCGTCTTTGAGCTGAAATGGTTACCTCACACCGGGTCCCGCTGTGAGGTTACCTGTGTTGGAAAGTAAAATTCATTCCATCAGTTCCAGGACATATGAATTTCACTCTTGCTCTCAGACGATTTTCCTCAGCTTGACCTCTACTGACCTATGGGTTGATGGGTGAAGTGGTAAGTTAGGAGCAATGTTTTTCACAGTTATACCTCTTACACTTTAACCTGGCCCAGATTTTCTTTGCAGATTTTTTTTTTTTTTCAGTGGTAGATGTAAGCAATAATACGGCTCTACATCCCTCCCCATAGCACTTCTTCATGACTAGCATTCTGTTTTAGTGCTGGTGTTACGACTCAACATTCAAGACAGGGAGTTTGCAAATGTAGACCAAGTTAGGGTAAAAACAGTGTAAGTAATGGCAACCCCTCCCAACATTACTAGAGGTCCCATCCCAGCTGAATAAAATCGTCTGTTGTCAGCATGAATTAAGGACGTCGTGGTACTGAAAGGGCTAAGTGGACGGCTTCCCACATGGGGCGTGATGTGCCAAAATGGTGAGGTGGGCAGAGAGAGAGAGAGAGAGAGAGAGAGAGAGGCTGACTCACAAAATGTAGTTTCGAAGCACCCAGTTTTTGAGGGATTACCGGGTTTGTTTTGAAGTTATGTTGTTTTAATGGCTTACCTGATGCAATTTTGAAGTACAGAGTTGTTTTGAAACATTACTGGGTGTGTTGTTTTAGATGTATATTGTGTTGATGGTTTATCTGATGCAGTTTTGAAGCAAAGTGATGTTCTGAAACAGTACTGGGTGTGTTGTTTTAAAGTTACATTGTTTTGAGTGGCTTACTGATGCAATTTTGAGGCAGTGCGATGTTCTGAAGCATTACAAAGCATTACTGGGTGTGTTGTTTTAGTTACATTGTTTTGAATGCCTTACCTGATGCAGTTTTGAAGCACAGTCATCTGAAGCATTACTGGGTGTGTTGTTTTGAAGTTACGGTGTTCTGAAGCATCATGTTTTGGAGTGTTTTGAAGCATTATGTTGTTTCAAAGTCAGGTGTTGTTGTGATGCTTGGAGTTGATTCAAAGTTTGCTGTTGTCTTGAAGCATGGTGTTTTGAAGCTGTATGATGATCTGAAGCATTATGTTGATTTGAAGTGTTGTTTCGATCCATAGTGTTTCAAAGGATGGCATTTTTTTCTAATTAAGTTGTTCCAAACATATGTGCATCAGGTGAGCATGCCAAATTACCTAGTTCACTGGATTAATCTGCTGATGATGAAGTAGTGGTTCAGTTTGCTTATGTGGAGTAACATATTTCAAGACGTCTTTTGTTAATACTTCAATCTTCTATCTATACTTCCTTTTCTGATTTAAAACAGTGGTTCATAATCCATCCTGTAAAGCAGCCTCAAGAGATTTAAAAAAAAAAAAACACACTTTATAACAGTTGTCAGAAATCTTTCTGAGGGTATTCTTCTTTAAGGCCACCAAATGTTAAAATTAAATAATACGAATCTCTTTGAATGAGTGGAGTATAAGTGACAGCCTAACTCACCTATTATTATCTCCTCGATCCTAGCTAGCTCCCCTCGATTTGGCCAAATCTTAAAGGATACTTACCTAGATAAGTCGGAATGACATATGATGAAGGGCTTGTGGTCTTGGTTGGGTTGCATCGGTCGAATCCAAGGGTCCAGGTGCTGGTTATATACAATGAGCTCAAGCTAGTTAGCTTGAACGAAACTAAAAAAATGGTGTATCTCCTCCTTCACTGAATTCAGAGATGCCAAATATTATTACAGTTATTTTAATACAATCAATTATTTCATGAAATTTACAAGGAAGGTGTACTCTAAGTTAATCTTAGTTTAAAAATAAAACTAAAGGCAAATATTCATTTTCTCTAAAGACCTTCCGTTTTCCATGTCATCATACCACGCAAGCGCAGTCATGTACATGGAATATTCCTATCATTATAGGTATCTATACACGTATTTACGTTATAGTTGTCCAAAAAGTTAAACGCAGTAGCATTTAATATAATAATAATAAAGACTATTAACAGGAAAACTAGGACAAATTCCTGGGTTATTAAACCTCTTTGAATCAGCACTAATACGTTCTCTGGTAAATTCCTCTGCTTTCAACACAGACAACTATATCAAAAGGTGTGCATATAATGCTACACACAGGATACCTCCCTCTGGGGGAAATAGTTTCAACAATAGCCATCATCATCATCATCATCATCCTAACCCACTAATGAATGAGAAACAATAATAATCATCACCATCTTCATCCTAACCAACTAGTAACTGGGAAAACATATAATGAAACGTCTAACTTACTCTTGTAGCTGTATAAGGACATGAACCTGGGCATATAAGAACCCATTATGGCACTCAAACTCATCTGGCAAAGGACTGGCTTACATGATCAGCGCTGAAGTGTGGTGTTGCTTTGAAGTATGGTGTTGCTTTGAGGTGTGACGTTGTTTGGATGTGTGGTGTTGTTTTGAGGTGTGACGTTGCTTGGATGTGTGGTGTTGCTTTGAAGTGTGACGTTGCTTGGATGTGTGGTGTTTCGGAAAGTGATGTTGACTCGAACTATTGTATTTTAAACAACAATATTGTTTTGAAGCTTGTTACAAAGTGATCTTGTCTTGAAGAACGGTACTTTTTTGAGCTATGGTGCTGAAGTGACTGCATTAATAGTGTTGTCGAAATACTTATCCCTCATTAAAGAGGAACAGTTGTTTGATTTCCCCTTTGACACAATATCAAAGAGGAGTTGTTTTCAAGTAGGGTCCTTTTTTAAATTATAGTACTGAAGTGACTGTCTGTAGTAGATGGTCTTGTCAAATTACTCAACTCTCTAAATATCCCACTAAATCAGTATGGTTGTTTAGCTTGACCTTTGACCCAGTTTTCATGCCATCATCAGTGACCACAATTCAACACCTAACTTCAATACTGATCACATTAAACCATCGCAAAAAGGTGAATACACTTCAGATGTGCCAGAAATGATGATAAAATACACTCAATACACTCCAAGTCAAGCAACCCTACCTAATAATTTCTGGAGAGCAGCACAACACACTTTAATTTGTCTTTTTTCTCGATTTTTTTTTTAATAAGACAAATATTCTCCTGTCAACCTTACGAACAGTTTATCGTGGATCACAAACAGACTTACGATAAAATACCTGCCATAACTAAGATTCATTTTACAGGAAAGACAAGGGGAGTGAATAATTGAATCTTTCCAAACCTATATCATCCTGCAGTTACAAGTCTTAGGTCCCAGTCCATTCGCCTATAACCTGCACCTCACAAATATATTATTTTACCTCACTCCCAAGACTTTTTTTTTTTTTTTAATTCTTGCTGCCCCAGACTATTTTATTCAGCTCTGGAAAAAGGCCTCTCGCACTGAAGGGGTATACTGACTCTACCTAACCCCTCCGGTGAAAAAAGGGTCTGTCTTAAAGATGAATAAAGTCGTCTGGTAATGGCAAGAAATGGGAAAAAAAATCATCCTTCAGTTTTCAGTGGAAACTCGAATCCGCCTCTCTCTCTCTCTCTCTCTCTCTCTCTCTCTCCCTCTTGTTACCTCCAGACGGTTTCATTGAGCCAAGGAAGACATTTTTAGCAGTGAGAAAATAAATGAGTGAAAGTTACAATATATTCAACTAATTAGCGTAACTCACCTCTGATTTTATTTTTCTTGTAATTTATTTCACGTGGATAAATGGTAGATAAAAGAAAGTATTCCGGACCTTTACCCATTCCACTGCGCTTCTTCGTGACTAGCAGTGTATTGTAGAGACTAGAACGTTACTATGGCTCCGCATCCTTTCCACATCGCTTCTTCGTGACTACCATCACATTCTAGTGTTAATCTAATCCACATCTCAGCACTGAAGATGAAAGGACGGTAATTTTTAGGCCACGTTGGAGGGAAGGGAGTATAGAAGAGGAGGGGTTAAGGAAGGCTACATCTAACCCATCCTGAGCTGAACAAAATCGTCTGGAGATATTGAGAACATACAGATCATCGGTGTGAAGGGGTATTAATCTCACCTCACTCATGTCTCTTCCTTCACTTCAACTATTTATATAACTTTTGCTGACACTTTTTTCTCTTCACTAACTTTAACTCATGTTCATTTTTTTTTTTACCGATTTTATTTCTCTTCCCTTACATCTTTTCACTTTATACACCTCATTTCAAGCCTCCCCTCATCTCACTTCTTTACATTTCATATCACTTTAACCTACAGACACTTCAGACATTGCTTCTTGTCACTTCCCTAGCCTTCCTCCTTTCATTCTTTCATCTTAAAACTTCCCCGCACCTCACCCTCTTCACCTAGCCTTCCCTTCCCTTCATTTTAGTCACTTCATGCTATTTACTGTTGTCAACCCTGGAACTTCATGTCACTTCACTCATCTTCATTTATTTTCAACTTTTTCTCACTTCACCTCACTCATCCCAGCTAACTTCAACCCTAACGCTCCATGCCTCTATATTTTCAGATTTCCCTGTCCCTCAAACCCACAAAGATTTCTCACATCTATCTGCTCACTCGTCTCACATTACTCATCTCACGTCAAGCTTTATCTCACCTCAGCTCTATGATCAGTTTCCAGACATCGTAGAGCTTTCTGATTTCTTGATATCGCGTTTTTTAACTCAAAAATGCACAAAAATTTACTCATCGACTTGTATTTTCATTTTTTTTTTTCAGTTCTCGTCATTTTTTTTTTCATTTTAAACTCTTTTAACATATATCAATTTACTCATCGTCAGCCACATTTCAAATTTTCATACTCGTTCTCACTCTGAAAAATGATACATCTCCCATTAATTCACTCATCGGCTTTTAGATATCCAGTTTCATTTTGTTTCGGTTGTATTAAGTATATTTCATATCACTCACTCAAATTATTTCAACTCACACTTCTTCATCTATGGTTCCAGGACTCTAGATTTCAATTCTTCATTTCTCTCTCTCTCTCTCTCTCTCTCTCTCTCTCTCTCTCAAGTACATCATATATATATCAATTTCTTCACTCAGCTAACTCACCTAACTAACACTCACGTTTTCTAACATTCCAGTATTTCAGTTCCTTCTATATTCTAACTTATAAGCATTTGTAACTTAGCTTTCCTCAGCATATCACTAACTCTCCTTTCGTTTCAGCTCACTTCATTTTTCTTATCCAATATTAGAATCGTTTTCAACCTTTTATCTTTCCATAGATTCACATTCTTCTATAATTTTAGCTCACAAACGATCCCAGTATTCTCGACTCAAATCTCGTCTCACCTCAGCTCACTTCCGCTCCCTGATTCACAGCTCCAGTAGTTGCAAAGCTTCCAGACTTCCAGATTTTAACTTTGTACTCATAATTCTAGCTCACAGATGATCTCACTTTTCTCATCTCATCTCATCTCATATCTCTCCTCACCTCGGCTCACTTCTCTTCTCTGATCCATTTTTTCAGTCGTCGTAAGGCATTTTGCACTTTTATTCTAGCTCACTCCTCTCATCTCAAATCTCGTCTCACACCGCTGGCTTGGCTCACCTCGTCTCAATTCTCATCTCCTTTTGGCTCACTTCTCCCTGATCCATAATTCCAATGGTAAGGCTTCCCAATTTCTCTCTATTCTCCTTTCCAGTTTCTCTCTACTTTTTCTTTCCAATTTTACTCTTTATTTTTCCTCCCCAACTCCTCTCTGTTTTTCCTCTTTATTTTCCAACCCAATTTCTCTCTTTATTGTTCTCCCCATTTCCTCTCCTTATTTTTCTCTGTATTTTCCTTCCCAATTCCTCTATTTTGTTTTTCTCTTTATTCTCTTTCCTACTTCCTATCTTTTTTCTTTTTATTTTCCTTCCTAATTTCTCTCTTAATTTTTCTCTTTATTTTTCTTCCCAATTCCTCTCTCTATTTTTCCTTTTTAATTCTCAAACATTTGGATGGGCGGTCTTCTTCATTAGGGTTTTGGAAAGATTGAGCTCACATATGGAGAGAGAGAGAGAGAGAGAGAGAGTAGAGGTGAAGACAAGCTAGAGAGGTGTGCGTGGAGGATGAAAGAGAAGAGGCAGTCGAAGAGATGGAAGGAAGAGGAAAGACTGAGAGAGATAGGGGAAATGAAGAGAAAGAAAGAGGACGGAAAAGGTGATTGGGGAAAGATAAATAAAAAGAGGCAAAAGATATCAGCAACAAAAACAAAAGGAAGGAAAGAGATATGCGGTAAAAGAAGAGGCTGAGAGAGAGAGAGAGAGAGAGAGAGAGAGAGAGATTAAAGAAAACGAGACAGGCTAAAAAGATAAGCAAAGAAGGAACATTAAGGGAGACTCGTGTAGATCACAGATAGAGACCTACACCATATAGACGAAAACGACGAAGAAATAAGCAAGAAAAGTCGTAGAGAAAAAGATGGTAAAAGGCGAAAGAAAACGAGAGGCTAAACAACAAGTGAAGAAGTTAAAACTGGAGGGGGAGGTCTCATGTAGATCACAGGCATAGAGCTACCCTGTGAAAGAAAAGTCTGACGAAGAAAGCAAATAATAATAATAATAATAATAATAATAATAATAATAATAATAATAAACTAATGAAGAAAAAGGACGAAGAAAAAGTCAAAGCTTAGAGAAAATGAGAAGAGGGAAAAAAAAGGGTAGTCACAGCTTAGAGAAATATGGGATAGGGGAAAGAAAATAAGCAGAAAAACTCATGAAGACACAAGGGAAAGAAGAAGGGTGGTCACAGCTTAGAGAAAAAGTGAAGAAAGAGGGGAAACATAGTAGTCAAAGCTGAGAGGGGAAAAAATAGTCACTGCTTAGAGAAAACGAAATGGAAGTGGGGAAAAAAAGGGGGGGGGGGGCAGTCACAGCTTAGAGAAAACGAGAAGGAAGAGGAAAAAGGGAAAAAGGGCGATCACATCGTAGAGAAAATGGGATACGGAAAAAAGGAAAATGGAGAAGGTAACATCAGGGGAGACTCAGGTAGACCCCAGACAGAGGACCGCCGCCAGAGATATCGCCACTAGTAGCCCCGTCCACCGTAGACTGGAGGCTGAGTTGCAGTAGGAGAAGTCACAGGAGCAGACCCGGCGGATGAGGACCCGGGTGGTGTAGGTCTCGCACGTGTTGGTCATGATGGTGTCGTTGGTGGCGCAGTTTCGGTGGAAGCTCTCGATCTCCCCTGGAAAAAAAAAAAGAAAAAAAGAGAGAGAGGATTATGTTATAGGGAGGCTTCGCAGCTCCCCTTCCATACCGATTTATTTTGCATACTTCGCTTTTAACATTGCTGTCATGCTTTTTTTTTTTTTTTTTTAATCGTTTTAATATGGATTGCAGCAAATAAGAGAATCATGAGTGTAATGTATGGAATAAATCGCTAAGGAAGAGGTGTTAGGGAGTCACCAAAATAGTTTTAATACGATCTATAAACTACATAGATAATTTTATCCCTTTTATGTGGTCCTAACTTAATATTACGAGAGAGAGAGAGAGAGAGAGAGAGAGAGAGAGAGAGAGAGAGAATCACCATGCATACGTAATGTGCTCCCAACCTGCATGAACAGCAGTCAATGAAGGTTTGGTCTGTAATTTATTGGCATGAACTAATATTAACCAGCTTTTAACCAGTATTGTATTTATAGATTTATCTCATTATTTTTTCTTTAGCTTTATTTATTACAATTATTTTATAGAAGTTTATTTCTTAGCTACTTTAAAAATGTTGTTTAAAAATTCGTCTAATTCGTATTATCTATCTATAGCCAGACGCCTTATAATCCCACAAAGGGTGGCCACAAACAAATCGCTTCCATTTAGCCCTGTCCCCTGTCATTACGCTGCCCTCTCCCCAACTCACATCCCCTCTCCCGTATACCACTACACTCCACTCCTCCATCTCATCCTCTGTCGGTCTCCATTTCGCCCTGCCCCCTGTCATTACGTTGCCCTCCCCTCCCACCTCACACCCGCTCTCTCATATACCTCTCCACTCCATCCCTCCATCTCATCCTCGGTCTACTCTCTACTCTTTATTTAATTTATTCATATTTTTAATTCTTTCTTATGAAATAATGATAAAACTGTGCCTAAAACTGCTTGTCAGAAATTCACTATATTTTGCATAAAGAAAGGTTGCTGGTTCTTTGAAAGCAGTGATAAGAAACAGGGAAGTGAGCATGGAAGTGAAAAAGTTACTACATGACAGTATTGTGATACCAACTTTAACGTATGGAAGTGAAGCTTGGACGTTGTTGGAAGGACACAAGTCAAGAGTGAGAGCAGTGGAAATGAGTTATTTAAGAGGAGCCTGTGGAGTCACATGGAGAGGCAGGCTGACGAATGAGGATATAAAGGAGCGTTGTGGTGTGGATGTGGATGTGATAGGAAGCGTTATGAGGAATACACTGAGGTGGTTTGGCCATGTGGAGGGGATGGAAGGTGAAAGACTGACGAAGAGAGTGTATGTGAGTGAGGTGGAGGGGGGAAGAGGGAGGGGGAGGCCGAGGATGAGATGGAGGGATGGAGTGGAGAGGTATATGAGAGAGGGGTGTGTGAGTTGGGAGCAGGGCAGTGAAATGGCGGGGGACAGGGCGACTTGGAGGCGATTTGTTTGTGGCCACCCCAAACGGGATTGAGGCGTCTGGCAATAGATAGATAGATGGATAGTTCCCAATCATGTCAAAGCGTTCTGGTGGAGGTGAGGCCAAAAGTGGTCTGTTTTTTTATGTCACAGGTCAAGGCCAAACATCCCACCATGTTGACAGGTGACTGTTGAAGAGGCGGCAGTTAAGGGTTACTTTGTTTTTTCCGTATTTTTCCATCAATATTTTCGAAACTTTATTCTTCTACTTACACACACACACACACACACACACACACACACACACACACACACACACACACACACACACACACACAGACTGGAAATGGCTTACCAGAATGAAATTGATGAAATAAAGAAGCAGATGCACTTGCAAAAGGAAGAAATAGAAAAACTAGGAAGGGAGGTCAACAAGAAAGACACAACCATATGTGAGCTAGCAGTGGAATTGAGTACACTTAGGAGGAAAATGAGTGAAATGGCAAGTACAGTAGTAAACCACGAGAGTATTATGGAAGAGTTCAAAAGTGATACAGAGATAATTAGGCAAGTAAGCAGTCTGATAGACCAGAGCAGTGATATTGATGAGAAGATAACACAGGTGAATGAAGCTGTGCAAAGCTACATAAATGATGTGGAAACCACGTATGCTGAAATGGTGAAAGTAAAGAAAGACTTAGAAACAAGGGTGGAAGAAAAATGCATTAAAAAGGAAGTGAAAAGAATAATCCAAAACAATCCAAAGTTAGTCAGAGATTCAGTAGATATGAACAAATCTATAGTAATCACTGGTATAGAAGAGGAAGAAGTATAAAACAAGATCTTAAGAGACAAAAAGGAGATGGCAAATGTAATGAGCTTATTGAAAGAAGTATCAGAGGAAATCTGTAGTAAAGACATAGAGGAACACAAAAGGTTAGGGAAATACGAGAAAAGCAAGTCAAGACATCTAAAGGTAACTTCCCAGGGTGTAAACACCGTGGAGGAGATACTAAAAAATGCAAAGAATCTTATGGAAAAAGAGAAGTTCAAAAATGTATGGATAAAAAGATCCCTAACACAAGAGGAACTGGAATTACTGAAACAGAAGAGGAAGGAAGCAAAAACAAAAAATGAGGGAAGATCAGAAGAGGAGAAGAACACATTTTTATACAAAGTACTAGGATTGCAGGTACGAAAGTGGTACATAAACAGGAGGGAATAAAAAGGAGGAAGGTAGTAGAACCAAGTCATGACAAGTATATGAAAAAGATGATAAAGTTGAGGTACTCAAATGTGGATGGAATGGTATCTAAATTATTAGAGATGAATGATTATGCCAGAGAAAATGAACCACATATAATATGCCTAACTGAAACAAAATTAACACCAATGATATCAAATGACATACTAAACTTAGAGGAATATAATATATGGAGAAAAGATAGAAACTTAAAAAAAGGAGGAGGAATTATAATATTAACTAAGAAAAATCTGCAAGTCAATGAAATGAAACTAGATATACCCTCACATGTAGAACTGATTGCAGTAGAGATCAACACATCTGAAGGGAAAGTAATTGCAGCCAATTTGTACATGCCACGCAGATCAAACACATGGGAAAGAGACGAATATGAGGACCTGGCAGAGAGTACAATTCAGAGTTTAAGAGCATTACTACATAAAATGGAAGAGAAATCGGAAAGAATTATACTAACTGGAGATTTTAATACAAATATAAATTGGAATACTCTAGATATAATAAGCCAAGAAAGCTGTTGGGACCAAAAGCTCCTGGATCTCGTGCAAGAGTTTTTCCTAACGCAACATGTGAGGGAAACCACCAGAAAAAGAGGACTCGATGTACCTTCAATGCTAGATCTCATATTTACTAGGCAAGAAAATGGTATTGACTTGTAATATATCACCCTCCACTCGGCAAAAGCGACCATGCAGTACTAAATTACAACTTCAGGATAGCATATGACATAGTTAACAGCAATGAAAGTTACAAAAAGAGCCTATACTATAAAAAGGGAAATTATCATGACCTAAAGAAGTATTTCTTAGAAGATGATTGGGAAAATGAGCTTAGAGGACAAGATTTAAATGCTGTATATAAAAAATTCTGTCAATTTTATGAAATAGGAGTCCAGAAGTACATCCCACAGCACAAAGAAGCAGATAAGAAAATACAGAAATGGTTCAATAAAGAATGTAAAAAATCAAAAGAAAGAAGAGATTTGTTGTGGAATAGATACAGAAGACACAATAGTGAAAGGGCATATAATAATTACAAACAGGCAAGAAACGATTATACAAGAATAAGGAGGGAAGCCCAAAAACAGTTTGAGGAGGATATAATAAATAAAAGTAGTGATCAACCAAAGCTATTTTACAGCTACATCAGAAGCAAAACCAAAATAAAAGATATAATACAATCCATTACGGACGAGGGAATCACCTATACACAAGAGAAAGATATTTGTGAAACACTAAATAAGAATTTCCAATCAGTTTTTACAGAAGAAAAAAAATTTGAGAGGGCCTATGTGGAACATGCATGTCCACACATACTACCAGATATACAAATATCAGAAAAAGTAATACAGGAGGAGTTAAGTAAATTAGACAGAGGAAAAGCAAATGGTCCTGATGAAATTTCATGTTGGGTGCTACAAGAATGTGCAAAGGAGGTAAGTAAACCATTATTTTTAATTTTCAAGAAATCCTTGAGTCAAGGTAAACTACCTGATATTTGGAAGAAAGCAAATATTGTCCCCTTATTCAAGAAAGGGAATAGACAAAATCCACTCACCTACCGACCAGTATCACTGACCAGTGTTGTAAGCAAGGCATTAGAAAAGCTTATAAGAAAAGTTCGGGTAAATCATCTAGAAGAACACAATATGATAACAGAAAGACAGTTTGGTTTCAGAAAAGGAAAATCATGTGTTACTAATCTGTTGAGCTACTATGACAGAGTAACAGACACAATACAGGAAAGAGAAGGATGGGTGGACAGTATCTATTTAGATTTCAAGAAAGCATTTGACACAGTACCACACCAAAGACTTTTATGGAAACTGTACCATCAAGGAGGAATTCGAGGCAAACTGTTTTGTTGGATGCAAGATTTTCTCATGAAAAGAGAAATGAGAACAGTACTAAGGGGAAACTACTCATCATGGAAAGAAGTGACTGGTGGATTATCACAGGGCTCAGTGCTGGCACCAATCATGTTTTTAGTGTATATAAATGATATAGACAGTAACACTGGAAATGAAAGCTATCTAAATATGTTTGCAGATGATGGAAAAATACAAAGGAGAATTACTAACACAGACTCTTGTAAGGAGCTACAATAAGAATTAAATAAACTTCATGAATGGAGTAATACATGGCAAATGGAATTCAATGTGGACAAGTGTCATGTAATCAAGTTTGGTAAAAGTGGAAAAAGACCTGACTGGGATTATACGTTAGGAAATAAAACCCTACACACATCAGAAAGAGAGAAGGACCTAGGTGTGATTATCAATAACAGACTATCTTCGGCTGATCACATCAGTGAGAAGGTACGGAACATGTAAACACTGCTGGCAAATATGAGAATAGCATTCACAAACATAAATGAAGACATGCTAAGAAGGATAATAACATCATTCATTAGACCAACCCTGGAGTATGCATCAGTTGTCTGGAGTCCTCATCTCAAAAAACACATAGACAAGATTGAAAAAGCTCAAAGGGCCTCTACAAGAAGGATACCAAGCTTAAGGGATCTAAACTACGAAGAAAGACTAAATAAACTGAATCTACCAAAACTACAGGAGAGAAGGAAAAGAGGTGACATGATAATGCTATATAAATGCATATCAAGGAAGGAGAAAATAGACATAAATGATTACTTAACATATGGGGAAGCATCAGGGAGAGGACACTGCAAAAAACTGCATAAGAAGAGAGGTGATAAAGACGTGAAGAAATTCAGTTTCCCAAACAGAGCAATAATACCGAATGAAATAGTGTGTGCCAAAACAATTCACAAATTTAAGGATATGTACGATAAATATGGTTTAAGACACGGGACAGTACGAGCTTGACTCATTCCTGTAAAGATACAATTAGGTAAGAACAATTAGGTAGGTAAGAACACACACACACACACACACACACACACACACACACACACACATATATATATATATATATATATATATATATATATATACAGTATATATATGTATGTGTATATATATATATATATATATATATATATATATATATATATATATAGAGAGAGAGAGAGAGAGAGAGAGAGAGAGAGAGAGAGAGAGAGAGAGAGAGAGAGAGAGAGAGAGAGAACAGCCAAAGAACTTCCGTATACTTAGTCATATCTGTTGCATAAAGACTTCTCGCAAATGTCCTGTGTGTGTGGTCTGTAATATACACTAGCCGATAGAGTCCGCCCTCCGGGCGGGCTTTTTCGACTAACTCCTGCGGAGGGCTGATTGGGTCTTCGGCCAACTTTTCAACATGCAATTAATCCTAATAAATTATATACCAAAACACTCCCTGGATCATGCTGATTCAGAGTATGTATCATATGTGGGGGTAGACCTTAAGGGAGCCGAGTTTATAGGTAACAAACATACAAACACTCGCCTTTATTATTGTATAGATGTATCAGGTATGTATCCTCACCATATTCCTTGCAGTCTTCTAGTCTCTGTTATAAGTGTCAAGTATATGTATGTATGTACGTACGTATATCCTGTATCACACATGTATCATCTATGTATGATGTATGTATCCTCGCTGTATCCAGTAACAACAGTCCACGGTGCGGGTATGTATGTATGTATGTATGTATCACCTATGTATCATGTATGTATCCTCGCTGTATCCACTTATAACAATCCACGGTATGGGTTTGTAAGTATGTATGTACGTATATATGCATGTCTCCCTGTGTATAGCCTTCCCAGCGGAATCCAACCCATTACCCTAATATGCTCAGCGTGATATAGCCCACGCTAGGGACACTGCCCACTGACGCTGATATACTAACATACTTACCCTCATATACTAACGTACTTACCTACTTACTGATATACTAACCTACTTACATACTCTGATATACTAACATACATACTTGTTTGTCAACTAACTTGGAGATATACTTACTCTGAATTTACGTACTTTGATATACTAACATACTTACTTTGATATACTAGCCTTCTTACTCCCTCTTTTACTGGTCTACTTAGAGAAGGCATACTTGCTCCGAACCTACTTACATACTCTGATATATTAACCTACTTACTTACCCTGATATACTAACCTACTTACTTACCCTGATATACTAACATACTTACTGTACATACTCTGATTTACTAACCTACTTACCCTGATATGCTAACCTACTTACTGTACTTACTCTGATAAACTAACCTACTTATTTACTCTGATATACTAATCTACTTACTTACTCTGATATGCTGACCTACTTACCCTGATATACTAACCTACTTACCATGATATACTAACCTACTTACCCTGATATACTAATCTACTTACTTACTCTGATATACTAACCTACTTACATACCCTTATATACTAACCTACTTACTTACCCTGATATACTAACCTACTTACTTACCCTGATATACTAACATACTTACTGTACATACTCTGATATACTAACCTACTTACCCTGATATGCTAACCTACTTACTGTACTTACTCTGATAAACTAACCTACTTATTTACTCTGATATACTAATCTACTTACTCTGATATGCTGACCTACTTACCCTGATATACTAACCTACTTACCATGATATACTAACCTACTTACCCTGATATACTAATCTACTTACTTTTTCTGATATACTAACATATACTCAGGCATACTTACTGTGATACACTAATCTATTTACTCAGTGGCCTACTTACGCCAGCATACTCACTCATCTAAGGCTTGTCTGTCTACTTAACACGAGACCTACTTACCCTAATATACTAACTCACTTAGAAACCTACTTACAATACTTACCAATCTACTCAAGCTTACTAACGGATCCATTCTGCGCTGTTCTTCATTCTCTGTACTTACATGTAGACCTAATTACAGATATTATATATATTCGTAGGTATTTCCCTTATTTACTAACCTACATTATCATCACTTTCAGCATCAGCATCATATCACCATCATCATCATCATCATCATCATCACCATCATCACCATCATCATCACCATCATCATCATTCTAAAACAGGACGAAAGCCTCTCATATGTCTCCACTCTGACCTATTAACTATTAGCCTGTACCATCCAATCCCAGCAAATCTGCAATAACATCTCCCCATCTCCTCCTTTGTTTGCCTCTTCCTCTCACTCCATCTCTCAAACTTGTTCTCTGTCTTCCCCTTTCTCTCACCCCATCTCTCCATCTTGTTCTCTGCCTCCTCCTCTCACTTCACCTCTCCATCCTTTTCTTTGTCTGCCTCTTCCTCTCGCTCCATCTCTCCATCTTGTCCCCTGTCTGCCTTTTCCTCTCACTCTATCTCTCCTCCTTATTCTTTGTCTGCCTCTTCCTCTCGCTCCATCTCTCCATTTTGTTTTCTGTTCTGCTTCTTCCTCTCACTCCATCTCTCCGTCTTGTTCTCTGTCTGCCTCTTCCTCTCACTCCATCTCTGGGCTGCCACTCAGTTACCCTGGTAGTCCATCTGTTATCTGTTCTACGAAGGACGTGACCTGCCCACATCCATTTATGCTTTTGGATTATACTGATTATATCCTTTCCTCTCCACTATTGCCTTATCCACGAAGCTCTCTCTTTATCTCTCCATGTGATCCCTTATATAACCCTTCCCTTTCCCCTCTTAGAACCCTCCATCTTCCCCTCTTAGAACCCTCCCTCTTCCCCTCTTAGAACCCTCCCTCTTCCCCTCTTAGAACCCTCCCTTTTCCCTTCTTAGAACCCCCCCCTAGTCCTCACTTAGAACCCTCTCTCTTCCCCTCTTAGAACCCTCCTTCTTCCCCTCTTAGAACCCTCCTTCTTCCCCTCTTAGAACCCTCCCTCTTCCCTTCTTAGAACCCCCCTCGTCCCCTCTTAGAACCCTCCTTCTTCCCCTCTTAGAGCCCTCCCTCTTCCCCTCTTAGAACCCTTCCTCTTCTCCTCTCAGAACCCCCCTCTTCTCCTCTTAGAACCCTTCCTCTTACCCTCTTAGATCTCTTCCTCTTCCCCTCTTAGAACCCTCCCTTTTCCCTCTCAGAACTCCCCTCTTTCCCTCTTAGAACCTCCCTCTTCCCCTCTTAGAACCTTCCCTTTCCTCTCTTAGAACCCTCCCTCTTCCCCTTGTAGAACCCCCATCTTCCCCTCTTAGAACCTTCCCTCTTCCCCTCTTAGCACTCCTAAATTAATTCTTTCTCCTTAACCAAAATGAAAAATGAAAAAAAAAAAAGTATTCAAACTGAGGGCTGTAAAATCTCAAACTACTGTGATAAAAGACGAATTTGGAAAGTTCAATACTTTATCCATAAGGTGTAATAAAGGTGAATTTGTTGCCTTTTCTAATTCACGATTTATTAAAGATTATTTTTTGGAGTATTATACTTCTCATTCTTTGTCTTCGTCATTATCATCATCATCATCATCATCATCATCATCGTCATAGTCATCATCATCCTTCTTCATCATCATCATCATTACTTATTATTATTTTTATTATTATTATTATCATTATTATTAATAATAATATTATTATTATTAGCTACAGTAGTAGCAGAAGCAGCAGCAGTAGCAGATGAAGTAATAGTAGTAGCAGTTGTAGTGGCAGCAGTTGTAGTAGTAGTAATAATAATAATAACAGTAGTAGTAGTAGTAATAGTAGAATCACCAGTACTAGCAGTAGCAGTGTCACGAACTGGCGCGATTCTGTATCTAAACAAACTCGTGACATTGAACTCTGGTGGAAAACCACTAATTCTAATGGAATTTCCACTGTTTATCGCTCAGTTTAACCGTCCCCGTATTCACCCGATCGGGAGTGTTTTCAGAACATTTTTCACTATTTCATAAGTGATCGTCCATGTGCGCAACATTATCACCTCCGCTGAGTGATTTATTGCGGGTGTGTATCGCTCACACTAATTCTGTTGGCCGTTAGCAAGCGCGGCCGGCACTTGCCCCTCTCTCATAATTTGAAGTCACTCAGACTTTGTGCGCCGTGACAGCAGGTCGTCGAGTTCCTGAAATCTCCACTCAGTGTGATCCGGCGTAGAGGTTCAGCGTGGTGGCAGCGCCCTTCCTACGTAACGATGCCCAGTTCATCCCGCCTAGCCTCCTTTTCTGAACAGTATTTCTTTTCGTTTTTCCTAGGCTTAAGAGTTTAGTTTAGCTTGTGAGTGAGCGAGTGAGTGTATTCTCTTTGTTATTTTGAATTCATTTTGAAACATGTATCGTAAATTTATCTCATTGTAAATAATAAATTTTCAGTTCTTTTCTCTTGAGCTTAATGTAATGTAAACTCGTGTTTTAATTTCCCACATTAAGTTTATTTTACTCACCACTCCTAGTTTGCATAACGCTTTGCATTGTTCATAACTGGTACTTAGGCCAGTCCTTTTGCATCAAACTTAAATCCGTTGTGCCAACTTGGAGTTAATGCATCAGCAAGAACCTGTTTATCTTTCATAGCATTAATTATTGATTGTCAGGGGTGGAGTCACTTTCTCCAGAGGCCAACAGTACTAACAAACAGCATGTGTGAGTAATTAGTCTCTGCTTTGTACTGTTGAGAAAGTTTATAAATTCTCGTCCTTAGAGAATCGGCGAAGGAAGTCGGCATAAAGTAAATATTGCTTGATATTCACAAGTCAATTCATTGTCTCTATTTTCAAGCAAAGCACATAACCTTTATTTAATTTTTAAATTCATAAAAAACCCGTGACATCTGGCGACCTCATTCCAGGATATTAACTCCTAGCTCTAAAGTTACTCACGAGATAATACTCACTCACTCATACTTAGGTATTTATCATCAAAGTCTATAGGCACTATCTTACTGGTGATTATTGATTCATTTCTATTAATTTTGCATCATAGTTTTTACAGTTAGTTGTTTTTTATTTTCTTTCTTTATCAGTTTTACTAGATAAAACTGGTCACCACTAACCTGTGCCTCTATTCTTTACTCTTGATTATTGCCACTTTTCTGCAAAATAGCAGTCAGTATTTAGTCTTTAGTTTACTCAGACTGAGTTAGCATCATGTCTACCGACATCTATGCACAGGAAGCTAAAGATATGGGGCTTAGCGACCCCAATGAAGTAAAAGAGTATGTCCTCTCTCGGTTTAGCTACGAGCAGCAACATGAGAATGATGCTCGCAAAGACCGTCGAATTTAGCATGAGGAACGCGAAAAAGAACGTGAACACTAGCGACAAAAACGTGAATACGAGCAAAAACAGCATGAATTCGAGTTAGTACAAGAGCGAGAACAACGCGAGTACGAGCAAGAACAACGAGAGAGAGAACGTGAATGCGAGCGTGAACAATGCGAATATGAGCAAGAACAACGAGAGAGAGAACGTGAATGCGAGCAAGAACAACGAGAACACGAAAGTGCCGAGCTTGAGGCACATGAAAAACATGAACTTGAGATGTTGAAGCTCAAGCGAGATTCCTTGGCTTCATACACATCTGGTGCAGCTGGCCCAAGCTCCACGAGCGCTCTCCCTGCACATGTTCTGGCGACCCCACACATCAAGCTTCCTCCATACAAGGAAGGCAAGTGAACCGAGCCATTCATAGCCCGTTTCAAAGATATGGCTCAGCTTTACCAGCAGGATGAGGCAGCTAAGTGGCTTCAGTTTCTTAGCCTGTTTGAGGGCCCTGCCATCGATGTTCTTCACAGAATCCGTGGAGACAATCTCATGTATGAGATGATGAAGGCCGCACTCATCAAAACGTACGGTCTTACAGTTGACGACGCCAAGAGTCAGTTTATGAGGGTGCGTTTACAAGAAAAAAAGACTGCAGTTCAGTTTCTTGACCGGCTTACTGCTTACTTAGATGAGTGGATGGAGAAAGATGGAACTCCTTCCACGCGTGAGGGGATAATTGACCTTATGCTGCGCACGCAGCTAGAAAAGTCGTGGCCTGCCAAACTTATGGCTCAGCTTAAGATCTGCCAGGTAAGGGATGCCAGCCAAATGGTGGAGAAGGCTGACGCATATTTCACTGCATACAGGTATCAAACTCGTAAGCAGCATACCTGGAACAAGAAAGCTGATAAATCTGAGAAACCGTCTCAGACTGAACCCCAGCAACAACGCCGTTCTCAGAATAATGGCAAAGGTCCAAGCAAATCGCAGAGGAAAGACCAGGGCCAAAATACCCAGAAACCTGAGTGGAAGTGGCACAACAAGCAGAACCCTAACCAGCAGCAGTACAGGTATTTCAAGCAGCAGCAGGGCAAGGACAAACCATGTAACCCTCAGTCAGGACAATCGAATTTAGTGTATCGGAGGCAGGATGCAAATGCAGCCTTCATTCCCCAACAAGTGCACAGTGGTGCCAACCCCACCAGTACAGGTACTTCCCCACAGTTCACTAGCTCCTCAGCGACAGTGAACTCTCCATCTCTGGTGGTCAATGCTCCAGCTCATCAGATGGTGAGTACGACCCCTCAGGCATCAAGTTCTCAGGGCGCCACATTTGCTGCATCGTTTGTTCTGCAGTCTCACCAATGACTGGCTGCTACCTCCTCAGACCCTTCCACCAGTAATACTGCCTTTCTTGATCAGCCAGGGTTTGTGGGAGGCATTTCTGTAAATGTCCTGAGAGATAATGGATCCTCAGGTTGCTCTGTCAAGCAAAGTTTAGTTTGGCCCGACGAGTACACAGGTAGGCAGATCCAAGTTAGACTTATTGATGGATCAGTGAGACTGTTCCCTGAGGCACATATCCAGGTGGCATCTCCTTTCTACACTGGCTTGACAGCTGCTGTTGTCATGCCAGAGCCCTTGTTTGACCTCATTATAGGCAACATACCCGGGGTCAAAAACAGTTGCGCCATAGATGTTGCTACTCAGACTGTGGCTGTTGCAGTAACACGAGCCATGGCCAAGGCTCTGAATTGTGTCACCCCGTTGACCGTCACAACGCCACAAGATTTGATTCATAGTCAAGATGTTGTCCAAGAACAACAGTCTGGCCCGACACTTGCCTCAGTGCATAAGAAGCTGGAGGGTAAAGTGGTTAAGTATTCACGGGGAGGTCAAGCCAGGTTCCTTCGCAAGCAAGGATGGCTATACCGTGAGTCACAAACACCCCAGGGCGAGGTTCGACTGCAGTTTGTTGTTCCTGCTAAGTACCACCAAGCAGTGTTAGAATGGGGTCATTGTTCAGCCTCAGGAGGTCACCTGGGCAAAAGGAAAACCCAGGGCCGTATCCGTGCTGACTTTTTCTGGCCAGGGATGGGACAAGATAGATAGTTTTGTGTATTCCTGCAAATGTGTGTCCATGTACCACTAATCATGGACATGTCCTTCCTGTGCCGTTTGAAACCACAACCATAATCTTTGAGTCAGTTGAGAGACAGGGTAGTGGTGAAGCGGGTGCAGTCCTGACGTCTCACCTGTTGGCCCCATAGGACACAGTATGTCCAGGGCCTGTACATACATATGTACTGTAAGTTAAGGGGGAAGTTCGAGAACCCTGTAGAGACAATCCAAGGCTGTGTATGAATTACCTTGTGGAACGTCTCGAGCTGTGGACCTTCTCAATAGGATTCCCGGAGAGTGACCTGCTCGAGATTGCGTAGGGATTCTCAGCTTCCTGTCATTAATCATAAGTGCTAGTTTAACCAGTAAACTGGGTCCCGTTAGCGAATTGCAGTGTTTGATGTCCTGCACAGACACCCAGTCTTTTCCCTCTTGACCACGTTCCCTGGTTAGTTTAGCAAATTGCAACGTTTGATGTCTTGCACAGACGCCCAGTCTTTTTGATAATTAGGTTTAGGGTTTAACCAGTGAACTGGGTTCCATTAGTGAGTTGCAGCGTTTGATGTCCTGCACAGATGCCCAGTCATTTTGCTCTTGACCACATTCCCTGGTTAATTTAGCTAATTGCAGCGTTTGATGTCCTGCACAAACGCCCAGTCGTTTTGCAAATTAGGTTTAGAGTTTAACCAGTAAACTGGGTCTCATTGGCGAATTGCAGAGTTTGATGTCCTGCACAGACGCCCAGTCTTTTCGCTCTGACTACATTTCCTGGTTAATAATGTAAATAGTGTACTTTTTGTAAAATAAGTACTGATTGCTAGGCAGAGAGAGAGAAGTGACACTTTCGATGCTCCACCTTGATTGCTTTTGCAGGTGCAGCTGGCGGGTGCAGCATTGTCGTGCAGAACAGCTGATCGTCCCTGACACATGCTTCCGCCTCTTCTCTTCTGCCTCGTCGTCATTATTTACTATTGATTTGTATTACGTAATTTTACACGTAGGTACAGTTACACCACAACTGTCACACCTACACCGTGTATTACATACATCACACTACATAACAATTAGTTGTTAATGTAAATGTAATGAACTTTTTGCTCAGTCTGACCTGAGTACAGGATTTTTCACTGTTGTCAAGGAGTTTTTTTCCTCAAGCTTGCTTCTATTAATATAAATATGAGGCTTTTTTGCTCACTGGCGACTGTGACTTTCTTCTGTAGCAGGATAGCACACACACCACGGTGTGAATCTTGTGTGACTGAGTTAGGATTTATATGTATGTAAATTGAAAAAAAAAATTTTCCTGAAGGAAAAAAAATTTTGTGTTTGATGTGGCGTAATGTCACGAATTGGCGTGATTCTGTATCTAAACAAACTCGTGACGTTGAACTCTGGTGGAAAATCACAAATTCTAGTGGAATTTCCACTGTTTATCGCTCAGTTTAACTGTGCCCGTATTCACCCGATCAGGAGTGTTTTCAGAACATTTTTCACTATTTCATAAGTGATCGTCCTTGTGCGCGATATTATCACCTCCGCTGAGTGATTTATTGCTGGTGTGTATCGCTCACACTAATTCTGTTGGCTGTTAGCAAGCGCGGACAGCACTTGCCCCTCTCTCATAATTCGAAGTCAGTCAGACTTTGTGCACTGTGAGAGCAGGTCGTTGAGTTCCTGAAATCTCCACTCAGTGTGATCCGGCGTAGAGGTTCAGCATGGTGGCAGCGCCCTTCCTACGTAATGACGCCCAGTTCATCCCGCCTAGCCCCCTTTTCTGAACAGTATTTCTTTTCGTTTTTCCTAGGCTTAAGGGTAGGGGGGTTCTCAAGAATACTCCCCCAGTATCCCTGCTTGTCGTAAAAGGTGACCAAAAGGGTTGGCGGAGGGTTAGTGCCCCTCCCCGGAAAACAACTAACTAAAAAAACAAACAAGAAGCCTCGGACAAGGACTGACCAAACGATGACGACCCAGGACCGGACAAAGGACTTGGTAATGAGTACATGGAATGTAAGAGGAGCGAATGATGAGGTGAAAGAGAGAGAGATTGTCCAGGTGCTTGAGGATGTGAAAGTGGATGTATATGGAATAACTGAAACAAAATGGAGAGGAGAAAGTGTGAGAGAATGGGAGTATGGATGGGGTATATGTGCAGGAGTAGATGAGAATGAGAGGGCAAAGGAAGGAGTGTGTATAGTTGTGAGTAAAAGATGGAAGAAGAGCATAAGACAGTATGGATCAGTTGGGTCAAGGATTGTGTGGGTAAAGTTGAAAGTTGGAATACAAATGTGGGCGATTGTCTGTGTGTATGTACCAATGCAAGATCGTGCTAGAAGAGTGAGAGAAGAGTTCTGGACAAATGTGGAAGTGTGCATGGAAAAGTTTGGAAGGAATGAGAGAGTGGTTTTGATTGGTGATATGAATGGTAAAGTTGGTAATGTGAAGGTGGATGGAATAGTTGGTGAGTGGGGTGTGCCTGCCGAGATAGATGAGAATGGGAGTGCGTTAGTGGACATTTGTGCTGGGAGGGGGTTGGTGATTGCCAATACCCTCTTCAGGCATAAAATGATCCACAGGTATACATGGCGAGTGATGAGAAGGGTGGGTGGTGAACTGAATGAAAGGAAGGCAATGATTGATTATGTGTGTGTGGATGAAAGGATGCGAAAATGTGTAAAGGATGCAAGAGTGTATAGAGGTTGGGGGAGTGAACTTTCTGACCACTACTTGGTGGTGGCCAGAATTAGGATGCAAGTGAGATGGAGGAATAGAAGAAGGGAAAGACGAGAGGAAGGAGTAGTTGCAAGGAGAGTGGAAAGGTTAAAAGAGGATGAGAAAAAGGCAGAGTATAAGAGAGAAGTGGAGGAACGATTGGGCAAATATGAATTGGAGCAGATGGGAGACGTGGAAGGTGTGTGTAAGATATTTACAGAAGAAATATGTGCAGCATGTGATGTGGTGTGTGGAAGGAAGAGAAGACGGAGGGGGGGTGCAAGGAACAGCGTGGTGGACTGAAGAGGTGAAACAGGCTGTGGCACAAAAGAAGAAAGCATACAATGAATGGATGAGAAATAGGGGCGTGGAAGAAGTTGAGAGGCGGAAGAGAGAGTTATATGTGGAAAGGAAGAGAGAGGTGAAAAGATTAGTAAGAGAGAGTAAGAAGAGAGTGGATGAGGAATTTGGAAGGAATTTGAGTGTAAAGTGGAGGGACTGAAAGAAAATGTTCTGGATAGAAGTGAAAAGAGTAAGACAGGGTGGAAGTGAAGTTAGCAGGGGAGTGAAAGATAAAAATGGTAGATTACTAGTGGAGAAGGGAGAAAAAGTGAGCAGATGGAAAGAACACTTTAAGGAATTGTTGAACATAGAGGATGGAAGTAATGCGAGTATAAGTGGCTGGGGAATGGCTTGGAGAAGGAGGGAGGTGAGAAGACAGGAAGAAATCAGTAGGATAGAAGTTGTGGAAGCAATGAAGAAAGTTAAATCGGGGAAAGCCCCAGGAATTGATGGAGTGTGTGGTGAAATGCTGAAGCATGGGGGAGAGATAGTAGTAGAATGGATGTGGAAGATGTGCAGATTGGCCTAGGAGGAAGGTAGAGTCCCGGAGGATTGGAAGTCAGGTATAATTATTCCCTTGTACAAAGGAAAAGGGGAAAAAGAAGTGTGTGGTAATCATAGGGGCATTTGTCTTCTTAGTATAATAGGAAAAGTGTTTGGTAGGATACTTATAGACAGAGTTAGAGAAAGAACAGAGAAATTAGTTGGAGAAGAACAGGGAGGCTTTAGGAAGGGAAGAGGTTGTGTAGATCAGATATTCATTCTTAGATCTTTAGTGGAAAAGTTTCTAGAGAAGGGAAAGAAGTTGTATGCGGCTTTCATGGATTTGGAGAAAGCATATGACAGGGTGGATAGACAAGGATTGTGGAAAGTGTTAAGAATATATGGAGTAGTTGGGAAGTTGTTGAATGCTGTGAAGAGTATGTACGATGGTGCGAAGGCTGCAGTGCATGTGGATGGTGAACTAAGTGAATTTTTCTCTTTGAAAGTTGGTTTGAAACAGGGATGTGTCATGTCTCCATGGTTGTTCAATCTGTACATGGATGGGGTAATAAAAGAGGTACAAGGAAGGGTAGTGGATGTTGGAGTGGCCCTGGTGAGAGAGGATAGTGTTTGGAAACTCCCTGTACTGTTGTTTGCAGATGATACTGTGTTGTTGAGTGAAGACGAAGGGGAGCTGCAAGGCTTGGTGGATGAGTTTGGGAGAGTGTGTAAGAAACGGAACCTAAAGGTGAATGTAGGGAAGAGTAAAGTGATAGTCTTTGAGAGAGGTGAAGTTAGTGAATGTACAACGAGGTTAGATGGTGAGGAATTGGAAAATGTGAGTACGTTTAAGTATTTGGGTAGTGTGATGAGTAAGGATGGAGGTTTGGAGGGTGAAGTGCTTGAAAGGGTACAGCAGGGAAGAAAGGTTGCTGGTTCCTTGAAAGCAGTGATAAGAAACAGGGAAGTGAGCATGGAAGTGAAAAAGTTACTACATGACAGTATTGTGATACCAACTCTAACGTACGGAAGTGAAGCTTGGACATTGTTGGAAGGACACAAGTCAAGAGTGAGAGCAGTGGAAATGAGTTATTTAAGAGGAGCCTGTGGAGTCACGTGGAGAGACAGGCTGACGAATGAGGATATAAAGGAGAGTTGTGGTGTGGATGTGGATGTGATAGGAAGCGTTATGAGGAACACACTGAGGTGGTTTGGCCATGTGGAGAGGATGGAGGGTGACTGACGAAGAGAGTGTATGTGAGTGAGGTGGAGGGGGGAAGAGGGAGGGGGAGGCCGAGGATGAGATGGAGGGATGGGGTGGAGAGGTATATGAGAGAGGGGTGTGTGAGTTGGGAGCAGGGCAGTGAAATGGCGGGGGACAGGGCGACTTGGAGGCGATTTGTTTGTGGCCACCCCAAACGGGATTGAGGCGTCTGGTAATAGATAGATAGATAGAAGTTTATTTTACTTACCGTTCCCAGTTTGCATAACGTTTTGCATTATTCATAACTGGTACTTAGGCCAGTCCTTTTGCATCAAACTTAAATCCGTTGTGCCAATTTGGAGTTAATGCATCAGCAAGAACCTGTTTATCATTCATAGCATTAGTTATTGACTGTCAGGGGTGGAGTCACTTTCTCCAGAGGCCAACAGTACTAACAAACAGTGCGTGTGAGTAATTAGTCTCTGCTTTGTGCTGTTGAGAAAGTTTATAAATTCTCGTACTTAGAGAATCGGCGAAGTAAGCCGGCATAAAGTAAACATTGCCTGATATTCACGAGTCATCCTTGTCTCTATTGACATGTTAACATTTAAAGTATTATTTAATATAAATTCACAAAACCCCCTGACAAGCAGTAGTTGCAGCAATAGCAACAACAACACTATTACCATTATTATCATCATCATTGTTATAACCTTTACCACACGGTCTTCAATAACCAATTCTTACTCTTAAAATATATATATAATATATATATATATATATATATATATATATATATATATATATATATATATATACAGTATTAAAAACCAAACCCAGACCACTTCACCATTTTTCGAGCGGCGTATAAGAGAGGAAATTTACGCCCATTGCTCCTTCATGTACTTTTAAAGTTTTTCAATACACCATAAACTTGAAGAGAGCGTGGTTAATTAAACTCATAACTCGATAAAGTCCCCCCACCAAGAAAGAAGAGAGAGAGGGAGGGAGAGAGAGAGAGAGAGAGAGAGAGAGAGAGAGAGAGAGGGAGAGAAAGAGTTGTCTCATCCGATCTCTTATACTGTATGGTTCAGAAACTCCCAATGAAGATCAGCCAAGCTATATGAAGTTTATCCATCTATCCATCTATCTATCTATCTTTCTGTCAATCTGTCCATCTATCTATTTATCTATCGAGAGTCGAGTGTGTGAGTAATTAGAGCTAGCTTACACTCTCACCATTAATATCGTAGACGGTCACCGATTCACAGCCCAAGTCGCAGGATCCGGACTCGATCTGCTCCTCAGTGAAGTTGGCGTCCATGCAGCCGTCTATCCTCGAGCTGTTGCTTCGAGGAGAGTAGCTGCAGAGGAAACACTCCACGCTGAGGCCTGGACGGGCAGGAAAAGGAGGACAATCAGGCAGGAAAATTGGATAGGGAAACTGAGTAGGAAATCAGGAAAAATGTGATGATGATTATTTGGGGCAAGTTGCTGCAGAAGAAACACTCCACGCTGAGACCTGAGGGGAAGGAAATTGAGGAAAATCAGGTAGGAAATTTGGGTAGGAAATCAGGAAAATATGGTCAGAAAATCGGGTAGGAAATCAGGAGAATGTGGTCAGAAAATCGGGTAGGAAATCAGGAAAATGTGATGACGATGATGATAATGATTCGAGGAAAGTAGATGAAACTGAAACACTCCACGCGAGACCTGTGGGGAAGAAAATGAGGAAAATATAGTATGGAAACTAAATAAGACATCAGGAAAAATGTGGTGGTAAAATGTGGTGGTGGTGGTGGTGGTGGTGGTGGTGATGATGATGATGATTATGATGATGATGATGATGATGATGATGATGTGATGATGATGATGATGATGATGATGATCTGTTGCTTGGAGACGAGTGACTATATAAAAAATACTCCAATCTTAATCCTGTGTGAGGAAAATGAGGAAAATAAGGTGGGAAAATTGGGTAGAATATCAGGAAAAATGTGGTGGTGGTGGTGGTGGTGGTGGGAACTTGTTTGGAGGCGAGCAGCTGTGTAAGAAACATTCCAGTCTTAGCCCTGCGTGAGTCAAACAAGAAAAACCAATAAGAAATTAACACAGGAAAAATTATAACACGAAACTAAAACAGAAACGAATGATATGAAGTTTTGCGTCAAAGTGAGTGCAGTATCTTATTACGACACACACTACGTTTAGTCTTGTGAGAGAAAAATACGAAACATCGGATAGGAACATGGGAAAATGTGGCAGGAAAATCGATAGTATGACACTAAAACTGAAACGACTAACGTGAACTACATTACTGCTTATGAGCGAGTAACAGCGTAGAAAAATAAGAAAATTACATGGGAAAATAGGAAAATAAGGCGACATAAAACAGGAAGATAACACATGCAAACAGGTAATGGGTAAGAATATGTACTCCAGAGCTTCACCTGTAGGAAAAACAAGGAAAATCGTATTGTGATCTTGATTTCTGTAATACTGAGCTGAAAACGTGTGGGTTTCGTCAGGGGTTACCCTTTACCATCTGAGCCAAATTTGGTTAAAATCGGATGGATATCATTCATAAAATCAAAACCGGAATTATTCTCACGGCCGCCATGAAAATAGTTCCAGTCTTTTGATAAAAGTTTCGGCCTTGCTGAAACGCAGAGTTTTTCACAAACACTAATATCGGTGTAACTGTTTACTAATCGTACACGATAAATTTCTCTAGATACGATATTGATCAGAGAAACACCAGGGTTAGAGGGCAGCCTAAAAATTGACTTCGCATAGTAACCTAGATATTCTGCTTATTGGTTTAAAAATTAGTAAGTTTCGTCAAGGGCTTGCCCGCAACACCTCCACCAATTTTGGTTACGATCGGATAAAAAGTGTTTGTTATCTCATGGCCGGAACTACTCTCACTTCCACCGTGAGAACAGTTCCGGCCTCGTGAGAATAGTTCTGGCCATGCTAAGAAGAATATTTTTTTCCCCCGATTTTAACCAAATTTAATGGAACGCTTCTGGGATGGTTCATGAAAAACTAAGGTAGGTCTGAGCAGGACAGGTCAAAGATCAAGGTTACAAGGGAAGCTCAAAGTTGGTGTTTCGTCATGACCTTAATTTCTGACCTACAAATTTTTAACACACACACACACACACACACACACACACACACACACACGAGCCAATGTTACGTCTTGTCGGGTCAGGGAGGGGAATGGCTAACATGTTTGCTATGCTCGGACAGCACAATAAACCCCAATACCTTACACTGCTTCATTTCACACTGCCACAGGTTACACACACACACACACACACACACACATTCTCCCATCCCCCACCCACACCAACTCTCCCCCACCACCACCTCCAACCCCACTCTAACCCCCACCTCTTTCCCTCCACTTCCACATCCCCCTCCCTATCCCCTACCCCCATTTCACACAATATAAAAACTGCCTTCGTCTAAACAGCAGTTTCACCCCTTGCCCAGATAATCACAAGGCTCAGTGTAATGTAAACTGCTGATCGAGAAAGTTGGGCCCTTTACCTCGTTGCAAAGGACAAAGGGAGGAATTAAGCGCCTGACAGAGAAAAGGAGATTCCGCCTCCTGCAACACACGCAAGGCTCTGCAACACACGCCCAGGTTGCACGGGTTTATTTCTCCTTAGAGCTTGGGGATTAAAAGCAAAAGTTAGAATAATTAAGAATCACATAATTTTGGATGCACACAGTAATGAACACCTTGATTTACTGCATGGAGTGTCTGGTGCTGGAGTGGGGCCCTTCTCGCGGTGGCACCCATATGACTATAGTTCTTTCACATTAACCAGGCCGAGATTTTCGTCCTATCGTAGCTTATTTCACGAAGGTCAATGGTTGGAAACGACAATAATACGAGTTTACATCCTATCCGCAGCACATCTTCGTGACTAGCATCATAATCTTGCGTTAATATGTTGTTACAATTTGCAGTTCAAGATGGAGAGATGGGAGTTTTAGGCCTAGTTAGAGTAAAACGAGTATAGTTGGCTCTGCTGCTTGGTTATAAAAATATACTTCCCCTCCCCCTCTCCATGCCTACTGAAAGTAGGATGGTGGACTGCAAGAGGAGGGGAACTTAGGCCTGCAGTCCACCGAGTTCACGTTCAGATAAGCCTGGGATTACAGCTACTACAATTGCCAGGATTAGGGGATTATAGGCAGGGGTAAGAATATTCTAATTTATCCTGAATATTTTAGCTACTTAAACACGGTGACGCGTCTCCTTGGTTACTAATTCTTGCTGTTGTTAGGCGGTAAGATCTCTGTAATAAAGAAAATATTACCGAAAACCTATATATAATTCGGTGATTCGCTGGGACTGGATGCAACAGGCTGAGAGAAAAAAAAATTAGAGGCCTTTGTTCTGCATTAGTCTGACTCAGCGTGATGATGATGATGATGATGATGATGATGATGGCGGTGATAGTGATGATGATGATGATGATGATGATGATGAAAATAATGATAATGATGATGATGATAATAATGATGATGATGATGATAATGGTGATGATAATGATGATGATGGTGATGATGATGATGATGATGATGATGATAATGATGATAACGGTGATGATGATAGTGATGATAATGATGATAAAGATGATGATAGAGATGATGATGATGATGATGATGATTATAATGACGTTCATTTTTCTGTGTTACTAAAAGACAAATTTTGAAGTAACTGTGTAGAGGAGTTTTAAAGGAGCTTAGTACAGTGTGTGTGTGTGTGTGTGTGTGTGTGTGTGCGCTCGCTTTAAATATATATATACTGTATATATATATATATATATATATATATATATATATATATATATATATATATATATACATATGAGGATGAAGGAACCAAAGGCAACGAGCCCGCAAAACTGTTCCCTCCAAGGGAATAAGAAAATACAAGAGAGAGCCAAATTCAAGATCCGATAATTTCGAGATGTCTGGACACACTGTGTTTGAAAGGCTGGAGAACATAGGAAGCAGGAAATACAGACAGAGGGAGACAGTTCCAGAGTTGACCTGTTGCATAAATGAAGGACTGGGAGTAACGGTTAACTCTTGCATTAAAGAGCTGGACAGAAAAGGGATGGGAGTTTGTTGCTAGACTGGTGCTACGCGCCCGTCGTAGAGGTGGAGGATGCAAGCAGACAGTTCAGAGGAGCAGTGACCATTGAAGTAGCGATAGAAAGAGATAAAAATGCAACAGTGCTGCGAAGAGACAGAGGTTGAAGGGAGTCAGTAAGAGGAGGAGAGTTAATGAGACGAAAAGCCTCTGACTCCACCCTATTGAGAAGAGCTGTATGTGGGGAGCCTCCCCACACATGTGAGTTGTATTCCACATAGGGGCGGATAAAACCCGTGTATAGAGTCAACAATTGTGCAGGGGTAAAGAAGGAACGGAGTCGGCTTGTGCTCTGTGTGCGTGTTCTGAGGCGAAATGTACTTTAGTTTTGAGTTGAAAATGTCAATCATCCGCTTCAGTTCTTTGCAACGCGGGGTTGCAAGCAAGAAGGCAAATAATTAAGTCACTGAATATATTTGGCTGCTTGATTATGTGACGTGGTGTGTGTGTGTGTGTGGAGAGAGAGAGAGAGAGAGAGAGAGAGAGAGAGAGAGAGAGAGAGGGAGGGAGAAAAGTGAGTCGTCTTTCTCTTAAGTTGCGTTAAAAGGAAATGAGAGAGAGAGAGAGAGAGAGAGAGAGAGAGAGAGAGAGAGAGAGAGAGAGAGAGAGAGAGAGAGAGAGAGAGAGAGAGAGAGAGAGAGAGAGAGAAATTCACATCCAAGGTACAAACGTAGACAAAAATAAGGTCTCCTAATATTTCACCTCTATTTCTCACTTTACTGGCTATTACTGTTAAGCAGCGAGAGGCATGGTATAATTCTCTGTCAATTTATATAAAAGTTCGCCTACTGTTTCATCTCCTCTACTTCTCACGTTCCTCTGCTGGCTAGGATGAGGGAGACTTGGTTGAGAGGTCCTAGTAGGGTCAGAGGAGTCCAAACAAGGGCTTATATGGTCGAAGGGCGATTTAAGGTCACGTTCATTATCCTTGCCTTGTCCTCGATGTCCTTTGAGCCGTAGGGAAAATGGATCTGGCACGGACTTTCTGCAGGGGAACTGATGATAGGTGGGAGAGACAAGGCTACGATTGCTCAAGGTTGTATCCAAATTCGTCACTGGGAATGCTTCATACAAAAACACACGAAAATGCTTGAACACACACACACACACACACACACACACACACACACACACACACACACACACACACACACACACACACACACACACACACACACACACACACACACACACACACACACACACACACACACACACACACACACGCTGCAGAAACAAACATAGCGAATTCAAATAAACTCAGAGCAACGGGAAACGCACTACAAATAGAGGGGAGTGGCGGCATTTTTAAACTCATACTGTCTACACACGTTCTTATCTACACACAAAAACAAAAAGAAAGAAAGAAAAGAAAAGTAGCTAATTCAAACAAGCTCAGAGCACTTGGGAACGTACAACAAACAGAGGTGAGAGACGACATCGTTAATGCATTGGACACCGTCAAAAAATTACAATATATGCGTCTGGTGGAACACAAACAGCATAAAAACGAGAAAAAAAATGCAGGAAAATCACATAAAACTCAGAAAGACAGGGAACGTACGGCATCAGGAGGTGAGAGGTGGCGTCGCAAAGCACAGGGCATCATCAAATAATATTCTAGTTATAATAAATTCGTCTGGTGGTATAAAAACACATAAAAACGAGAAAAAATTTAGCAAAATCACAAAACTCAGAAAGGCAGGGAACGTAGAGCATAGAGAGGTGAGAGGTGGCGTCATTTTAGCTCTGGTCGGCGTCATTTTCTGGTCTGCTCGCTTTGATATTAGTAGACCTGATTACCGGCGTGGAAAATGGTCTGTTTACGTCAGCTGAGGGATGAAATTAAAGTGTGCAGTACGTATGTTTGGGAGAGAGAGAGAGAGAGAGAGAGAGAGAGAGAGAGAGGATTTTGCTTTGAACGTGGTCTGGCTTTAATATTAATAGGAAGATTTTTGTTCTGTAATTACGAAAGTTTTAGAACAGAGAGAGAGAGAGAGAGAGAGAGATGCCACCTCTAAAACCAGTGAAGTGTTTTGGAATATAGTGGAAAATATAAGAATAAAACAGAAGGACTGAGACCTAAAAAATGAAATTATCCTATCAAATTATAGAAAACAGACATAAAAAGAATAAATATTTTTAGAAGCAAGCGTGATCAATGTGACAAGAAAAAATATTATTAGACAAAACAAGAAAATAAACAGCCAATACACCTGAGTTTGGGGTTTGGTAATATGAATGACTGTCACGCTGAAATTATATGAATGTAAAAAATTAAGTCGGTTGTAAAAAAGAGTTGAGGAATATGGAGACAGTAATATATGTAGGCTATTAATGTAAAAAAGATAAGTCATTTGTAAAAAAGTGTTGTGGAATATGAAGATAGTAAATGTACCAATGCAGAAAAACAATTCATTGTAAAAAAGTGTTAAGGAATAATGAAGATAGAAGGTAATGATGAAGAAAGGATAGGAGAAAGCAAGGACGGCATTCAGGTGTGGTTAGGAAGCTTACTTAATTAACACCTCTTCCTTACCGAATTATTTCTGATTCTGCTCCATTATCATAGTCATGTGTGTCATTCATGTATGTCGACATTAAGAAGACGTAAGAAGCTAAAGGGGATATGAATGAAAGAGAATACGGCTCTTAGTCCTCTCTTGGTCGCGCCTTCTCTAGTAACCTATTCCAGCTAAAGCCAGACAATTTCATTCAACTGAGAGAGAGAGAGAGAGAGAGAGAGAGAGAGAGAGAGAGAGACTATCTTTACTCCTACTCCATTACTCTCAGACTCTTTGGAATTCGAATCTGTGCCCGGAACACCTCGGGCTGGTGCATGATTGATGACTACAAAGTGGTGATTCCCCCCCCCCCTTTCTCTCTCTCTCTCTCTCTCTCTCTCTCTCTCTCTCTCTCTCTCTCGTTTCTTCCTGTAATACGTCTTCAAATTACTTTAAACCTCTGTTTGTCTGTCTGTCTGTCTTACCTGCGTCTAAGAACCAGGTTAATGGGAGGAACGTGAGATGATCTTGCTTTTGTTCTGGATTTTGTTATTGTTGTTGTTGTTGGAGAACTTTGGGAAATAACACACAAGTACTTAATAACAAGACCTATATTCAGGGGATATGCTTTCCTGGTCCTACCCCCACCTCACCCCCACCCCCTACCTCCCCAGACCCACACCACCCTACCCCACCCTAACCCACCCTACGCTACCCCTCCCTACCCTACCCTACCCTACCCTACCCTACGCTTAACAACCTCACCCCACCCCACCACATCCCCACCCCAGCCCACCCCACCCCGACACTTTCATTCTCCTAATAACATCAAGACATCAAAACATCCTCACCTGTGTGGGGCTCGAATCCACCTCGGTACTGTAGGCCTAGAAGATGACCGTCACG